>NC_080749.1:21651828-22268078 GCF_020826845.1 Diceros bicornis minor | reverse complement strand
TTGAGACAGAGATACCATATCTCCTCATTTTTGAACTTCTCACTGGCTACTTCTTCTCAGCCACATTTTCTAGTATTTCCTCTCATTTTGACCTCTAAATTGATATATCTCCAACTCTGTCCTCAGACTCCTTTTCTTCTCTAGCTTTATTCACTCCCCCAGTGAAACTGTCTAGTCCCCCAGATTCAATTACCATGTTTCATGATTCCCATTTCTCCCCATCCATTCCCATATCTCCAGCCCTGACTTCTTCCAACTTACCACTGAACATCTCCACTTAGATGTCTGATAGGCAAGTCATGTGTAACATACATAACGGAACTCATGATTCCCCTATATAGCCCAGTTCTCTCCTCAGTGTCCCCGTCTCAATAACAGCATCACACTGCCCCAGATAGAAGCCCAAGAATCATCCTGAAATCCTTTTTCTCACAGCTGAAAATCAATCCATCAGCAAATCTAGTTGGCAACATCTTCACAATCTATCCTCTGTCACTACCTTCCTAGTACAAGCCACCATCATTTTTCACCTAAGCCACTATAACAGCCTCCTAACTGGTTTTCCTGCTTTTACTCTTGGTTGTTTTGTACGCATTCTCCACAAAAAATCCAGGACAATCTTAGGAAAGAAAAATATGCTTCCCTCCTTAAAGGCCTCTCATGGCTTCCCATTACAGAATAAAATCTAAAGACCCTGCTGGGTGGTCTTCTGCTTCCTCTCCTTCTCACCACTCTCCATTCATTCCTTTAGCCCAGACACTTGTTCAAGCTTCTTTCTTGTTCAAGGATACACCTTCTCAAGGCCCTTCCACAACTAATCCTTAGGTACCCACATGGCTTGCTTCCTCACTTCATTATTCTCAAAGGCCTTTCCAAGACCACTATCTGTTCAACACAGTTGCAATCACTCTATTCCCTTTTCATTTGTTTGTTTGTTTGTAACACATGGAAAAGATCAATACCTGACAATCTAGTGCACATGGGGGTTTATTTATTTATTTTCAACTTCTCTAGTATCACCTAAATACTTTACCTTGTTCACTGTTATATGTCCAGTGCCTGGAAAACAGTAGATGTTCTATAAATATTTGCTAAACAAATGAATGGATCATTGAGTTGTCATTTGTAAATTTTTTTCTATTTAAGTTTTCTTGACCTTGGACCATAATTTTTTTTTTTAACAGGAGAAAAGCATACAAATTTATTTAATATAAGTTTCACATGACATGGGAGACTCAATAAGGAAATGAAGACCCAAAGAAATAGTTAAACTTGAGTATTTTTATGCTAAGTTTGATGAAGAGTGGGCAGTCATGTAGAAATATGGTAGGTCAAAGAGTGTGAGGTAGGTGTAGTAAATTGGGAGAAACTTAGCAAGGCCTATTTGTTCTGATTCTCGGAGTCCCTCTGTCTCATCTCCGGAAATAAGGATGCTCCTTTCCTCTGGGCATAGTGAGGGCATCTCTCACAAGAGGGTTTTTTTTTCTTTTGAAGTATAACTGACATACATATTCTATTAACTTCAGGTGTACATCATAGTGATTCTATATTTATATACATTATGAAATGATCACCACGATAAGTAGTTACCATCTGTCATCATACAAAGTTATTACAATATCATTGACTATATTCCCTATGCTATACATTATATCCCCATGACTTATATATATAACTGGAAGTGCATACTTCTTAATCTCTTTCACCTATTTCACCCATCCCCCGAACTCCTCCCCCCATGATAACCACCAATTTGTTTCCTGTGTCTATGAGTCTGTTTCTGTTTTGTTTTGTTTGTTCATTTGTTTTGTTTTTTACATTCCACATATAAGTGAGATCATACAGTATTTGTCTTGCTCTGTCTGACTTATTTCACTTAGCATAATGCCCTCAAGGTCCCTTCATGTTGTCACAAATGGCAAGATTTCCTTCTTTTTTATGGCTGAATAATATTCCATTGTATATACATACAATATTTTCTTTATCCCTTCGTCTATCGATGCACACTTAGGTTTCTTCCATATCTTGGTTACTGTAAATAATACTACAGAGAGCATAACACCTCTTCGATCAACAGGGGTGCATACACCTCTTTGAATTATTTTTGTTTTTTTCAGATAAATACCCAGAAGTGGAATTGCTGGATTGTATGGTAGTTCTACTTTTAATTTTTTGAGGAAGCTCCATACTGTTTTCCATAGTGGCTGCCACTATGGACCATGATTTTGATAAAGAGGCTTTAGCATACGATGAGAGACAGATGGATAGAAAAGCCCATCTAGTTGAAAAATTAAATACTTCAAAACATATTAAAAATCATTTCTAAAATCCCAACATTTGGAACATACTGGACATATAGTCCAAACACAGAGGTAATGGGGTCTTATCAATATACAGAACTATCTGCTACAATTTAAGATAGAACTAAAAGTGCTGATTCCATTTTTAAAAGAATCATATTTCTATTTTTTAGATGAACAAATTATCATTTACTTTTTTTAAAGCACAAAATGGCTCCTAAACATAAAGTTTACACCTCTTATGGGAAAGGAATAAAATTATAGAATCAAGGAAAACAAAATTTATCTGAAAGGAATGGTTTCTAAAATGTGTAACTTCCTACTTTTCATCTGAGGACCTTCCTTGCATTATTATTCAACAACTACTATCACTACTGAATGCTGTTCTGCTTCAATAAAAGATGCTGTCAGGATCCTAATCCTTGCATTTAAGGTGAAAAAGAAAATCATTGATTAAAATGTGTATTTCTCATTTTAACTTTAATAGCTACTATAATGTAATTAGTTTACAGACAAAAGGAAATTATTTAAATTGAGAACAGCAACAGCTTATCTCTTAGATAGCATTTAAGTTAGATTTTGCACAGGCCCATAGTAAACTTTACAACGTTACGAATTTCTTTTAGTTTGAGTTTCTGAATTCTCTCTCTGTGCTCAGTAAAGTTAATTCATGAGTTGTGAAACCCTGAGAATCATTTGGGCCACGGTAAATAGCTGAAAATAATTCCTCCCACTTTATAAATAAATTACAAACAGCCCACTCTACCACCCCCAAAAGATCAGAAGAGTAGAAAAAGTTCTACATTGTCTATACTTTTCAAATCCTCAAGTGGAGGACTCTTTTTTATATAAAGTAGGAAAAAATGAAAGTTAAAACCATTTAATGGAGACCATATGAAAAAACACAACAGTCACTAAAGAAAAAATAAAATCCATATAATCTGTTTGGAAGAGCTCAGGTTAATTATAAAAGAAAATGCATTTAATTCAAAAGTATTACACTCCAGAAAGGGTAATAAAGTTAGTACAATAACTTCTGTAGATATTTTAAGAAGTAAAATAGGTACCAATGTCTATAGTCTATAGTCCATTCTGCTTAAAGGTACAGGAAATAATTTGATAATCTCTTTCTACCAAATTTTTTAAATAAATAAATATCCATATATTTATATTTATATATTTATAGATTATAGATTATAGATTATATATATATACGAGTGGAGAGAGAGAGTGATTTTTTTGCGGGCTTATATTTAACAGTCACTCTGAAGAACTTTACAAGAATTCAGTATAACTAGAATGTGTGAACAAGATGAAATCCTGTTCTCAAATGCTATTGACCTTTAAAATTAAAAAATACTTAATTACTCTTTAATATTTTCTGCAATGTAAGATTCTAAATATTTAATGTCAGGAGAATTATCTAGTTAAACTGTAAATATAGCTTTGTGCTCTCTTGATTAATTATGCATCTACTGTTGCAAAGGAACTTATTGAAAAATGTGTCCAGAGTTGACATAAAATAATAACGTTTATAAGCCCATAAAATTTTCTAGCAATCTCTTCCATTATGCTTTATAAGTTTTCATTTATTGTGGTTGGGCATTGACCATTAAGAAGTTGCTCATTAGTTTCAGAAGATTTGATAGAATTTACTCTCATCCTGTGTCATCTCATTCTTCCCAAAAGAATGGAGTAATATCTGAAAGAGAACATTCCAGATAAAGTTGAAATGCAAAAAGTGTTTTTAGATTTTTTCTTATTACATAAACCACAAGGAAAGTTGCAAGAACATGCTTGACCAATGGAGAACAGATTATTTTCCTTCTACTAGCATCTGCAAGGGTTTTTTTTTTAATATCTCTAGATATTTTAAATAGATCAACAAAGCCTGAAGGCAGTTATCTTGAAATATTTCATTTACCATTTTCCTACCTTCATTTACAATCATTTAATCAATATTATCTACCTCCAATTTCACAGAAACATGCAGAAATTGATGATACTAAATAAAAAATCACTCTTCATCTTCATGTACTATGTTACACTATTAATGTGTGTGGGTACATGCGTGTACCCACACACACTTTTAAAATGATCAAATGACCAAAACACAAAACCAAAATTTTCAAAGAGTAATTCTCTCAGAGAAAGAAGACAAGTTCATTGGGTACCCTGACAATTTGCCACAAGAAATTCTACATTTAGAAGTTTAATTACAAACTTAGATAAGTGGATTATAATGAAAGATATCTCCAGCAAGGGAGCCCAGACAGATGCATCATGAATGCATTAAAGAAAACACCAGAGAGAGAACTTTCCATCAGCAGAAAGATTTTAATTAAATAGCAATAGGATGGATCTCTTCTGTGAAATGATATTACCACTACCCACAGTTCATTAAAACTATTTACTATATAATATATTCTTTGAAACCATTCTACTCTGGAAAGTCTGCCTAAACCTTTCACTCTCAGTTATGAGGGCAGAAAACTGTGGTGTGAAGGAGGGAAAAGGTCCATTGGTGAAACGTGAGAATGAAAAATCATTTCTTGGTTTGCACAGTGTCCTTGGCTAATCCTGCCTGAAGTAGCTCCACACTGCATGGAGACCAACAGGCTTCAGAAGAAGGCAAATGAGCCAACAGTGACCACCAAAGTGTCCACTGAATGTTAGCAGTGGCCGATTAGGGATAGCTAAGAGGATGGCTGAGATCAGTGATTAATAATGTCACATGTCTGTACTGTATTCTTGGTATGAATTCAATTATTCACTTGGGATACTAGGTTGTTAAAGAAATGCATTCTCAAAAACTTCAACAACATCCCTGTGGCTTCTGCAGTGTTCAACCAAAAGTTTGTTTCTTGAAGTCAGGGCCGTATTTTCTTCATTTTGTATTTCCAGCTAGATAGCCCAATATCTAGACCCAGCAGGGGCATGGCAAACGTTGAATAAATGAAGAATGAATGAAGTGAATAGGTACAGCAGGGTACTTTCTATTCTAATGAAATTACAATGAACAAAAAAGAATTGGGCTAGGAAAGCCAGTAACCTCAAACACATATGAAAGATTGATTCCAATTATGTTCCCCCAAAACATTGCAAAATTCCATTCCTACAGACTTTCTTAGATACCTAACATTTACCATTCACTCTATCAACATTACACATTTTCTAACACACACTTTCCAGACCATTGCCAATTTTATAGTTCGAATGAGTACCAACAAGTACCTTGTTGAAGGATCTCTAAGGTCACAATGAGGGAAACTTTTAGTGTAACAGTACATGAAAAATGAAATGTCAAACAGATATTTTAATAAAACAAGTAAACACTAATTAACGATTAGGTACAGTTCTTAAAATTAAATGACTCATGTCCCCTGGACTAATAGTCTTCCTTGAACTGTCACATGTCTTATAATTTCTAGAAATAATCACTTATTTTTCCAGAGGTAAGAATGAATTTCAGGAAGCCTTCAGAGGATCTAGGCCTATAAAAATAATAAGTTTTGGGGCTAGCCCGGTGGTGTACTGGCTGGGTTCCCACGCTCCACTTCGGCAGCCCAGGGTTCGCAGGTTCGGATCCCAGGTTCGGATCTAAGCACCGCTCACCAAGCCATGCTGTGGCAGCATACCATATACAAAGTGGAGGAGGATTGGCATAGATGTTAGCTCAGCGACAATCTTCCTCAAGCAAAAAGAGGACGATTGGCAACAGATGTTAGCTCAGGGCCAATCATTCTCACCAAAAGGAAAATTTTTAAATAATAATTAATAATGTTTTAGCATAGCAATTTTTTATTAAAATTCAAATATCACTTCCTACAGATCTGATATTTGCTGTATCAGAGCACTAGACATTAACAGCAACACAGACATGACCTCTGTCAGTTAGGGGAAGAGGAATAATGCTCAGAAATCTGAAGGTCAGGAAGAGATGTCTTTGGGAATAAAAAGTGTAGTCTGAAAGAAAGAAAAGAAATATCAGAAAACTTCTTAAAATCATTCACACAAAAATGACGTGATCTAAGTGCATGAGTGCAAACACAAGGTGAGCTTATAAAGAACTAGGTAAATGACAAGAATGAAACTAAAACGGGCATTCTCCCAAATGTTAAAAAAGAAATCTTCATTCTGCCCTGTTGGATACATCACTGGAAAAGTAACAATTGTACCCACTCTATAGTTGTTTATAATACTTTTGCAGAACCAGAGATAAAGTTCATCACCCAAGCTAATCAACTCAAACAAAAAGTAGCACAACGTCATCTTGTGGGTCATTTGCCTCACTTTGTTCTGTGGCCACAGGTACACCTTAATCTTCCATCTGCTTTAGAAATGCATGCCATTGTCACGGGGTGAAGGTGCGGAATAAGCTTAGCCAAGGAGAGATGATTCACCTCGACAAATCTTTGCCGTGATTTTAAAAAACAGAGTAGAATGATTCTTACAGAGGATCAATAGTCTCAGGAGAAGAATACCATTTTCAACTGGTGATGTCAATTTCCAATGACGATATCAATCCTTAACCGACGATGCTATATTCCCTCAACAATGTCCAATACACACAACTGTTGGGAGCCAGGGAAGGCCACCCCAAGATATCCCACAAGAACATACTGATCATTTTGAATTAAAGTTACTAGGAAAGTAAAAAGAGCACGCTGACCCTCCTCTCTCTGTTCCTCCTGAAAACAGGAAATAAATCTCCCATGTGAAAGGTGCTCTACCCACATCCTTATCACCAAAGTAAAGGAATTCAGGGCTGAGAAGCCTGCATAAGCAAACCTTGCTAATTTACTACCTCAGCGTAAACTCTATTTAAATTTCTCACTAATTGTGTACCTCAAACCTAAGTTTCTTTGTCCTTTCATTCCTCACAAATTTATTATTTATGTAAAAAGATATATATACTGCCTGTTTTGTTCACTCTCTGAGCATCATTTTTATGATCTCCAATATGTACATATTAAATTGGGTTTTCTCTGTTAATCTGGTCTTGTGTCAATTTTATTTAGTCCAGCAGTCAGAACACAAGAAAGGTAGAAGGGGAAATTTCCTCCTCCGCCACACCACTGTTTTTCTAAGCCTGCTTCTCCTCTTCCTTTCGAGCAACTCTTCCTGTACCTTCTAGCTCACTAGCACAAGCAAAAATGAATGTTGAAGTCAATGTCGAAACATATAAGAGAATATTGATAGCACTGACACAAACACTTGAAGGATCAAGGAATTAAAAGAATGTTAGAAGAGATTTCTATAACTCAAAATTTCTCTAATACTCTTATCAGTAATTGAACATTTCCAATGACATGGAATTAATTCAATGCACCACAAAGCAGCCCATTCTGTTTTTGGATAGCTACAATTATTAGGACATGCATCTCAAGCTGGAATAGTTGTTTTCCTTTCTTTATCTAAAGCCCTTGATCTTAACTCTTCCCTTTGCAATTACAGTTAAAGTACGTCTCATCTGTCTGCCACGCGACACAACTCCAAGTTTCCTCTTTTCTAGGCTAAACAAGTCCAGCTCCTTCAACCATTCCCCATTATTCATGGTTTCTACATCTTTCACCAATATGGTCCCTTTATCTAGACATGCCTCCATGAGGTGAAGGGCGGCTCTCTGGAGAAGAGCATGACTGTGAGCCACGAGTAGCCAGATTCACAGTAGCTGGCCAGGTAAAGGGGATTTGGGCGGGACAACAACAGCCTCAGAAACAATCCTAAGTACAGGAAAAAAAAAAAAACTTGTGCACAGAAGCATTCCTATCAGGGCTTATTACTAATGTTAATTAGAAACATGGCAATATTAATTAGAGCGACAGTAACCTAAAGGTCTACTAAAGGGAAATGGTTAATTAACTTTGTGATATCTTCTCAACAGAATATTGTGTAGCTGTATTAGGGAGTTATAAAAAGTATAAAAGCATGAAAAATGTGTATATGATAAGTTGAAAAAACCTCAATATTATATTTGACTAAAATTATGTGGGAAAAATCTATGCATTACATTTTTTGGAAAAAATATACTAACAATGTTAGTTGTATTTACATGGTAGAAATATGAGAGATTTTATTCTTCTTTGTCTTCTTACTTATCCAAGCTTTAAAAAATTTAATTAGGTAATTCAGACTATCTTTATTTTACAGACATTTTTTAAGGAAATCAAGAGAACACACTGTGTGAACCCAACACCAAATATGGCACAACTTAGAGTACATACTGAGTGCTTAATAAACATCTGCTGTCTGCTGGAAGAAGCCAACTCAGAGAGGCCATTTCACTGCACTGTGGATTTTGGCAATTTGTCAGTGAAACGATGTTTTTCCCAGGAAGGAAAATAATCTGCTGCAAAAGAAACTTTAATGACTACTTTAAAAATAGTGTTGTTTCCCTGTGTAGCCATTCTTCTCCAAGTAGCAAAGAGGGGATGTGCTACTCCCCTCCTTTATGCTCCACAAAGCTCATCTAAACACAAGTTACCATCAACTTTTAATGGAAATGCCTAGAGCAAGACAGGAAGCAGACCCCTGGGTTTCATGGTCCCATGTAAATAATCAAGGCTTGTTGCAAGATAACTTTTATATCTTTTATCATGAAAATTAAAATAAATGTAAATGATCTGCCTCTTTCAAGAAGATAATCTCAGTTTGATTTATTTCTGAAGTTGGTCCTGTGTTTGATAATGAAAGCTTAAAATCAAACAGAGATCAAAATGTCTATTCCTCCTGCTTTCCTTTCCCACTCTCCATAATTGCAGCCAGCTATGGGACCCTCTTCCTAGTCACCTAAGCCAACTGAAATCCATTGTAGTATCTTCTCTACCCAACATTCTTTGCTCCAGTTGGCTGTCCATTCAGAGAACTGACGCCAAATTCTATCACACTGATAGTCACTGCCCCAGCCAACTGCCAGCTGATTTCATTTAATATTATATGAATTTCTAGTGCAAAGGATCTAGATGGTCTCTTGATTGCTGTTAAAATGTGACACACACCTAACTCCATGATATTATGTCTCAGCAACACAGTGAACAGAATCCCATGATTCTGCTCCTACTCTAACACGATATTTCATAACAAATATTGCCATCATAAAATATTTAATGAATACTAGAATGCAGAGACAAAGTAGAGTGTTAAGCTCAGGTGAAACCAAGGATTTCACATGCTCCTTTTAGGATGTTTACCAACAAACTGCAATTACTGGACATATAATAAGTAAAGATTTAATTAACTAAACAAAGTAGCCTATGTAAGTAACAATTTCCCATTATAGACCATGAGCATTCTAAATGTTCCTAGAAAGACTTCAAATAGAAGACTTTAAAGGATAAGTAGATTTTAAACAAGGTTGGAGATGGGGCAACACATGGAATTCCAAGTAAGGGAATGGCATGAAGTAAAGCGCTGAGATTTGGAATAAAGCTTTAGAAATAGATTAGAACCACAAGGTAAATGTTCTGAAATGTAAATGCTTCTTATTTTACTCAACAGGCAAAGATGAGGTGATCAAGTGTTTCTCCAACAGGAGGCAATATAAAACTGCACTTCAGGATATAACTGATGGCAGCATATAGGGCAGATTAAGGAAGATGAGCTCAAAGTAGAACACTAGGGCAGTTACTTATATGTAAAGATCTGCTATAGATAGAGTGACCACTGTGGATGGAAAAATGGAAAGGCAGCAAGAGACACGACAAGGAAAGTGCAAACTGGAGGAAGAAAGGAGATGGTCATAGCCAACGAGTTCTCAAACTGAGAAACAAAGAGTAGGAAAGAGAAGCTGGCTAAGGAAAGCGATGACAATTTTTGCTTTGTCACAAGTTTGATGTAATGATATAACATTCAAATAACAATGTCTGTAAGAGAGTAGGAGAAATGGAACTGAGAGGAGTCAAAGTTAGAGATACAATTGGAAATTCAGGCCCATTAAGTTGGGAGTTACATCCATGAAAGCAGCAAATCAGGCAAGCTCTCCAAGTGAGAGAATGCAATACAGAAAGAGCATGAGGCTAAGGGCTAAGCCTTATAGTCTGCTCATATTTAGGAGAAAGAAGGAGTTTTTGCTCATGCTACTTCTTGTGGGTAAACTTCCTAGGCTAGATCATAATAGACATTGCAGCTTTTGCCTTACAGTTTCTTGATCATTCATCTGGGGAACACCAGGTGCCATGTTGTGAAGATACTTCAGCAATCCTATTGAGAGTCCATGTGGCAAAGAACAGAGGCTTCCTACCAACAAGCAGCACTAATGAGTGTGAGTCCCCTTGGAAGCAGATCCTCCAGCCCCAGTCAAGCCATCAGATGACAGCAGCCCCAGGTGATATCTTGACTGTAACCTCATGAAAGACCCTGGGCCAGATTCCTGACCTAGAGACTGTGTGAGAAAATAAATGTTTATTGTTGTTTAAGGCTAATAAATTTTGTAGTAATTTGTTACAAAGCAATAAATGACTTACACTTAGGTTCTTTCTATTTCTCTAGCTCTCTTCCCCAAAAGGAAAGGACAGTCAATGATAACGACTCTTACAAAACAGACACTTATTATTCTGCTGATGGATTAAAGACTGCAAAGTGGGGTGAACCTGACTCAAAACTAGGAGAACCAAATTCAAATTCTCATTCTGTCACTGGCTTACTCTGTGACTCTGGGTCAAGGCCCTTCATCCTTCTGAACTTCTATTTCCACCTTCCCTGAAAAACGAGAATAATAACACCTAATGCACAGCTTTATTGTGGGATTGTCTTAAATGAGATAAAACTTCTTGAGCACCCATCATCATAGGATCTAGCACATAGGTGATGCTCAATAAATATGAATTGAATAAAAATCTAAAGACAATTCAAAGAGAAACCAGATTAAGAGGGTAAGAAATAAGTGGAAGAATCCATTATAGAAGTTGAACCATAAAATAATGACGTCTTAAAATTAGACTTCAGCCTCACACACAATATTTCCATGCCAGGTCTTGCCTCTTACATGTGGCAGAATAGGTCCATCTCACTTCTTCAGCAAATCCCTCCCATGCTACCCAAATTGCTAGCCTTTGGGCACATATTCTAATTCAAAATAAATTAATTCTCTCAATATATATTTTCTGAGTGCCTATTGTGTACCAAGTATTGCTCTTGGTGCTAAGAATACAGCAGTAAACAAAATAAACTTAGTGCAGATAAGGGGTGAGCTCTGTGAATATCTGAAATAATGTTCCAAGCAGAAGGAACAGTAAGTGCCAAGGTCCTGAGGCATGGAAGCCAGTGAAGTTGTAGTGAAATGAGCAAGAGAAATAGAGGAAATGATACCATAAAAACAACAGAGTGAGTATAGAGTCTCTGTAAACCACTATAATAATTTTATTTTTACTATGAATGAGATGGGGGGCCACTGGAGTGTTTTCAACAGAACTGACATGATGTGGCTTACATTTTGTCAGAATCTCTTTAGCTGCTTTGTTGAGAATAGACTGCAGGAGGGGAAAACATGCAAACAGGGAGACTAGACATGAAGCAGTTATGAGTGAAGGTGGTAAGAATTAGTCAAGTTCTAGAAATATTTTGAAGACAGTGCCAACAAGATTTGCTGATGGATTAGATGTGAGTAAAAGAAAAGAATCAAGGATGACTCCAAGATTTTGGACATGAGCAACCAAAAGGATGAATTGCTACCAGAGGATGAACTGCTAACAGAGAGGAGAAGGCTGTGAGGTGAGAGGAACACATGTGGGATAGGAGGAAGAGCAGGAGTTCAGTTTCATATGTTAAGATTGAAATGCTTATTATATATCCAGGTAGAGTTACATCCATGAATCTGTAGTTCAGGGGGGAGCCCTGAGCTGGTGATATTTGAAAGACATTAGCTCCAAATAGTGTGAGGTCGGATGAAGTCACCAAGGTAATGTGAGTGAGGATAGAGAAGACCAAGAACTGCACCAAGTCCACCATCAACAATAACGTACTCCCTCCACTCACATCTCCATCTCTTCTGAGTTTTCTCTCATTTCATTTTCCTGGCCTCCCAAGCTAATTTGCCCTCTACTCCTCAAATAAACCATGAATCAAACTGTCTTCTCCAATCAACTCCAATATTAAACTGGGCTCCACACTTAACTCTTCCAATGCCAGTTTCTGGAATGATTTGGTTTCTCTTGCTGCTCTCTTCATCCACTGATACACAATGGGAGAATTGATCATCAATCCCTACTGTCATTCCCACTACAGTTCAACTAACGTGTCTGACTTCTTCCTTCCTATCTTTCCTGAAGGTTTTAGTTCTGGGTTTCTCCTTTGAGGTCAATACCACACTCCTCTTAAGAAAAATACCAGAGCTTGTAGGAAGGCTCTTTTTAATGAACATTAAAAACGTCCTGTGGCTGCATATGCTTGAACATTCAGTCTTCTCTCTTAAATGCCACCCACAGCCAGGGGATTTGCACTCACAGCCACATCAAACGTCCAATCAATCCTTTTATCTCTCACTTTATTTGGTGACTGTCACTCACCTCTCCTCTGAACTCACCTCTAGAACTCTGTAAATTCTATTCTCAATGTAGTGTCTTCTCTAACTGTTGGTTGCTATAGTTGTCATCTATTAGCATATCAATACAGTGTTTGTTAAACTTGGCCAACTTTAAGTCCATCTTCTGCACCAAATCCAATGATTTAAGTGGAGAATTTTTAATTCTACTTAAAATGACTTTTAAAATAGGTACATGCAGAATAATTAACTCCTTACAAAAATTATTTGCAAGGCTTCATTTCAGACACTTTAAAATAGGTGATGTCTGCTCCTTTTGAAAGTGAAGAAACTATAATTCATCAAGACTTCTCTAAAGCCTTGATTCATAGTTAGGACTTATGACTCCTGGTTTAGTAACCTGTTAACACATCACGGTTAAAGAAATAACAAGTTGATTGATAACAGGTGTCAACAGTAAGACACTACTATTTCAGAGGACACTAGTTCATTGATGTATTATAGCTGAAACAATCTCAAATTCCTTCCTATGCATGTGAAAGAAACAGGAATTGTCAGCCCAACCCAATTTTCCAGGAAGGTCATAAGAATGCAGAGTTCAAATTATATCTCTACTTTCATAATTTGTCCTTCCCTGCTGTCACTCCCATTATGGTTCAATTAACAGTGGAAGCCAGGAGAGACTTGATGAACATCTGTCGCATCCACCTGGAAATAATTCAATAAGGGCGCACCATGGGAAGATATTACAGGACGTCAGCCTAAGGTTTTTTTCCATTTTCACACTGGGTGGCAAGAGCAATTCAGATAATGGGAAGGAGGAGGGTACTTCATCACCTGGAAATATTAGGTCAATCTCCCAGTGTAGCATTCCAACACATAGTTGAAAGGAATGTAAAAATAATAATGTAAATGGATTTGACTTATGAAGCTACATGATCACAATGGCATCACTGTTTTAGGTCATATAAATAAAATATAGTGTTGACAGAAGCTGCTGTCAAGCAAACATCACTATCTAAATAGTGTGTATTGTGTAAAATAATATATTTTTTATTTAAATCAAAAGCATTTCACAAGATGCCCAACGAAGATCTGGAAATGGACAAAAAAGTGAAGGACCATTAGCCTTATATTGTGTGGAATGAATAGACAATGGCAATGGCAATTTAAGATAAGCCTGGAATGAACCACATTTCCGCATGTCTGAACTTCCCAAATTAGACCCGGTTATCATTGGATAGACCTACAGATTCTTTTTAAATGTCCATTATTTGTTGATTTCTTCAAACTAGATATTTTCAATCCCCAAAAGAATTCCAAAAACATAGTGAAAATGTGCTGCCCAAGCCTAAAAAGCTATTTATTTAATAATCATTACTTTAAAATTGTTTTTAATTAGCATATCTAAATAACAAATCTCTATTCATTTAAATCGTTAATTATTTTCCTCAAATGCTGTGCTCAATTATGTTTTTAAGACAACTGTTTGTAATGCTACTCCCATCCAGAATAAAAAGTTGAGATATTAGGCTTAGGAAAAAAGGCTACAGGAACTACAAATATTTCAGAATAAAAAGGAAGACAGCCAGTGAATAAATATAATTGCCTTCAAGCAATACAATGGGTGGTAGACAGACAAGGAAAGCAAACCGCTCTTCTCCACAGATGCTAGAACAGCAAGAAATGCGCTTAAACTGCAGGTGCAGGAGACAGGATTTAGTTTAGACAGAGGAAAGTTGATCTGTCAATGTTCAACAATGGAGAACCACTATTATGAAAGACATGACTCCATTTTTTTCTCTCAAATTATTGTAAAACTGTTAACTATTATGCGAGATTTTGTTGGGGCTGTCTTGTGTGAATTTAGCAACGCATATCTGGTGGACCTTCAAATCCTTCCTCCAGATATACAATTCTGTCTCTATCTGATAATTATGCCAGCAAATTTCACATAGCTATAGAAATATTTTATAGACATTGAATACAATAGATCCAAGTACAAAATTAAACAAAGGGGAAAAAAGACATACATGATGCCTAGAAGAACTTGGAAAAGGGACACCTGCTTTAACATTTTCAGAGTTAGGGAACAGAGAAGCACAAGTTTCTGCCACTTTCAGTCACTTATTGCTGCATCTAGTGGAACTGTAAGCATGGGCTCACCATGGGACCATAGGCCCCATGGGATCAGACCATTTCCACCCCACAGCCTGAGCCCAGGGTGGACATATCAAGTGTCACCTAGAAAGCCTGACTCTGCCAACTCAAGAACGGGTCATTCTGTTTGCTGTTAAACACTTAAACTTTGTCACATAATTTCATGAACTCACATCTCCAAATTGGTGGCAATTTAAAATCAATATAGCCAATTTAAATTTTAATTTAATGCTTATACATCAAATGGTTTTACATAGTAAATGCACCACATTTCTGGTGACTGTTGAAATGAATCAGCTCAAAGCAGAGTAACATCACATCAAGAAACCAATCTAGGTCTCCATTCTAAAGGAATGAAAATTAAGCATGTCAGAAAAGTAGTTTCTGATATCTTGGTCTCTCTCTCGCTTTCTTTTTCTTTCTCTCTCTCTCTCAACCTCTGAATGGGAGAAAATATTAAAATGAAGATTCAAGGAAAACAATTAACAGGAATTCTCAACACCACTCAAATACGCACCTCATAACTGAGTGATCTACCTCTTCAACAGCTAAGTAAATTGACCTAAGTTCAAGAGAGGATTTAGCACTGACATTAAAAGTCATTTTAAAGAAAATTTGGAAAAGAATCATCACATTCAATGCAATATTAAGAGACTTCAAGTGAAATGTAACAAGCAAGAACCTGTAAAAAAAAAAGGTAGTTGGGGTATGCTTTGGAAGATCCCTCAACCTCCCCTTACATTTAAGCCCTTCCTACTCCCTAAATGTCCAGATGTGTCTGGTTCCATCTTATAAATGTAAGAACAATTCATTCAACAAGCATTTATTAAGAGTCTACAACACACCAGTGACTGTCCTAAGAATAGAAGTGCCCTGCCCTCCATTGACATGGAGGAAATTAAGAAGTAAACGAACACTTATGAAAAATTCTTTTTGAGAGTGATAAATGCTATGAAGGGAATAAAACAGGGTGGTGTAATAGAAGTTATGATGGGAGTATGGACTTGGGTGGTACACAGGAAAAGCTTCCTGGAGAAGGTTACACTTGAGTTGAACTTGCACGATAAGAAGGAACCAGCCATGTGAAGACTGGGGAAGGAGAGAGGGGTAATGCAGGCAGAGTTACTGCAAGGCCACAAGGAGGAAGTGAGCTTGGTGTATTTGAGGGTAAAAAGGCGCTCACTGAGGTTGGATCATAATGAATGAGGGGGAGACTGATAAGAGAAGAGGGGGGAAACAGGCAGGTACCAGGTCACATAGGGTTTTTTAAGTCTTGGTAAGTAGGTTGGATTTATTCTAAGATAATAGGGAGCCATTGTAAGATTTTTAAGCAGTGGGGAGGATGGGTGATATGATCTGATGTATACTGGAAAAAAAGATGCTCAAATTTTAGTCAAGATGTACCCACTCTTCACTGTATACATAGAAATAAAATCCAAATAGGATAAAAAATACTACATAAATATATGGAAAATCAAAGAGACATATCTCCATGGAGAAGCAGTGAGTAAAGCTAAAGCCACAGACGTGCTGACCTCCACGTTTGGAAGTAGCAGAAGTGGCCAAACATTCATCTCCTGCTGTAGAAAGAATACTAAAAATGCTTTACATAATATAGCAAACCAAAGAGAAGCTAATTACTTGAAGCCAGTGCCTGGGAAAGGGTTTCTCACATTTGGAAAAGAGATTAAAAAAATAAAAACCCTTGCTGACTATCACTTGGGCTATGGCTGATTGAAAACATCGCTAAGAGGGACGATACAGATACCAGCAACCAGGAACTGCACCCAAGTGCCCACTGCTTCCATGATTGGATCTCCCACATTCTCAATATCGAGTCAGGAGCACAATATGCCACCACAAAACCCTAGGCAGAGAGGGGTAAGTAAAGAGAGAAAAACAATTATTGAACTACTTCTCATTAAAAACGATCTAGCTGCCTTGCCTCTCATATCTTCACTTCCCAACTTCCCTTCTCATCTTTCCTTCCTTTCTCCTTACAGCCTTAGCAAATAGAGCATCAGTGGAAGCAGGGCCATGAGGGAGGGTGAGGGTTGCGCTGAGACCATGGTGATGCGCACAGAGAAAGTGGGATGATGCAGAGGAGGGCATCGACAGAGACAGGCAGCGTGGTGGAAGAAGTGGGGTGGTGGGGAAATGGGCTAACTGAGCAAATACGTTAACTGATTGAGCAAAGAAGTAAATATACCAAAGATAATGGGAGCCATTTCCCACTGTCTGAGAAGGGACTTACAAATATGGAAAGAGGGAAGACTAAAAAGAACCCTGAAGTGTTTGATTGGAAATTGGAAGTATTGGTATGAACTCATAGGATTTAAATAAAGAAACGTTAAAACAAATATACATATAAATATAGAGGTATAAATCTACATGCACATATATTTATAGTTATAGACATAGGTATATGTGTGATTATGTATATGCAAATATATATACATGCACATATATTTATTTTTTTCCTAACTGTGTTTCCAAGAGGAAATGACATTCCTCTTAAAACCAATGATATTCAGTCATCCTAAGAGCAATAACATCCCAGTAGCAGTGAGCGCATCAAGTATCCGGATCTGGTCTTGAAATACCATCCTCCAGGAAAAACAGCTGATTCCAGCCCGGGTCAGGAAAAGTACAAGATGACAAGATGAGCACAGAACATCTTATTTTGCCAGAAAGTAAGGAAGTGCTCAAAGAATGAGGAGGATATGTCAAAAAGACAAATTTAGGACAACTTGAGCATCAAAAAAAAAAAAAACTAATGAGTACAGGATTATACCCTGTTGAATAAAATAGGAATCCATGAATCCTTGCTGATATAATTAAAATAAATGAATAAATAGACAAATGAGAGAGAAGGGAAAATTCTTTCTCAGAGCAAAATGCTAACATGCAAATGTAAAAATAATGATGGAACTAGATAATCACCATTTCACAATCATAATAGTGGTACTTAATATAAGCAGAAGTAGCAATGAATGCCAAGCCTGATCAGTGAAGGTTTGGAATAATATAGCCATATCTCCCCACAAAATGCTAATCAAACACAAAGGGAAATTGGTTGTTTTAAAGGTAAGAATCCTAGATGGTGTGCCATCTTGACTACATAATCAAGGTTAGCATCAGCAGCGGTTTGGTGGGTCAACATTGCGTGTCTGCTGATTTAATCCACTGAGAAGAACAGGGAATCATTGCTATGGTATCCTGCCAAGAATGCATGGCTGAATTTGGTCATGGGAAGATAATGCATGGATCCATGTTAAGGATCATCCTACAGAATTAAGGCCTGTACTTTTTAAGACTCTTGAGGACATAATAGACAGAAAAAGATGGAGGAAATGTTCCAGTTTGAAGAAGAACATTGAGACCTGACAACTGAATGCAATACATGCTCCTATAACGCATCTGGACCACACAGGAAAAAGAGATACTGATGGGACAGATGGTAAAATTTGAGTAAGGTCAGTAGGATGAATAATAGTATTGTATCATTGTATCAGTGTTGATTTCCTGATTAGGAGGGCTGTAAAGTGGTAATACAAGAAAAGTGTCCTTGTTTCTGGGAGGCATGCATGAGAGTATTTAGGGATGATAGGCATCATGTCAGAAAAAGACTATACACATACATACAAACAGGGAGATATATATACACACATATATGTAAGAGAGACAGTAGAGGGATGGGGGAAATACAGCAAAATGTTAATAATTAGGGAAATTGAGTTAAGGGGATAAAGGAGTTCTTTTACCATTCTTTTAAATTTTCTGTAGATTTGAAACAATTTCAAAATTTTTAAGACTACATATATAATTTTCTAATTAAGATACCAAAAAACATGAAGAAATTTAATTGTAAGAAAGACAAGCAAATATCTCAACAAATAGAAGAATTCATTCCAAATAAAATAAATTCTTTGTAAAACTATAAAAATAAAAACATCTAAGATGTTCTTTCATTATAAAATAAAAATAACTTTTAGTAAAAAGAGGAAATAAATCATGAAACAAAGACAGGCGTAAGTTACATTAAAAGATATTATGAGAGAAAAAAATCAAAACCTTGGAGATTGTATTACTTCTATATTGCTGCCAAAACAAATTACCACACACTTAGTAGCTTCAAACAATACCCATTATCATCTAACAGCTTCTTTGGGTCAGAAATTTGGACACCATATGTCTCAACTGGTTCCTCTGCTCCAGGTCTCACAAGATCAAAAGCAAAGTGTCCGCAGGGCTGAGTTCCTTTCTGAAGGCTCTGGGGAAAAATTCACTCTAAGCCCATTCAGATTGTTGACAGAAATCAGCTCTTGGCAGTAAGACTCAAGTCCCTGCTTCCTTGTTGGCTATCAGCTCAGGGCCACCTTTAGCCCCTACAAGCTTCTCTCTATTCCTTGTCTATGTCCCCCTACACCTCAGAACCATTCTCAAACTTGGAATTGCTCGGATTGCCCCGTCTCTTACATATTTTCTGCCTTCCTCTTCTGTCACATCACTCTGTTTTGAGGCAAAGAAAGTTCTCTGCTTTTAAGGGCTCATATGATTTGATTGGGCCCCTTGGATAATCCAGGGTCATCTCCTTATTTTAAGAACCGTAACACTAAATTTACAAAGCCCCCTTTGCCATACAACATATCCACAAGGATTAGGGTGTAAGCATCTTTTGGGGGCTATTATTCTGCTACTATAGAAATAAAAAAATATAGTTGTTGGGGATTGCTTTATTGACCTCAATTCTTCATCTTTCCTTGGAGTTATACCATTTGTCATTGATTTTGGAATTCTTCCCAGAAGGCAGAATATATCTCCATATCCCTTGACTTGTCCAATAGAAAGAAGGAGAAATGATGTAAGACTAAGCCTTAAGAAATTTTGAGTGTTTTTATTTGCCCTCTATAACTCTACAATTACCATGAGAAGAACATCCCTCTCTAGATCCTGGTTCAAGAAAGATTAGAGACACAGGCAAAAAAGCCACCCCAGCTAGCTCAGCCAACATCAGCCAATTTCCAGCTGACCCGCAGACACGTAAGCAATATTAAGAGATAGTTGTTTTAAGCCACTGAACTGGAAGATGATTTGAAGAAACCATAGTTAACAATAGCTAATACGATGAGATAAATGCTATCCTACACATAATCAAAGAAAAAAATTCAATAATTTAAAAGTTTTTTAAGAATTCAACCAGAATCAACACAAAGACAAAGACGAAAATAACAAAAAGCTGCAGTTAAGAGACATGGAGGGTAGACTGAGGGGCTATATAACATGCAGTTGACAGCAGTTACAGAAAAAAGAATACAGGGAATGATGGACAAGAATACTTATAGAGAGGATAGACAAAAATTTGACATAATTTAAGAAAGACATGACCCTTAGATTGAAAGAATATGTTGCATATTAAGCAAGAAAATTAAAGATAAATTTATATAAAGACATATAGAAAAACTACAGATAACAACAAATAAAGAAAGAAGACTATAAATTTCCAGAAGGAAAAGAGAAATGCTCTATAATGGATCAATTATTCTGACAACAGAGTTCTCATCAGCAACAAAAAACAGTGGAGCAATATCTTTAAATTGTTGAGGAAAAATAAATTTAAATCTCTAATTTTATAACCAGATAAATGATCACTCCTGACTGAGTTATAAAGACAGCTTTACACATAAAAATACTGAGAAAATTTAAGAAAACTAAAGAATACATTTCAGAAAGAAAAAAACTGAAAATAAAGGGAATATGTCAACTATAAGAATAGTAAGCTCAAAATATTGATAAAAATGGATTAGTAAATTTAAAACATAATTAAATATTAGCTATAACATAATTTTTTATGCTTAAAAATAGATAAAACCATCCGTTACCCATTACCAAGCAACATATGAAAAAATGTTCAATGTCACTTATTAGGGATATGAAAATTAAAACCATATTAACATACCATTGTCCCAGATTCAAAAAGTTTTAAATATCTGATATTATAAAGTCTTGCAATAAAGAATTCTTACGAACTGCTAGTGGTGGCGACCAATGGTAACAACCCTTTTGGAAAACTGGCATTACCTAACAAAGTCGAAGACGCCTATGCCCTTTCTCCCTGCAATTCTACTTCTAAGTATCTTATATTATTTACTTCACCTTTCTTTCAGGCGTATTAGAGAAATCTTTCAAATGTACTCAAGGAGAAAAATACACAAAAATGTTCACTATATCACTATCTTTAATAGCAAAATATGGAAACAACCTAAATGGCCATTCAGAAGAGAATGAATAAATCGTTTCTAGTTTAGTCATACAATACAGCATTATATAGTTGTGAAAAATCAATGAACTAAAATTACGTTTATCAACATAGATAAATCTCAAAAAATATAAGGTTGAATGAAAAAGCAAATCGCAGAATGATGCATAAGGTATGAAAACATTTATGTAAAGTATAAAAATATCAAGCAGTATGATATATTTTAACAAATGTATATATCTGCAGCGGTAGTATAAAAATACATATTAGAATTATAAACACCAAATAAAGGCTAGTGCTCAACTCAGCAGAGGGGTGAGGGGGAATAGGTTTGAATCAAAGACCAGAAGAGATTTCCAATGTAAAAAAAAATGTTAGTGTATTAAAAAATCTTCTGAAGTAAATATGGAAAATTATTAACATCTGATTAAGCTGGATGGTGTATACACAAATGTTATACTATTTCCTTTACTTTTCTGCATTCCTCTAATATTCCGTAACAAAAATACCTGAACATTTTTTCTAAAGACCAACCATTCGGCTTATTTTGGTAGAGAATGAAATGCAATCTGGGAGGGTATTTTAGTGCATTAGCCCTCCCAAGGGTGGACACATTTGCAGAAGACAACTGGAGAGAGCAAGGCTGCATTTATAGCTATAAAACACTAATGGAGAAATATCAGGCTCTCCAGCCCCAGCAGGGTTTACTAGAGAAGCAGGGTAGGGAAGGACTTCCTATACTCCACAAATCTCTCTAGTGAGAAGACTTCCTGTTCTGCCCATGGGGAAGTCTGACCACGGTTAGGTGAACTAACCACAACAGTTATCAACTTTAATAACATTTAAGACAAAACCATTTCAAGGCTTAGGGAAGCACTATGATGCTGTCTGGAAAAGAGCACATGTTTAGGAGCCAGAAAGACTTGGGTTCAAATACGGCTCCGTAAAGTATTTACATAGCTCCCTTACTCTTTCTCCAAGTTTCAGAATTCTCATCGTCAAAATGAGGTTGACATTACTTCACTTGCAGGATAGAGTGAGGAATAAATGAAATCACATATATAAAATGTAACACATGTAGTAGGCACTCAACGTGAGTATCTTAAACTTCCTTCAAGCAACATGGATGTAAACAGGCAACCAGAAGCATCATTCATGGAAAAAATGTGTTTTGTAATGAAGAAAATGCAAGCCTTTACAACCCTGGATATCGAATTGCATATGTCTTTGAATAAGTCACGTGACGTTTCTCAGTATCCATTTCCTTATCTGGGAAATAGGAATAAAAAATTTAACTTGCAGAGTTATTGGGAGACTCGGTGACCCCATACATTAAAGTGCTTGGCATAAAAAGGCACTCAGTCACTCAATAAGCAGTAGCTGTTACTATTATTGTTATTGTTGTCAATATTATTATTCTCCAAAAACTGAGAGGAGAGAGGAAAAGAGAAGAGGAGGAGAAATTGGGAATTTGTGATCACAGAGTGAGAAATTAATTATGAATTTTGAAACCACTAAAAATCTTGTTCAATCTAATGTGTCTGCACAAACTTTCAAGAGAAAAGAACATTTCATCCTCAACAAAATTTTGCATAACTAAAAACCCTACAGCTTTCTCAAAATGATTGGCAGACTTACTGCTTGGCAAAAAGTGAATAAAAAGATATAATAAATGCTTAGGTCTTAAGTCTTCTTTGCTCTCAACAAAAACATTCAAAAGAGTATAATAAAATCCAAAATTAAGATTTTCAAATGAGAAGCATTCTTGAAAAAGTTATTAGAATCTATACTGTATACCTAATTTAGCATGTCTTTTTATTACATGTTCTTTTATTAATTTTCAAATCTCAGGAACCATACAAAACTATGGGTTATATTTTTGCTTCTCAAAGTATGGTCTCTGGACCAGAAGTACCTGGAAACTTGTTAGAAATGCAAATTTAGGGCCTCATCCCAGGTCTACTGAATCAAAAACTCCGGGGGGGGGGTCCCAGCAATCTGTATTTCACAAGCCTTCCAGGTGATTCTGATGCAGGCTAAAGCTGAGAAGCACCAGGTTACATAATAGGAGATCCCCAGTTTCCAAATTGTGAGGAGAATAACCTGGTGTTACTCGTAGTGCCCTCACCACAACTGCCAGAGGTGGGCTGTGCAAGGAATTCATACATTGGCCTACAGCCTGGAGTAGAAGATCCCTTACATCTTTGATGCTACAAATAACAGTCTCTGTACTCACAGAAAGTTCTTCAAAGCACAGAGAAGTAGGTTCCACATGATGACCTTTTAGGTCTTCCACCCAAAAAGTTCCATAACGAACAACGCAGCATGGCATGGGAAGAACCTTCAAATGTACATTGTAATCTTAGCAAACGTTTTCCTACAAGAGATGAATACAGCTGAGATGGGTGGCGTGGTTTTAGGATTCCACAATACATTAGAATTCTACTTCTAATGTATTCATTCAAACTAAATAAAAGCCTGAAGTGGAGGAAAAACCTGGCCAGTGTCTGAAGTAAAAATCAAAGACATACACGAGAATCTAAAAAGCCAGAGATCTGCTCACATGCTCTTTGACACTGTTTTGAAGGGTGGGATTTAGGTAGCCAGCCTTGTGTGGGCACTGACAGAGAGACCCTATCAAGCTCAAGGATTCTGTGCCCCTATGGAGAATCAACTGACAATTGAATACATGCATCTCTTATTCAGGCTTACTACAGAGAAATCTCTTAAAGGAACATTAATACACTGTACATGAAAAACCAAATATTTTACCGTTTCAAAGTTAACACTAAATCCAGACATATATTCACTTGTTCCTAAACTGGCCACTAAAGACTTGCTCCGAAAGGCATGGGGCCCCTCCCAGGAATACCCATCCCCTTTGTTCCAGGAGACAGAAAGATTTCAAACTCCCCAAAATATCCTTTCCCCTCTCAGCTTATAGTCCCTACCCAACAGAAAAAGGCTTCCTGACTCCAAAGACTGCCTTCCAGAAAGTTCCAGATGGAGCTAAAATCAAGCAAACCTCAATGCATATTCATTTCCATCATGGAAGATCCACGATGGCCAAATTTGACTTTCTCAAATTCTGCTGGCCAAATTTGACTTTCTCATTCATCACTTACTCTGGCTTCTCCGTAACTTTATTAGCATAGTGGCAACCTTGGCCAGCAGCAGAGGCAGAGTCTTGTTCTAAATAAGGCAGCAGGCTTCCTTGCCAGAAGGTTGATTCCAAATCAAAGTGATTCCATTTATTTCCACCCAAACTAACATGTGTTCACAATATATCTTCATTCCCACCTTTAATTCAGCACTTAAAGTCTTCTTCACGGGACAAGGGGTAGGGAGACCATAAGAAAATTGTGTCAGATGAAAGCTCTTCAAATGTGTCTCCTGTCACGAGAGCTAAGCTTTACATAAACTCTAAATAACCCATATGGTTACATATGGATCCAGTAGGATGTATAAAAATTGAAATCTCAACTTTTCACCATTATTTTTACTATTGATATTTATTGTACATCAATAGAGTCCTAGGAAAGAGAGTTGCTAGTAAATTCTAATGCTACCCTAAAGTTAATATGGAAATCTGCGTCATAAAACCAATACAGTGCTTCAGCGTGTGATTTTCTTATCCACATACCAAGGTTTGGTCATATTCTTGCTGAATTCTCATCATACGAGTAAAAGAGTTATATGCTCATAGGGCAATTTTCAATGTATAAATATGATGATGCCTTTGTTGCCTGTACTCTTTATGAATTACTAAGTAAAGTTAAAATGGAATCACAAAGTGCTTTTTAATAAAACAAGGGCATCTATAAACAATTCTCATGTTGATTATTTAGCATCAGCTTCATAACTAAAGAAAATCAGGCAGGCACAGGAGTGCTGCTCCAGCTTCTTGCAATATATAAATTTTATTATCAAATTACTGCAGCAGAAAGTGTTTTCATTTCTTTAATGAACGAAATGATTGCATTTCCTAGCTATGGCTCCTTTCCCACATGACACTAAGCATAAAGAGATTCCTAAGAGTGGCTTTCAGACATTTGTTTCAGTACCTGGTGTCTCCTTGGTCACTACATTTAAATCCCTATTAGAAGAGGCAATGGCTCGCTCCCTCAAGCCCAAATTGCTGTGGATGTGGCTACCCACGGCAACGAAGGCCTTGTTGAATCAGGAAGACTGTCCACTCTTGATTTGACCGCGGGTGATAAGCATTCATCATTAATGAAAATAGAAAATCCCTAGGTTGGTCTCAGGAATCTAATGAGTATTTCTGGGGCTAAAATGAGGGACAGTGACAAGAAGATCTCTGACTACCTCCTGCACTCACCAGAGTTCCCTCATCAGGCCACTCACACCATGGCCAGCAACGAGGATGGTCCAAATACTCCTTTTATATACACAACATATCCTAGGATTATGCAATATCCCAAGAAATCAGTAGGAACTTTCAATTTAAGCTCCCAAATGTTCAGGAATAACGTTTGATGATACCTCTGACTTCCTCAACATAGCTATAAAATATTATTTGCATTTTTAGCATAGTTATCTTCTTTAGAAGCATGATAAATTCATGCTCACAGTCTGCCTAAATCTATTCTGGAAGAAACAAAAAAGCACATCTTGCCTTTTTGTACTACCGCAACTCCTTTCCTAAACCAAAGTTCATAACAGGGTAGCACACCATTCCATTATGTAACTGCTTTTAATTGTGTCTTTCTGATTTTCTTCCCTTCTAATATGAAACCCAAGAAAATAAAAAGTATTTGTATTTAAAGGACAACTTTTTCTACCTGGCTCAATTATGCTTTTGTGATTAAAGGTTTTTATGGGGCAAAAAAAAAAAAATGAACCAGTATACAAAATCTTGTTAGAAAGCTTATTTAAAATCTACACGTCTCTTACTGCTACGTTGTGTTTCCCCAGATGCTGCAAAGTTTAAAAGAAAAACCTCTTCCTCTTATCACAGCTTCTAGTTCTTCCCCGGAGCAGGATTTAGGACCAATGCCAGGTCCTAAATTCTTGTACTACCTCTTGCACTAAGCATAATGATTTCCACTGTTACATCTTTGAATGAGTTCTTTATCTCTTCCAGAATCTCCCTTTCACTGCTACCCTCCATTCAAATTTCCCAGTCCTCTCACCTCTGTTATGATGGTGTGTCCAAGGGCTCCAATGCTCAAGGGACTCTCCCTTTTCTGGTGCTTTTCTAACGTGTAAAGAGAGGTATGATTTTGTTTCCCCTCCCAAATCCAAAACCTGTTCTTTTCTCCCTTTGCCCTGGATCATGTCTGAGATTTGAGTTGATAAGTATGTCCATGCCAAGTTCAAGCTATCTAGAAACAGATGCTGAAATAGAGTTTGGGTCTCGAGATCTTTACAAGATATTTACCTGTGAAAGGAAGAAGGAGGAGGTAGAATTGGGCAGAGAAAGAAGTCGAACTGCAATTCAGGCTTGACAAACCCATCTTGGAGCTTTGGAGAGAACATCGCTGTTATTGCTGCCACCTGGAGCCTAGATGACCAGGCCTTTATACATTCTCCTAGCTCAATCACCAGATATGCGCTTCCCTGGATTGGGCATGACCTCAGGCAAGCAGGCTCTTTGTAGCCTAACTGAAGGAGCTGACAGAGGCTGTCCGCTGACCAAACTTCCTAGTTCTTCCCTGATGGTGGGCACATCTCCATGTCTGCCTCAGAGGTCATCACTTATTTGTGCTCAGATTCAATCTTGGCCCTTCTTCTACAAAGTACCTTTCATAAGTGCCCAATTCCCTTACTATGTTAGGCCAACAGGAGGCAATTAGGGAGCAGGAGAAAAGGAGAAGCCAGGGTATTTCTTTCCCTCTCTCTCTGTTTGGGTGGCGTTCTCTCGCTGGTTCCAGTTCCTGCTGGAAAATCCTGCCCTCTATAGATCCAGAGTCCAATAGGCACACCAGCCATAATTACAGCCTCCACCAAGCGACCCCAGCTCCAGAACTCTGGCAACACCTCTCCCTCCCCTTGTTCCTCCAGACTTAGGAATGGTAGCTTCCAGCTCTCACCCTGTAGTTACCACATTGTCCATTGTTTGGTTTCTCAGCTCTTCCATCACCTATGTTTCCAACTCCCTATGTTAAATTCTCTCTGTTTGAAATATCTGGAATAATTTTTGTTTGCCTGACTGGACCCTGACTAATACAACTTTCTCAGAAACAAAACCATACACAGAAGCCCAACATCTAAAAAAGATCAAAGTCATGGAGCTCTGCCCAAAAGGGGTAGGAGCACAGTGCTCTCTGCCCCAGAGATGCCTCTGGCCTCTCAGAGTACAGTTTGAAACAGACAATGGTTGATTTTCAATTACTACTTTACTCATTGCCCCCACAGCTGGGGAGAGTGCATAGCTGTTGGATCATGGAATCACCCAAACTGGAGTAAATCCCAGAGTTCAAAAGGTACCTCTGTGTTCCTAGGAGAACAACAATGAGTACCCCAGAACCCAACCATATGACAATACAGCGGATAAGCAGCCACCTCAAAACTGTCAGAGTGCCCTCTTTTGGACACCTCCTTACCTGTCCAGTACAGAGAAACAGCCTTACTAACACATGTACCTTTTATCTGCAAACCAGGTGATAAGTTAGTGCACATGGATCATCTTTAGATATCTATAATAATGAATGCATGCCTCCATTATAGCACTGTGTTTGTCATTGGTTCTTCATATATGTTTCTCTTTTGGAGTGTGGCCATACTCTGTCTTATTTATCAAGTCCCACCCATAAGAAAGTGCATGGCATATGGTCAATTCTCATTAATTTTCTCTTGAACGTTAAAAAAGTTTTATCTCGTAATTTTTCTCCATTTTTATAGTTTACCTATGCGTGTGGAATGGTTATGATGCAGGAGAAAAGAACAATGGGACATTCATGAATATGATTCCATTACAAGGGATAAGCATGTTAACATAAGGATCACCAGACAGAACTTTGGATGAAGCTAGGATGCCTCTTGGGAAATGTAAGAAATGTAATGTTTAAACAGACTTGATAAAATTCTAACTTCCCCCGGCAGTAGACACCAATAACTGGAACAATGGGATATCGCCTTACTTCAAATGAATGATTACCTTTGACAACAGAAGTATAAACAGTGCCTTTAAATCTGTTAAGTTAAATGAAAGAAAAGAAAGCAATGTCATGGCAGGAAGCAAAGGAAAAAGCAAAAAGAAAAGAAACCACTTATGAGTGAACAGTTATTTTGCTCAACTTCAAAATTACAATAACATTTTTTTGGAAAAGGAGACCATGCCAGTAAGCACCTGATTAGAGTTCATTATTCAGGGGGAAAAAAGAACATTTATTGAACAATTACAGTACATGAAGGATTGTGCTTGATGCTTCCCTGTATAGTTTCTTGTTCAGCCCCTAAAATAAGTGACACATATCATCACCCCACTTCATGGAGAAAGAAACAGAGACCTGTAAAGATTAAATTACTTA
The DNA here is from genome assembly GCF_020826845.1 of Diceros bicornis minor. NCBI lineage: Eukaryota > Metazoa > Chordata > Mammalia > Perissodactyla > Rhinocerotidae > Diceros > Diceros bicornis. The sequence continues at coordinate 22,239,386 of NC_080749.1, read as the reverse complement.
CCCAAAGTCAAATAGCAAAGTTATATGATCAGCCAAAGCAATCTGATGTCAAATCCCTATGTCTTCACTCCCACTGTTTTGTGATTTGGGTGAAATTATTGCTCCCTTAGTGAAAACATTTTGTTTATTATTTTCAGAAATGTTTTCCCAAAGAGAAGAGAAATTTACTTTGTGTTCCACTTTCAAATGTAAATTTTAGGAACATAGCTCAGTTTCCATTTTCCTGGTAATCCTGAGGTAGAAAGTGAGGGTTTCATTATGGCATTTTCCCCTGAAATCACCTCACTAAATACTTTTCTAATTATTGCTTTCTTGCTAAGATAATATCTGTCAATGCACGCCTATTTGTGGACCAATATTCATCCACTTATTAGAATTAACCTATCTTTGACCCTCATAATGGGACCAGATTGATATAGTTGAGATTAATGAGTCAATTATTTTTGGACAAGGTACAAGGAACACAAACTGTTTCACACAGTTGGTACCTCGTGGTGTTCTTTACTTCCTGTGTAGCTTTTGACACCTATAAAATAACCTGGTGCAGTCTTTTTTTTTTACCCCCAACTTAACAATGATGAATACTGACATTTTCCCAAGAACACAGAAATCATTTGGATGAAAAAGGAAGTGATAACACAAGACTGCAAGCTCTTCTTTAAAAACAATTGTCTTCAAATCCTTTTATTTGACAAAGTCATGCTTCCACAGACTTAGCCGCCTCAGAGTGTCATTTTTATAGTTCAGTTAGCCTGCTAAGAGGACTTAGGTCCCATTATTGGTGAGGCAGGAGACACTGACAAATTAGCAACAGACTAACATGGGAAAACACTAGAAATCTCCAGAATCATTGAGAAAACAAAACTTTATCATGATAGTAAGTATGAGATTCCATACAAACCTGCTTACACGAACTGATCCTTTCATTTCTTCAGAGAAAATCTAAAATCTTTATTCTCTTTGTAGAGGGTAAGGGTCCATACAGTTGCAAGAGTTAAGAAAAGTTTGGTTGGGGTTTTTTAAATATATTTTCTCCATTTTTATGGTTTACCTACCACCTGTCTGCTAATGATTTCAAATATATTTCTCTAGCTCTGATTGCTAGTCTGAGATCCAGACTCATATATTCAACCACCTAGAAGATATGCCCAGCTGTGTAACCTGTAGACATCTGAAACTCCTCCTCCCTCCACTTGCAAGTTTACCCAGAACAAGAAAGCCAAGATTTGGCTTTTAATGTGGCAAAGACCCTGAATGACCATTTTTCCTGTTCCTGCTTGTAGATATTTTCTCATTTTATATAATGAACGCTCATTACCTTTAAAATGGAATGGTATTAAATATTAAACAAACAAATTTAAAATATTTTTAAGCAGATTATGAAGTCAGTTAGACTGGGTTCAAACCCAGCTCTAACACTTTTTTTTTTTTTTTAAAGATTTTATTTGTTTATTTCCCCCCCCCCAAAGCCCCAGTAGATAGTTGTATGTCATAGCTGCACATCCTTCTAGTTGCTGTATGTGGGACGCGGCCTCAGCATGGCCGGAGAAGCGGTGCGTCGGTGCGCGCCCGGGATCCGAACCCTGGCCGCCAGCAGCAGAGTGCGCGCACTTAACCACTAAGCCACAGGGCCGGCCCTCTAACACTTCTAATTATGTGACTTTGGCCAAGGCACCTAACCCCTTGGAGGTCAGGTTCCCCGCATGTAAAAGGGATAGTAATGATACGTATCCCACAAGGCTGTTGGAAGAATTAACAAGAATATCGAATGCAAAGTGTGTGGCTCATAGCACGTGCTCAATAAACACTAGCTGCACTGATGATATTATAGGAAGCTCTCTTGCTATCTTCTCTCTTCTTTGGTAACACCATCAACTGTCCAATCAAAGAAACCAAAAACTCTGTAGTCATTCCATATTTACCCTCTCATCTCCCACAACTCTAATCTCCTGTCCTGTCACTTTACTTCCTGCATGCCTCTTGACCCTATATTTTTCCCTTTTTCCTTATCATCTTTTGCTGCTTCCTACCTGGTTTCCCAGCAGGCTCATTCCCTTATAGTCAAGTCTCCACAAAACACCCAGAGCAAGTTCCCCGGACTGTAAGTCAGGTCATACTCCTCCTTTGTTTAAAATCCTACAAGGGCCCCCATCTTTAGGTTAAAGTTCAAACTCTTTTCCAAGACATCCAAGGCCTTTGGTGACCTGGACCCTATTGACTTTGACAACTTCATTTCTTGCCAATCTCTCGAAATTCCTATGCTCCAACCATATAAATCTATTTAGAGTCCCTGAAACTCACCATGTTTGCCTGAACGCTTGCTTGTGCCACTCCCTTTTTGTCCACCTGCCAAACTGTTCTTCAACTTCCAACTCAGTGGTAGCGTCCTCAGAGAGCCTTCCCTGACTGCCCTCCAACTACCCAACAAAACTGGTGATTCCCTGTTTTATACTCTGTATGTATTCTTAACATACTTTGACAGTTGTGTGCTACCAATCTGCCTTGTACTTACTCTTTTATCTGTCTGTTTCCTTTACTAAACTGGGTTCTCATAAAGCTAAAATCCATATCTGTTCATTTTAATATCTTCAGACCATAATACAATATAAGGCACACAGTCAGCCCTCAATAAATGCTTACTGAACACATGTCCTTGAAATAAGACATGTATATAAAACATATATATAAAAGATGTCATTTTAAAAGACATTTAAAAGATGTCACTGACTCTACTCAGGTACAAACATCTGACTAGACCTGTTTGATTTCTCTGAAGGATATCATGAAATTAGCATGACCAGCATAAACAGACAAGCTCTAGATGCTCATCGGGCCCCACAGAACCAGCAGAAAAAGGGGATTATAAAACATTTTAATGCAATAATACTATCAATGTGTTAAAGAAAGGCACTGATCATTTCTTTGAAAGTCTTTTCCCCTTACACTCTACACTTTGAAGGTCAGGTATCTCTTGAGAAGAGGAGGGAGGGCTCTGCCTAGAGGAAGGTCAATGCTACACGCTAAGTCCTGAAGCTTAAGTTAATGAGTCCAGAGTGAGACGATAATCTCGAAGATCGGAGTTTGTAGCAAAATGAAAAGTTCTGTTTTTTTTTAATTACTATAAACTCCTCATTCATATATCAAAAGTAAATATACTGAATTCAGATCCTAGAGCTTTACTATGAGCCATAGGGTATTAGCTATGGAGGTATGATACTGAGGAAGCTCCCACCTGACTGGAGGCAGAGGGCAAGTTCTTCCTCTGGTTCTCATTAGCAGCAACTAGGGAGACAAGGAGAAGCAAGAGGTGGGAGGAGTATCCTCCCAGCCAGGGGTGACCCTCAGGCAGTGGAGAGGAGGTAGGGGTGGTAGAAATCCTCAAGTTTATGAGGAAACTCCAGTGTAAGGGCTGCTTGGTCTCTGCTCCTCAGAGCATAGTCTAGAAAAATCTACAAGCTCCTTTGTCAATTCCTTTGTCCAATACGGCATGGGAGCAACATGATAGTTTCTCAAAGGTAGTTTAGAAAAGGATGACAAAGGTTTCTAGGTGGGTGGGCAAAGCATTCTCTCTTTGAGCTCTGGAAGACCAGCATGGTGAAGCTAAGCAGCTGAGAGGTCCTGATATCCTCCCCACCATCCAGGGCTTTCCAGGTGCTGAAAGAATGAAGGACCTGAAGAAACCTGTGCTTATAGAACAAGGCCTAGTAGAGACCTCAGGCAGGAAATTGAGATTTTATAATTAAAAAAAGAACAGATTTCAGCAGTGAGTGCCAACACGGTACCCAGGTGCCAGGTCAGGCCTGTCACACATCTGTAGGCACAATGCCAGAAGCCCAGGGCCAGAGCAAAATGGCCACATCCCATCAGACTCCAACAAGGGCCAGAAGTCAGTGTGCCAGCCTCATAAGCCTCTCCTACCACATGGACCCAATCTTGGGAAGGAGGATAAGGAAAGGAGAGTAACTCAGGAAAGCTGGATATTTACCTGCAAAAATTAAATGACCAAAATATGACCTTTTTTTAAAAACAAGAAGAGACTGGTATATCCTTAATTAGCAAGTTTATGTTTCCCCAAACCCTGGTACCCAGTAGAGGGAGGCTGACAAGCAAGATGAGATCAATTAGAGAAAATATAGGAACTACATTTATTGCACAGCTGCATTTATAGTGGTTTAAATATCGACTTTACAATGTATTTAAATGATAAAAGGCAAGCTGCCCATAGTGCCTCTATCTGAGCCCAAAACACGACTCTTCTCATTTAGGAATGGCCAAGCAAACTGCCAACTCCCCTTCCCTCTATACCCAAAGTACAATCCCAACCCAAGGAAGCAGATCCTAAGAAAACCCAGAATCACATCCAGATCATCAAACAAAAAAAAGACTAACAAATGTGATTACTTGATGATCAATGATTTGATCACCAAAAAATTTGTTTACACAATTCTCTAGGACCAAAGCTAATGATAGCAGGTACCATATTTGAGCATTAACTGTAAACTAGGAGCTTTACATACATAATTTTATTTATTCTTTACAACAAACAAATGAGTGTGGTATCATTACTCCAATAATGATACAAATTTTACAAATGAGGAATGAGGTCAAGGCAAGTGAATCAAATTGTCCAAAAATCACAAAGTCGGTAATTAAACCCAGGTCTGCTTCCTTCCAGCATTAAACCCAGGTCTGCTTCCTTCCAAGTCCTGTGTCTGGACCCATTATGCTCTTTTGACTGCCTCTTAAATCAGATGTTCCTCTACTCTTAAGAGACCAGGACATTGTTGAGTATTCACAGCAACAAAGGATGGGATATAAAGAGACAGTTTAAATCATCACAAGACGAAAATTACAGAACGGGTAAGGATATCAAGGAAAAAAGATGAACGTAATTGTAGCCTTTATTCATTCACTCATCATATGCCAGACACAGTTGCCGGAGGCACAGCAGCAGTGATACACACAATGCCATGTCCAAATGGAGCTGCCATACTTTCCAAAGAGACAGACAATGAACAAACAAGTGAAATAACAAATATTACTTCAGGTAATGAGAAGAGCTATAAAACATTAAGCAACGGTAGAGAGTTACAGAGTTGCTGTTTTAGCTAAAATAGTCAAAGAACAGAGTTCTGACAGAGATGAGGAAGGAAACCGTGCAGGCATCTGGGGGAAGAGAAAGGAGCTCTGAATGTGGGGAGGGAGTAAGCCACGCACATATCTGGGGGAAGCACATTGCAGAGGGAACAGAGGCCCTGAGGTGGAGAGTTGCTGGGCCATAAGGGAGGCAGAGTGAATGAGGTGGGGACAGAAGAGAAGAGGTAGAAAATGAATAAAAAGCACTAGGCAACAACCAGACCATGGTGGACCTTCCAGGTCATGGTAAGGACTTGAGATTTAACTCTCAGTAGGACAGGAAGCCTTTGGAAGACAGAGAGTGACAGAATTAGTTTTATATTTTCAATGGTTCCCTCTGAATACAGAGGGTGTATACTGACCACTATCACGTTAAGAGGAGACACAGAGATCTTTTGGGAAGATGTAGCCACTTCAATCTAGCAAGACATCAGTTGAGTTGCTGGGATTTATTTCGGGATATATGTGGGATATATCCTGAAAGTATAGCTGACAGGACTTGATAATGGATTGAATGTGAAACGGATGAGAAAGAGGAAGTTCAAGACTAATCCCTAGGTTTCCTGACCTGGACAACTGGGTAAATGACAATGCCGTTTACCGAGACGGGGAAGACAGGAGAGGTGCAAGACGGGGAGGAGTGTGTGTGTGGCAGAAACCAATAGTTTTCATTTCAGGCACACTAGGTTTGAGATGACTTTTAGATATCCAAGGAGAGATATGGGTAGATAATGGACACAAAAGTCTAAACTCAGGAGCTACTGAAGCTAGAAACAAAAATAGGGACAACTTCAGCATACAGAGGGCATTTAGAGCCATGGGATTGAATGAAATCATCTAAGGATGAGTGCAGTTAGATAAAAGGAGTGGTGCAACATTCAGAGGCCAACAAAGGACAGGGTTCTAGGAAGAGTGATGGAGAAAGGACAGCCAGTGTGGTGTTAAACTCCCTTGAAGGAGGTTAAGTTGCAGGTGGTTTTACCAGTTGTTATAATATATATGAAATGGCAATGCACATAAACTAATGAATCTCATCCCTACTAACCACAGAACTAGATGATAGAGATTTAAATATTGTGCATGTGTGGGTGTACACTCCTCCTGACAGCGAAGATGGAAAAGGACTTCTCAATTCTCTCTTCTCAACTCTGGCAAAAATTGAGTATGTACCAACTCAACAAAGAAGATCAAATTAATACCTTTGCCCAATTTGTAGCTGGAGCTCAGCAGCAGTGAAATTTTCGTTTGTGATTGCACCCATAGGATGTTTGTACAGCAGCTCACATACACATTTTTGAATAAATATGTTCTAAATAATATAATAACATTTCAAAAATGGCCTACACTGTTTTGACTAGCAGTTTCTTCAGCTCTGAAATTAACTTCAAATTCTTTAATTTCATATTTGAAAACAGACACCAGCTGAATGCTCTTCCCACACACAATGATCTCCTTTTTAATAATGCAGTCTCCTGTTTTCTGAAACAAAGATTAAAGACTACAGTCAGAAACTTCCTAAATAACTCTGATGAGATTAGTTTAATTTCTTCCCCCAAAGCAAAGATAAACAGACATTAATTCTCAGTCATTTTCTCTGTCCTTACGCATCTCAAACTGCTGTGTTCTTTTATCAATATCAGGGAGAGATTCAATCCTTTTTCTAACATCCCAAACGTGTACCAGTCTCTTTTCTTGGAATGTGGAACATTCAGGAAGTATAGCATGTTTTTCAAAAAGGAAAAAGTATCTAAATCTTTTATTTCTTCATTGTTTATGGGGAAAGTAAAAGTCTAAGATAATATTTTAAATATTTTTCATGCCTAGGCGTGAAAATGCTGGAACGATTTATTGATAATAGGATTAACTCTCTAAGGAGACCAAGGATATCATTCAAAAGGTTGCCCATGGAGTAAAGAGGGAGAAGGTACACAAGTCAGCTTGCCAAAGGGCCTAATCCACTCCTGACGTCAGTGGAGAAACAGATGTTACAGCCAGAGCTTCCTCATGGCAGCAAAACTTAATGAATTCACATTCTGCATCATGATAATTTACATCATCAATATCCCTAATTTAAATGTTTCTCAACACTCAATAAGATCTCCTATGAGGCAAGCTAGCGTTAATAAATCTATTTCAATAACTAAGGAAAATATGGTCCAGCAGTCGCCAAAGAATTATACCTGGACTCAGTTAAAGAGCTCAAATGTCACCCTACCCACCTCTCATTCCATGAATGATGCAGAAACACAACAAATATAGCACCCCCTTTTTATATTTAAAGAGGTATTTTTCATTTTGTTTTGTTTCATGACCTGGAAATTTTTCCTAAATTTACAAGTACCTTATTTGAAATATTGGGCTTTATATGAAGATAGGGCCTGATAATCGGGAGATGTCCCAGTACGAGAGTGGGGGAGCAGTTTCATGTAGGCTCTGGGGGCAGATCTGAGGTCTTGGCTTTATCTCCACCACTCAGAAGCAACTGGCTTCTATCAAGTCACTTAATCTCTGTAAAATTCAGACGGTAGCACCTTCTCATTGATTTTATGAGGATAAAATGAGACAATGGGTACATCTGAATATTTATTTATATTCAACCTTACTTCATTAACGATTTAAAACATTTTAGTGCTACACAAATACTGAAGGTAACATAAATTTGTCAGAAGCCACCAATTTGCTCCTCTTTTAATATATCCTGGAGTCAAGGCATTTCAACAACCTCCAGAACGTATTTGCACCTACACTCACAGAAAACAAACCTATAATCCCCAATCCTAAACACCTCCAGCATAAAACTGAGAACTCCACAAATATTTCACACAGTCAACCTACATGCATTCCTTTGGGAAATAATGCAAGTAATAAAACAAGAAAGCAAAAACAAGCATTATTCCACTCGCTTTTGCCGATATATGGGGCTTTTTTAAGGCACCATATCTACCACTTTGAAGACTCCACTACTAATTTTAAACTGGAATAATGTCTGTGAAAGAACAGTCAAAAGTCAACTCTGGGGGCCGGCCCGGTGGCGCAAGCGGTTAAGTGCACGTGCTCCGCTGCTGCGGTCCGGGGTTCGCCGGTTCGGATCCCGGGCGCGCACTGACGCACCGCTTGTCAAGCCATGCTGTGGCGGCGTCCCATATAAAGTAGAGGAAGATGGGCATGGATGTTAGCCCAGGGCCAGTCTTCCTCAGCAAAAAAAAAAAAAGAGGAGGATTGGCAGATGTTAGCTCAGGGCAGATCTCCCTCGCAAAAAAAACAAGTCAACTCCAAGCTTGGCAAAGAACAGGAAAGAGTACCGCTGCTGAGCTACACGCCTTTGCACGTCATGGCAGAGAGACTGTGTAGGAACAACCAAGGGTGATATTAAAACACTTAGCCACCAATGGGATGGATGTTGACCAGAAGCTGGGTCCTCAGTGGCCTCAACTGGACTAGAAATTAACCCTTCAGCTCTTGGATTATGAGAAATTTCAGCACGTCAGGGCAGTGACTTTTACCAACCAACAGGGAAATATTTTAATGTTTTGACAAGCAATGCAATCATAGTGTTGCGTACTAGCTACACATTAGACATGGGAACAACTTCTCAGCAAAAAAAGTTCTAATATGAGTTCTGGCTACACTATTGAGCTCCAAAATTCCAGGAATAAATCTCAAAAAAATCTATAGGCTTTGGGAGGCTATGCCACACATTTCAGACAAGGAGTGAATATTATAGTGAATTTTTTATTATTTTAATTTTAGCGAGTTTTATAATTTTTGTTAATAAAAGTGATTATCCATGTCTCAACTAACTTTCCTTCCATCTGATCTCAAACCCCTTTCATTTCTTTGCCCTTATCAAAAGCTGAGCAAGTAGATCTATTACACATGAGAAAAAAAGGTGCTTAATAATGGTCTAAATTATTCTACTTGGCCTCTTGCACTTTGCCTGAGTGAAAAACACTCCCTTCTATGAACCAGGCTCTAAATCAGCAATTTTTAGATATGTGACTTTGAATACACAAAAGCAAAACTGCAAAGTAGGATATTTCTAACAATATTCATTACAAAGTCTTCTTAATTATAAGACCCACACTTGACCCTTCATAGTTATCCAGCCAAGATTAGCTCTAATTATTGTCTTAAATCTAAAATGGAAAAAGATGGTCATTAAAAGTACCAAACAGCTAATTGTAAAAAAAAGAAAGTTCCTAGAAAATAATCAAGTTGTCCTTTACTTTTAGACTTAGAGGATCAATTTCTACCAATATGATAATCACCCATCACAGAGTCCATTAAGAGATGATTAAAACAGTGATGGTTTTATCTGGAAAATCCACAAATTCTTATCTAGCTACCAAAATTCCCAGAGAGAAGGCAAAGACAAAAGCAAGATTAAAGTTATATTAGAGGATGCACACTGGGCAGGCTTCAAGAGATAGTATGGTGGAAGGAAAAGTACATCCCAAATCTCCTACTTACTGGACACCTTGGGTAAGTTACTTAACTTCCTGAGCAACAGTGTCTCAACTATAAAATGGAGAAACCGATACCATAAGGATTTAGCCTGCTACATGCTAGATGCAAGACAAATGATAGTTGTATTTTTAAAAGGTTATATGAATGGTTGGAGACTGGAATGGCCAGTGACTAAGTGGCTGGGCCATTGGGGACACTACTATCCCATCTACTGTGGTCAAATTGATAATACAAAGAAATTTAAGCATGGTTCCATCCTAAAGAGACCTTAAATCCAGTTGAGGAAGCAGAGCATTTACAAGGAAATGAAGCTAACACAATTGCTAAGTGCTAAATGAGCAGAGCAGACAATTATTGCAGGAGTGTCCCCAAAGGAAGAGATCTCAGTGTCCTGGGCAACATGGAGAAGGCCCACAAAGAAGGGCTCTGCTGGCCTTTAAGGAAGGATGAGCCTTTACTTAAGTGAGCTAGGGCAGTAGAGGGAGATGGTATACCAAGAGTCGTCGGCTAAGACTAAGGAACATACTCCCCCAAAGGGTGATATTTGGTAGAGCCTCAAATTCTCCTAAGCCTCCAAAACCATTTGACTCTAACTACTGAACCTTTCTCTTTGGTACACCAACCTCTGGCAAGCCATCAACAGCTGATATCCATGGATTACTGATCAAGTCTGCACTTGATCCGTACTCTACTGATACGAACTACTAGGCAAAATATTGTAACAGATTATGTCTTTACCATAGAGAAATGCCTTTATCATGTACTTTGGAGAACATCTCTTTACAAGGAACTTCAAGCACATCAGTGTCCACTTACAGACTAGCTAACCTACCAAAGGCAGACTGGAAGTGCATAGAGGAAAGCCCATAGGATCTGAAGCCAGATGACTGGGTTAGAGCTTAAGCTCTACTATCCAACAGCTATAAGGCCTTTGTCTGATCATTTAGTACCTCAGTTTCCTCACTCATAAACAGCATACAACCTATGTCTGCCAGCTTATAGGATTAGTTTGTTGTAAAGGTCAAATAAAAAAATGAATGTAAACATTATAAAAATATTAGCTAGTAAATATGTATATTATTTTTAATCATGAGTTAAGATCCCCATTTCTTCTTAATGTAAAGATATTAGGAAATATAATTTTGAGTTGCCTCTGATGAAAAGAAGATAAAAAAGTCCATTGGCAAAGAGAACATGGCTAAAAAGGATTATTCTGCAGGGCTAGAACTCTGGAGCACCACTCCAATAAGGCAAACTAGGAAATAGGGAGAATAGTTCCAAAAGTTTGTGAGAATAAAGGCCAAATTGTTTTATTGATAGCAGTTACCAACTGATGATTGTTTTATGTATTTATAATTGATCCACATATGTCATTTTCTGCTAAGCAATGTGACTCCTTCCTTTTCCAAAAACAATCTAAACTGAATCAATGGGTATTTATGTATCATTTACCACAAAATATAATTCCTAATTTCAAGAAACATACAATCAAAGTGGAGTAAAAAGTCATTAAACAAGGAGCAATTCTGGAGAGCAGATAAGTGACAAATTGTATATCAAACCAAATTCAATGACAATAAGATAGCCAATGAAACATATTTTAAAAATAAGCCATTGTGCATGTAGAATATTTAAGTAAAAGTGTTCATAAGGGAAAAGAGGTTTTAGAAACACAGAGAAAATGAGTAACTGAAAAGTCTGAAAGGGTAAAGAGAAGAAAAAATTTGCATGTACAGTAAAATTTGACATTGGAGGAAGAAAACAGTGCAATATCTTATTGAAACTCTATTTCCAAATACTTAAAGGTTACCAAAACTCAAAACACCTTACCACACTATCTGTATAAGCTGACTAATAAAGGCAGAAGCAAAGAATCCCCAAGAGGAAATAAAAACAAAATCTGAGTACCTGGAAAAACATATACAGCAGATCACTGGGGGCCTAACTTATTTGTTTGGTTAAATTTCCCATTTTATTCCCTTTCAATGAAAAGAAATGTTCATTATAGTATGCAGCTAATTTTCCATCTTTTAACTTAATGTACTAAAACAGTTTTACATAAAAAATTTCATTTGTCAAATGCCAAACATCTGCACCCTTGATTACAGCCCTGCTACTGAGACTAAGGTCTTTCAGGTACCATATGTCACAGCATTTCACTTCAGTTCCATCTTTGTTTATGCACATTCAGGGGTGTATGCGTGCGTGCATGCACGCATACACTAGCACATGGGTGCACAAGAAAGAAAATGACATCTGGTACCTAGAAACAGAAAAGGAGAAGTGCTATGAGGAAAGGCAACAAGATTTGTGTGTGAATATAAACTAAGCCACACACACAGGCACTCACACCCTGTGGGGTCAACAACTTATGTCTGGTATAATAAATATATAATAAAGATAAAAGGAGGCAAGAGAGAAGAGGAGATTTTTTTAAAGGTCTTTAGATTAGCTTGATGGCTTTAATGTACAATTATTCTATAAATAAAAATTAAAGTAGCAAGGCATAAGGAAAATAGATGTAATGAATACGCTTCAAACAAAAATAAAGTCTAGATAATGGTTTTCTCCAAATAGATAACACAGCCCTCCTTCAACTGGCTTCACTTACACACCATATTTTCCCCCAGGATCTTCCTGGCTTTCCCCAGCCCTATTAACTTTGGTGCCCAGCATGTGTGCCTCATCCTATTAATGAGCACTTAATCTTCTTCTCTAAATTTAAATGAGACAACTCAGCAAAGAACAATGAGCCTGCAGTCAGAGGACCCAAGTTATGGCCACAGCTTTTCTTCTCATTAGTTACGCAACCTGGTCCAATTTACTGCACACCTGCCTGGTGTAAGATGAGCTTCTCCTCTCCGAGTCCCAGTCTCCTGATCTGAAAGGTGAAGACTTGAAGCTTGCTCTGGAAGGTCCCATAAACCTCCCACAGAGAAGGGGGTGCCAATCAGTGGTTTTACTTCCATCTCTCATCTATCCCCACGAGCTCCATATCTCAGGCAGCTAGAGGGAAAAGCCAAGACAAGAGGTGCCATGTGCAAAAGATGATGGCTGAACTGCCACACACATATGAGCAAAAGTAAACCAATCCCCAAGTCCTAGCTCAAAACCTGCTTTGTGCTCAGAATCCTTTTGGGCACTCTGAAGGACTTTGTTTTAAGCATAAGATATGTTCCTTGTCCTGAGAGAACCTACAATCTATCCTTATAGAACTTACCATCTAGTTAAAAGAAAACTCTAATGTACATTTAAAAAGAGAACAAGGGAAGACACACACATCAGTGATGAATACTATAGTAGCCTTGAAAAGGGAGAACTTCATGGTATGCATAGCTAGCTGATGAAGATTTCATAGAGGAAGTAAGATTCCACTCACTCAAATATTTACTAAGCGCACACTCTGTGTCAGGTGCTAAAACAGGCATAGTTCCTGCTCTCATGAAGCTTACTGTCTACTAGGAGACAGTCATGAATAGGAGAGCCCCATGCTGTCACGTGAGATAAAAGCAGCAGGAATCTAATAACGAAACTCAGAGGGAACTTCCCAGAAGAAGTGACACTCAGGCTAAAATCTAAGAACAAAAAGGCATTAACCAGGTGAAGACGAGGTAAGGATATTGCAGGCTAAGGATATAGCATGTGCAAAAGCCCTATGGCAAGTTGCTTGCCACGTCTGAGGAACTGAAAGGCCACGTGGCTAGTGTGCAAAGAACAAGGACCATAAGATGATGCTTGAGAGGAAGTCAAAACCAGGCATGTTGGGCCCTGTAGGCCATGTGAGCAGTTTCACTTTAAAATGATAACATTGTCAGATGTACATTTATGGCAGCTGTGTAGGGAAGAGAATGGAGCAAGACAAGAGTGGACATGGGGAGATATTTAAGAGACAATTTCAACACACCAGATGAGAAATGACGACATGTTGGAATAGGATGGTGGCCGTGGAGATGGAGGAGGGAAAGATGACCAAAGGTGCTGATGAAGTGCACATGGGTGTGACGAAGAGGGATAGGTCAAGAATAGCTCCCAGGTTTCTGATTTGCATAACAGAATGAATGATAGGAGAAGGGAACACAGAAAAGGCTCTTTTCAGGAGAGGATGATAAGTGCCAAATGGTCTTAAGAGGTTAAGATGAAGACTTTGAGTTTAGAGACATCAAGACCTTAGCGATTTTAAGTGGAACGAGAGGTCAGGTGACAGACAAGAGTGGATTGAGGAGCTGGAGATCAGGAAGTGAAGAGAACAGAGTATAAATATATGCCAATCTTCACTCGTCTGTTAGCACCTTCATGGCTAGGTTATGTTCACTAATACAACGCACAACAACCAAATATACACAACACACATCTCACAGCACTTACCAGAAATTAGTACTGCCTTCCCTGAATAATCGAAAGGATAAAAAATGGGTGAAATTCACTTATTGTAATCTGAAATAAAGCATGAATTTCTTCCTGTATCCCCTTGCTACTATCTTTCTCTCTCTCTCTCTCTCTCTCAATCCTGTTGGTGAAATTATCTCTAAGTATCCATATCTTTCTATTGATACTAATGCCTACAACTTTGTAAGTATAAATTCAAGAAATATGACTATATCTTCTACTAAAGAAAGTGGTCCATGACACATTCTTAGCACTGGGATAGCTTCTGCATGGTTTCAATCCAGTGTCTGAGGCTGTGAGGTCCTTTCTGACACTCATCACCCTACTGTCAATCTTCACTAAACAAGCTAGCAACAAAGGCTGGCCATCTAAGGGACATTCTTTCTTCAAATAAGACTTCACTTTCATCCTCTTGTGTATAGATGAATTGCTGCCATTCACCTGGCCTGGATAAATAAACTTAAATTTTTCTCTCCTTGCTGCTTAAGGACACACGTAATTCTTGTTCTGTTTGTCCCAAACATTTTAGGAATATCTATTCATCTTTCTTTTCAGGATGTTGACCCACATAGATCTGGACACCAGAATACCATAAATACAAGTTTTCTAAATATCTTGGACGTTATAACACTCTTCATTATGCTGTGTATTCCAAATCAATGAGAGACTCCAAGAAAAACTGGGTCAGATATGCTGGAAAAGCCTGGAGCTGACCTAACATTGCCAGAGGGATTGGTGACTTCTCATGATTCTCTTTGCTCTGGTTACTATAAGGTCATATCTGCTTGTCAGTCACAGAAACTATATTAAGTACACTAATATTTAGCATGTTTTCTTTTCCTGCACTTGTTCTGGTTTTCTAATTCTAGATTTCTATTTATCAGCACATACCCTTTGATAAAAAAAGTCGGAAACTCTATCCTCAAAGAGATGGGCATATAAATACATAAACTCACCAACTAATCAATGGGTTAGATACTATGCTCAAGGTTATTACTAAAGGACATCGGATCACTCCTTTTCCATCACTGAATACCAAGCGATGGAGACAACTTCCAGTGCAGAAAAATAGGGAGTGTAGTGTGATTTGGGAACCACCAGAAAAGCCTTCTTGCTAAGAAATTCCTTTCATTTATCGGTTGCATCTGAAGTTCCATCACCTCTCTTTGGCAGTTTTCATGAATATTACCACACGAACAAACATATTTTGTTAGGCATCATGAGTGAAGAATTTAACACAGATTTTGCTAGGACAAAAGGCTCCCTGTGCCTTCTAGAGGAAGTGAGATCAGACAGTATGACATGGAAAGGAAGAGAGGAAGAACGAAGCTGAAATTGGAAAACACAACCTGAGCCTTGATGAATCTTCCTTGGACCAGCCCTGCTGGAGTTAGTAATCAAAGAGCTCATTAACAGCAATCAACAAATGAACAAGAAACCATGGGTTCAGCACTAAGCATGACCCTTTGGGGAAGAGAAGATGGGTCACATTTATCTCCCTCAGTTTATTTAGGAGCTACAACAAATGCACATAACAATTTTAAACCACAGAAGACAATAACAACTTCTCTCAATTCTAATCCTAGGGAGCTGGCTTCTCAACCTGAGAAAATTTAGTAAATAGAACCTCCCTATTTCATACCTGCCATTTCCTGAAAACTATTTTATTAGAGTACACTTAAATAACTATGAACTACTTTAAATTTCAGAAAATCTACTTCAGAATATATAATTTCATAACTAAAAGGATTAGACTAACATGTATGATGAGTCCTTTTTCAATCTGTGTCACGACATTGGCGATCCTGTGGTAGACTGAATAATGTCCCCCCGAGAGGTATCCATGTCCTAATCCCCTGAATCTTTGAATATGTTACCTTATATCACAAAAGGACACTGCAGATGTTACTAAAGGTCAGAGTCTTGAGATGGGGAGATTATTCTGGATTATCAAGGTGGGCCCAATCTAATCACATGAGTCCTTAAAAGCAGAGAACCTTTGCTGGATCGGTTAAAGAGATGAGAGGGAAGAAGAAAGAGAGATTGGAAGCATTAGAGGGGCTAGCCTGTTGTTGCTGGATTTGAAGACAGAGTAAGGGGCAGGAGCCAAGCAACGCAGGCAGCATCTAGAAGGTGGAAGAGGCAAGAAAAAAGATTCTCCCAGGGAGCCTCCAGAAAGGAGCAGAGCCCTACCGACACCTTGATTTTAGCCCAGTGAGACCCATGTCTGACTTTTGACCTAAAGAGCAGTAAGATAATAAATTTGTTCATTTTAAGCCATCAAGTTTGTGATAATTGGTTATAGCAGCAAGAGAAAACTAACTTGTTTTTCTTTATATTTTGTCATCTGTAAAATGGAGACAATTGTCTTTTCATTTTTCTTTTAAATTATTGCAAAACTTAAAAGGCAAATATTGGACCAAGATCTTTGAAGAAAAGAGCTCAGTAGGAAGAAACAGTACTTTTAAATTTCCTCCAATGCACTTCCTTTTCCTAAATTTTACAGAATTTGGTCCATCAGAAAATGAACCAGAAGCCTAATACATCTTAACAGTTTCACGGCATCCCCAGGTAATCAGAGACAAGCTTTCATATTGATCATAATATAAAACTAGCTGTGTTATAGAGACACATATCTTGTCAGTTCTTTGGTAAATATAAAGCCTCCCTTAGAAAAATACAGTAATGAAATATTCTCAAAGTCAGTGTGGAAATCGCCAACTGCTAGGCAAGTTAATGAGATGCACAGCTAGGGACTTAGCATGCATCTCAAGTACCGGTTCTGCATAAGAAACACAGTTGATTCTGATCTCTTCACCCTATCCATTTTTTACAGAAACATCTATCAGCAAAGAAAAGACACTCCATGTATTAAAAGTTTCCACATCCACCCTTAGCTATCAGAAACAGGACAGCAGGCCATGTATTAGAGTTTGCAAACCTAATAAAATATTTTGCAAGTAACATATTTAATCAGTCAAACGTTGATTATATTTGGTACATTCAAACTACTAAAGCCCAGCCACACTAAACGATTAGTCAACACTTCAGGAACAGCCCTTTAAAAGAAGTAACTTTAGGGTTTATAAATTAGGTGGGTCCAAAAAAATGAGCTTCCAAGCTAACATAACAGAAAACCATCTGGTGGATATGAACAAAAAAAAAGGATCTTAGCCTCATATAATAGAAAATAATCAGAAGGTGCTTATATGTAACAAAACAGTACAAATTCCAAAATTAATATGCATGTAATTTAAAAAAAAGAAAAGTAGAGACGGGACAAAATGTGTACAAAGCAACTAACTACATTCAAATCTTGGCTATATAACCTACTACTGTGTATCTTTGGGAAAGTTTCTTCATTTCTTTTCCTCTCAGTTTCCTCATGTGTAATAATGTTTTAAAATTTTTGCATTTAAAATTTAGGGTCTGCTCCCCACTCCCTTCCTCACTCTATTCTCCTTCTGCCACCTCTCCCCACCAGAGGCCTGGCCCTTTTGTCATCGATGTCCCCAGAGTGTTTCTATGTGAAACTTTCTCATTTACACTGTAGCATCAAAATCCAGGAAGGATGGATTAATTGCACTCTGGTTAACAGCAGCAGCACAATGATTAAAATCTATATTCTTGTCTTCTCTGGCACCCTGGTGCAGGGGTGGGGTGGGGTGTGGTGGACGGGTGTCTTGATGAGTACAGGAAACCCCATGAAACAATCATTTCCAGTCCATTCACTCTGAGGAGGTTCTGCCTTCAAACTACTCCACACACACACCAGTTGCCTCACTCCCAATAAAACAGCGCCTTTCCCTTCTCTAAACAAGAAATAAAAAAAAAGAGTACTGAGCTCAGCACATTGTTACGAAGATTAAAGGAGATAACTGCAAAATGTTCAGTACGATGTCTGAGCCACAGCAGGTACTCAATACACATTAAGAATTATTTTCATCAATTATAATCATCATCATCATGGTAGGAACAACTTATCACAAAATTAGCTAGAGAATCCAGTCGTCAGATCACAGTTCATCAGACCCATTTTTTCCATGTTTTGGTCAATTTCCTCATACCAACAGGAACAACTCAAAGGAAGGGACTTAGACGTTCTTTGTTAATTTAGTAAAGAATCATAAAGGAATTTCTTTGGGCTATAAATGCTAGAAGCAACTACATAACAATAGATTCTAAACCCTGAGAAAATGAGGAGAAAAGTCAGGAAGACAATAAAAATGAACTTTAGAAAAGACAATTTTGCCCAAGTAATAAATTGGCTAAAATGAAATCTTTGGGAAGAATAAAAAGCAAATGGGAATGTCACGAAAAGTAAAAGTAGGCCAGGTTTTATGTATTAAACAGTAAATGTGTGAAGATACAAGCTGAGAAAATGAAAAAAAAAACATTACTGGCAAAACACACAGACGATCTTATAAAGCAAAAGACATGGGGGAGAACGTTAACTAAAATGTACTTTAGCAGCTGGATATCTTCAAATCGGCAGAGCCTTAATGGCCCACATTGAAGGATAGTTGAGGAATTTCTAAATGTTATTACTAAAAGCCCCATCTTCCTTGGTTATCCATTATCTCTGCCTTTATCTTTGAAAAATTATCTCATACTAGGATATCCTACATGGCAATGCACCTCTTCCAGATGAAACACACCCCTTCCACATAAATAACCAACCAACAGAAAGCATGTATTGCACACTAGCACGTATCAGTGTTCTCAGTATTACCCAGGTCATAAAAGAAGGTGCTTATTAATACTTCTGCCTTGTAACTAGAGCCCAATTTTCTTTAAGGAAAGGTCCCCAACAGTACTACACAAAATAAATTAGAATTCACATGTTTCCTGAGAATAAACAATGTAACTAATGTACAGGGCTAAATCTAGCTAACTCTCTAGGGGCAGTTAGGACATCAGAATCACCTGCAGTATTTTTAAAAATATTAGACTCCCCACTCCATCCACTGAGACACAGTGTCTGGGGGTAGGCATCTCCTTGTTTTTTTGTGAGGAAGATTGGCCCTGAGCTAAAATCTGTTGCCAATCTTCCTCTTTTTGTTTGAGGAAGATTAGCTCTGAGCTAACATCTGTGCCAATCTTCCCGTATTTTGTATGTGAGACACTGCCACAACACGGCTTGATGAGCGGTGTGAAGGTCTGCACCCAGGATCCAGGCCCACGAACCCCAGGCCGCTGAAGCACAGCACACTGAACTTAACCACTATCCCACCGGGCCGGCCCTGGCATCTCCCTTTTAAATACTCTCTATGGTGATGTGTAGGCACACTAAAGCATGTACCCTGGGCCTTCTTCCACTAGCTCCTTCCATGGGACACTTCCTCTCTTCTTTTACTAGATATACTTATGCATATTTTAAGAGCAACAGACTTTGAGTCAATCAGAGCTAGAGTCAAACCTTAGTGTAGGATATAAAAGCCAATGGACCTCTCTAAGTCTCAGTTTCTTCATCTGCAAAATGGAAACAATAATGCCTATTTCACAAATTTGCTCTGTTGATCTCAGGACTAAATGACTCCAAGTGTTTAAGGTGCTTAAAGGAGTGCTTGACGTTCATTTATCCTTCAGGGAAGGACCATTAGTAGTCCCCAAGGCAGTAGCAGCACCAGCAGCAGCAACAGGAGTCAGTCTCAGGGTAGGCACATCATAACTTTTAGAAGGAGAGGATACCCCTTGGCTTTAGTATTTCAGTACACACACCTACACAAACAGCCTAAGGGATTCTTTGCTGAAATGAAATCATCCTAAAGTGGGTTTGGTGGCGGCATGTCTGGATGGGGTCTCAGTGCCACAGTTCTCATAACTCTGACCAATCAACTCACCAAAATGGCCGTGCACTGGTCTCTACATCATTCAGAGAAATACAAGAGGAAAGAGGATTGAACTTCCTCTTTATAACTCCCAATCCATTCTCCAATTATGTCCTAGTTACTTTGTCCTGTCTAGTGTGAAAGTGGCTCACTCTCCCTCTTCAGAGGGGCTTGAAATTAAGCAATGTGCCTTGATCTGTGATCCACGGCCGAGCCATCTCATTATGTTGCTCGTCATTCATATCCTGATATAATTTATTGTGTTCTCTGTAGACAGCACACATTTATTGAACTCTTACCAAGTCCCACGCACATTGCGAGCCTGTGCCCTGCTAAGGTTTGCAAGAGAGCAAGGAAATTCATAATCAAAGGTGGGTTGTGGAAGTTGTCACTGGTAGAAATTTATAAAAAGATGTGAACGCTCCCCTAGAGGTCACTGAGTTTGGAGCCAAGGCAGAGCACACACATTGCCTGTGCTGACAACACCAAGGCAGGCGAAACTCACAGTAAACCACAGCCAAATAGAGCAAGGAGACCTTGCAGAAGTCATGGCCACCTATCTCTAGCACCAGCCAGAGAGGCAAGTGATAACAGAGAAAAGGAACCTCCTCCACCTGGTCCAGCCACTGTGCTTGTCAATCACAGAAGAGAACTCTTTCCCCCACCCAACCCACCCCACCCCACCGGTGACTACCACCCCTATCCTCACCCATCAGCTGCTTAGGAGACTGGGAGTAGGAAGAGAGGAAGGAGGGGAGAGAATGCAGTCTGTGTGAACCAGTCCCAACAGACATTCTAGAAGAGCGAGAACCAGGGGGCTTGACACAGGATGGAGTTTAGAGTTTCAAACTGATTATAAATGAATATCAAGTATGAAAAAATTATCAGTAGGGACTGAGAAGTCACTAATTGGCAACTTTGCATTTTCTTTCTTTCTTTTCCTCAGCAAGTACATGGAATATGAGAGCTTAAAAAGTTGAGCTGATATAAATTACTACGAAAAAAACGGTCACGTAAGTTCATTACTCAGTAAAGACTGTCCAGTCATACCTACTACATTTGCTTTTTTTTTAACTTTTCATTAAAAAAAATCAAACTTTCAGAAAAGTTGTACGAGTATGAGGTGAACTATATGAAACTGGCATTTTTATAAGTCCAAAATGGCCAAACATTGGTAATTTCATATGGCCCTACCTAATATTATTCTTGTAACTTATCCGTAAGTTTGTTTTTTTAGTACAATGAATTTTCACTTACACTTCATCTAAATTCTTTAATCGCTGACATTCTGTAGCATTTGCTATTTTGTTTTCTCTTGATTGATAGATAGGCAGGCAGATATACAGCTAGCTATAGATATATAGATATACAGATACAGATACAGATATAAATAGTGCTGGAATTTTTAAAAGTTGCAAACACCATGATGATTTACCCCTAAATACTTCAGTGTGTATTTTGTAAGAATAAGGACAATATCTTATATAATCACAGTATAATTGTCAAATTCAGGAATATGACATTGATATGCTACTGTTATCTAATATACAGTCTGTATTCAAATTCTTCTAATTGTCTCAATAATGACCTCTATAGCAATATTTTCTAATCCAGGATCACACACTACATTTGATCAGCATGTCTCTTTAATCCAGAAAGGTTCTCAGCCTTTCTTTTTCACTATAATATTGGCATTTTTGAAGAATACAAGCCAGCTGTTTTGTAGAATGCTCCTCATGTTGAATTTATCTGATATTTTCTTATGTTTCCATGCATTTGTGGCAAGATAACACAGAAGTGATGCTGGGTGCTTCTCAGTGCATCACATCAGGAGGCATGATGCCCATTGTTGGTGATGTTGACTTTGATCACTTGGTTAACATGGTGATTCCACTGCATAAGTTACCATTTTCCCTTTATAATTAATAAGTAATCCCTGGAGAAATTAGCTACCATTTTTATATGCAGTTAAAATATTTATTGAGCACCCACCCTATCCAGCACCATTTGAGTTGCTAGGGATACCACAGAAAATAAAACAGATGCAAATCTCCTTCAAGGATCTCATATTCCAGTAGATGTGGGGGAATATGATGATGTACAAATAATTAGGGATTTGGTATGCTAGAAGGCAGTTGAAGGGGGGTTACAGAGGAATGTGTGTGTTGAATTTTTAAAGGGGAGTCAAGGAAGGCCTCCCTGAGGAGGTGATATTTGAGCAAAGACTTGAAGGGAGGACCAGAGCCAGGGGGAAGGGGAAAGCTTTCCAGACTGAAGGACCAGCAAATGCAAATAGTCTGAGGTGTCTGAAATGTTTCCAGGACAGCAAAGAGCCAGCGTCGCTGGAGCAGAATGAGCTCAGCAAGGAGGAGAGTAATAGGCGATTTCTCAGGATTCTTTCCCATAGCTGACCAAAACACTCCCTAAACTCCTACACTAAATTGAAAGCAGGGAAAGAAAAGAAAATGTATTGGCCAATATAATTTTCACATCCATGGTGGAGTTCATTTTGGCCACAGCTGCCTGGCAGGGCTTAAGTGAGGACCTCAGGAGCTTTTCTCTCTCTAGGTCTTGCCTCTGATTTTTTCTCCCCAGTGCTAGCTCAGATGGCCTTCCCAAGTCCAGCCTTTCATTGTACTCATTTAGTCACCCCAGGGGGAAGTGAGTGCCTCTCCTCCAACAGACTGAGGCCAAGTCCTAAGAGCAACATCCTCTGGCCTTCTTTGGCTCAAGTTCCATTGCTGAGTAAACCCCTGAGGGATGGGGGTGAAGGAGAAGAGGAGGGGAGGATGTTTGGATTGACAAGGTCTGGATCACAAATCCACCCCCAGAGCCCAGGAGGGTGAGGTCAATCCCACCCCAGGGCACAGTGAAAGAATGAGTGAGCAGCAATTCTCCCCAAAGGTAAATTAAAGTCCTAATTCTAAAGAAAGGAAGAAGGTGTACTGAGAAGGAAAAACAACAGATGTGCACTATTAGTGCATTTACGTAAATACACTTTATCTCCTTAAAAAAATAATAATGAACTTGACTTCCAAAGCCCCTGATGAAGACAATTGGACTGAGATTTTTTGACCATTATATTTTTTTCAAGGATACTAGCTGGGATCCTTTTGTTCCCAGTGTTGACACTGGAGGATTGAGAAGAAATAAGCAAAACAAAGTATTAAGCACACAGCTTCTCAGTGGTTTTCATGTTCATTAAATCTGCTTTCACTCATGCATAAATACCTAATTCTCCACTGAGATGCCAGGTTATCAAGAGTATAAAAGTCTGATAGCACCTAAAATGACAATTCTCCTTTATAACAGCATCATTTTATTAGAGCCATAAGCAGCCAAATCTAGGCCCCTAAAAATCAACTTATTTGAAAGCCAATGGACATTGCTAAATGAAAAAAATTAGAAATGAGGAATCAGTGACATTTTATTATACCATTGGCCTTAACACTCATGTTAAACAATTTCACATAGAGGCTGAAAAACTAAATTAAAACATAAATTCTGTTTTAAGCTAAGAGAAGCAAGGGACTATAGTCATTTCCTAACCCATTCCAGGTTTTCTATAATGCTGAACACAATTCAACCTTTTTCTAAGAGAAATCATATTCTCTTTCTTTTTTACACAAATTTGACAAGTAACACCAAACAAGACCTTAATATTTCTAAAAGTTCTACTCTTAAAGGAAAGCATTCAAAATTGCAGATTAGTCCAGTTGTATTCACCCAAATTAGATCTAACCAGCATTTTACTCACTAGCATTGTTTTTTGGCTTAGATAAGAATGAACCAACAACAGAGGCTTTTATGTGCATCTTCACAGACAGTGAGGAAAGTTGAAAATTCTCCCTCCTAGGGTCTACTTGAACCTCTCTGTTGTCTAAATGCAAACTGAGAGAATCAACTTAAATACTTTTAGAATGAATAGGATAGTTCAGCAATATGACCACATACAAAATATACCAAAAATAACTGTTTTCTTAATACGCTAGCAATAAGTCTATGGAAAATAATGGAATAAAGATTCCTATTCATCATACCAACAGATAAATAAATCTTTGGGTATAATATTCATAAGAGAAATGTGCCAGTCCTATATTAAGAAAATTATAAAACTTTTCTCATATACACAGATATAGATACATGAACAAACAAACAAACAAACATGGCATTCATGTACATTCCAGTGGAAATGGAAATTTGTACAACCTTTCTGCAGGGCAATTTGGAACTACACATTAAGTCTTACAAATACGTATACCCTTTATGCCTGTGTAGGAACCCTGTGTAAAAATCTATCCTAAGGAATTTATCAGAAATGTAACCAAGGATAAAGGTTGTTTATCTCGGTGTTATTTGTAAAAGCAAAACAAAACAAAAGTTTCAAGAGAAAGGAATTGATTAACTACGATGTCTCATTCATGCAACGGGACCCTATGCAGCTATTAAAATCATAGTTTACAAGAATGTGAAATGGCCTTAAATAATATGCTATTAAAGCAAGACACCAAATTGAAGAGGGAGAATATTCTCCACTTCATAAAATGTATGCATATAATAGACACTTAACATTATCAAAAGATACCTTCCAAGATTCTCAAATCCCCAAATCTGCAAGCATCAATATAACAAAGAATTTCTCCAATAAAATGCAATCAGATATAGTGAAATAATATTAAGGATCTCTTCACTCAATGCCTGAATAAACTCTAAAGAGCATGAGGCAGAAAAACACTTTATTCATGTTCCAAATAATACGAGGGCAAATTCTGATGTCCCTCCCCTCATCTCCTCTCCCCACTAGAAGAACCACCTCACTTTCAGCTGGACATTCCCTCATCTCATTTCTTCAGTCAAAATTTACCTCTCTGTGTGTTTCTTGCATGCCCTGGATCTTCCAACTAAACTCATAACCTAATTTGTTTTCATCTTTTTTTTAAGTAGTGTTTTCCAAACTTTGGCCATAGGCTTACTAAATTCACAATATTTACAAAACTTACATATTATCTGTTACTCTCTATTTCTTCTTTATATCGGCTCATGTTTTTATGTAGATATTTTAGTCTCATAGCAGCCACAAAATCAAGGGTTTGATGATGTAATTATTTTTTGCGAATATATCTCAAAATAAATACCTTGATCAAAGGAAAAAAAGCATCTAAGAAACTATCTCATACACTTACATCATTGCTATCAATTCCAATAGGAAACATCAACTTAAACGGATGCTGATGGGTGATCCAGGTACAGTTTAACAGAGTCTATCAGGAGAGACGATGTCTGAATTCAAATTGGTGTCTCATAGCACCATGTCAAGAATCACGGAAGGCTGGCCTATGGGCGTATGTTGGAACAGGCCAAAAGCTTAACATCCTTCTGCCTGACTGGCCTGCTCAAGTCAATTCTTGCTGTAGATCAGTGAATCCTCTGCTTCTTCTCTCCAAAATATAAGAGGGAATATCATTTATTTAGGAAATAAAAGACGTATCTAAACCAATACAGATACACTTTCCTTTAGATCAAGAATTGGCAAACTTTTTCTGTAAAGAGCCTGATAGTAAATATTTTTGGTTTGTAAACCATACAGTCTGTCATAACTACTCAACTCTGCCATTATAATGCAAAAGTAGCCATACACGATATGTAAATAAATTAGCTGAGTGTGGTTGTGTTCCCATAAAACTTTATTCATAGACACTAAAATTTGAATGTAATATAAGTTCACATGACATGAAGTACTATTCTGTTTTTAATTTATTTTCAACTGTTGAGAAGTACAAAAATCTTTCTTAGCTTGAGAGCCATACGAAACAGGCGGCAGGCTAGATTTGGCTCACGGGCCATAGTTTGCAACCCCTGCTTCAGACCATCAGTGTTGGCAATCTTATTGCTGCCATACACACTGATGGAAGCAAGAGTCCAACTGTTTGTAACAATTTTTCCTCAATATTTCCTTGCGTAAAATAAAAAAATATTTATCAAGGCAACAAGAACATGTATTTTATCCAAAAACAAATTTTTAAAAAAAGACATTTAAGGAGAACTACAATTGGTGTCAATCACACATACCTAATGACCAGTAAGTCCGTTCTAAGACTAATCTAACTGAGTGAACATTAATAACAGAGCTTTAACTTTTCCACTTCTTCCCATTAAAGGCCTGTTTTCATTTTATATGGAAATTAGACATCTTCATCTAGAAGCAAAGCAATGTACACAGTTCATGTAATTGTTATTCAACAATTACTCTAAAGAAATTCTGACCAAGTTCAAAGATCAAAGGAAAATAGAAGTCAAGGTTCCTAACCGGTGGTTCTGGAGAGCACGTGCAACAGAACTCTGGGAAATACTGAGAATTACGAGAGCCTGCAATAGCCCATCAGAAAACCCAAGGTTATCAGCGCTGCATTGCCATCTACTGAGCTGAGAGACAACTCACTGTGTCACTTTGCTAAGCCACAGATCTTCATATGTAAAATGAAGATCATTTAACTCACAATCTTTTATGAGAATCAAAGGAGAAAAGCCCTCTGTAAACTGAGGAGGAGAACACAAAAATTAATGAAATCTAGAAGAGAAATTTGGTAGAGCCAGAAGCACAGACATAAGCTGGTCATACTCGTTAAGTAACATAACAAGCAATCCCACTTTGAAGAACACGGCCATCATTTCACCCTATATTTCTGGAAACAACAAAAAAATCACTCTGTGGAGCTCACTAAAAGAAATGACAGGATAACAGTTGACTTGAATCATGGCATTTTCATTAATATTATTGTTAATTTTGTAGTTGACGTTCAAAGTTGTCAATAAATAGTTAGTTCAAACTTGAAATCAGGAATTAAAAACCTTCAGCTATCCTCAAACTAATATTAGGGTAAATACAGTCAAGACATTTGTCAATTCTGCATGTGTGTTTAAATCATCTCAAAGAAGAGTCACTCCATTTTTCCTTCTCCTGAGAAATGGGAAGTATCCATCATTAACTTTCCAACCAACATGAGCTGTGTAGTCAAACTGTGGGGCTAATCCAAAGGGTTTGAATGCACAGCGGTCTCCAGTAAGTCACAGCAGGTCTGAGGGCAAGTTAAATGGCTTTAATTAAGAATAATCATAAAAAAGAAAGATCATTTGACACAGAGGTCAATATTTTTCCTTCAAACCTGATGTAGGCATACTGGGAAAAAATCATTGCATATTCATCAAAAAGAAGCAAATATGAGGCCTCAGAAAGGATATTAATTAAAGAGAGGGAAAGTAATTAAACAGAAGAAAAATGTGCGCAAGACACACTTTTATTCAATCATATTATTATTTTATCTTGTAAATCAACTGATTTAATAAAAGTTGGGGAATTTAACTTACTGCTGGCTGAACTCCAACTGTTACTCATTTATATCATCAGATATATGTGGATAGATTCATATTCACCCAATAAAGACTGCTTGTATGAACTTTCAAAAATAATGCACTGTTAGAGCAAAGGTTACCATAGTCCAAAGAACAATAGCACCCTGAATTAGAAGTTTGAGTGTGAATCCTAGTACTGTCATTTATTACTAGTATAACTTAGAAAGCTCATGGTGGTGACATTTGAATGAAACGGGCCTGAGACTGAATTCCACTCTACTGCCCATCGTGTGTGACCCACAGCAAATGGCTTCAAGTTTCTGAACTTCAGTCTCCTCAACTAAGAAATGAAGATATTGCTGCCTACTTCTTTGAGTTGCCCTGATGAGCAAATAGGATAATGTACATAAAGTATTTAGCACTGTGCCTGGCACAGAGAAACTTCTCAATAAATAGTAGCAGTTAATATCAATATCCTTATCATTTTGCTCAACATCTGAGTTTTAGCATATAGCTACTTCACCAATGTCTTATCAAAACCATGTAAGCCACAGCATGAAAACGTGCTTTTTAGATTACAAAGAACCAAACAAATACATATATTATTGTTAATTATCAAGCTTTGGGTCAACTTTGTGTTATCAATTTTTTATATTCTTTTCAGATAATTCACTGCATATGCCATCAAAATTTTTCATGACAAACATTATGCGAGCAACATGGTAAGATGTTGGCCAATTAAACAAGAAAAAAAAATCACCATTCCTGGGCTGAAATAACTGCTCGAAGTGTGCTCCAGCAATTTCTGAAGGGCTCCAGAATGAGCTTTCAAATTATCGATATTTCAAAAACAATGCTATACTTTATTTAGAATGAATTAATCACTTATACACGATTCACAAGACCCTAAAATGCTTGAAAAATATTGCTCTAATCAAGTAATTTGCTGTATATTGCATTTAATAATTCATTTTATGTTAGTTTAGATAGGAGTTGGAACTAAACACTCAACTGCAAAGCACAGCCTTGGCTCTGCATGGAGAGGGGCCTCTGATCTCCTCCTCCACTGTGGTCCCTCCTCTCGGTCGCCCCAGACACGGCCTCGACTCTGCGGTTTTCCCCCACTGAACAGATATCTATCTTCTTTTGGCTTCGAGTTTGGATTTTACTTTACAAACTTATGAAGTAGATGTAGGGAGTAGTGCTTTTCCCATTTTTAGACACTCAGGCCTTAGAATAAATTCACAAGACATGGTAGGCAAATAATGGCCAAGTGAAACGGTAGAGGAATGAGGGTGAGGACTCACACCTTTCCTACCTTGGAGCTTTGCCTTCTGCCTTCTTGGGATGGTTTCTTACCTAGATTACAGAATGCTCAGCAATTACCATTAGTTTACTTCTTTAGATCATATATATTAATTCCATAGTTCACAAGAATTATCGATTGATCATCAAAATTTCTTTTCCTCAGCAATTTTTCAGCTCATTAGCTTATCATTATTATTAATACATTTTATTTTGAAAAAGGCAGGGTATTTATAGACTAGGAACAAGCATTTCATGGCTGCATCCAGCCTTTAGCCATGGTCAGCTCGGTCTGAACAATGTTTAAAATTTGAGTTAGTTTCCATCAATTTAAAAATCAGGAGATTTTACGCAAGACTTGTGATTTCTGGCTTCTGTTGAAATGTCTCCAAATGGCAACCCAGGTACCACATTTACACATGGTGACCACCGGTACGTGCTCAGGAGTGGCTGTCCTCTTTTGAAGCTGTTTACTTTCCAGGTTCCCACAGTCCTCTGTGATGCCACATGCCTGATCTCAGAAGGTATTGGATTTGGGAGAGAAGAAATGCCTCTAAGACTGTGCTTTGCAGTTGAGAGTTTAGTTCCCACTTGTATCTAAACTAACATAAAATGAATTATGGATAGATCCTGCTAACAGACTAGCACACCACACTTACCAGCACTCAACACATGGTTGTAGAAAGAAATTGATGAATAGAAACCACCCTGACAGAGGGCACCAGAGGAGTAAATGAGACTCACCAGGACCCTCCGCCATCAGAGGCCACTGTATCTGCAACTTCTATCGAGGTGTTTCCTATCACCTCATGTTTAGCGCAGGGGCACAAGTCAAGCATGTTACCCCCATAAAGAAATCCAAACAATCCATGCCAGCAGACCCATGGGTTACAACAATAAATCACATCTTATTTCTTTATCTTTCAGATAAGTTTGGCGCTGTGCCGTGCTTAGTCCACAAGGAACACGCCTCAAGGACCATGTTGATCTAAGCTCGTAAAAATGGCATACAAACCAACTGAAGTATATAGTGCCAAAGGATACAATAGCGAAACACCCACGTGAGGTGCCCACTGTACTGCCAGAAAACCCATAGGGGCAAAGCTACCTTTCCTAAAGGAACCCAACATAAGCACCACCCAACAGCCAGCTTGAACAAGACGTTCTCAGGGAAACCACACCATTTCAGCAGCTACAGAACACATGATGTATCTTTTATGGTTTCATTTTTGGACAAGACATATCTTTATACCATTTTTGCGGTGGGAAGCAGGAGATTAACTACCAGATGCAGCTTGGAAACTGGCATAGGTATCTATGGCTCTCTCCTTTTAAACTTAGTGACCACTTTTATAGTCGTATAGAGACATTTTTAAAGAGATATCACTTCTATCAGCTCACGGAGAGAAGCCTGAAACAAATGACTTGGGTCTATTTCCTTTCTCCCGTGGCAGGAGCAATTTCTTTGAAAGACTACTCTCTGGAAAATTCAAAGTTCGGCTTAGCTCCTCTGTGGTTGCTCTGCTTTCCAGGAAAAGCTTTCATGGGCCATGAACTCAGGCAGCAGCACATGACAGCACAAGTGAAAACTAAAAGAGAAAGGCTCTTGTCATGCTCCTCTTCTCTACACGTTAACTACCCAGTGTCTCCTAAACTAAATCCAACTACTTTCCACTCTGAGCACACTAACACATATCCTGCCTTTGCATGAATTATAACAAGGCACAACTCACCTTCCGGGAGGAGGAATTGCCAAAAGTGCATCCCCCTCTCGACTGATTAATCACAAAGTAAAAGGCTTGCCAGCTCAACCTGCCCATTCTGCTAGTACCTTGGGCAGTGCACAAACTACACAACTGTGCTGCCTGGCATTTTTCTCATTACCATCATCACCACCACCCAAGACCAAGCACCAGAATCTTTCACCCAGACTACAATAGTAGCCTTCTAGGTGGTCTCTTGGCTTTCTTCCTCTCTTACTCAGAGAATTCTCCAGAAAACAGGCAGAGAAGACTAAAATTTTCAATCAAATCACATCATTACCATGCTCAGAATCCTCCACAGACTTTCAGTCTCATTCAGAATAAAACTGTGACCAGAGTCTCCAATTTTGCTATTCATAGCGTGGTCCATGGACCAGCAGCAGTGCTATCATCCAGGAGCTTATTAGAAATAAATGATCCCAGGTCCCACCCCAGACTTACCGAATCAGAATCTGCATTTCAGCAAGATTCTCAGGGGATGCCTAGGCACAGCAAAGTCTGAGAAGCACTGGTCCACCAGATCCAACAGAACCCAGCCCTCACCCTCTCCCCAATTTCATAACCTACCACCCTCGCTTACTCAGCTCCAGCCACACCTGACTCCTCACTGCTCCTCAAACATGGCGAACACTCAGCCACCTCAGGCCATCCTACTCTTCCCTCTGCCTGGAATGCTCATCCCTCTGGACAACTGCCTGGCTCGTTCCCTCACCACTTTCAGACAGCTGCTCACTGTCATCTTCTCAGTGAGCCCCTCCCTCACCACCCCTGCTCTCCCCTGAGAATTCCAGTGTTCTTGAGATTCCTAGACCCCGCTTTGGTTTGATCATGACTTTTTACCACTACCTTACATTGTATTATATTATATTATATTATATTACATATTTATATGAAAATTGTTCTGTCCCACAAATGTAAGCTCCATAACTACAAGGACTTTGTCATTTTTATTTCCACTGCTTTATCCCTAGGGCCTAGAATATAGTAGGTATTCAATAAATATTTGATGAACAAGTGAATATACGAAACTAGTGCTTCTAATGAACAGTGGCTTAGGCAAGTATCCAAATCTGTTTCTACATACATTGAAAAGATAACAGGCACTTCTAGATGCTGAAAAAAAAAATTAGCCATAGTTGACAAATAACCTGGTCAAATCTCTAGCACAAGGATACAGGTCTAAAAAAGACCAGATGACCCTAGGTAGCTTTAACTGTTGCCAGAAGCAATAGAATAGTTCAAAAATAGGAAATACGTGTGTCTAAATTTAGGTATTTCTAGGGATGGAAAGAATGGGAAATACCAAGTACTACTAAGGATGTGAAGCAACAGGAACGCTCATTCATTGCTAGTGGGAATGCAAAATGGTATAGTCACTCTGGAAGTCACACAACCAGATTATCTACCCAACTGATTTGAAAACATACACCCATACAAAACCTGAACACAAAAGTTTATAGTGGCTTTCTTAATAATCACCAAAACCTAAAAGCAACCATGCTGTCCCTCAGTAGGTGAATGGATATACAAGCTGTGGTACATCCATACTATGGATGACGCTACAGAATGATGAAAAGGAATATGCTATTAATCCACACAACAACAAGGATAAATCTTAACTGCACACTGCTAAATGAAAGAAGCCAGTTGAGAATCTGGAAAGGCTATATATTGTATGGTTTCATTTATATGACATTCTGGAGAAGGCAAAACTATAGACCAAAAATAGATCAGTGATAGCCAAGGATATGTGCAGGAGAAGCAATAGACTTGAATAAGTGAAGTATAGGGGATGTTTTTTAGGGCAGTGAAACTATTCTCTATGATACTATAATGGTGACTACATGACACCACACATTTGCCAAAACCCATAGAACCTTACGGCAAAAAGAATGAACCTTAATGCACATAAAACGAGAAAAAAAAATCAATCAGGACAGTGGAGCATCCCAGAATGGAATGTAGACTATGACAAAAGAATCTAACTCTCTTCCAAATGCACGACATAACCTCACTGAAGCGAGTGGGGAAGAAGAGGTGCTGGCCTAAGTAACTTGTGAAATGACTGGAAACTGGAAGACTACAGAAAAAAAGAACTGACCATAAGCACTGTACTCTAGTTGATAAAGTTTATCAAAGAGATACAAGCTAACAATTCTAAAACATTGTACATGTATACCTGGATTGTATCACCTATGGTGAAAGCCTGGTTTCTCACTATTAGAGTGAGAGATTACAGACAAGCAAGGGGAGAAAGCTAGAATAAAACATGTGATAACAGATGAGAATCGGTGATATCAGTAGGAAGTCATGTTTAGCTTAGTATAGACACTGTATACGTCAATATATTTCCTAGCTCTATCCACTCAGAGGATCTAGAAGCAAGAACACCACAGTAGCAAAAAGCACACCCAGTGCCCAGATCCTAGTTTCTAATACTTTTTTCCAATAAAAAGAACAAAGGTTTCTCAGAGAAATGGCTGGTTCTAGGACCGGGGCAGGAAATACATAAGATGAGCCAGAAACATCTCATAGTACCAGAAAGTAAAGATATGTTCAAAAAACAAAATGATGGGGTTATGTCAAAGGGACACAGGAGCCAACTGAAAGAACATTCAATGGCCAAGACTAGAATAATGTGAGCAATAAAATAGTGTAGTATTACATTATTAGCCAAAGTTTATTATAAGATAAACAGTCATGAGTCCATGCTGATATAAACAACTGAATTATTAAGTAAATGGAGGAGAAGAAACAACTCTCCTCTACAGAAAAATTCCAAATAATTTATATAAATATTCCTCCCCTCAAGGAGGTAGAGCATAACCTCCCGTCCTTTAAGTGTGGGTCATGCTTAGTGACTTGCTTCCAAAGAGCAAAGTATAGAAAAGGAGGACATAAAAAGCAGACTGATCAAGGTTAAAAGATTAACATCAATAGTGATGAGTCATGTTGATAGTGTGTACTCTTGATATGCTGAGAAGAACATCTCAGTTATGTGGTCCTCCTCACAAAAATCCATAACCCAATCTAATCATGAGAAAAGTATCAGGCAAACCCAAAATAAAGTACATTCTACAAAATTCCTGACCATTAACTCCTCAAAACTGTCAAGCTCAACAAAAAAAGGAAAGGAAAGGAAAGGAAAGTCCGAGGAACTGTCTTAGTCCAGAGGAGCCTAAGGGGGCATGATCACTAAATGTGATGTGGTATCCTGGATGGGATCCTGGAACAGAGAAAGAGCGTTAGTTGAAATTCTAATTTAAACTAGTGAAATTAGAATAAAGTATAGAATTCAGTTAGTAATAATAGATCAGTATTTGTTCATCAGTTGTGATAAATGCACCACCATGATAGAAGACGTCACAACAGGGAAAACTGGATGCTGGGTATATGGGAACTCTCAGTACTATCTTTACGTCTTTTCTATAAATCTGAAACTAGTCTAAAATTTAAAGTTTATTCAAAAAAAGACAGACAAGACTGAATAAAACATATGTCTGTCCTCTTGCTAAGCTGTGTCATCTCTCATTATCATTTATTAAGTCTCCTATATACACACACACCATATTTGGTAGTTTTCATACACCATCTTACTTAGTCTCATAATGGCCCTAGGAGCCAAGTACTATTCTCACATTTTACAGATAGAGAACGAAAGATTATATAAAGTGCCTAGGGCCATACAGCTAGAAAGTAGGGGAGGTGAATTCAAGCCTGTGTTTTCCTGACTCCAGAGCCCACACTCTATCCAGTACATCATTCTGACTTCATTAATATAACTCCTAAAAACTCTAAAATACCATGGACTGAAAAAAGGCAAAAAAAAATTTTAACTCCACAGTCCTGAAGAAGTAGCTCCAACAAGTGTAAGAGAATAAGAGTTAACTTTGGCAATGCCTCGGCGAAGTTATATTTGCCATATTTCCCAGAAGCCAGAATCACCTGTAGCCTAAATCTCCCTGGGGGGCTCCCATCCTCTAAGTGAGCACCAGCGTTAAATGACAGCAGCAGTCCAAGGCCCTGGTAGACACACATGGCACACTCGAATTGCGTAACATGAGGAGAGTTCAGTAAAGGTATATTACAAAGGTGTTGGCTGGGTGGGGAGAAGCCTGGAGGAATAGTGTAGCGCCCCAGAGCTAGCAACAGCAGAGCAACAGCAGAGCAGTTACCGGCCCCCAACCTGAAGGGACCAGAGGACAGAGCAGTTAAGTTACCAGAGCCTGAGAGAAAGAGCCAGGTGAACAAGGCTACCTGACAAGAGCTATAGACCCCACAAGGAGAGAGTCGGAGGAATAAAGGCTCCAACCTTACCTTTCTCCCACCTCAGGTGCCCCTACTGGCCAAACCCAGTGAAAAGCCAATGGGCACTTGGGCTGCTTCCAAGTCTTGGCTACTGTGAATAATGCTGCAATGAACATAGGGGTGCACATATCTTTCCGAATTAGTGACAGAGAAAGACAAATACCACATGATTTCACTCATATGTGGAAGATAAACAAACACATAGATAAGGAGAACAGACTGGTGGTTACCGAGGGGAAGGGGGTGGGGGAGGGAGAAAGGGGTAAAGGGCACAAATGTATGGTGTGTATGGTGACAAATGGAAAGTAGACTTTTGGTAGTGAACACAATGCAGTCTATACAGAAGCCGAAATATAATGATGTACACCTGAAACTTACACAATGTTATAAACCAATGTGACCTCAATAAAATAATAGAATTGCAAAAAAAAAAAGCCAATGGGCATAGGAGCCTGAAGACGCAGCCAATGTGGTTCTCCCTCGTGGAGATCACAGCAGGATAAGTGAAGGAAGAGAATGGATCTAGAGGGACAAACAACAGCTCTTCAAGACACAAGGGAAACAAGTTAGCTGTTCTACCCACACATAACTATAACTGACTCTGCTTGACATAGGAAGGCCCATTCTCACTACTACCATTTTAGAGTTATAGGCTATCTCCATTCAGACTCACAAAACAGATCACCTCTCCTGTCCCATTGGTAGCAATACAAAAATGCTGAGCTAAACCTTTAAATGTACTATATTTTCCCCTCTGACTCTAATTCAAGCAAACCTAAAAAGATTGAAGCTTGATCATTAGATTGTTTACCTGCCAAATATACAGGAGTCTATTCCAACAGAATTTCTAGCAGTTGAAGGCAGCTGGTAAGAGACAGTGCTTGTTAATTGATCAATTCCCCCCCTGGAGTAATAAAGATAAGGATTATATGGAATCACTTGCACT
Source organism: Diceros bicornis minor (assembly GCF_020826845.1). Classification (NCBI taxonomy): domain Eukaryota; kingdom Metazoa; phylum Chordata; class Mammalia; order Perissodactyla; family Rhinocerotidae; genus Diceros; species Diceros bicornis. Next base: position 22,203,894 of record NC_080749.1, on the reverse strand, counting down.
TTGGGTATTTTTTGAGGGAGAGGGAAGGAAAAGCAGTCATGCCCTGAGTCGTTGAAGGTTTATCTCACTTTACCAGTCTGCTATGTGGACATCATGCAATTCTAACTTGTTTGTTTAGCCACCAGCCTGAAAAGAGCTCTGCGTTGCCCAACTCCTGGACCACCATTTCCACCAAATGACTATAGGGAGCTCCCATTTCCCTAGAAAAAAAAGTGAACGTGGAGTGGTCCAAAGTACTGGCCCCGACCCCAAGGCCCCAAGGAAGTTATACTTATCGCTCTTAAAGGGACTTAAAAGTACCCAAACAGAGGGGCCGGCCCCATGGTGTAGCACTTAAGTGCGCGCACTCTGCTGCTGGAGGCCTGGGTTCGGATCCCGGCACGCACCAACGCACCGCTTGTCTGGCCATGCCATGGCGGCGTCCCATATAAAGTGGAGGAAGATGGGCACAGATGTTAGCCCAGAGCCAGTCTTCCTCAGCAAAAAAAAAAAGGAGGATTGGCATAGATGTTAGCTCTGGGCTGATCTTCCTCACAAAAAAAAAAAAAAAGTACCCAAACAGAAAGCACTTTAAAGGTATTTCTTTTACAGCATCCAAACAGAAAAAGTGACTTCAAGAAAAGGAAAGCAAATAATGCAAAGCTCCAGGTTGTCTGCAGGAAGCAGGATCCATAGCCTCCTCTTCAAGACAATCTGATGCTTTCAAAGAATAATGCCCAAGATCTTAACACTCTGGCTGATTACCTTACATGACACCATAACATTATTGAAACACCCAAAGCTAAACTTTGGTATTCATATTGATCTTCATGGCCTTAAATTTAGTAAAGTATTAGCTCTATTTTTCCTAGCATTAATATGTTTAATGACAAATCTCAAATAAAAAAGTTGTGTGTGTATATATGTGTGTGTGTGCGTGTTGTAGTACAACCACTTATAACTGGTGCTGAGGGATGAAGGGATGAACTAACACTGAACTTCAACCTCCACATATCCACGTTAATTCACTATATCCTTTCGATAACTCTATAAGGAAGATCTTTGCAGATGAGGAAACTGGGTACAGAAAGGTAATTAGGTTGCTGAAGATCACACAGATATAAATGGCCAAACTTGCTTCATCACAGAGCAAGCTCTTCCCAATGCACCACATTTCCTTCAGAGGCCATATCATACCAAGTTTTCTATAGGAGAATAAAATCTTATTTTTTATTCTATATTAAACACCCAGGTAAAAAATTACTTCTGCATTTTTCTATCAAACAGTCACTGTGGACATTAACTTTCATAATACCCAAAGCCTGCTACATATGGTCCCATATAAAAAATTTCTTTTAGGGCCGGCTCTGTGGCTTAGCAGTTAAGTGCGTGCGCTCCGCTGCTGGCAGCCCGGGTTCGGATCCTGGGTGTGCACAGACATCCCGCTTCTCTGGCCATGCTGAGGCCGCGTCCCACATACAGCAACTAGAAGGATGTGCAGCTATGACATACAACTATCTACTGGGGCTTCGGGGGAAAAAATTTAAAAAAAAAATTTCTTTTAGAGTTTAATGTGGACAGAAGTTTACCTTTAAAAATCAATGTTTCCTGGGCCGGCGCCATGGCTTGGAGGTTAAGTGCGTGCGCTCCGCTGCTGGCGGCCCGGGTTCAGATCCCGGGCGCGCACCGACACACCGCTTCTCTGGCCATGCTGAGGCCGCGTCCCACATACAGCAACTAGAAGGATGTGCAGCTATGACGTATAACTATCTACGGGGCTTTGGGGGAAAAAATAAATAAATAAAATTAAAAAAAAAAAAAATCAATGTTTCCTCCTTCCTGATAACAAACAGTTTGTAATCCATCATCATATGCCTTCTAGCCTTGACTGCCAGGAAAGCCAGCATCAAAGTTAAAACTCAATCATGATTGTTCAGTTAATTTTTGGTAGAGAATTTGCTTTTACCCTCTTCTTATGGTCTTAAGTGCTCATTATATTAATATATTGTATGCTTACAAATCAATGAGTCATTTTATATATGTACTTATATTCCAGGAAATATTATCTAATCAATGATATATCTAAATCCATGAAGTAGGAAGCCATAATATCAAGGACATTACTAGATATTTTATCGAATGTTTTCATAAATAAGCATCTTTTCCTTAATCTTAACTACAGTTCATAATTTTTATAAGCTTAGATTTACTCTCTGAAAAATAATAGCATTGAATCTGTTGTTAGATATTAGCTCTATCTGTTATAAGAGAAATGTTTCCTAGCATGCCCCTCATTAGGTGATAATAAAGATCTAAATAATAATAATGGTGTTAATAATTTATTTGGTTATACGGCAAGTATCCCTCTAAGGGAAGAGAACGGTCTCACATTTCTAAACCACTCTGTTGCAGTTCAGCAGGTGAATTAAATATTTAGCAGGCTGCTTAATATTTCATTGTAGACAGATCATAGCAGATTTCGCCCACTCTTGGGTACAAAAGCAGTGATCAAATACCACAAGCACAAATAAATTTAATTCATAAATCATTTTTACAGGCATGACATTCAATAGTACACATGTAGGGATGCTTGAAGGACTACAACACTGGGTTATCATAAAACAATTACAGCATTTTGTTAGTGGAATCTTGTTATCCTCTCAGGAGAAATGACCTCAGGACCAGTAGACTTAACTCCTGCTCTGTACATTTCTGAAATCAAGAGAAACTATGTTCACCGCTTCTGTTACAAAGGAAGTGAGTACTTTCAGCCAAAATATTCTGGCTCCCTCACGATTACATAGCTTTCCCCTTTGTCTTCACTGTACACATACTGCTAAAATCTATTTGGAAATGAAAGGAAGTTGATTCTCCAAGGATCCATAGGATTCTATTGCCTCCGGCAATTCTCACTTCCTTTCCCATATGGTACATTTCTATCGGCTGTGAAAACCTCTCCTGATGGTAATTGGCAGTTTACCCCATTAATTTCCCCTTATATTGAAAGTGTTTTCCTCATTACCAGCTATTTCTTATTCTGTCCCTAATAATGGGAAAGAATAATCCATCTCCACCCAACTTACGACGACTCAGGGAGGTTTACAAGGAATTGCTTATTAAACAATTATTAACTGTTCAGAAACCACACATGTGTTTGTGTTATTGTAACAGCCACTCATTTCGATACAAGCAGCTCAATAAATATGCATAAGCCATTTCTTTACAATAACAGTTTAACCACCATGTCTACATTATGCAACTGGAATGAAATAATGCTCTGGTTTAAGATACTATCATTTCCTTCTCTGATGTCTCCTCTTAGTTCTAGCCCTCCAGATCACAGCATGTGCTGAAAATTACTGCCTTCATTTTAGCCATTCAAAGCTGCAAAATCACACCCCCAGCCCTCAGACACAACTCCACTCACTGCCTTGCCAATTGCATTACAATACTATTCAAGCCATCCTCCTCGCTTTCAAAATGCTCTCTTACACTTGTTAGAGCCTCTTTAATGGGCCCTTCCTTTGCTTCCCTGCCATTTTTCTTCTCCTAATGTACAGGCTAAGCAGAGAATATTGAAATGAAGAGCAGAAAGAGAAAGAACAAACTGTGTGAACCTTATTTGAAGAAGTGGTCTTAACTACTTCAAGCTGAGATGAAAATAAACCTTTCTAAGAAGCTCAGAGACAAACCAGACTAGCCCCACCATCTCTCTCTTAAAATGGGTTCTATTCTAAATGCGTCCATCCAACGCTATCTCCAATGATTCCAGATACAGCCAAGTCTACAGAATGGAAATTAACCTTTGGCGGCCCTCAGTTTTTCTCATCTGTAAAATGAGAAATCTGAACTGAAAAAAATTTCAAGATTTCTTTTAGTTCTAAAGTTATTTGTAGCCCTTTTTCTCCAGTGGTCATGGCAGATTACACTGCAAGTTATATCATTTGTCAGAATAAACATTTCTGCCTTCTAAGCAATAACTTATATTGGGGGGCAGAGATACGTAAACCATCAAGATTTAGGACCATTCTTAGAATGGACATATGTACAGAGGATGAAGGGCAACTAGAAGGAAAAAACTCCAGGTCTACCTGGGAAAGTCAGGAAAGGCTCCATAAATTAGGTGGCTCGACATATATTTTAAAGGATGAGTAGGAGTTTACCTGGCAGACAAACATGTTAGTTCATAATAAGCCTAGGGAACAGCATAGGCAAAAAAATGAAAGTCTTCAAGGTCCTAGGGTATTCTGGCAGCTACAAAAGTTCTGTGCTAAATGAGAAACCAGCGAGTTCAGGAGAAGAACATCTTGCAAGTTGATCTCTCTCTCTCTCAGTCAATCTCTCTCTCTCTCTCCTCCCCTTCCTTCCCTCCCTTTCTCTCTGTCTCTTCTCCCTGTCTCATACAGCTCCTATGAGTGGCTTAGCCCATCATCCCAAATGTTAAGGTGGAAAACACGCGAAAATGACGGAAGTCTACACAAATCTGCGTGTACTTGAAAAACAGCTCATCTTGCAAACATTTTATTTCCAAAATACAACCATTTCAGCAGGTTTGATACAAGTTGAACAATATGCTACTTTAAACAGACTCACTTAGCTGTATGATTAACTGATGAAAACACCCATTTTCCCCTTGATTATAGGTTTAAAGTCTTCTAATCTGATTTGGCAGTGACAAGTCATACTATATTACAACCCACTTTGTGGAGAGGATACCACAAAATAATCATCTACTGATAGATACTGAATATAAGACACAGAGAGGTGAAATGAGCCAGGAGATGCTGAAGATAGGTTTCAAATCCACGCAATCTAACCCAAGAGCTTATGATCCTTAATAGGATGTTTAACTACCTCCCAAAAGGAGTTGGTCACAAAAAATAGTTATTGTAAAAATAGTCGAAACGATGCAAACTGGACAAAATTTTCGTGGCCTAGGAGTTGAAAAATATTTGTAAGGATATACCACATAGAAGATTACAGAATTTAATTTAATATGAGAAATAATGTGGAACTTCAGATACAAACAGGTCAGGTTTCCTTAAATCATGGAATACAAAATTGTTTTTTTTAATGAAATCAAATTTCTGTAGATCACCACCCGTCAGAATATTTTTTATTCCACCTAGCGTCGATACATGTCTCAAAGGAAACTCGATATGTTTTAAAAGGCTTTCTTCTTTCAAATACCTTTTTAAAGTAATATTTACATAGTCATTTTATTTGTACAATGAATCAATCATGCCCATGTTATTGAGAGCAGAAGTAAAACAAAAGTGACCCATCTTGGGATCTAGAACAGTGGAGACATCCTTATATGTGTAGAGATATATTAAATAGGAATGAGCCTCTTAAGAATAACTTACTTGGGGATATAGAAATTTATGTTGATCCCATTGAAAAGCCAATATTTCAATCTCTGAAAGTTCTGTGTTTCTTTCAAAGTAACACTAAGCCAGGAGAAGTTACTCCACAGTGACAAAAAGAGTATGTATAATACGTAAACAAAGATGTGCTTGGACATCTATGTGTTTGTGTGTGGGTGTGTGGGTGTGGGTATGCATGTATAGTAGAACACTCTTAGCAACTAAAAAGTGACTTTGAACTCGGAAAGTCAAATGTTGATTGGCTGAAAAGGTGGTAATGACTAATAATAAATGTGAACTGACCTGAATTAAATTATAGACATGCTTGGAACACAGGTCAGTGAATTTGAAGGTGAAATCGGGTTGCACAAAAAAGCAATCTATGGAAACTATTGATGAACAAGGAAGGAATTCTTTTTTTTGTCACTGAAATAAAATAAATAGCCTCTAGTTAATGGTTCCAACTGTTCAAAAAGAAACATTTCTAACATTTAGGGGACGTAAATGTTAAAATTATTTTTTCAATCTCCTAAAACATTTCCAAAATGTATTTTGTACGAAGAAATTGGACCATTACAGTGTAGGTCAGTAAGTGACATTACAGTAAAATTCCAGGGCCAGCCAAGGTCTTTCTTCCCATATGAAAACAAATCATTTTTCTTATTCAGCTAACAGTGTTGAGCACTATCCTACACGGCAAGTTTAGATGGAAGATACTACTGTTGGTTAGTAAAGAGTAGAAAACAAAGTTCCTTCATCAAGAAAGACAGCATTAAGCTTGCAAAGAGGACCTTAAGACAAATCTGAAAAAGTCTACAAATTCACACTGAAAACAGCTGTATGAAAGCCTAGTAGGGCAAGACGCCAAAAACTGTCCTCTGAATCTCTAGGTAAGGCCTAAAGGAAGTTAGGGAATGAGTATAGACACAAAACCAAGAAGAAAGCATTACTAACTACTTCTGTTGTCTATTGGTTTATGAGAATGTTTACAGGAATTTGAGTTTTCAAAGGAAATTGGCTAGGTAAACTATAGACAAATGATTGTTTTAAATAAATTCAGCAGAGAATCATCACAGTCAGTGTGGCCTTGGCCAGCGTGGATTTTGCAAGAGAGTAAAAAATGTTTACTGGCAGGCTTGGTTGTGGTTGTTTTGTTTTTGTTTTTGGTACAGCGTTGATATCATGTCAGCAGTTCTCAACCTGGATCAGTACCACCTCTCAGGGGGGGTCTTTTGGAAATGTGTGTCAACATTTTTGGTTGACCGAAGGTAGAAACTAGCATTCAGAAGACAAGGAAGGGGGCAAGAAGGCTAAACACTCTGGAATATGCAGAATAGTCTTACACAAGGAAGAACTATCCCACCCAAAGTGTTGTTAGTGATCCCCATTAAAGAATACTGGGATAGTTCCCTACCCACCACAAGCCCTCTCTTCAAAATCCAATCTATGGACGTCTAAAGCAATCCTTGTAACTTCGCAACCTTGCAAAGAAACCCAAGAACTGAACACAAAATTTTCAAGGAACTGTTCCCAAGTGGTTAGCAGCTGGTCAAGATGAGACCACAATCAAGAGAGTCAGGCACATCTTAATGTGTGAAATAGGGGCTGCCAATATGCAAGATTTCAGGAACCCAGCCTCTGAATCCTGTTCTTCTAATGAGGGAGGGAAAACAGTGAAACGGAAGGAAATGATTTGGAGAAAAGGTATAATTTTAGAGCAATGTACTGTGTCAACCAATAGGCATCACTGAGTCTCAGGTAGGGACCCACGAAACGATATTCCAAGTAGAAAACGGTCATAGAAGAGAGTATGAGAGAGAGAAAAAACAAATTTAACGGAATGTATAATTTTTCTAGATTCTTCTCTTATAATTTTAGTAATGATAGCCTTTTAAGTTCTCTGAAAATCATCCTACGTACCAGTTTTGGTAAGGATGTGGCTTGTCTTATACATAATCACCTCCAAGTAAAAGCCAGATATCTGAAACGGCAAGAGAGAAAATTCACCAGCTCATTTGGTATATGCAAAATACCCCATGTAAAAGTTCTAGTTTTAAATAACTATAAATGCTTGCATATGGTAGAGAGTACTTGGAAATGTCATTTTCTTTATAAAAAGGTGCTAGTGCTTTGAAACCAGCATCACTTGATGTAAGGATAATGCCTTGTTTGAATGATAAGACTGAAAGGGAAGGATGAACAAAAAGCAAACCCTGAAATGTACCCCTAGAGGTTCAGAAAAATGGAAGCACCAACACTCAATAAAAATGATTAAAATGTGTGCAGAATTGTATTTCTTTCCATCTGACCAATCTCAAAAAGATCATGAACATCATCACGTGTAATCAGTGGCCTATTCATGTGCAACACATGAATAAGCCCATTTTAAACAAGCCCGACCCTGTGGTCTTGACTCTGATGTTTCATCGGCACTAGTGAGAGTTCACTGGGCAGACGTCTGCTCTGAGTTTGTTCATCCTGATGAAGTTGCCTATGGAAAGACTTATGTCCTCTCCAACTGTTTTTAGTCCATTAATTCGAAATACAGAGAGGTTAAATAATTAATTTGTGTGCTTTAGTGACTCATGTCCTTGAGAGAGCTAGAGAAAGTGGTCATTTAAATCTTTCTCTTGACTTGGTGGTGAAGGGATGTGATGCGTATCTACAACTAGTGGAGACTGGAACAATTTCCCAGAAAGAAAATGTCTCACCCTCTCTCAATAACTTGTTCCAGTATTTGAAGGTTAGCGATATACAGGAGTACTACTCTATTGTTCTTCAAAGGCTCTTTTGTTTGTTTGTTTCCTGTGAGGAAGATCAGCCCTGAGCTAACATCCATGCCAATCCTCCTCTTTTTGCTGAGGAAGACTGGCCCTGAGCTAACATCTATTGCCAATCCTCCTCCTTTTTTTCCCTTTTTCTCCCCAAAGCCCCAGTAGATAGTTGTATGTCATAGTTGCACATTCTTCTAGTTGCTGTATGTGGGACGCGGCCTCCGCATGGCCTGACAAGCAGTGCGTCGGTGCGCGCCCGGGATCCGAACCCGAGCCACTAGTAGCGGAGCGCAGGCACTTAACCACTAAGCCACGGGGCCGGCCCCCAAAGGCTCTTGAGTGAACAAAATTTGGTTTCTACAAAAAATGTCCCAGACACTTCACTTATTACTAATTATTCTTTCTCTCCCTTTTGACAAAAACAAATGAATCTTCACTTCCCTTTTTTGTAGGTCATCAAATATGGTATCTTAATATCTTGGCCAGTAAAATTAACAATGTTATATTCTGCCAGACACTTCCAAAATTTAACTAGAGTTTCTTCATAAAAGTCCCAGACATAGAAGCAGAGAAAATTGTTTATAATTTTAAATTACTATTTAAAAAAAAAAAAATGGGCCTGGCCTGGTGGCACAAGCGGTTAAGTGCGTGCACTCTGCTTTGGAGGCCCAAGGTTCGCAGGTTCGGATCCCAGGTGAGCACAGACGCAGCGCTTGTCAAGCCATCCTGTGGCGGCGTCCCATATAAAATAGAGGAAGATGGGCATGGATGTTAACCCAGGGCCAATCTTCCTCAGCAAAAACAGAGGAGGAATGTCATCAGATGTTAGCTCAGGGCCGATCTTCCTCACAAAAAAAAAACGGTAATCTTCAAAACAGAAGCTCTTTAAGGAGAAAGACAAATTCATGACCTTAGTCTTGTGAGAATTTATATCGTGACATGTCTGTAACTTCCTAAAGTCTCTTTCTAAACCCAAAAAATATTGATTTTTGAGTAACTCAAAAATACCAGAACTGATTAAAAGCACAAAGATTAAAATACTGGGGAATATTGCAATTTTATAATTTAGTAATTAATCACTGAATATGTTGAATTAGATTTTATAACTAAAAGACTCTCTACTGCCACCTACAGGTAGCACCCAATTCTTATAAGATTTCAACGGACCTTGGTGTAACTAGACTAATTTTCAAAAAGAACCTCTCAGGGTTGTGTGAATTATATAACCACGTAGTGCACTGCTGAAGTTCCACAGTTCCCAGCAGGAATCCGTGCCATGTCAAAATTTACAAACTTTTCCAAGAAGAAAATACTAGAATCACAGGAAAACAAAAGTGAAAGTGTCCTCAAACAACAGCTAAGGCCACTTCTCAGGTCAAGCCAGTGTCTATACTAGGTTCTGTAACAATCTGCCTGACATGCTCTACATAGTCCCTTTAACTTTTCTCCCTTTTAAATGATAACTTCTTGACTTATGCTTTTACGATGGTTGTAGAAGTCACGGCCACTCGTTGAAGTCCTGCTGCAACTACTAAAAAAAGGATAGATTTCACAAATCATATTTTAAAAGACATCAAAAGCTGTAGGAGCAATCAAGTCTAGATGAACTAAAATTATACAGAGGAAAGAACACTTCCTAGGTGAGAAGAGGGTAAAGGAGGGTAGGATATTATGTATGTGTATCTGTGTGTGTATTCAATATGCAAATGACACTGATAATCAAGAGGAAAAAAAATAGAGGCAGATTCACATATGATCTTTAAAGTTAGCATACGAGAACTTTAAAAAATGTGTATGATAAAAATAATCATACAAGGGCCGGCCGGGTGACGTAGTGGTTAAGTTGGCGTGCTCCGCTTTGGTGGCCCAGGGTGCGTGGGTTCGGATCCCCGTGAGGACCCGTGCACCATTTATCAAGCCATGCTGTGGCAGGCGTCCCACATATAAAGTAGAGGAAGATGGGCATGGATGTTAGCCCAGGGCCAATCTTCCTTAGCAAAAAGAGGAAGATTGGCAAAAGATGTTAACTCAGGGCTGATCTTCCTTGCCTAAATAAATAATCATTCAAGATGAACTATAATGCATATTGAAATCTCTAAGTTAACTACTAAAAATCATACAACTATACATAACTAAAAAGATTGGATGAGAAAAAATAGAATAATAAAATACTTGTTTAATCCACAAGAAGGCAAGAGAAGGAGGGCAACAAATAGAAAATAAAGAGCGAGATGGTGAACTCATGTATGCTATTAATTGTATTACATGTAAATGGACAAATACTCAAAAGAAAAATTGTCAAAATAGAAAAAAATAACAATATCTAACTGTTTGCTGGTGAGTTAGGCAGGACAACAGCTCCCACCAAGATGTGCATGTCCTAACCCCCAGAACCTATGAATATGTTACCTTACATGGCAAAAGGGACTTTGCAGATGTAATTAAGTAAAAGATGGTAAAACAGAGAGATTATCCTGGATTGTCCAGGTGGCCCAATGTCATCACAAGTGTCTTTATAAGTGACAAGGGAATTCAGGAGAGTCAGCGTCAGAGTGATGCAGCATGAGAAAGACTGGACTGGCAACTGCTGATCTTGAATATGGAAGGCAGCCAGGAGCCAAGGAATGTGGACAGCCTCTCGAAGCCGGAAAAGGCAGGGAAATGGATTTTCCCCTAGAGATTCCAGGAGGAAAGCAAGCCTGCCAACACCTCAGTTTTAGCCCAGTGAGACCCATATTGGACTTCTAACCTCCAGAACTGTAAGAAAATAGATTTGTGCTGTTTTCAGTCAACAAGTTTATGGTAACTTGTTACAGCAGCAATAGGAAGCTAATACAATTGGTTATAACAGAACCATCTTAACTATAAGGATATAGATATGTCAAAGGTAAAGGACTGTAGAAGATATATCAAGCAAATACCAACCAAAGAAAGCAAGGCTGTATATTAATAGTAGACATAGTAGACTCTTTGACAAGAAGTTCTACTACACATAAATGGGGATATTTCATAAATATAAAAGTGTCAGTTAAAATAGAAGACATGGCAGTCCTAAATTTTTTAACTCAACGAAAAACAAAAACAGAGAACTAGCCAAATCCACTATCGTTATTGGAGATTTTAACAACCTTCCCTCAAGAACTGGAAGCACAGCAGACAAAAACTCGGTCAGAGTGCAGAAGATATGAAAAACACAATGAGCTAAACTGATCTAATGACAAGTATATAGAACAATGTCCAACAATTACAGAATACACATTCTTTTCAAGTGCACACAGAACATTTCCCAAGTAGATCATACATTGGGTCATAAAGCAAAACTCAACAAATTTCAAAGGAGTGAATCATACAGACGATGTGCTCTGATCCCAGGGAGATGAATTTAGAAATAAAAAGAAGAAAGATAACTAGAAAAATCTGTCAACTGTTTGAAAATTAAGTAATACACATCTAAATAGTAAAAACTAGAAATTATAAAATATTTTTAAGTGAATGAAAATAAAAATGTAACTTATCAAAACTTATGCAACGCAGCTAAAGCAGCTTAGAGGGAAATTTTAACTGCATGCATGTTTTAGAAAAGTATAAAGGTGAAAAATCAATTATCTAAGCTTCTGTCTCAAGGAAAAGAACAAAGAAATAAAATGGAACAAAGTATAAGAAAGGAAATAAGAAAGATAAGACAAAAATTAATTAAACAGAAAGCAGATATACAGAATTCAATATAGCCAAAAAGCTACTTCTTCTAAAAGATTCGTAAAATTGATATACACTTAGCAAGATTGAACAAGAAAAAAAGAAAATACAAAGCACATGTATCAGGAATTAATGAGGGGTATCACTACAGACAAAAAGATAATGAGAGAATATTATGAATAAATTTATGGCAATAAATTTGTCAACCTAGATGAAAGGGACAAGTTCACTGAAAAATACAAATTACCAAAATGTATGGAAACATAAATGAAAATCTGAATCCATAAATAAAAACCTTTCCACAAAGGCCCAGAAGGCTTTACTGATGAGTGCCTTCAAACATCTAAGGAAGAAACAATGTCAAACTTAAACATACTCCTTTATGGAAAAAATAAAGTGGAAATACTTTCCAATTTACTTTATGAGGCTAGGATAATCCTGACATTGAAACTCAAAAAGGATATTACAAGGAAAAAAATACAGACTGTTATCCCTCATGAACAGAGATACAAAAATCCTAAACAAAATTTGAGCAAATTAAATGCAGCCATATATAAAATGGATGATACAACACAATTAAGTGGTTTCATTACAGAAATTGCAAGATTGGTTTAATATTCAAAAGTCCGTCAATGGAGTATGAATAATAAAAGACAAAATTTCTGAATGGTACTGTATCAAAATTAATTCATCTCCTCTTCAAAAGATACTGTCAAGCAAAGGAAAAGATAAACTACGCACTGGAAAAAAAATTTCTAAAATACATATATATAATACAGGGCTTCTATCCAGGTTTTATAAAGACAGCTTACATATAAACAACTCAATTTTTTAAATGAGCTAAAGATTTGAACAAACACATCACAGAGAAGATATACAAATGGAAAATAAGTACATGAAAAGATGCTCAACATCATTAGTAATCAAGGAAATGCAAATAAAAACAAATGAGATAGCACAACATACCCACAAGAATGGCTAAAGTCAAAATGATGGACCTTACCAAGTGTTGGCAAGGATACGGAGAAAATGGAAATCTCATACATTACTGATAAGAACGTACAATGGTACTGGTACTTGGGTAAAGTGTTTAGCAGTTTCTTAAAAGCTAAACATACACTACCATACAGCACAAGAATTCCACTTGTACATTATTAAATTAAAAAAATAAAAACGTACACCCACACAAAAAGACTTGGACCCAAATATTAATAGCAGTAGTATTCATAATAGCCCCAAACTGGAAACAATCCAAATGGCTTTCAAATGGTAAAAGAATAATCAAAATCTGATAGAGCAATATAATGGAATACTACTCAGCAATAAAAAGGCATTAACTACTGATACAGGCAACAACACGAAAGAATTTCAAAAACATCCTGGTAAGAGACAGAAGCCTAACACAAAAAATTATGTTTGTATGATTCCATTTATATAAAATTCTAAGCTAGGCAGTATAATTATAGGGATAGAAAAAAGCTCAACAGTTGTTTGGGTTTGGAATGGGGATTTATTGAAAATAAACACAGAGAAATTTTTTTTTAAATAGCCTTTATTTTTTAGAGAAATTTTGGGTTGGCAGCAAATTTAAGAGGAAAATACAGAGATTTACCATATACTCCCTGCCTCCATACACGCACAGCCTCCGGTATTATCAACATCCCACACCACAGGGATACATTTGTTACAATGGATGAACTTACATTGACCTTCATTATCACCCAAAGTCCATCGTGTACATTAGAATTCACTCAGTGTTGTACACTCTAGGCAGAGCACAGAGGAGTTTTATTGTGTATGATACTATAATGGTGGATACATTCGTCATACATTTGTCAAAACCCATATTCATCCCTTCACCCCTCCTAACTCCTGGCAACCACTGATCTTCTTGCTGTCTCCGTAGTTTTGCATTTTCCAGAATGTCATCGAGTTGGAATCATACAGTATGTATGTAGCCTTTACAGCATGCCTTGATACGCATGTAAAGTTCTTTGCAGAAGAATTTTTGAGGGATGTTGAAAGTGTTCTAACCCTAGATTTCAACATAAAAAGATACTCAGCATCATGGGCCATCAGGAACATGCAAATCCAAAGCACAAGATACCACTTCATACCCACTAGGATTAAAAAGACATATAATAACAAAGGTTGGAGAGGATGTGGAAAAATCAAAACCCTGATGCACTGCTGGTGGGAATGCAAAATGGTGCTTTGAAAAACAGCTTGGCAGTTCAAAAGGTTAAATATACAGTTACCCTATGATCCAAAGGTTCCACTCCTCGGTATAGCCAAGAGAAATTAAAACAAGCCCACGCAAAGACTTGCGTACAGATGTTCAGAGCAGCATTACTCATAACAGCTAAAAAGTAGAAACATCTGGGGCTGGCCGGTGGTGTAGTGGTTAAGTTCACACCTGCCACTTCTGGCGGCCAGGGGTTCGTGGGCCCGGATCCTGGGCCCGGACCAACGCATTGCTCATCAAGCCACGCTGTGGCACGTGTCCCACATAAAGTAGAGGAAGATGGTCACTGATGTTAGCCCACGGCCAATCTTCCTCAGCAAAAAAGAGGAGGATTGGCAATAGGTGTTAGCTCAGGGCTAGTCTTCCTCACACACAAAAAAAAAGTAGAAACACCTAAATGGCCATCAACTGACAAATAAAATGTGGTATATCCATGCAGTGTAATATTATTAGACAACAGAAATAAATGAATACTGATAGATAATGATAAACATGGATGAATTTTGAAAATATTATGCTAAGCGAAAGAAACCAGTCACAAAAAGAGCACATAACGTATGATTCTATTTAAATGAAATTTCCAGAATAGGAAAATCTATAGACAAAGAACATAGATTAGGCTTGCCAAGGGCTGGAATGGGGAAGGCAGGGGCGGGGGGTGGGGGCGGGAAGAGCTGGGAGAAACTAGGGAGCGACTGTTAATGGGAACGGGGTTTCTTTCCGGGGGAGATGAAAGTATTCTAAAATTCATTGTGCTGATGATTGCACAACTCTGTGAATATACTAAAAACCACTGAATTGTACACTTTATTTTTTTATTTTTTATTTTTTTTTGTGAGGAAGATCAGCCCTGAGCTAACATCATGCCAGTCCTCCTGTTTTTGCTGAGGACGACTGGCCCTGGGCTAACATCCGTGCCCATCTTCCTCTACTTTATGTGGGATGCCGCCTCAGCATGGCCGCACAAGTGGTGCGTCGGTGCCACCCGGGATCGGAACCCGGGCCACCAGCAGCGGAGCGCGCGCGCACACTTAACGGCTAAGCCACGGGCCAGCCCCCAAGAACTGTACACTTTAAGTGGGTGAATTGTATGGTATGTGACTTGCACCTCAATAAAGTTGTTATATCAAAAAAAAGAAAAGGAGAGGGGCTGGCCTGGTGGCGTAGTGGTTAAGTTCCAGCGCTCGGCTTCTGAGGCCTGGAGTTCGCAGGTTCGGATCCCAGGGCACAGACCTACACACCACTCATTAAGCCATGCTGTGGCAGCATCCCATATGCAAAACAGAGTAAGATGGACATAGATGTTAGCTCAGCGCTAATCTTCCTCAGCAAAAAGAGGAAGACTGGCAACAGATGTTAGCTCAGGGCCAATCTTTCTCACAAAAAAAAAAAAAAAAGAAGAAGAAGAAACCTGCTATTTTGATGCAGTTAAAAAAAAACAACTGGCATGTGGAGACAGTTGCATAACTATACCCTACCAGGTTTTCTGTCCAAGAGCATTGTCTATTGGCATGAAGAGGTGCAGTTTTTTTGAGAGAATGGGTGCCTAGGAGTTTATGTATCTTCTGATTTTGTTTCTCTAGGACCCTTCATGTTTTCGCTCTTTCTTCTTTCTTTCCCATTACTACCAAGTCTCCAATGGATGCCCCCCATGCCAAGTCACCGCCTTCTCCACCAGATGTAATGCCTCCCTGAGACAGCCACGTCTGTTCCCATAAACGTTCAAGTTATTTCCCTTTACTTCCACAGTAGCCAACACTCTGATCTAGCAAGTCTTAGACCTCCTTCAAAAATCTCCAATCTAGGTGGTACTTTCCCTTTCGCTAGTGAATATTTTCTGCGTTTCCATCAACCCTCCTATTTCCCTTCTCTTTCCTGAGTTTCCTCTGCTGAACCTGGGTGTTTCTCTACTTAGAAGTAATTTGAAGTTTGTAGTACCCTAGGTCTCTTAGTTATGCTGTGGTTGTATCTGCTCTCTTTGTTGATCTGTATTCTTTCTTTGGAAGATGTGTGGATAGATTTGGAGTTAGAGAGATGCCATTATCCAATGGGAACCTAGAAGCCCTATGCAGCATTTTCACTACTACCAATATGCTAACTACCACAGTGGAGATAATATAAATTACAGTCCTTGAAGTCTCCAAGGATTTTCATCTTTTTAGGGAGAAAATGTTTTAACCTAGACAATAGGAAGCAAGATACAAGGCAATATAGAATTGAAAGCTCTATTATCAACAGAAATTGTAAATGTTATAGAAATTTGGAATAAAAGTGGAGATAATTGTGACAAATTATTGATAAAAGCTTCATAAAGAAGGCAGGATTTTACTTTAACTTTGAGGAACAAATACAATTTGTTTTAGAATTGAAATCTGGATAGTATAATAACATCTAGTTCAATAAAAGAGGTCAGATACTATTTTAATATTTTGAGATATTAAAAAGGTTTCATTATCCTCTGCATTTTCTTATATTCTCTATTCTTTCTCCCATTCAGTCAGTGGGGTTTATTACTTATGGGGAAACAATTCATCAAAAGTGGGGTGGGAGGAGGAGCTGAGTTTCCAAAGCCTAGTCCCCAAAGAAACCCAGGGCAAGGAGAATGTATAACACACACACCCACACACACACACGCACACCAAACTAGGAAAGATCCCAAGGCATTAGGAGGTGACAGAGAGTTAGATAGGAAGGGTGAGCTTAGAATTTGGTAAGGCCCTGAAATCAAAGCCCCTTCCCTCCCCACCAGCCATGAAAGATGCCTGGATAGGTTTGGGAAATAAAAGAGCATAGGATATGTCCCTTCTTTCTGTCACTTAAACTGAAGGATACCTTGCTCATACAATGTCACATATTGTAAGAACCAGAAATAAAAAAGTTGTGTATTCTTCATTCTCTAAACTATTCCCTAGACAAAGTTTTTACAATGTCCATCTTAACTTTGCTGTTGTTTAGATTCAGAAACCAATTCTGAAAATAATGTTTTCATAATGTTTTATTCATCTCTCCCTATTTCCTCATAACGGAATTAATTACTCTCTCCTCTGTAATATTCCCATTATGTCATATATCAAGCTACGCATTGTCTATTTTTTAAATGTCTGTCTCCTTTATTAGGTTGTAAACCTCTAGAGGGTAGGGAGCAAATCTCTTAACTTTGTATCACCAGCTTAGGAGAGTGGCCAAAACACAGGAGGTACTTAGTGAATGGAACTGAAATCATTCATTCAAATTAAAACTGAGTAGTGATTATCAATTCTTTAGGATTGGGAAATTTGTGTTCACCTATCTTTATATTAAAAAGATTACTTTATGCTGAGGATTGAAAGTAGAAGGAAACGGCCTGGAAGCAATTTCAAAAACTATAAAAACTTTAAAAACCCAATTGTTATAATTTTAATTATTAAATCTTGGCAATAATATCCCTTTAAATAGTGATTTTAAACATCCTTACACTTCCAAGAACCTAATTTTGTACTGAATATGCAAATCTAAAGGTCATTTCATTTAATAAATACATACCTCCTAATCAGCTGCATACTAATGAAGTTAATCTGAAGGCTAAATTTCAATTATGAATTATAGACCTTCATCTCTGTTTCTTGATTGCCTGAATTACCTATATCCAGAAACTTCCAACACATAGCAAAAGGATCTGCTGAGAAGAACATCCTTTTGAAGATGCAACCAGGTGAGGTGAACAGTGATGCATCTCTAATTCGTAATTTTTATGTAACTCTCCTTATGTAAAATAATGATTTATAACCACCTAGTAAGTAACTTGGCTAACTTAAGGCATGCTGCACAAGTGTGGATGCTTAAACTAAGCCATAAAACTTAAGATCCCTGAGGTTTGTAATTAATGCACACACTTCAGCAAGAGTATTTATCCTGCTTCAGTTCTGAGAAATTAATTTGAATTGAAGAAAGAATGTTTTTCCTCTCAATTCATAGCTCTCACAGTTTATTCTGAGCATGTTTTCTCCTACGGAAAAAAAATTAAATATGAAGGAATTTTTTTTTCCCTAAGCCGCATATGACATATATCAGCTGACATTTATACTTCAGTTGAAAATTAACTTGTGTGACTATAAAAGCAACAGATTGTGTTATTTCACAATGTGACACTGCAATTCAAATAACTATCTCAAATAGCATATCTGAAAGAAAAATAATAAAAGGGTCCCAGCTCACTTTCAGTTAATTGTTCCAAGAGATCACTAGTGCTCATATCAAAGTAGAATAATGCTCCAGTCAGAGAAAGTTCTTTCTCATTCTTGGCAATCAATTGTGATTTATAGTGCTAGGCATGACTCTAGTAGCTTAAGTATCTCCCAATGGACACTTTGACCCCATTCTGGTTTGACAGCTTACTTCACTGAATCACAGAGCTGAAAGGAAAATCTTGATGCCCTCAAGACAACTCTGCAAAGTAGATCACTGACTTTAAAATTCTCAACCCTACCCTCTAGTTGGTATCAGCACAATCCTGTATTATATTCATGCACCTCATTTCTCCTCTGTAGCAGTCAGTTTAGACTATGTTATGCTGCAAAAACAAACAAACCAAAATTTTAGTGGCTTCCAACCACAAACAAGTCTCATTTCTCAAATATGCTGCACATTCATCACAGATCGAAAAGCCACGTTGAAAGAGCAGCTGCTGCCTTGGACATGCCAGTCTCAGGGAAGAGGAAGAAAAGCTCATTTGTGCAATTACACAATGGTTCCTAAAACTTCTGGAAATAGCACTCATAATTTCCTCTCACATTTTATTGGCTGAAGCATGTCACATGGCCAAGTGATGCATGGGAGGCACCTGGAACAAGGGACAGCAATATGTTTCTCATAATACAATCAATAACAAGGCAATAATATAATCTGCCATACCGTCTAAAACCAGAAATCTTTATATTTCCCAAGGGAAACTTGAGATTCTACTCCAACTCTCCAAAGGATTTTGAAGCTTGTCATCCAAGGGGAAAAACAGACGAGCCAAGTAGGTTCCTTCTCTAAACATGTAGTCTCGGCACATTTTACAAAACAGTTTGTTCCTAAAAACTAGATGTTGAAGCCCTTTAAGAATTAAACACCATCCAATCCTCCCTGCAGGCAGCCTTAGAAGTAGTCAGTGTGCCAGAGCGCAGGAAAATTTACTCCTGGCAAACTGAAAAGAATAATTTACATCTGGAGAGTTGAAAACGAGAGGCTTATGAAGAAATTGTCAGAGCTCATAAAATTCTGGTACTTAATCAAAAGTATACTACACAGACATAAAGGAAAGAGTATTCCACCTCAAGACTTTCCTTGAAAAAAAAGTCATTCAACTTCAGTTTTTGAAGCATCTTAGATTTCATTTTAAAGTGCCTTAAATTTTTTGAATAACATTGGATTATGAATTCCATCATTTTCTAAACGTTTATCCTCCTCTTACACTCATTCCAGGCACAAACTCAAAATCGTCCCTTGTTAAAATCACTTTGTGTTTCCTTCTGAATTTTAGGCTCAATTCTTGATATTTCTGGCAATCCTGTGTGTCTTGGCCACCAAGATATGCTTCATCTAAAGACTACTAAGATCTGACCACCTGCCTAAATTGAACAGGGAAAGCTGATGTAGCTACTTTTAAGATTTGCCATGTCAGTCTCCATCCCTGTAACATACCTAGCCATTACTTTTGATTCAAAATACATTTATTCATTATAATTAGTGCTGAAACTATTAGGTGAATGGTTGATGAGGAATTGCACATTCATCTAATGCCAAAATAACCCCACACACATTACTTAGTAGACAGAGGAGGAAACATATAATTGCACAATGGAAGTATCAGAGTCATCACCCTAATCCAGCCATTAATTTTAGGATCACTAAGATTATGTGTCTTCTGACATAATGTAATCTGAAGCATCACCAATGAAGCAAACTTAAACAAAATTAATAAACATTTTAGACAAAATGTCCAGTTAACAACAAACAGAGGAACAAGCTAAGAACACTTGAAAGAAGCAATCAGACAAACTGAGAATGTGAGGCGTTTCATGGGACAACTAGACAGGTCTCTTCAACAAGGCAATGACATTAAAAAAAACTGCTCTTAGTTAAAAGAAACATAAAGGACATAACAAACAGAAGCAATATGTGGTCCTCTTTTGGATGCTGATTGGGATAATCAGCAATGAAAGACATTTTGGAACAACTGAGAAAATTGGAAACCTTTTGGTTCTAAATGAGATGAAAGTTAATTTATAAATTTACATATTCATATACATAATATATATATACACATACATACATACAGAAAGATCAAAGTGAATATACACTAAATTGTTAAAAGTAGTAATCTCTGCATGTTGGAATATGGTGACTTTTTTTCTTATTTTTGTTTGTTGGTATTGTCTAATTTTCTAGAACACACATGTTACTGCTTCTGTAATAATACAAGACTCCTTTTTGAGGCTTTGCCTCACCATAGTTATATGAGTAACACTTTGAGTTATAGCCTTGGGTCGGCTTTCTGATTTTATTTGATCCTTGTACATCTACTTCAGTTAAACCTTTCTCTGTCTCTAAACCATGGGAAAGGGGGAAAGTGGAGGGGAAATGACTAACATTTTTTGACTAACATTTTTGGTCACTGGCTTGGCACTTGACCTAATCTATTACATTCAATCTTCATAATAATCATATAAACTGGGTATTATCATCCCTCTTTTACAGGTAAGAAGATGGCTCCCAAGAGTTACACAACATGCTTTAAGAAAGTGTATTGAGTGTTGTCTGAGGCACCCTCATCCCAGCTTTATTAAATTTCTTGAGTGGGACCATAAATCCTTTCCCCCACAATCCCAAAGACCTCTACTGAATTGCTCATTGCCTCAAGGGGAAGTCTTTAAGAGAATAAGGAAACAGAAATCTGAAATTCTTAACTTTTAGGCTTAAAAATTGGCCTTGTATGTATGTATGAAAAAGAGCAGAAATATTTAAAGGGAAATAAGAGAGTTAGATAGTTTGAGTTTCTAAGAAAAGAGGTGGAGGGGAACAATCAGACCCCCCAGAATCATGTCCTACTTTCCTTCTGGGGCCTTGGGAAATATAAGTGGCCCTCCACTCGCCACATCTTACTGTCCCCATGCTGCCAGGGCCCAGAAGACCAGGCAGTGATGGCAGCAAGGGGCTGGGCAGAGAAGCTACACTGCCTTGCTGAGCTTTGCATGATCTGATGGAGCAGGGGGAGAAGGCAAACATCACTCTCATGACCAAGGGGGGCAAAGTTGGGACATGCAGGGCAAGACAGCAGACCTGAAGGGCCTCCCCCAGTGACAGAAGATGTTGTGCAGAAGGCAGGATGGACCTAACGAAGGGAGAGCAGGTGGGAACTGGGATATTCTGCAGAGACCAGCATGAGGAAGGCCTGACAATGCCAACCACCAGCAAAGGTGTTACATCTCAGAGGATGCCAGCTCGAACCATGACAGACCCCTGACAGCCAGATACTTCTCCCACAACAGGCACCACCCAGGGAAGAAAGGCAAGAGGAATATCCAAAATTAAATGAGGAAAAAACAGACGCAGTGACGTGAACCTACAGTTCTGCCATTAGGTTGAAAGGCATTCTGAAAATAGAGATTGTCATACAAGAGAAAAATAAAGAAATTTACTTATTTGCACTCTTAAGTATATAGCTTAAAAATATTGTAGCTGGCATAATAATTTATCCCCGTTTACAGAGCCAGTGGATGTCAGTGTAACTTGCCTTGTAAATTGCACTTTGCAGTGCTACTAACAGAGGAAAGGCTAACAAATATTTCATCATGATGACAATTTTATAGACTAAGAATAAAAAAAATCTTGCATATAATGCCTTTGAAATTCAGAACTCAATTTTAGTTCTGAAATAGAACTACAGAACATACACAGAGAAATTCAATATTTTTTTGAAATTTAAGATACACTAATTAAAATTAAATTGCACTTTTTATTTCAATAATACTTCCTCCTTGTAAGGAGGAATTAGTCATTGACTTTAAAAGCCTCTTACTTATGCATTTTAAATTTCTTTCATACGTTTTACAAAAACAAAGAATGGAGCCTACAAAGTAAGCAGTCTTTTAACTGGCCTGAGCTGTTTAATATCTTACCAAAAAAACAAAAACAAAAGAACCTACGCCTAGCTTTTCTGCAGTACACAGCGTTGTTGTGCTAAATGATACAACAAACGAACCAAATGAAAAGGTAACCCAAATAAAAAGAATGTTCTCAGTCTCAGGGAGAATCTGTGCTCAAAATCGTTATTTGTAAAAGTTTCATTTTGATTACTTTTGTTTTGCCCTGGAGAATACTTTAATATTCAGCTGGAAGTATAATTTCTGGAGGACAATACTGCCTATAAACCACCAGGAAAATAAGACAGGGTAAAGGTGAGAAGCACTGCATTGCTGCTGTGACTTGAAGCTAGAGAGAGACTTCACTTTTTAAAAAATATTTTGCATTATGACTCATTAGGAAAAAAGTTTCATCATGACACACATTGTACCCCTCTGGTTAGCTGGATCTATGTGACCTACACCTCACACTTCTAATATAAATAATCCATTAGCCAGTAAGTTTTAGCAAGGAAACTCTAATTAAAGGCCTAACTGTTGTGCATTTCTCTTACCAAATTGATGAAGAAGCCTTTCACAAAGTAATCCATAAGGCAGCATTGATACCATTGGTCAATTTATTCGTTGGAAAGGAGGCAATTTAAACAGTGGGGCCATGCCAATCATTTGCCCCCATTGCTCTCTGCCTTACCCTTGCTCTGCTCTGTGGGGCAGGGAGCTGATTCCTGCAAACCACATTTCCACACTCCCTTGCCAACTGGCTTCTGGTTAAGTTCTTACAATGGAGGCATGGCAGGAGATTGGGGGTGGGAGAACAGAAGAAACTGGGTATTTTCTTAACATCTCTTTCTCTCTCTCTACTTAAACAGTATTTTCATCAATGGCTGTGACTCCTTTGTGGTGCCAGGTCCCTCTGGGTAGCTTTGCCACTGGGCTCTGCTAAGACCACATCCTCCATTGGTCTCTCCAGCCCTATGGTGGGCAGCAGCTTTCTGATGTAGTTAAGCTCTAAATTGCCTCACTATCCCATTTAGTTTGCTTTTTTAACTAAAATTGCATATATTTAAGGTGTACAACATGAGGATTTCATATACATATACATAGTGAAGTGATTTCCACATTCAGGCTAGTTAATATACCTTTTCACAGTTACTCTGTGTGTGTGTGTGTGTGTGTGTGTGTGTGTGCGTGCGCGTGTGTGATGAGAGCACCTGATATCTAATCTCTTAGCAAATTTCCAATATTTACTATAGTATTATTAACTATAGTCATCATGCTGTACATTAAATATCTAGAGGTACTGATCCTACATAAATGCAACTTTGTACTCTGACCAACATCTCCCCATATTCCCCATCTCCCCACTCCTGTTAACCAACATTCTACTCTCTTTTTCTATGTATTTGACTTTTTTAGATTCCACAGATAAGTGAGATTACACAGTTCTTTTTCCTTCTGTGTCTGGCTATTTCACTTATAATATCTTTCAGGTTCATCCATGTTGTTGCAAATGGCAGAATCTCTTTTTTTAAGGCTAAATAATATTCCATTATATATATATATATATATATATATATATATATATATATATATATATAACACCACAGTTTCTTTACTCATTCACACATCGACAGACACTTAGATTATTTTTTTAGCTCCCAAAAACACCTTTTGAATGAGTCCCCTTAAGTTCTCTCCATTGAACAATTTGGCATGAGCTCTGTTTTCCCAGCTCAACTCTGCCTGATACAAGGACCATGCAGATAATTAGTGAAGAAACCATCCCAAGGTCTTGCTCTCTAAGTAGAAAAATACACTAAGCCATAATCAGCCGTAAACCTTTTACTCATAGGGTATAGAGCAGGCATAAGAGTCCCAAGAAAATAGAAGATGAGAGGAAAATAGACAAAAAGATTCATTCATTCATTTGTCAAGTGCCTACCACTAAGCAGGCAGTATGCTAGACGATGGGGCTACAAAAATGAGCAAAAACAAACAACGCCCTGCCTTCACAGTGTCTAGTCTATTGGGGAATATGGGAATTCATGGAAAATCATCCAAATAAGTGTAAGTTTACAACAATGTACAGTCAGTTCTGCTGTGACACTTGTTTTGAAATCATGAAATTGATATATTAGGGAACAATTTGAGCATAATGGGATTTTACATTTGCTTATGCAGCGATTTCGTCTGTGAGAAACACTGGATAAACAGGCAAAAATCTGCACCCAGCTGAAGAGAGCCACGTAGCAATACACAAATGGAACACAAGGACAGACCTCTTCCAGGAACCCTGGTTCACCTCGGGCCACACCCATCTGGTGGTACAACTTTCCAAAGGATTCCACACAACCCTCCTTCCACCCCTTCGCAACAACTCACAAGCAGCAGTTTTTCTGAGGCCCACAGTAAATGTCAGGTTTTTTCCAAAGTGAAATACCATATTTATTGAAGTCTTTATGCATTTCTTAATGATTTTACGTGTGCAAAAGCGTACTACCATTTTGTATTAGTTTCTCATTTTTTTATGTGTCACTGGGGAAGTTTTTGAATGTTGTGCCCCATCCCATTTTCCCATGAGCCTTGCGGTTTTTATTGTGCCATTTTGCACAGCATGGTGATTTTTTTAAATGTATGTATTGCATTATAACACAACTGACTATATTTTGAAGGAAAGGGCAATGGTGCTATGAAAGTACATACTAGAATAAAAAGGGTCTGGGACGGGGCCACTGCCCTGGAGAGAGGGAGCAGAGAGTAGGAACAGGAACTGGAGGAAGGCCAGGGCAGGGTAACTGGAAAATAAAGAGACAGGAGTGTGGTCTGGGAGGAGGCCAGAGAGCTGGAGTGGTAGGCAGGGGCTGCACACGGAGCCTGCCAGGGTGGGAAGTGGTGAAGGGCCACAGTGGACTACTAGGAGGGAGCTGGGCACCCAGACAGGTCACCAAAGAAAGGGGTAAGTAGGCCAAACATAATGCAAGCCTCCATTTGCCCAATGATAAAATGCAAAATAATTTGTTTGGGGACAACCTGAATGGATACATACATGCACACACTCTTTTTATTATACATATTAAATTGAAAACATCTACTCGTAAAAATTTAAGTTATTAACTCTGTTACACATGCACATTTAAAATCACATAACATGACATCATATAGTAATTTTAAAAGATTGCTTTTCACACTCACACAAATCACGAAGCATTTTACCCATACTCTATACGCACCTTGGCATCCTTTATACACACTAGTGCCATTAATGTTTATCTTCACTATAGCCCTTCCCCCACTTCTAATTAGTTACCTCTTTAATTATAGGTAGAAATATGAACCTGTTTTACACTTCTCTGGATTCAGGAACTTTGGGGAGCCCAGCAAACTGCCGCCTGGATTGTCCATTGAAGAGTACAAAAAATAGTAATTGTCTTGGATTTAAATGCTGGTACAAAAGAGATCAGATTTTGGACAAAGAATCTAAAAGGTGTGTTTAAATACTTAATCAAAAGTCAGGTATTTGAGAGAATCTTATATGAAAGCCTTCGTAAGATGATTCTCATGACTCCAAGGAATAATTTGGAGATGGGCGAGTCCTGTACATATATAGTGAAGATAAAAAGCAAGTCAATGTTAGACAGAGAGAGTAGCGAGTCTTGGGGCAAACTAGAATCTGCTCGCCCCACATAGGGGAAACCAAAGTCAGTTGGGGTGGAGGGTAGGGGCAAAGAAAGAGAAAGGCAAAACTCACACACACACACACACACACACACACACACACACACACACATACACCAAAAAAACGTAAAAACGTATCTGTAGTGGACAGCCAGTCTGCAGCCTTTGCCAATCCACTCCTTCAACTCTGGCCTCTAAATTTCACCCAGGTTCAGACCAGACTCCTTTGCTTTTCCACAATTTCTGTCCATTGTACTCTGAGTACACAACCTTTTGCAGCAGGTCTGACAATGGTTCCTCCATAGGATTAGTACCATTTGCATCAATAGCCAGTCTGTTTGCATTCTTCCATAGAATTGTTGTGGACTGAATGAGTCTGTATGCACACATATCTATTCCTATTTATAGTAAAATCCCACTTATTATAGGTCTAAAACCCCAGAAAATTTAAATAAACAGAATTTATAGTGCCATTCAATGGTAATTGATTTTCTTAGTGTTTCTAGGAATACTCCAAGTTCCTAAAGGAACTCTAAATCATCAAAGCAAGATTAACCTATGTTCAATGAAGGTTCCAAGTTTTTTTCTTACTCTAATATGATGCATTTAAGAAATGCTTAAATTAGCTCCTACTAGATACACAGTACTGTGCTCAGCATAATGGAGAGAATCCAAACATAATACAAGGTTTGGGACCTTAAAGCATTTACAGTACTCATATGAAATGAAAAGCTGGAACATAAATTAAGCTATAAGATAACAATATTTATATTAACGCCACCCAACAACAAAGACACTTTTCTTTCTGTTCTAATGTGTCCTGAAAAACTGGGTCATGAATTGGATTATATTTCCCAAAGGAAAAACATTACTAATTATAAGTAAAGATTGTTTTCCTGATCAAGGACTTGGCATTTAAATATATATATATATTACACACACTATATAAACAGACATATACACACACATTCAACAACATGTCACAAAACAAACGAATATTACAAAAAACCCTAGCTGCCACTTAACACGTGTCCCCAAAATGGGAAAATAATTACGCAGAAATTATATAATGAGATCCAATGTACTCAAGTGTACACATAGCACAAAGATAAAGCTCTAATGTAAACTCTAATGTATCATAAATTTTATTTAATGCCATAATGCCAGCTCTGATAAACACAAGCATATCATTAACCATAGTTTTGCTTGACTGGTTGGATTTGAAAGGGTACTTTGAGGATGATTCGATGGCCTGAGTCTTTTTTTCAAATGAGCTGATGCGTTCTTTTTCTCTAGACAAATTTCCCTGCAGAGCCTCTGAGCACTCAGAATTCTCACTGACCTTAGAGCTGACTTAAAGAACCAGGCCAGGTGTTTAATAAACGTCTGCTCCTGATGGTTATAGTGGCATTAGTGCATCTTTTCTCTTTTAAAAGGACTGACCTAACATTTATCCCCTTCCGTCTCTCCTATCTCTTGAATTTTCTTAAAGTGACAGTTTCTGAACAAATTAAAAAAATGAAGAAAAGGTAAATATGGAATAAACGTAGAGTCTGTAAACAGGTATCTAAGAATTTAGTTGGGAAACTCTACCCATCAGCAATTATTAGATAGGGGACTGAGGTTTTCTTTGAAAGATGATTTCAATGGTAATGCTATCAACCAGAATACTCTACAAGCCTACCCTTCATTGTCTCTACACTCTGGATCAATAAGTTTGGTGCTTATAAGGGCATCTCATCTTTATGCATGTTCATCTTTATGCATTCCTTAAAACTTTGCCCCTTTTAACTTCTTTAGGATTCATATTCTTCTGGGATGAGGAACATGTCTGTGTACATTTCCCCTTCGTCCCCTGTGGATTTAACAGGGTATCTTTCAGAGATGATTGTTATATTTTCTACTAATAAATCCTAATTAAATTTCCTTTTACTTACTCATGTCTTGCTCAATATCCAGAGGCTGTTATTCCAATTTCAACTTTATTTTGGAGCCATTCTTTTTGGCAAAGTGTCATACATTTCAATCTTTTCCAGGTTACATTTAGTCCAAAATTACCCATTTTGCTTGTCTAAATCTTCAGTAGTTATTTTGGCAGCTTTAAAACAGAGAATCAAAATGGTAGGATTATGGGAACTTTGTCAGTGCATTCTTGGCTTCTCTAATATACTAAGACTCTTCTTTTAATCATCACAATAAAAAGAGACTGGAAAGTGTCCATTGTATTTGACAACTGGGAAGCAATTCATAACTTTGGCAAGAACTATTTTCAGTTGGAGCAGTGAGGGCAGAATTCAGGCTGGGTGATTTGAAGAGTGAATGCACAGTGGAGACAGTGAGCAAATTCTACTCATTTCAGAAGGTAGAATTGGAAAGGAAGGCAAGAGATGAGGAGGTAACTGGAAAGGGAGTCAAGAGTAGATTCATTGTTTTAAATTGGAAAGACCTGGGTTTGCATATACTACATATGAACTTCTGATAGTATGTTATACATAACATTAAATTTCACTATATCATCCACTGCTTCATTTCTCTCCCATTTGTTTTTGCTCTTGTTCATAAAGTTTCTCCAAATCCAAGAAAATGCATCATTTGACTGGATTATATAGATTTCTCCCACCTTTGCAACTGGCTCAATCTCTGGAGCAGTATGCTTTTTTCCCAGCGCTTTTCCTCTACTCCCTTCTCATCATCTCCTCTGTGGGTTTCAACAGAATGGTATTTCCAAACACATCTGGTTCCAACAGCTGAGAAGGCTTTTCCCCTTTCAGTTGCATTGTTTGCCTCCTCTTTCCTCTTTTCCTGTCATTTCACATCTTGGATTTCCTATCACTTTCCTATCATTCAAATGTATGTATATTTTCTTTGGTGTGTGGGTGTGGGTGTGCTCATGCATGCACCCTACCAAATTTCCATCATCCTATGTTCACTTCCTAAGCCTTTACAACATAAATGATTTCACACTATTTTGAGCAGCTCTTAGCTTTCAGTTCTTGGGGCTGATTGACTACTTTGCTATTTCAGACGCTTTTATCTTGTAGGTATTTACTAAACATCTATGCTTGCCAATCTTGTTGCCAAATCAACGGATAATTCTGTCCCTGTATATATTTCCCCGCCACACAATGACACATGCCAGGACAAAACTGTTTACCTTAGATTATAAAGATTTGGGTCTCACTTTATTTAGACTGTGAGCATCACAAGTTTCCAAAACACAGAGTTTGAGAATGCGATCAAGTTCTATGCAGACCAGTAAACCAGGGATAAGCTATTCTGCCCACATTGCCAGGCTGCAGGGGAGTTTATTGTTGTTTTTAATGAATCTTGAAGAAGTTTCTTAAGCCATGGACTTCAAAACACTATATAAGATTTTATATTAAAGATAATATAAATAATCAGTCTTAAGGACTAGCATATACAACCCAGAATCAAAAATACTGCCAGGAAAACTATAAGAAAAACAAATAGGTTGACAGAAAGCATGGGAAGGAAGAAATTGGAAAGCCCAATTTCTTCCTTCCCATGCTGTATCTACTAATCTATAAAACCCCACAGATGCAATTTTTATCTTTGAAGCATACTTTTTTTTTCTCCTACCTCCAGATGAACTCCATGAAAATTCCTTAAGGGGATGGCCAATTCTTGGGTATCTCTGTACACCCCACTGGGCCAAGCATAGTGCATTGTATATCATGAAAACACAGTGTTTCTATTGGCTAATATTTTCCTTGAGGAAACCAGTAGGCTGGGAAGAACTATTTTAATCTATCAAAGTGTATTGAAGTCCTTGCATGTAAAATGCTAAAGAAATGTCTTCCTGATTATCTGATGCCCTCACTGTTTACATCAACTTTTCTGTAACTGGCTCAAATAGCCAAATTAACAATGCAGTACATTCTACGAACTTGATGGGACATTCAAAGGGTGCTCCACTTCTCTAGGTTATATAGCCTTGCTAATTTTTGGGTGATGCCTTTTGCTCACAAATAGTAAGTGTCATACTGGTATTGTTTAGCACTATATTCTTCAACAATCATTGGAAGCCCCATGCAGGCATATTGTTTATCCCACGCTACTCCCCACCTCTCACATGCATATGTCCAAGGATTACTTAGCATGATTGAATATCAAGGTTCTTCATCCTCAGAACAAAATGATCTTTTTTTTTTTTTTGGTATTCTGAAAGAGTCTGTGACTGAGATTAAATCCTGATATGACTCTGGTATGCTGAGAAAAGAGGCCCGCACTTCCTTTGGGTTAACACTATCTTTTTCAACTGCAGCTCAGCTGTCAGAAGTCACCAACTGGAGTCAGCAGAGCAGATCCAGCCAGAGGAGTAGCACTTTATTCATTTTCATTATTTAAAACAAAATTTTTATATAGATGGTCCCATTATAAATAGGGTATTACAGCTATATTTTAATTCACGTGTATAAATACAGTTAATGCACCAATTTTACTTAATCCAACACATACTAATTGCAGTTATTCTCTGCAAGGTGCTGAAGATCCAAATATGAGTAAGATGCATTCTCTGCTTTTATGTAGCTCATACTTAGTAACAGAGCTAGAAGTATATAAATAAGGTGATTTGGCTTTGCCGAGGACAGAGAATATGCATGGCACATCTTCCCAGTTAGACTAAAAATTCCTGGAAATTGGGGCTGGTATCCTACACTTGCTTTTATTCGCTCTGTGCCATGAACACAGCAGGTGCTCAATAAATAGTCTTATTCATATAGCTTACAAACAAATGCACCTTGCGCTTTCCATTGGTTTGTCTTGCTGTGTGAAAACTGCTTAGTTACTAAAACAACCTGAAAGATGGGCTGCACTGGGGATATATTATGTCCACAAGTATCATGTTTTAATTCCACCAACTCTATAATCCAAATGAAATATCTAATATTCATGTACATAATATTAGATGACATATCCTTAGAGTCTAAGTAAATTCCTTCCTATGAAGTTTAGAATTTTTCTTTCTTTCCAACTGAAGCTGTGTTCTTAATATTTTTCTTTTAATAAGCAACTGAAGTCAGACTTAAGCTATCCATGTAATATTCCCCCCACCCCCCACAAAGAGACTTGGAATTATTAAAATGTTTCACACGATCATATATAGCTGAATAGAGGTTGCACTTACAAAGGAAACACAGGACTTTTTTTATATGTTCCAGCAATGAAAGGCAGGTCACATTCTGCTTTTTCAATTGAAGCGTGCCACAGCCCAGAAGGGTGGTTACTATCAGAAATTCAACTTGAGAAAGGCCCTTCCTATTACTGAGAAGAATGCTACCTCCCAGGAAATGAATCAAACCTACCAAAAAATTACTACAATTTGATCAAAAATATCACTTCAGTGGTCCGCATGTCATTTCTGACTGCAATAATCATAATAAGGATATAGTAAAAGAGGACTGAGAAATAACGCATCAAGTGTAAACGAGAAAAATTGGTTAAGTTCAATCTTAGTTAAAGGTTATCTTTTCCCTTCTCATTCGTACTAGAGACAAGCAGATCCTAGGCGATGCCCATTTCATATGTACAGGCTACACATACATACTAGCAAACCAATGAAAACAAAAAAAAAAATAAATGACAAAAGAAAGTGGGATTATTTACCCTGGAAAGCAGAAGGGCGAGGTGATTTCATAATGTGTATGAATAGTTGGAAAGTGGAAGCAATCCAGATTCGCTCCATCTTCACAAACAAAAGCCATGTGAAATTCACTTTTTAACAGATAAGATGCAGAGAAATCTTCCTATCTTACAATTTTTAAAAGTAAATGTGTTCCTGAAAAAAGTCATGGAAGTGTTTTAAGTTTTTTTTTTTTTTAGATATTATTCATGCTATTATTTAAGGGCGAAATTAATAAATAGATGAATGGCCTTACATACACAAAGACTGATGGTGTACACCTTGGCAGAAAACTTAGCAGCCAGTAGACAGCCAGCAGAGTGGAATTTTCATAGTATGGGTCCTAGGCGTGTCCCATATGGCGGACACCAGCCACGTGTGGCTCTTGAGCATTTGAAACATGGCTAGTCTGTATTAAGATGTGCTTGTAAGTGTAAAATACAGACTGGATTTCAAAGACTTAGTACCACAAACACCTTAAACATCTCATTAATAACTTCATATTGATGCATGCAGAAATGACAATATTCCAGATATACGATGTTAATAAAATAAAGTTATCAAATTTAACTTCCATGTTTTTCTTTCCTTTTTTAATGTGGCTACTAGAAAACTTAAGATTGCATATATGAATTGTATTTGCAGCTGACATTCAATTCCTATTGAAGAGTGCTGCTCTAGAATCAGAGGGCCTGAGTGCAGATTCTTACTTGGGGCAAGTCACTTACTATTTCTGCATCTGTAAAATGGGAATAATAATAATACAATCAGCTCCAAGCTTTTTTAGAGGATTTCATAAACTAATGTGTATAGAACGGTATCTGGCACATAGTACATGCTCAATAAATCCATTATTAATATCCAATGCACACATCCTCTCTTCAGAAAACCTGGCATCTAGTTGCTTGTCCTCGGTTTGAATACCCCCGAAGATGGGAAACTCACATTTCCTTGAGAGAGCCTATAGCATTTCTAAATAGCTCTGAAGGTGAAAAAGTTCATTCTTGGAATAAGTAAAAATCTCTCTTTACAACTTTGAATCTTCTGAGCTTCTTTATATATGATTGTGCCAGAGGCAAAGAGAGAAACAGGTCTTATTCCAATACTGTATTTCTATAGAAATTGGAAAGGGACTTTGGTATTGGAAGTGGGGATATTATATATTCCCACGGAAGTTCATGTCAAGAGACCTCATGCAGACCCAGCAAAACACTTTTAAGAAACAGATCTTCAGAAATGTGCTCTCTCATACATGCTTAATCAAAGAACCATCCTTCTCTTCTTAGCAAAGTCCCCTTTGACCAAGGATACTTTCCTGTCGGGATGCAGATGGAGGAAAGAGGGCAGGCAAGGGCACTCACCTAACCAGATCGCTCAACCCAATCACAGGAGTAACCGAGGCCACTGCCAGTCCACCCACACTCACATCTGAAGACTGGTTTCCCCCTTTCTGTTCTTTGTGCTAATTTCAAAAGCTAATGCTTTGCATATTCGGCAGAACAGTTCTGTCTCAATAATAAGCCATTAATGAAAAAGAATACGAAGTGGATTTCCTAACTATGTCTGGATTTTCTGAATCTTCCAGTGATTCCTCAGGAAGCCCATACTTCTACATACGAATGTCTCAAGTTCTTTACAATTCTAAGATATTATAATCTGCATGCATAAGATCTGTGCCAAAACAAAACACATATTTTTTCCCCATATTTCCAAATACTTCTACCTCCAGGTAGAAGTGATTCAGCAATACTCTTCCTGTCAGTCATCTCCAGCATGTGTGGAGGCTCTGGCAGTAGGTGAGTGAGGGCATTTGTGTGCGTGCATGTGCTCTTGCATTTGCGAGAAATTCCAGCAGAGGTTAAGACTAAACTTGCTAACTCAGACTTCAGGCTCTAGGGCAGTCTGGCGTATCAGAAGCAAAATGGGTCTTGCAGCCCAACAGACTGGGACGTGTCTCTCTGCTCTTTGGTTTACCAGCTGCATTAGCCTTACACCAGGCACCAAAGGTCCCTCAGCCTCCATTTTCTAGTATGAAAAATGGGACTAAACAATAGAACCCACTTTGCAACATTATTATGACGATTCGACAGTATGATTCTAATGCACCTAGCCTGGTATGCAGCATGTCATAGATAATCAATAATTCTAGTCACTCTTATTGCCTACCCGGATGTTGTTAAGCCTTGTCTCAGCGATTCTCAAAGGGCTATTGTCACCCAGGCCCCTACTCTAGATCACATTACCCTCTCCAACATTTTCCAGAATTCTCAGCAGAGAGTAGTGCCCTTTCTCATTCAAATCCTTTACTATCAGAACTCCACAAGTAGATGCTAATAAGAAAATAGATTCAATCAAACATTAAAATTAGAATTTACCACCTGAGTTGTTCGTACAGAGAGAGGGCTTTGTGAATTGGCATAATCAGAGAAAGCTCAGTGGAAATATAATTAAAACTCGGTCTTAACTAATAGGTAGAATGTGGATAACTGGGGGCTGGGGGTGAAGAAAGCAGCATTTTTAACTAGTAGGGCCTTTTTAACTAGTAGGGATCTTGTGATTGACTTAAAGGAGACAAGCCCAATAGAAGAAGAAGGTAGGTAACAGGAAGTTAATGGCTGGCATGAGTAAATTTGATGTAGGACCTGGAATATTATTTTTTCTATTCAAAAAAGAAGCATAATTTAAGTTGTGTTTTCCAGGGCCCATCTAGCAGTGTTTGCATTTAGTTTTAGCTAGAAGAGATCGAGAAGAAAGCACCAAACAATTTTCCTTAAAGAGTGTGCAGTGTCATTGATATCCCTTTCCTCTCTGTGACTGGCCAGAAGATATTTCAGTTCATAGAATGGGTCAATTCAGGTGAAACTAAGCCCTGTTAACAATACTTAATCACAAAAATGAATGGAAGTCGATACGAAATAAATTGAATTAATTCTGAAGACTAGAAATGGAGACGGAAAAAAATAATTACTTTTTCCCCAAAAGAAAAAAGCCTTGTTGAACTACTCCCACATACATACATTTTAATTAAGTTGTCTGAGACAGCTGTGGGGTAGAAGGACGTAGAGTTGTAGCAGAAGACCTGGGTTAGAAATTTGGCTCTGCCCCTTACCAAGAGTGTGACTTAGTATGCTTAGTTTATGTTTGGTGGAAAACAAATTAATTGAAGGTAGAGTGGCTTTACATGAATTGATAATTAAAAGGGGTCTAGGTATCTTGGGGCTCTTTGGTAATATAAATATATTCAAATAATAATATTGCAGTGTTTTTAACAGATATAAATGTTAAACAGATAAAAAAATTAAAATGTAAATTTAAACAGATTTCAAGTTCAACTACTTGATAACGCCAATGGTTGCATTTATTCTTGTTATGAGTAAAAATATCAAAGGATGATATTAAAAATATTTACCAAGTGGTAGGGCTCAAGCATCAACCAATTAGAACGGGCTCTGGCAACAGCCCGAGAGCAGGTCCCAAGGCCTGCCTGCCATATCAAGTGGTGACTCTCTTAGTGGCTGTAACAAGAGGTGACCTAGGAGGTGTCAAGGGAGTGGACCATAGCACTGAGGTGGTAGTGGGACCTTCAGGGGGCTTAGAACAGCACCTGTTTACCTACTGGAAAAGAAGTATTTCAATATTTTCACAACCAGCAAGGCTGTATCAATGCATACTGGCCAAATCGTCGTGAATATGTCTAACATAGGCATGAGAGGCAGAAATCAATAGAGAAGAGCCCAGAAGGAAACTCTGCAAGAAGCGATTGCTGCAAGCCTTAGTCTTATTATAATTAAAATCTTTCTTTTATATTTACTATATGGTATGCTTTTAAAAACAACCACCTGAAAGAACCCAAAATTAAAATATGCATTACTAGAAAACTACTGTCTAAGACCAAGGCAATGGTGCCAAACTGCCATGAAGTCAAGAGCTTTTCTCAACATGGTGATTCTTCCAGAAGTAATGAGCTGTTCGCTAACACCACCAGGGCACAGATCAGCAGCCAACCCTCAGGCAAGTGGAACACAGCAAAGAGCTTCTCTCCAGTCAAGGCACTGTAGAATCATTTGTGCATTTGTCACGTAGGATTCTGATTTTAGCTGCAGCATATTTAATTACAAGAGGCTCATAATTAAAATATGCCTAGAGAGGCAAAATCAAAAGCAGGCATCATGTCCCTTGCTGCAAAATACCTAAGTCCAACAATGGCAGCAACATTTCCACAGATTTATGAATCCTCACGTCTAGATCAATGCCCAATCTTCTTTTTTTAAACCCTTTTTTTTTTTTTTTGCTGAGGAAGACTGGCCCTGAGCTAACATCTATTGCCAATCCTCCTTTTTTTCTCCCCCGGTAGACAGTTGTATGTTATAGTTGCACATCCTGCTAGTTGCTGTATGTGGGACACCGCCTCAGCATGGCCTGACAAGCGGTACATCAGTGTGCGCCTGGGATCCGAACCCCGGCCGCCAGTAGTGGAGCGCACCTACTTAACGGCTAAGCCACGAGGCCAGCCCTGATCAATGCCCAATCTTTTCTGATATGAGGACTTCTTTTTTTTAACTTCAAAAAACTCTCCAGATTCCCACATCACAGCAAAGAGTTGTACTTTTAGAATCTATTAATTGCAAAAATATCTAATGACCAAAAGCTAGTATGAATAGTGATGCTTTTAAATGTACTGTGTTTTACTCATCACAAGAGCACAGACCAACTCTTAAAATATACTAGTTCTTATAGGTGCTGGATGACTTAACCGTCCAGCTTACAAACTAAGCTTGGACTGAACTCTCCACCGTCCAATAACCCTGACCCCCAGAGCAGTGAAACTCGATTCTACAGCATTTCCAGGGCTGGTTTCTGAAGTCTACCAAAAGACATGGAGTAATTGGATTTCACTAATATTCTATTTTCCCTTTCAAATGAATTGCTTGATCTAGTAGCTACAGAATACCCCTAATAAATCATGGGTGGACTATAACTGAAAAAATAACTAAGTATCTATATTTTGTATAACTGGCCCACTGCAGGCAACAAACAACACTTCAGTCTGTTATTTAAGGACAAACATTTAAGGACAAACATCGTTCAGAATGAAAGCATAACCCTAGGAATTCAATGACTATGATCACTAGTTCCTCTTCAGTCAAGAGACACATACACGCTGACAGGGAACTGCACCTAATCCATTTTGCTTTGCTTTCATCAATAGCTGCTGTTAGCTATTATGAATAACCACCCATGAAAACGCTAGTAAAAACATCAACAAAATAATCCCAATTCATGGAGAAATTTTAAAGGGTGAATAAAATGTTTATCATCTTGGAGCAGAGTGCCATAGACTTCACATCTGCTGAAACACTAATCCCACTCGAACTCACAATTTCTAAAATTTCTAGAATTAGAAGTCGAGTTTAAAATCCTTCTACTTTCACAGGTTTAACATGTTAATTATCACTTAGATATTAATCCTGTTAACAGCTCTAAATTAAGGACCTGGGTTATATTTAGGAAGCTGCCTAGTGTTAAAGTAAATGCAACTGCTTCTTTTACAGTTATATACTGGAAAAATACCTTCTTTTAAAAACATAAAGCATTTATGTGAAATTCATATTCAAAAATCCAAAAGCATATCTAAGTGGCTCATGTAAATAGTTTTGAATATTGTAATACCCTTTAGGTAGTCAAAGACTCATCCTTTATGCTTGGTCTGTAGAATGTCTCTGAGGCTGTGTTGTTAATGTTAATGTTCTTTTCTCCACCAAGTCGTATAATTGTCACTACTTAGAATCCTTTAATCTATTTGTCTTGATCGTGTACTTAATATATTGTATCATTTGTCATTTTGACTCTTAACTCAATAGGACCAGTCGACTATTCTTCATCATTCTATTCAA
Source organism: Diceros bicornis minor (assembly GCF_020826845.1). Lineage (NCBI taxonomy): Eukaryota > Metazoa > Chordata > Mammalia > Perissodactyla > Rhinocerotidae > Diceros > Diceros bicornis. Next base: position 22,166,516 of record NC_080749.1, on the reverse strand, counting down.
ACTTCTGAAACGATGTTATTACTTTAATGCCTATTCTTTATAAAGGTGTGCAGAACAGCAAAATTGCAGTTTGGGTAAGATTTTTTTTTCTTTGATTCCTGCTTCAGTTTGTGAAATATAATGAAAATGAGTTGACGTGCTTCGGAAATTTTTTTGTTTGGACACTCCTCTTCCACTAACTTAGCTCCTATCTTTTTATTCTGCTTTTTCAGTCTGTTATTTAAGGACAAACATTTTTTTCACAGATATTAGTAAAAGAATTACTCTTTCAGAAGCAGGATCTGAAGCAAGTAGGCAAGGTCCTTAATAGACTTTCTGAGAAAGTACATTTTAGCAGTACCATTTTTCTTTAATTCTTTACCTTTCTCTCAAAAGGCACACTCAGCAGAGAACAGAAAGGTACCTTTAGTTGCCAATTTATTAATGTCAATCCTCAAACAATGGAGTCTGTGTTTACACTGTTTTTATGATCAGCAGCTATTTTCTACCTAACTGACAGTCTTTCTGTTTCTTAGTCCTTCAACTCTTTAAAAACAACTCCGATTAAAAACAATGGGGGTGGGGAGATTAAGAAACATGGTAAAGGTAAATCAAGTATTGATTTAAATATTAAGGTAGATATAAAGTAAGCCCACTTGTTATGAACCCTCAAAACGGACTATCCAAGTCCACCAGCAGTAGATGGTCCTTTCCTGGACCATACATCCCTAAGCACTTACCATAGATTAATCTCAAATCTTCAGAACCCTGAATGATTTATAGGTGTTCAATGCTGTTGGAACTATCTATGCTAATGTGCAAGACTATCCCACATTTTTGAAGTCAACAGTTGTATCTCTGTAGATTGTTACAGGCCAGGGGAATTATCTTCATAATTCTTTTTCACCTAAATTTGTATGAAGCAGAGTTTCCAGTCCTCAACTTCTAGCAGGTAGGTGAAAAAAACACAACACCCAGGCATAGTCAGAAGCCAATTCCAGGGAATCTACTAGGCTGGCTCAACTACCCACAGAAAGCAGAGAACTGGCCACATTAAGTTTCAAAAGAAGGCTCCTGGTATTAATTGCATTCAGGTTTTAAAACAGCAGTGCATCAAAGTGAAGCCTCAAGACAGGGACTTTATATAGCTTTCAACCCACAAATACATGAGCTTTTATTCACCACTGGACAGGACTTGTTGATTTGGTTAGTAACATCCTAAGTGGCTTTCACGAAGCCTTAACCAAGGCTATAGCATAGTGCAGAGCACAAAAAGGCTTCCCTGAAGTTCACCGCCTCCCAGTTACCTAACAAACCCAGACTGTCCTGACACTGCCTGGGAGATAAATGTATCACTTTGACATCCAAAGACTGCCTGTCAAAAGGAAACTCCAGATGCACACGTACACACATGCACACACACAGACACACACACACACACCCCACAGCCTGATTGGCATACACCCTGCCTGCATGGGTTACCATTTCCATAATAACAGAGTACCCACAGGTGCACTCCTGAAAAACACCAAGAAGACTCCTCCAGCCAGGGTGTCATTTACAGGAGCACAAATGCACTTAAAGGTGGGAAACTGCAGCCTAACAGCAGACCACCCTGGCAATGAACAGAGCACCAAATAACCTGGCGTGTGCCATAGAACATGCCGAGGTACCATAATCTTAGTCAAACTCCACCTTGACCACACAAAATGGAACTGAATTGTAATAACTCTTAAGGGATGCTCAGAATGATTCCCAGAAAAAGTACCATTAGATCATGCGTCCTTCCCCGGAAACAAAGTTTTCCCCCTTGTATTTAAAAAGAGAGTGAGAGAGCTTCACGCCTCCCTCCCCAAACACACATACTCAAATCTTTCCAACTTCAAGACTCAACTATGCGGACTTCAAAAAGCGGAGGTTTCATATGCGTATTCAAATAACTTTACTACTACTGGAGGTGTTAGGAAAGGTGACAGAAGCATATGGGTGATACTTCAGAAATTACGTGTCCTCCTCCTTGTCCCTTTCACGCCCTGTTCCCAGTTTTCTCTTCATAAACAGCTTGGCCACGCCAGACCCGCGAGTCCCGTTCTCCCCAGCTCGCTCCTCGCCCCCCGCAGGGACAGTGGAAATACAAACTGTTGCTGCAGCCTCCTGACACTCCACTGATAAATCAGAGGAAGCTGCAAAACTTCTTGGCTCGCTCAGCTATGCTCCAGGGGCACTAACGCCCACGCGCAGATTTCGCAGTCAGCGCTACCGAAAGAGAACCCTCGGTCAACCTGTTTGCAAAGCTCGCAGAACTCCCCGCCCTCCGATCCCGGGCTCCGAGGCTCCCCGCGCAGGATGGGAGACCCCTGGCTCCCTTCATCAGTAACCCCCAAAGCAAGCTGCAAGTGGAGGGAACAGAGCTGCCGCCCCAATCCCACGGCACGATCCGGTTGCCTGAGATCTGTGTCCAAGTCTCTGCGTGGGATATCTCCGCCCGCCCAACCCGGGGGTCTTTGCACGCTGTGCCCCTGGCAGCCCACCCTTCCTGCTGCCCTAAGCCAGAGGCGTCCGAGGAGCTCCGTTTGCAAGTTTCCGCGTCTGGCCCGGAGAAGGGGCGAGGGAGGCTGCCGGGGAAGAAAGAGCAAAGTCTGTGTCCGCGGCGCGCCCCCCGCCCCGGGCAGCTGCCGCCTCTCGCCCGCGCCAGCCAGGGGCCGGGCATCCCCCGCTCCGGGCGCAGCGCGGCCGCACTCACCCGCCTCGCCCGAGCCGCCGCCGCAGCCTCCGGGAGCCGCCGAGCCCCGAGCTTCCCGAGCGCAAGAAAGATGGTGGTGTGTGTCGGGAGACCACCCATTCCAGCGTCAGGCAACCCGGCGGCGACTCTGGCTCCTCAGCACTGAAGGAAGAGGAGGAGGAGGAGGAGGAGGAAGGAACGGCGCAGTCGGACGCCATCTGCTGTACACCTCTGCGCAGCCATTGGCTGCCTGGTGCGTCCCCGGGAGCCGCGGGGCGCGGGGCCGCGGGGAACCACCTTGTGCCTCGCCTCCCCCGGCAGCTGCTCCCGCCTCTCCTCCCTTGTCCCTCCTCCCCTCCACCGCCTCCTCCCCCGTTCTCTAGCGGGTGCCCCCGCCCGACCCTCGGCTCAGCCCGCTCCCCTGGGCGAGAACCGCGGGCGCGCTGGCCTCAACCTCGGCTCCTCCGCTCTCCGCGACTGTTTTCCGCAACTTTGAAGCTTCGAGGTGCAGGTGCGGGCCGGGTGAGGGGGACTCCCCAGCTGGCCTGAGCCTGGGGTACCCAAGCCGCTGATCGTCACGGACGGAGGCTAGCGCTTTGCGCCTCCGGGATCCACGAAGTGATGAGAGGGAGAAGGAAGGAGAGAGAGTGGGGGTGCTTTACTCCTCATTTATAACCCCCCCCTCCAACACACACGCGCGCGCGCGCGAACCCTCAGACACATACCATAAAGCACACACACATACACAGCCATCCCGCCCCGTCCGATGGCCTGCCGTTCCTCTGCAGTCCCCGGGTGCGAGAGGGCTTCAGTGTTACAGGGAAAGACAAGATCCTAGCGGGATATGTGGAAAAGAGAGAAAGGGAAAAATTGGGGATGACTCCGGGGGAACACCAAGAGCTGGGTCCGCACCTGCCTGGACATCCTCTTCTTGAGCGGCTCCCAGAGACTGTCAGCCCATGCAGACCAGGGCCCGGGAAAACCCCTAGCTCCCGCCTCTTTTTTTAAGGCTTTTTAGTCCTGGGGCGCGGGAGGTGGGTGGGGGCGCGGAGCAGGAAGAGCGCCTTTGGCTCCTGGGTGGCGGATGCCGGTGGCTGCAGAAGAGGCAGAGTCGAGTGTGCCCAGGTGAGGCAGGAGTGCAGCGAGCACGTGGGCAGGCTCCGAGGAGAGTCACAGCTCTGAGAGTCCTTTGCTTATTCTCTGACGCTTGTTTCAAACCCTCCTGGGTTTTGACACCTTTGATCTAGGGAACTTCTTAGGCTTGTTTAGAGGGATGAAATTTCTTCAAAAGGGAGAACGGGAGAAAAGCACGAGGACTACTATTGCCAATTACAGGATATTTTGCCTGTCGTGTCTCTTTAAATGTGTGAGTCAGCGACAGCAGAGATTGTATCTTTTCAATTTTATCCAATGCTTGGCACACCATGGGTGCTTAAAAAGAAGCAAAATAATCATGAGAAAATTAAAGCTTGATGTCATAGCGCAAATTAGATTTAAGAGATAAATAGAGCAGCTAGGTTGTCACAGGAAAAAAAAAAATCAAACAGAATGTAAGTGCCACTGAAAAGGAAACCATGAATATGATGGTGTGGGGTTCTGATCTACCTTGTTGTGGACTGGGTTCTGGAAGCGGGATGGGGAACCAGCCTTAATATTTTAAACAGCAGTCACTCTTCTCTCAGTGAGCACTGTCCTCGCACTCTGGGTTATGCTTTTCTTCCTGACATCACTGTCTTAAAAATAAATCAGCTGCCATCCAGATCCTAGAATATTTCCCCAAATCCAAGATCATGATTTATTGCTCCCAAAAAATGAAACGCCAATCCTGTGAGCCTGGGGAAAGAGAAACTGGTCCATTATGTTTCATTGTAATCTCAATATATACAGATCAATAGCCAATGAGCCTCGTTTAAGTAACTTCAGGAACAACAGCCAAAGAAAAACATTTCTGTTTTCCTGAACTGTGACATCCAGGCTTCCCAGATTTCAGTTTTCCCAGAATCAATGCAGCATTTTCAGACCACATCGCATGCACACACATCCATATGGTGGAAAGATCTGTGTTTGCAATCCTTCTGGAGAGAGGCCATCAAGGACGACTTCTGAGTATGTCATTTATGGACAGCTTTATAGTTATGTATTTCCCTTCTTCTTAAGAGGCAGTGATATGTATATTTTTCTTTAGGCTGGCAATTTGATTTCAACATGATTCTAATTTAATATGTTAGCCCATTCTCATTAACCCCTTACTCTATGTCAGTGATCACTTATGGTACTCACAAGAATATTTTGATTCTTAAGATGTAACTTTCATCCTCTGCTGCATTTTTTATATTTCGTCTCCTGTTTTTTGATTCTAGAATATAAGAGATAATAGCTATATGGCAATTGTGTCCTACACATTGGGCTTCTTAAAATCAAAAATAAGTAATTCATAAGAATGAAATCTAAATTCTAAAACGCAAAGAACCATAAACTTTAAACATTGCTACATTTTGTTAGCTTACTGACTCCTTTAAACTACAGAATAGTCACTTTTCATTAAGGTGCTATTCTAACAACAAGTATTTCATTATAGTTAAATATTATAAGGTGCCTGAACTTTCTCTGATGTTGTTCAATTACATACAAATCTGGTAGAAGGAAAATGCAGACATTTCTAGCTCAAACTCCCAATTTATGTTTTAAATACATATTTTACTGATAGTATGAGTTTCCTGTCAAGATAGTCAGCTTTGGTCATTAATAAAAGCACTGCCCTCAAAATCTAGATTAGGTTAGACACATTGAAAGGATAACCTAGGCAGGGAAAGAGGCATTGTCAATGAAGACTGATTAGGGAAGGGGATTTTATAAAATAAGTGACCAAAGAAAAGATTTGGAAGAAGGTAGCCTTGAAAAATAGGCGACGTTATTATGTGTAAGGACTAGATCAATGTTCCAATGTGGAAAATAAACTGGAGATTATAAATTCTCATAACTCCACACACACAGTGCCAAAAGCTCCAATCATCTTTAGGCTTCCAGTGAGTATGGAACAAAACAAGAGAACAAAGGAAGAGGAGAGGAGGTGGGATGAGAGGATCTCCTGGGACCAAGTCACTAGTGAGAACCGAGGGGGAGCCACAGAGGAAAGTAACCCTACACTATCCAAAACCTGTTGGAGTTTAACTTTTCATTTTTGTTGTTATGTATATTTGTCATTGTTCCTTCTGAACATGATGTTCTGCATACAGTCTAACAAGCTTGGATGGGAAAATGCTGTGTCAATATAATAGACAAGCATTGGCATTAAACAAATAAGAGATAAAGAAGCCCAATTTAAAATAGGAATGAGAAACCCAAGCCTGAGCCAGTATCTTGGGCTCGCCACCCAGAAAGTGGCTGCCCAGGTCTACACCAGCCCATCCACTGAAGCAATGAATTGAGTCAAACGTTCAGTCATTTGGGGAAGCAAAACAGGAGGGTGGAGAAGAAAAGGAACCATGATTGTCTCATTTACACAATTCATTCAGGCCAATTCCATGTTGGATGAGATTCTATGGCAACTCTGAACATTTTTTCTGCCAAAAAAGAGCATTTAATCCTGGCATACAAATGTAAGTTTTGAGCTTGGTCCAGTAATTTGATTTTGATGTGTCAACATCTTAAAATACAATGTAAAGATAATGTATTGAAAAGTAATGTAGTGGAATTCCATTGGCTTCTGGCCCAGCTCCGTCCCTCTGAGGCGCCAACGCTTTCCCAGCAGACACTCAGCATTCACAAACTTAGTCCTGAGCCATCAACCTCAGTCATTCATTCAGCAACATATTTGTTGAACATCTGCTGTGCTCCTGGCACTGTACAATGTCTTGGTTATTCGGTGATGTGGTGGGCTGAGTCCTTGCCCTCAGGGAGTTTACAATCTAATGGGGGTGTCAGACAATAAACAAAGAGATACACAAATAATTATAAACATATAAAATGAAAGAAAATAGTTTTGTGAAAAAGGAATGCAGTAGAGGTGAGTAGAAGGAAGGGTTTTTTTCCGTCAGAAGAAATGATGTTTAGGCTGAGAGTCAAAAGAGAATCACAGGTAACATTTATTGAAATTTTTCTAGATATAGGGCATTGAGCTAAGTCCTTTACACATATCATTTAATCTTCATAACTAGCCCATGAGGCAGGCACTACTGTCAACTCCATTTTACAATAGAGGCATAGAGAGTTTAGGCAACTTATTAAAAGTCACACAGCTGATAAGTAGAAAAGCTAGGATTTGACAAGGCAGTCTGTGGTGTATACATTTTTATCTGCTAATATACACTGCATCTCATATAAGTAGATATTAGCCAAGTAAGGGGGATAAAGGGGATAACATGACCAATGACTCTGGCTGGGAGAACTCGGCACACGAAGAATTGATCAGGGTCCACAGTAGCTGCAGACTAGTGAGCCTAGGGGAGAGTGACATGAGGTGGGGTAGGAGGGCCAGGCCAGGAGCACAGCTTGCAGGTGCTTATAAGCCAATGGGTGGTTTTAACTCTAGGATCAATATGATCCAATTTAGACGTTTAAAAGATCTCCCGCGTGCTATGCAGAGACAAACAAACAAAGTAACAAGAGTGGAACAGAGACCAGTCATCCAGCCAAGAGATGATGGTGGCTTAGTGGAAAAGGAAAGACCTGGACAGGTTGATGGATATTTGGAAGCCTTGTTCCTCTCTTCGCTTCTACTTCTGACTTCCAACCTCCCCCCAAATCTGACATTTAGTTTTTCACCTCAGGATCCAAAATCCTAAATTCGTTACCTCAGTCCCTGGATCTTGAGTCTGTTTTCTTGTCACATACCAGTACTGTGGAGAGGATGAACAGTGGTGAGCCTCCTATTTGGCCAGCACTGGGACCTTTGCTTCTGAGCCCTGTCCTAGAATCCCACCTCCTGCCCAGTATTATCTGAGTTTTTGTTTTGCTTCTCATCCTCCAATAATATTTATTGACCAAGAGATCTAGGGTACGATGATCCCCAGTGCTCTCTAACATCACCAAGCCATAGCAAAATCAGGAGAGGCAGTCACTCTATCCACATGAAACAAAGAAACATGGGCAAACAACTTGCATATATATAAGAAATAACTTCAACTAATTTGGAAATAATAAAACCCATGGCGTGACAGCTTGGATCACATTCATAATGACTTGGTTTGTAAAGACCAGGTGTTATGTAGATTGGAGCTTGTTATTATCCAAAGATTTGGCAACCCTAATCCTCTTCTACCGGGCACAAAGCCAGGCAATACTCACAGGCCTAACTTTGACGAGATGGGCAAGAGAGCCTAAATCTTCTATTTTGCTGTTTTCCAAGGACAGCAGTCTATCTGATGGGCAGCAGGTCCCTTTATAGGTAGAAAGGATAGAAAACATTGGAAAATGACAGTATTGTCAACAGATCACAAGCTACAATGTTCATGAGTGTGGTACATGGAGTAGAACAAACAGAAGACGTTTTTCTCATATCTTAATCATTTAAGCTATAATAGCCAATTATCTAGGAAACAAAAAATCACCAATACATACGCTATGGAAAGAAAATTTATATGAGAAACTTTCATAACTAAAGCTTTCTAGCATGTTCTTCTTAGATTCTGAATTATGCCGTTTTCCTTGTTGCTACCTCATTGACTCTCCACCTTTCTCTATAATATGTGTTATTTTCCTGAAATACCATTTGTATATAACTTTGATTCTCAGGAACCTACTATTTTCTTCATCTTGTCACTTGGTCCCCTTATAAATATCAGCTCCAAAAAGCCTTCCCTGACGTTCCCCTATAGAAAATGGTATATCTCCTTATCCTGCCTTACTTTGCTTCATAGCATTTACCGCAATCTGAAAGTTTGCTACCTAGTTGTTTCACTGTTTATTATCTATCCTCTCATCAAGAATGTAAGCCCCATGAGGTCAGAACTATGCATACATATACACACAAACCATACTTACAATAGTGCCTGGCACATGGTAGGCACACAATAAATGTTTCCCGAATGAATAGCATAAATTACCAGTTTACTGACTTTTGAAATCCTTCCTAATATGGCCCCACACTACCTTTCCAACCATTTTCTTGCCACTGCGCAATACACACCCTTTTTTCAGATTTCAGGGGTCTCCTCACTTGCCCCTTCACAGTCAATGAAGCTCTGATTCAGGCCCTCTCCATGCTCCCTCCCCTGTTTTGCAGATGTGACCTCCCTTCAAAGTCCCAACTCCTCTAAGAAATTTTCCTAGATCTAATTTCATTTCACATTTATCTATTTCTTCCCTTTACCAAACTCCTATAATGCTCATTGTCTGTGTCATTCAGTTTTTCAATTAACTGTATACCATCTCATACTGTTCTCTAACGGTTTCATAGCCATTAGCTTAGTCCTCTCAACTGCACTGTTACTTCCTTGAGGGTAGAGGCTAAGATAAATACTTCCTTTCTTTCCTTTAATGCACAATTCTTGTACACAGCAGGCATTCAGCAAGTACTTGTTGATGGACTAGGTATGTGAAGAATCTGAACAGGAGGGTTAGGCTTCCTTGCGTCATGTGATGTCAACAGAAACACTTATCACCTTTATATCTGTGACAACCAGCACCCTTGTCACTTTACGTTTGTGGGAGTTGATCTTGCCAGGTGCCAGGCAAGACTGTTCCTTCATTGAGCAAACACTGACTGAGAATCTGCTTTGTGGCAGATACCATTGTAAACGCTGGGAAGAGTCCTAGAGGCAATGATTGTCTGAGGAAACAGACACTTAAATTGCAATATAACAAGCCTTAGAGGCATCCTGTGGACACGGTGGGAACCTCAAGGAGGAGCATCTAACCTAGTGTGGGGTGAGACAGGAAAAGCTTCCCAGGGTAGATCTAGCTATATCTGCCCAAATTCAGAGCCAGGAAAAAAAATTCCTCAGATTTTGTGACCTGCTGGCTTGAAATAGTTTATCAATGTAGCATTTTTACAGTGTGCTATGCTCCACTTATGACTTCATTCTAAGAAATCACAGCACAGGCTCTCTCTCACATCCAACAATCTAGGGAAACACGACTGCCATTACAATGCCTGTGCATGCTGCAAAATCATCCCTTGTGTTCAAATACTCAGGGTGTGAACTCTAAGGATCCTATTTTCACACCTCATCTTCTTCTCTTAGCTTCCCAGTCACCACACAATCCCGGCTTTCCTCTTTTGCTCAAGTTCTGTGTGTTAAAGCATATTAGAGTTCTAGACTGGGCTCCCTTTTCCTCTCCATCTGCACTTTCTCCTTAAGTGAATATGTCCATTCCCATGATTTCAGGTAGTATCTTGTTACTGAGAATGCCTAAATCCATTTCTGTGGCTGTAGTAGTCAGTATAGGCTAAGCTGTGCTATGGTATCATATGAGTTCCCAAACCTTAGTGGCTTAACACAAGAAGGTTTATTTCTCTCTCATACTGTATGACCAAAACAGGTTAGCAGAGGGAATAGTGACTCTGCTTCACATAACCCACTCAGGGTTCCAGGCTGAAAAGGGCTCTGCCATCTAGAACATTGCTGGTCATGGTTGCGGCAGAAGGAGGGATCATAGAGGACTTCAAATTCCCTCTTCTGTGCTTCAGCCCAAAGTGGCATAGCCCATTGGCCAGAGTAGACACATGACCCTCACCAAAATGGAAAGTGCTCAAAAATATAGAAAAGCACATGGATATACAGTGAGCAGTAACTGTCTCTGCCACACCAACACTGGCCGTCCTTGGTGCTCCAACCCCATATCCAAGTGCTTGCTTGACATACTTTCTGACATCACCTGTGTGCTTCAAACTGAACATCGATTCCTTTCCTCCAAACCTGTGTTCTTCAAACCGACCATTGGTTTTCCCCCAAACCTGCTTCTCTTCCAGTCTTCCTTGTCTCAGAATATAGCACCATCCATTACATTGCTCAACCTCAAACTCTAAGAATTACCCTTCATTCCTTCTCTCTCACTTCACTCACATGGAAATAACTAGTTTTGTTATTCCTATCCCCAAAATAAATCCTACATGCATCCACTTCTCTCCATCTCCACTACCACCACCCTGATCTAAGCCACCACAGTCTTCCATGGTGGATGATAGTAGCAGCTTCCTAACTAACCTCCTTTCTTACACTCTGGTCCTTATACAATCCATTTTCTACAGAGTAGCCGGAGTGATCTTTTTAAATGGTACGTTGATAAAGTCTTTTCCCTGCTTAAAACCTTCCAATGATTTTCCAATACACTTAGTATAAATTCCAAATTCCTTATGTCTGGCTCCTATCTTTCTCTGACAAGTCATCTCCTACTTCTCTGCTCTGTTGTCACTAAACCACAGCCTTCTGTGCCAATTTTAGTGCCGCCTTAGGGCCTTTGAGCCAACTCTGCTGTGCCTGGCTTGTTTACCCCCAGACTGCATGTGGCTGCCTCTCTCCCATCATTCAGATCTCCGTGGTAATGTCATTTCCTCAGGGGGGACTTTCTGGACACCTAAATAAAGCAGCCACCAGTCACCCTCTACCACATCCCCCTACTTGGTTCTTTGCATAGTATTTGTCACTATTTCGTATTTTGCTATTTCTGTATTTGTTTGTCCACTGGAATGTAAGCTGTATTAGAGCCAAACTTTGTCTGCCTGTTCACTCTTGTGCCCCTGGGTGCCTAGAGAAACAGTGCCAGGCACACAGACTAGGTGCTCAATAGACACGGACTAAAGAAATGCACTCATTAGTTCACTTAGAAACTCTGGTGCCATTGCTCATTCTCACCTTTATTTTAAGAGTGAGCATTGGCTTATTTTCCATATATCTTTTTGATACAAAAGACTCAGCTGAAATCCTTATTTCCAACCAATGGAGATAAATCTAAAGAAATGAAATAGTGAAGCGATCATCCATGTGTTGGTGATTTGCAGTCTTCCCCTTGCCAATCAGAAGGAAGAAGTTAACTAAGGAGGCAGCTACTTGTCACATCTAGAGGTTCTTTTGACCCCAGTGATTAAGATGATGTGCCTGATGTGGTGAACTTTTATATTATGTTGCCGGAGAACTGTGACAACAGCCCTTTTGTCACACTGAGTTCTCAATTTTGGTGATGGCTGTCACTGTTCTGGAAGGAGATGACTTACCCAAGATGGGGGGGGGGAGTGGAGAGTGGGGGCAGTGACGAGATGGGAGACAGGACTGATCTGAGGGTCTGTTTCCAAGTCCAGTGAAATAAATGGAAAGTGAAGGTGCCATAATACACAGGCACTTCTTGATACCACAACATTATATCACTTTGGTCCAATTTCTAAAGCCCTCAAGGAAAGAGGGCTCCTCCCTGTTTCTTAGCAGTCTCCTCTTCCTAGACTGAAGATGTCTAGAGACTAAAGGCAGTTTATCTTCTAGTGTCTGGTTCTACCTAGTTTCTCAAAATTGTCAGGACAGGTAGCTGGAGCCTTATAAAGGAAGGATCTCATAGTGTACCAATCTTTATCCAGCACTGCTTTCCCTGAATATATTCTCACTTCCTCCTGATCCTCCCCATCACTGACTCCTTGATTTGACTTCTTGTTTATGGCCTCCCTTTGACCCCATTACTGCAGTGCCTCTCCACATGCTTCTCCTACTAGGACAATTTGCCTTTCATGTCAACCATGATTTGGTCCATCCCTCAAGTGATATTGCTTCAGTTGTTTGAGGACAGCACCCTACCCAGTCTAGTCTCATCTCTGAGTCCTTATTTGTCAAAGCAGACTCCCTGTCTAGGTTTACCCCACTTTAAGTTGTGGCTTAGAGCTATAACCTCCTCAGCAAGATAGTTATATGGATGGAATGTTTGTGTCCCCTCTAAATTCATATGTTGAAGCCCTAAATACCAGGGTGATGATATTTGGACATGGGGCCTTTGGGAGGTTTAGACGAGGTCATGAGGGTGGAGTCACCAGGCTGGGATTAGAGCCCTTATAAGAACAGACCAAAGAGCTTGCTCTCTCTCTCTGTTCCATGTGAGGATACAGCAAGAAGGTGCCCGTCTACAAGCCAGGAAGAGGGCCCTCACCAGAACCTGACCATGCTGACCCTCTGATCTCAGACTTCCAGCCTCCAGAACTGTGAGAAATAAATGTCTGTTATTCAAGTCACCCAGACTATGGTATTTTGTTATAGAGGCCTGAGCTGACAAACACAGTAGTTATTCACCTCTTTTAAAAGTCTGTACATTTCCCAAAAAACATGTTCTATTATCTCATAACCTTTAGAGTCAGTTGGGGAGGAAGGAGGTCTTCTGTATTTCTAGTCTAAATTTCTCAGGGTTTAATTTAATTAGAGCTCATACCAAAACGAATATTTTGACCTCATGAAAAAAAATGCTTCTTATTTCAGTCCTATAAAGAGAACTTTTCCCATCTTTAAGGAACCTTATTTCAATAGTGTTTGATCAACCTCTGATTATACAATTATTAGCCTTTTGGTGATCCAACCAATGCCATTTAAATGCATGGCTTGAATTTTGAAATCACAAAACTTTCGAGCTGAAAGATATCTTAGAGAAAATGTAGTCCAATTCCTGTATTTAAAGAAAAGGGAAGTTGAGCCCCAGATAGCTGAGGTGTCTTGTACAAGGTCACACAGCCTGTCAAGTAGAAGAGGAGAAAACACGAGATGGCCTTCTTACCATCCCACCTGTAGTTGAAGGAAAGTGTTTAACAAGATAAAAAGCAAGAGAATTGGTTTTAGACTCTTAAAGAAAACCCCACCAACCTGATGCCTTCCCGATGTATTTTATCACTTCAAGGATGGTATGTCATTAACACAGAGAAGTTTTTCAGAACATAAGAATGTTGGCAAATCATAATTTTGAAAAGAGGGGTTAATTTCCAGATCACTGGGGTGAAGGGGCATGGGAGGGAGTGGGAGGAGAGGTCTTAAGAATACCGACCTAAATCATAGTGTCTGGAACCAGTTTCTCCTGCTTCTATCCTACTAGGAGCTTTTTGTAAGAGAAAACTGGAAATGTTCAGCTGCACACAGCTTGCTTTATTTAGCAGAAAATCTCAAAAAAACAACATGTTCTCTTGTGATTTGAGGCTTGATTATCTAATTTTCTCTTTGTGGTGCTCCTGCACCAGCAACCACCTGCTAAATGGCCAGAACAGACATGACTACTCTGTTAATGGTCCTTGGCTCTCTAGTCGTCTCACTCTTCGTGCTCTCCCTGGAAGCTTCCATCCACTCTTATAGCTCCAACTGGAGGGTCCCAAACACAGTCTCAGGTGTGACTTTCCCTCAAACTTTAGACTCATTTCTAACTGCCTAAGGTGTATCTCTACCTTGTTGTGGCACAGGCGCTTCAAACTCAGCAAGTCTAAAACAAAATCCATTACATCCTTCCCCTTGACCCAAAATCAGTCTCTCTTTTATAACCTATCTAACCTGTCTAGGTTAACTGTGTCACCAGGCACTCAGTTGCCTAAGCTGAACCCTCAGAAGCATCCCTGACTCTTCCTTCTACCTCACCCACCACATCCAGTGAATCACTAGTCTCTCCTGCCTACCTCTCAGGTATCTCTGGAATTTATCTCCTATTCTCTATTCCCTAATCATCTGCCCAAAGTCCAGACTCCACCATCTTTTGCCTAGACTATTATAACAATCTTCTAATAAGGTAATAATTTATTAATTTATTTTACCTACCTTCTCCTCATCCAATACACTCTTTCTAAAAACCTTTTCGTGGCTCCCTACTGCCTAAAGAATAAATTCCAAATTTTTTAACATGGAAAAATAGATGACTTTAAATTTACTTACTTTAGATTAAATTTAGATATACTGAGCCTAAACATGCCATCCTGAAATTTTTACCCATTAATAATGGATCTGTTTTGAAGAGCTGAATTTGGCATAAGAATCAACCTAAGCCGTCATTCACAAAGAGGACTATATGTATTATGGATGAGAAGAAGGGCACTAAAAGCAGATGGAACTGGATGAATTCCTGATTCCACCATAAAATAGGGATGATAATAGTACATAATGCTTCAGGTTGTTGGGGGAATTACATGAGACGTGTACAATGTGCCTAACACCTAGAGGTGTCAACAAAGGGTAGATGTTATTATTAATATCATTATTATTAACATAATAGCTCTTTAAATATTTTAGGATAATTATGATAGGCCCCTCATTATTCTCTTCTTCAATCCAAACATCCCCACTTCTTACAATCAGTTTCAAAATCACATTATTTTGAGAATGGTTCTCTATCCTGGTCACCTCCTCTGGACTATTAAGAAACTAACCATGACTTTACCATAAGACTTGAAGATAAAAGGAACTCATCCTTCCTAACAGTTTAAAGGTGATTAATAAATACAAAGTCTCCTTTTCCAAAGGTGTTTTCTCTTTTAATCATTGTGACTCTAAAGGATTAAACTCCTTTTTACTTTAGTGTATACTTTTGCTTCCTAATTGGGGCTTTCAAGGAAATCTAAGAGTGACTGTCTCAAACCACGAATTAGTCTCTCCTTTCTAAAAATGCACCTTCCAGGTTTTGGTCAGAGATTATTGGCAGGAAGTGAGGGAATGGTTTACACTTCCTTTCTGTGGCTTCCTAGAGCAGTGCTATCAATCTAACACTTTTCATTGGCTCTGAATTTACAGTCATTTTAATAAGTAAAAGAGGGTAGTTGGTAGAGCAGCAAATTAGTCTTCTCTGGCTATGAAAACGAAAACAGATAGCAAACATAATACTTTAATAAAGTAAGATAAGTACTCCCAAGAAGTCAAGATATTGTTAGAGATGCCTTCAAAATGTCAACAGATAATGAGATTGGGCAATAAGCCCAATAAGCAGAATATATTTATTTGTTTCTTATGTGAATTAAATGATTCTTCAACCAAAAGTACTACGGACTTTCCACTTAACACATTCAGATTGTAGTTACTGTCATCTAGAATGTGAATATTGAGGAAGTTTTAAAACAAAATTACTGCATAACCATGATGGAGGTATTACCATAAGAAAGAGCTCTTAAGTCTAAACATCTCAATCCTAATGTTGCCCCATCACTCACTAGCCCTTGAGCTTGGTCAAGATAATTAATCTCACTAGACCTCCATTTACTCAACTATAAAATGAGGAAGGGGAAATAAGAACATACTGTTTTGGAATGAGGACCAAATCAAAATAATTCACATCATATGCCTCACACAGCGCCTAGCACACAGTGAGCACTTCAACAACAATTGGCCACACATGACTATGGTTGGATAACAAATAAAACTGCTATGAATCTCACCTCATTTTTGCTTAGAAATCCAATGCAGTGACATCAAGTGAAAAATCCAGTCAACGATTTTAAATTTTATCTCTTCATCCATTTGTTTTCAATCTCCATGAAAACAAATACCAGTGGGCTTTTTCCCACTGAAATGACCCGCTCGTCCTATCACCATGCAGACATGCCCTAAGTCACTATATTCCCTTTGACACACTGTACTTTCTTGTTCCAAAAACTTAGCTGCCTCATAGAGACCTGTAAACTCTAAAGAAATATTATTCCTAAAGTTCTGTGCAAGGTCAGGAAGTAGCATATGATTAAGAAAAAATAATTCAAATATTGTGATTAAGAGTGTTCTCCAAAGTAAACTATTCATTCACCATCCTGGCAAAAGTGTTGACAATGAAAGGAAACACTTCCTAAAAACTCCCCCAAGCAGACAGGTGGCTTTAATTAGGTGTTAAATGCAGGAACACGAATAACTCAATCAAGTCATACCCCTGTCAATCTGGAAAATGTTATTATATTTATTGCAACCAGAAGGGACGCAGGCAGCAAGCTCTGAGAGAAGGTTGGGGGACTGAAGGACAATTATCCAAGTCTCAGAATTCCTTGAATTGGATGGTGATTAGATTACCTACTGTGTTATTAGGAGTCAGATACACAGGCTTGCTGTATCCACCCCCCCCAGCCCCCGCTTGCTATATGAGATTCAAGTGGTATTAATTAGATGGTGAATACAGGGTCATGATTAACTAAATCAAGTCAATACAAAATGCCAAAATGTATGTTTAATGAGCTGTTTTTCCAGCATTAACCTGGTTAAGTAAAAAACTATATTGTCTTAATTCAAGAGTATGTAAAATTTATTTTCTTTTGATTGATCAAAATATGTTCATAGATAGTAAATTAGCATCCTTTAATAAAAAGGCCAGTGTAGAACAAAATTTTAATAACAATATTTGCTAACATTAATTTATTGATTTCTAGATATGCACATGCATATAGATCTAAGCATTTCATGGACATTTAATCATTTATTCCTCCCAGAAACTCTATGAACATCTAATGTAGGTACTATTATCATCCCCATTTTACAGAGGAGAAAACTGAGGCTCAGAAGAGTTAAGTAAATTGCCGATAGCCACTCATCTAGTAAATTGGTGAGCCAGAATTTAAATGCAAGCATTCCATTCCAGAGCCCTTAATAATAACCTCTATATCAGTGGTTCTCAATCCGGGGTGATTTTATCCCTGGTGGTAGTTGGCAATGTCTGAAGATAGTTTTGATTTTCATGACTGGAGAGCAGAACACTACTGGCGTCTAGTGGGTAGAAGCCAGGGATATTGCTAAATATCCTATAATGCACAGAACAGCCCACACAAACAAAGAGTTAGCTGGCCCAAACTGTCAACAGAGTGAAGGTTGAAAAACCCTGCTCTATATTATATGCCTCTGGGATCAGTTGTACCCTTGCTATGGAAAATGTGATCCACAAACCAGCAGCATTGCATCACACAGGAGCTTGTTAAAACAGCCCACTCCAGATCTATTGAATCTGCATTTTAACAAGATCCCCAGGTGATTCATCTGCACGCTGAAGGTTGAGAGGCAGTGAGTTATACTATTAGCTCTACCATCCTGTGATAGGTCTCAAATAAGACAAATACGCCATTTGTCCCATACAACAGTCTAGTCTCCATGCACAGGCACAGAGAGGGAATGGTAGGCGGTGGTGGGGAGATGGGGGAGGAGGATGGAGAGACTCATCAGGGATGTAATAATAGAGACTGGAATTTTCTTCAGCAGTTGGTTACCTGAAGTAGCAGATACAATCAGAAGGCAAGTACAATCTGGGTCTACGAAAGAAAGACAAAAACAATACTCAAAATCCACCTCTGTCCTCAGGACTAAGAATGGAAGACATGGGCAGATGGCCAGGAGCCAGGGAAAGCAGGCATGGAGTAGAGGTGAAAGGAGCTCGCACAACGGGGATGTGGGGGCAAGGATGAGGGCAGGATAACTGTCACAAATATATGTGGCAGCCAGGACAGCAAACTCCTTGCATCTGGGTACCAGCTGTGTCGACTGGGGATTCGCCTGGTTTAAAGGTACCAGTAGAGAGAAGGCCCGTCCTTGATGAGATCTGTCTGTATTTCCACAAAATGAAACTTTTCTAGAACACCTTTTTAACAATTCATAAGCACCACCAAAATACAAAACTCCAACAATAATGTGTCATTCTTTGAAGAAAAGACTCCTGCTCTTTTCAGAAACACATGCACGGTAGCTAATGAAGAAGGGATGCAGAAAGAGTTCCCACCCGCAAGTGGCCCTCAGCGTTGACCACAAAGTGCTTTAGAACCAACACTGATGCATAAACCATTACACAAATTCGCATTTGGAGATTTAAGACAATACTTTCGTGGAAATATGTTTCCTCTCCCACAGGCTTCTCAAAGCAATAAGCAAAACAACAATCTTTTGTGAGCTTTACCAAATGTTAACTGGGAAACCCTACTGTTTTTAATTGTGCTTGAATAAATGCAGACCAGGATCTGTGAGTGCAAATAAAGTGGTTTCTCTCCCCTTCTCTGCCTCCAAATCAGCTTTGCATGATAGGTGGCCATTCCCAAAGGCAAAGGTAAGGTGACAGCAAGATTAAGGCAAAATCCCCCTGGCCCAACCACTGTGAAAACCATTTCACAGTAAACTAATAACTTAAGAATACTGTTGTTGCGGGTATCCAAAGACTTTCCTTTTCCGTCATTCTCTATTCCTAAATCACCACTCTAACTGTTGCATTAAAATCATAGGATTTGGGGATGAAGTGAATCTTAATAGATTTTCAGCATAGTGGTTTCCAAATGTGGGGTCCTCTGTCTTGGGGAGAGAGGGCTACTGAGAATCAGCCAAGAGCCTTTTAAAAATGCATATTCCCTGGGTCCCATCTCCAGGAATTCTAATTCAGCGAGTATCAAGGGGATCCAAGGAATGTGTGCTTTTAACAAACTCCTCAGATTATTCTGACACTCAGCAGATTTGGGGAACACTAGCAAGTTCGGCTCTCTAATTTTACAAGTGAGGAAATGGAACCGGACAGTTAATTCATTGTAATGCCAGAGCTAGCATCCTAATCTCCAAGCTTAATTTATTTTGATGACCTAATCCTATTATTTTTCTCATTTGATCAACAACACTGCATAATCATAAAATATAGTGCCCCAGAGTGTGAGCCACCAAATGCAGAAGAGTCTAGAAGTTGGAGCTATGATGTCTTCTATTTTTTCCGCTTCCCATTCCTGCTCATTTTAATCCAGGTAAAAGTGGAACAGCCTCCCAGATAGTCCTAAACACCAGCCTCCTGGCTTTCACAGGGTGAGGATAGGAATGCTTCTCATGCAACAGTCTGAAAATTAGCTGTGTAATCAATGACATTCCATAATTGTATTTTCTCCCTTTCAATCTCTTACAGCTTCATTGTTCTTGAGCTCTCAGGGAATTTCCAGTCACACCCCCAAAAGTAAAATCACCGCATTATAACTCAGGAACATCGATGTGTTGCCTCAGCAGCCCTATTCACTGGTCAACTTCAACCATTGTATTTGCCTTTTTATCTACATATGTACATTCTTTTTAAGAGGAAGTTGATTTTAAGAACACATCCACTGTCTTCTTTAATTTCCCCCTCATTGCATTCTTGATTTTCTAAGAAGTGACTCATCTAACTTAGTCCCAAAACAAATAGCATTAAGAAAGGAAAAGTACCAACATTAAGATAGTGGTATTGTTTTGTTTTATTTTGTTTGAGGGGTAAGGGATACCAAAAAGACTCAAAGAGGTTAATTGTTTATTTTTAGGCAAAGGCTCACTCCTGTTTGTGAAAATATGTCCAAATTCTGGCTGAGTTCATTTAGCTCGCTATTCTGCTCTGGGATACAGGTGCATTGTCACTATGTCTATTTCTTTTTCAGGTATAAAGATTGAAAGAAAAGAAGACCAGGTAAGCTTAAGAGCCATGGCTTTCCTGCACAGTGTGCCTGCTGTTTAGTCTGGAGAATTTATACTCTTTTTTTGGTGTCTTAATAGCCACATTATTTTCCTTGGTATTATCAAGTTAATGAACACGTTTTCATAAGAGATTCCACAGCATATTATATCTTGTCTCCTCAACTATCAAAATCCTACGAGCTTTAGAGCCTACACAGTATCCTGCCACCTCTGGGTATCCCTCCAGAATCATTCAGCTTCCACTCCTCCTACACATTTAGCATCACACAAAGGTCTATGCCTTTGCTACTCACAGTGTGGCCTTCACACCAGTAGCAGCAGCATCACCTGGAAGCTTGTTAGAAATGCAGAATTTCGGCCCCACACTAGAACTGCTGTATCAGAATCTACATTTTATTAAGATCCTCAAATGATTTGTATGTACATTCAAGTTTGAGAAGCACTGCTCTTCGGATATAAGACTACAGGAGAGTTTGCTTCGAATCTTTTGTCTCCTCCAACTCACTTCTTTTTTTTTTTTTTTTTTTTTTTTTTTTTTTGTGAGGAGATCAGCCCTGAGCTAACATCCACCAATCCTCCTCTTTTTTCGCTGAGGAAGACGGCCCTGGGCTAACATCGGTGCCCATCTTCCTCCACTTTATATGGGACGCCGCCACAGCATGGCTTACCAAGCAGTACTTCGGTGCGCGCCCGGGATCCGAACCAGCGAACCCCGGGCCGCCGCAGCGGAGCGCGCGCACTTAACCGCTTGCGCCACCGGGCCGGCCCTCCAACTCACTTCTTGTACCTCACAGGGAGCAACTTTTGTGTTCTCTCAGCATTTGGTACCATGAGAAGTCTATGGTGGAGTTGAAGATATTACTCGTGTAGCAGACACTGTTGTTTGCCTGTCCAACAGCTATTTCTCATCTTAAATCTTGCTAACAGTACCTAGACTGCAATCAGGTAGGCATGTCCAGGTGCCCCCAAGGAAGTGGGTCCCGGCCCCATCTCCAGCCCCAGGCCCAGGGGACAAATCTTGATTGGTTTATGCTGCTCCCACCTCTCTTCCCAGTGACTGGAGAGTAGGTAGAATGGTGATGGGACACTATTCTAACCAAGTTACTGATAAAGGAGACAGATGGCTCCCAGAAGAGGTTTCTGAACAATTACAAGAGATAAATAAGCACTAAAAAGCCCAATTTTCTGCCTCTGGACATTTCCTGATGAAGATATGATCCCTAAAACTAAGGAAACCATCTTGTGAAGGGAGTTAGCTCAAGAAGAATATTCAGAATGCTCAAGTAGAAAGTTGGGGGGACCTGGATCTCTGCAGGCATCACTGCACCATTGAACTCATCAACCTTGGACCTGCTTTACCTCCAGACTTCTTGTTATATGACATATAAACCATTTTATTAGGCTATTTGAGTTGGATTTTCATTACCTGAAGCACAAAGTATTCTAACTGATAAAATTGTTTACTGAAATATCGACCAATAATTGAGGGTGTGCATTTACCCTTTACACATTTTATCTTATGCAATTATTATGTCAGTTCTAGACTTAGGGTTTTGTCCCCATTTCACTGATATGGAAACTAAAGTTCAGAGAGATTGAGTAACATTTCCAAGATTTAAGATTTGAACCCAGATCTGCCCAATCCCGCAGCTCAGGCATCTTTTTCCATTTTCTTTCCATGGTTTAACTGGTTAATAGCCACGATAATTTACTTAGACTATTTTCTTGGGCCTGAATAAGAGTTGCTCTTCGGGAAGATGATGCTCCAGCTCAGGATGGGGAAGAGAGCCCTTTATAGGCTTTCTTGAAAGTGGTTTATTATTTGCTTTACTGATGACGCTGCATGAACAGATGCATGGGTTATTTAAAATGGGAATAATCTCATCCTACAGAACAATTCCCAAAGAATCCTGCAGCATGCCAAGCAGGCTCGCGATGAATAAAATAACGAAGCTCCCAGTTTGCGGAACTATTCATTGTAAAGAGATGTTGTGTTATAAAATTAATGAATCCTTCCAAGAGAGTTGATAACAATGAACTGATAACCAATTCCTGACACGTACACATGGTTCTGAAGGGAGATGAAACCTTTGCAAGCAGTGCCAGAGGAAAACATAATACTGTACTTCTTTTAATCTACCAGTTCACTTTGAAAGTATGTGGCTCGGCTTTCAAATTTGCCCAATTTAAGAGAGCATCTGCATTCATTTGTTCAGATATTTTGTCTGAAAGAGGAGATAAAAAATATCCAAATATGTGAAAGTCTCCAAAAACACCACCTAAATATTTCATTTGCCATTCCTACATGACAGAGCGGTAGAGACACAGCCGTTGAAATGAAGCCAATGGTTTACTCAGACTGGACTCCAAAATTATAGGAGACGAAAGGTTTTTTGACCAATCTTTATCTCCCAAGGGAGTGTCATTGTTATTCTTAGAAATGTCATTTCCCAGGTGTATACAGATACGTAACAAGCAGCAATCTTTCTGAAATAAAAGGAGAACACAAGTTTAGAAACAGTTAGCAACATTAAAGGAAAGAAGCTGGCTTTCCACCAAAATAAGGCCCTGTTCTCACAAAAAGTAAATGTCTTGGGACACTGGCCTTCCACTCTCCATGTGCAGGCTATGCTTGGAAGGGGACCCTATGTAGACAGAACACTAAACCTAGCTCTTAATTAGGTCGTTTAATCAATAGAGTGGAAAATTCAGTCCCAATGGTTATAACGCATGTAAACAATGTTTGTCTTTTTTCATTTTGACCTTAAAAATCTCTCAAGTCTATTGTTGGAAGTGACCAATTATTTCAGTTAAAAGAGATGAACTAATAATTCTGTGCAGACACAGGCATTGCTGACTAACTCTAGAAATGGTGTTAATTCACTCAGCATTTTATCCAAAATATTCCGCATTAGCTTCTCACAATAGGGACTCTGACTCACTATTATGAGAATCAGAAAACTGTTTCTCTATCAAGTCAGCAAAACAACAATGAAAAAAGACTTATTTCAGTACTTCATCTTCTGATTGAATTTCTGAGTTTGCACCAGCACCCTAGTAATTAGGAGGAAGACAAAAGATGTCTGGGACTAGAGGAAAGTGAACCATCCAATTGCTAAAGTTAAACATGTTCAACCAGTTTGTCATTAATACAACCTATGGAATTTTAATTTTTTCTTCGTAATTAAGAGTTAATTTAAACCCACCTTTTTTGATAGATCAATCCCTCCAGTTAATCACGGCAGATTTTTTTAAACTATAGACATTTAGAGAAGTTAAAATCTTGAACTATAATCAGTTTTAAAAAATAAAAACAACTTACTAATATATGAGATAGTACTGATAGACATTTTTATTACAATTGAAGATATAAAAATTTTAATTTATATATAAATATATAAATTTATATATATTGAGCATAACAAATGCTGTTAAAAGTAAGGCATGTTATCTTTAACACATATATATATGATATTTTGATAAAGACATAATTCTAAATCAATGATATATAAGACACAAAATAAACCACCAAGAATTAGAAATCTGAAATCACAATTTCTGTTAATTCTATATAGCTTATATCATAACAACAAAAAACTTTAAATTGTGACACTGCATTTAAAAAGAGAGATGAAAGTTTCACTCACTATTTTCAGTCAATCCCTAACTCTTAAATTATCACTAAATAATAAAGGCCCATCACTTTAAAATTTTTCACTAAATAATGTAAGACCATGACTTCTTCACTGTTTAGGTTACACATGCTGCCTACTCAGAGTTATATAATTATATATGTGAATAGATTGTTTTTTAAGTGATGAGCATATCTTATTAGTGAATCTTTCTTCCTTTTATACAATGCTCAAAGCAAAGTTGAATGGCAGTTGGGTGACAGTCTCAAATTGTCCCTAATTGTGAATGTTGCTTTTGATGCCCAAAGCTTCTGCCAGCACACTACCAGACTTGATAGAAACACAGAAGTCTTTACAGCAGCTTATCGGGAAACCTGTGAGGGCTAATATTACACTGACTAGTCTTATAAGTGAATCAGGGTTTGCTTCTGGAAAGGACAAAAAGTTGCTATAAATGTGAATTCTAATAGCTATGGAGGTAGAAGAATAGAAAACATCTCACTCTCTCTCTTTTTAAAATCATTTTCCCCCTGTTGGTAAAGATTAAACAATCTTTTGGTTCAAAAAATTTGTAAAGAAGGCTCTTTTCTGAATAGAGCTACAATGCAAGACATCTATATTTTATTTTCCTCCTCTAGTTAAAGATTTGTTGACCAACCTAAATCTGAGAAGTTCTATTCTTTGGAGTTCTGTTTTAGGAGAATGGTTTACACAATATTAGAGAGTGGGAAGAGACAGCAAAAATGACCTACTCCAGCAGTTTTTATTACATTTCAAGGTTGGGAACCTTCCATGTTCTTTTTATTTCCCCAAACCCCAACAGCTGATGTGATATGAGAATAGAGTTCAAAGGATATGCAGCAGGAACAAATGAAACATGTCTAGGTGCCTCCTATGACCAATAGATCCTTGAACTCTCACTTGAAATTTAGTTTACTAATTCCTTTAAATGCATTTTATAGTTTACATGTGTGTGTCTCTTCCCAACTCAGCATGCAGTGTGACTGCCTTGTTTCTCTTGGACATCTTTCAGCCTATCAACACCTTGTGCACCATTGCATATTCTCTCAATCCCACCTCTTGCTTGAGCCACTGTGACAACTAGTTTTCTGAGCAATCGGCTTCATTCCAGTGCAACCTGACAGTCCCAAGGTTGCCAAGCCAAGCCTGACTCACCTTCCCACCAATGCCTGGGAGCCATTGAATAAATACTTCCTGTGATGGGTAATTATATGTGTCAACTCGAGTGGCCAATGGGTGCCCAGGTCAAACATTATTTCTGGCTGTGTCTGTGAGGGTGTTTCTGGATGAGATTCGCATTTGAATCAGCAGATTCAGTAAAGTACATTGCCGCCCACCCCCCAGCCCCCAGCCGCGCAGTGTGGATGGGCATCATCCAATCAACTGGCCTGAATAGAACAAAAGGTGGAGGAAGGAGGAATTCTCCCATTTTTTCCTGCCTCACTATTGAGCTGGGACATCTCATCTCATCTTCTCTCCCTCTTGGATGGGGGATTTACGTCATCAGCTCCCCTGGTTGTCAGGCCTTAGGACTCATAATGAATTACACCACTGGCTTTCCTGGGTCTCCAGCTGGCAGACGACAGATCATGAGACTTCTTAGCTTCCATAATCACATGAGCCAATCCCCCAGGGTAAATCTGCTTTTATATTCTATTGGTTCTGTTTTTCTGGAGAACCCTAACTAATACATTTCCCTCTTTAGACAATTTTGAGACACATTTCATAATGCTCTCCAGAAGATCCTGACAAGAGTAACTATGTCACCTGTAGCAGCGGCCGACTCATCACTTATATTAGTTTCCCTCCTTCCCTATTCCATTTTCTCAACCCCTCACTCCTACTCCTTGGACTCACTTCCCAAATCATCTACCTTCACCCAAGCCTCTGACTCAGGCTCTGCTTTGAGGAGGATCCAGCCAAGACATCTAGAACATCATAATCATAACTGTGGTTACCTTTGAAAGCAAACCTGCCATGAACTGGTTACTTTACTCAGAAAGCTAGCAGTCCTACTTAAGAAAATTGACACAGAGTGAGGCAGCAAGGATGTAAGTAGGATTCAAATCAAGATCTATTGGAGACTCTCCACACTACCTTCCATACAGTACTGTTTAGAACAACACTCTGTAGACATTGAGAACTTGGCATCAACAAAACTTTACATTTCAAAGTGTTTTCAAGTTGTCCAGGTGCTTCCTAATACTGACAATAACTAGTATTTTTCTTTTATTGAGGTAGTGTTGATTTATAACATTGTATAAATTTAGGGTGTATATTATTATATTTCACCTTCTGTATAGATTACATCGTGTTCCCCACCAAAAGTCTAGCTTCCATCTGTCACTGTACACATGTGCCCCTTTACCTCTTTTGCCTTCTCCCCTCTTTTCCCCTGGTAACCATCAATCTGTTCTCTGTGTCTACATGTTTGTTTGAATAACTACTATTTGCTGAGGGCTTTCTATGTGCCAGGTTCTGTGCATTTTTGTGATATCATTTCATCTTTACAACAAACCTGTGAAATAATACAGACCCTATTTCCTCATTTTTGTACCATGGTGCCTGCCAAACAGACACTCAGTACTTGTTTATTGAATTAAATTGAATTGAAATAAAGTTTGGAAACCATAGATCTGTTCCATCTTCCCACTTCCTTTCAGAAAAATGAAGTGGACCTCATGCTCATAAATTTCCTGAAAATTTCCACTTTGTTCTTTGATAACATATTCTGATGCCTCAAGAACAAAGTGAAACATATTTTCAAAGCACAGGGTAGTAGTATCTTCAAAGGAGGAATAAAAATGTTGGATTCACTCAAGGAGATTAGTATCGTGGAATTATGGAGTTATGGGGACCCTCAGGAGGTTATCTAGTTTATAACCTTGCCTCCAGGCAAAACTACAACAAAGCTATCGTGAATACATTTCTGTCTGTGTCTACAGGTCAAATCTTATTATAACTCATGATAATTCCAATCTCCAAGTGATAAAAAGATCCCTCTGATCCAACAATTGGCTAGTTTATTTCAAGCAGTGTTTGATAAGGCAAAACTCCACTAAGAAACACTTTAGTGGGCCAGGAAATGAAAACTCAAACAGGAGAAGAATTTCAAAAAGCTATGTAAAGACCAAAGACTCTGGCAGCGTGGATTTGCATCAACTTGTTCTTTTAATTTTTTGAAACTGTAAACCCTAGACTCCAAGAGAAATTAAAAAGCAAAGAAATTCTGAAACTATAAAACTTCATTACACCAATAAAATAAATACCTATTTCCTATAGGTCAGGAGTAAACGATCATCATTACATGTACTTCTTTATTGGATTAATAAACATGGTCTTGTTCAAGAGCCCCCGGGCAAATGTACAATAAAATGTGAACAAGAAGAAGAAGAGAAGGATAATATCTTCGAGCACCTTCTAACCCAACAAGTGAGTTTTTATGTACACTTTTCTTCCATTAAAAAAACACAAAGATCATTGATGAAAATAGGATGATAACAACGGGGCCTAAAATGTATGCATCAGAACTCCATTATAATCCAGCTGCTTGTTAGATGCTTGTTTGCATACAGCACAGGTCAAGACACCTCCTCTGAGACATCTCAACTGCATTCAGCTAAGCACACTGTCGGGTTCCCTCAGAGTGTCAGGTTTATTAAAACACAGAGTCAAATATCTTCACTCATTGCAAATGAATGAAGATAATGAATGAACTTAATTAGCTAATTTATTAATTAATTGAAGATATACTAAAACTATTACTATGTTGTCCATTGAGGATAAAGACGCTGATTTTGTGAAGAGTCAGCTCGATAATGGTGGTAGAAATTGGCTTTTCGGTGATGAATTTGCATAAAAATAGAGCATTAGTTTCCCCGTTGCACTTTGCACCTGCACCCCACTAGCTCTCTCAGTGCTGCCTCACTGTTACTCAGAACAAGGCTTTGGTTTATCCAACATCATATATTTCATGTGTCCTTAGACTCTTCCCCATTTATGGTCATCTCTCCTTGAGCCACAGACCAAATTAATGACCAGTACGAGCTGCAGCTAGGTCTTGGTCACAGATAGGATAGCTTGGTCACAGATAGGATAGGCTATCCTATCTATTGGAAACCCCTAAGACATGTGTCCTCTGGAAAACTAACCAAAGTTGTTGCTGTTTTAATTTTAAGAATTTTATTTGGATATCTTCCTAGGAGATGTGTGTTTCTGCTTTCATATATTAGTATGGTATAGTGTTAGTATTATAGTATAGTATTACTACAGTCATGCATCACATAACGATGGGGATAACGATTCTGAGAAATGTGTCGTTAGGTGATTTCGTCATCCTGTGAACATCATAGAGTGTACTTACACAAACCTAGACGGTATAGCCTATTACACACCTAGGCTGTATGGTACTAATCTTATGGGACCACTGTCACATATGCAATCCGTCGTTGAGCGAAACATCATTATGCGGCACATGACTGTATTAGTATTATAGTACAGTACAGTATTAGTATTAGCATTATCGTATATTATTAGCATTAGGATTATAGTATAGTATAATACAGTGTATAGTATTAGTATAGTATAGCATATTAGCATAATCTGGAAGAATATACTGAAATTATATTTCAGTATTAGTGACGTAAGTAATGTTAGCTGCTGTAATAAACAAATCCTGGAGGCTTAACACAAAAGCTGTTTCTTTTTCACTAGTATCCCATCTAACTTTGAGTACGGCAGTAGGTTCCCAGACTCTCCATCTTGTGCCATGTTGTTGTTAGCTCCAGCCGGCGGAAAGGAAAAGAGAAGGTAGAAGGGGTACACCAGCCTCTTAAAAGTCTTGAGTAGAAGTGCCACTCATCACTTTCATTCTCATTCCATTAATGAGAACCAGTTTGTGACCAGTAGAGCTAGGGGGCCATATCTAGATGAAGGAGGATTGGGAAATTCAGTCCCTGGCTGGGCAGCCATTCTCCAGCTAAAATTCCATCATGGGTATGATGCAAATGGATTTCACTAGGCAATTAGGCATCTCTCCCACACTGTTCTAGAGCACATCCTTAAAAGGCTTTCCCTCTTACTTGTTGTTTGTTGGCTGGGTTTCCGATAGGTGAAATTTGCTCTATGGCTGAAGTACAAGATATTTGATGTAATCTCTCTTCTTATACTTGCTTAACTCACAGCTAAATTTGTGTCTCAAGTTCTTGTCCACTTGGGTACAATTTTTAGCATATATCTAAATGGCTACTCCTCTTCCTGTTTCCAGATCCCTACCTATATGATACCAAATTATAAATATTGAAATTTGCAAAGAAAGTTGACCACTCAAACGCGGACTCTTGTATAGACCTACCCTGTCTCTAATAAGCTTTGTGGCTTTTTTTACAAATTTATTTTAGATTCCAAGGTTGAGGCGATGTTCTTTGCCTCAGACTCCGTCTAGCATGGAAAAAAGAAATTTTGTAAGCTCCTTAACTTATTTTCTTAACAAACATTTATTGAGTACCTACTATGTACAAGATGCTATGCTAGACTATGGGACTCCTGGGCTATGTAAGATGCAGTCCCTACTCCCAGAGAATTTATTGGTAACATAAAAAAGAAATATAGTCCTCCCTAAATTTTCTTTCTCCTTTCTTTTTTCCCTTAAAGAAAAATACTTCCAAATACTTATTTAGAAATCAAGTCCAGTAGAGGGCAGCACACACACACACACACACACACACACACACACACACACACGCCTCCACTAGAACCCCTGCACCCCCAATAAACCCAGCTAAGTAGATAGAACAAAGTGGAAGTTCTTTGCACAGTACCTAGCACATGGTAGGTACGCAATTGACAGGAAAAAGTAGACCTGGAATAGCAAAGGAGAAAGCATTTACAAATAGGCAGATGTGCCTTAAATAAAATTAGTATTAGATTAGATAACAAAATTAGTATTAGATTAGATAACAAAAAACAACCTAATTTTTTCTTCATGTTTCAGTAATTGTTTCAAAAACACAGTCTACACAGAATGCAGTAAAAATCTACTTATAGTGAAAATGTTCTATAATTCAGCTCTATTATCATATTACCGTGTTTGATTTGTTTTCTCTGATACAGCTATGAAAATGAGAAAATCAAGTATAACATTTTTTCATCAGTGAAAATAGAGCTAGATGAAACCTAATTATTAAAACTGTCATGTAGCTTAGTCACCCACATGCTTAGATAAATTGTCCAGTTATCCAGCACATTTTAACCATAAAAGAGAGCAAGAGATAAGCACTAACTCATTAACACTGTATGAAATTGTTCAGTTTATTAATAAAAGACTCTATAATAACAGAACCTTGTGGGTACATAAGGGAGATTTATAACTAGCATTTGCAGAAAAAATTGTATACATTTGCTATTAATAAATTGGGAGTAAAAGTTTTTCTCCTTGCAATAAGCCTATATACATAGGTTGTGTATTGTGTTGTAATTATGGTCTTCAAACCAGAATTGCTAAATTAGCACATTTAATGAAATCAATACATTCTGGGGCGCAAAGAACCTTTGTAAGGTCTGCAAGGAAAACTATTTAGCATGGCATGGCTGCCCTTTACTTCCATAGAGTGCTGATTCATCACCTCTAAGTAGACGCCTAATGATTGAACGTCTATTCCTGAAAGAGCAAGTAAGGTACAATATTAACAAGTTTACTCATTCTACTTAAAGAAAAAGAAAAAAATCTCTTTTATTTGAGAGTAGCAAAGTTTTGTTGGCAACATGAGTAGCAGAAATGGCTTCTTCCTCCTCTTTCCTAGATGAGTGCTATTGAGGTGAATAAACAAAAATCAGAAAGACAAAAATGGCAAAAAGAGAAAAATAAGACATTTTCAGGAACCCTGGCTCACATAAGATATTTTATCCTTCCTTCCACTAAGGTTGCAGCCCATCAGATTTTCACCCTGACATTTGGGTTTTTTAATACTTTATTGGGTGTCACAGTAAACATTAGTCATGCCTTCAGATCAATTTAGAAAAAAAAATCAATATTTTAAAAGAGTATGTATCAAAATTCCCCTACCCCTTTCTCTCTTTGAACTTTCTCAAGCTTTAAAAAGTTTCCTTCAATTTCTTGCTTCTAAAATCTAAGTGCTTCCCTCCCCCTATTTCATCAATTCTTGAAAATGAGAAAAAAAAATAGAACCATTCAATCTAACTTTGTTGATAAAGCAGAGCAAACGGGTTCCCATAGGTTGTTCTCTCTGGTAATGACAATTTCCCTAAGGCATAATTCTCGCAAATATACGCACTTTGGAAGAAGGAGCCATCTGAAAGGTAGCAGTATAGGGGAGGCCTGAGTTCTGCCAGGTGGACACGTTAGCAGCTAAGCTCCCTTCTGTGCTGGGAGGGAGAAAGTCACTTAGAAGTGCGGGACCAGCAGTAGTACTCTTGCCTAACAGGCTTTGTTAAATGATGGAACCTATTAACTTTGATTTCATGAAAGGCCTTTAAAGAATGCATTTTCCCCAAAATAATTCAAAAAAAGGGTGGATTCTCAGGGGCTCCTAAGTTTGAAATGTTCTTATTTGTGTTGGCAGTTTGGGGAAGTTAAGTTCATTGCCATCCCTGAGATTTACAGACTCTGTATTTGCCACCTTTCCTCCACAGTTTCAAGTTGGTCAACCCTAAAGGTTTTCATATTAATGATTCTCAAGCTTTATAATTTATCTTTGGAAGTATAGATCAATTCTGCAGAGTTACCTACCCTCCCCGTTTCCAGATAGTGATAATACATGTTTGAGTAGCACTTTACAGTATACAAAGTACTTTGTTGTATGATAGCTCATGTAAGGCACAGGAGCACTGTGATGCAGGCAATGTTATCTCTGTAGAATGGTGAACTGTAAGACGCTTACACCAAGATTGATGTTGACTCTGCCAGTCATTAGGCATGTGATTATATGCTGTCTCGTGCCTTTACTGCTTGTGGATATGTGATGTTTTTTCTCCCCAATTAGCTTGTAAAATTTTCCACAGATTATATCATACATTTTTGTATCACTCTCAGCTCTAGCACAACATTGAATAAAAAAAATAAATGCTCAATAAATACTTGAGAAAATGAAAAAAAATGAATGAATGTATGAATGAAGAATGACTCATTAGAGAAGAAGCCATCACAATTTATCCCGAGAATGCTAAAACCAGAGATTTTGAGCGTGAAGAAGCATGGCTCCATGTTTAGGCTGAATCGCTGCCCATTCCATTTCAGGCCTTGATGCTTTCACAATATAAAGTAGTGATAGAGCACGACTGATATCTTTTTGCTCTGTTGGGCTCCTCTCCTTCAACTTCAAGATACCTCTTAGGCCAGTTTTCCCACCCTCCAGAAAGTTCTCCTTGCCTAAGCCTTAAGATCTTTCCTTCTTCTGAATTTCTACAGCTTTTGTCATCAAGCCAGCACACAATCATTCCCTAGCTTTTTTAAGTTTATTTTTTGACCATCTTATCTCTCAATTTTAAACTGTCTTCTATTCCTTTTGGATCTGCCAGAGTATTTAGCATAGTAGCAGAGTCACATAAGGGGCACCTGTTAAATATTTTTATTTAGATATGCTTTCATTCATGCATGCATTCAGTAAATATTGTTTAACACCTACTCTGTACCAGGGACTGTTCTGAGCATAGAGATACAGTAGGAAACAAAACAAAGTCATTGCCTTCATGGTGCTTACACTCTCATTGTGGGAGACAGACATAAACAAATATGCAAATAAATAGTGCAACAAATGGTGAGAAGTGCTATGGGGGAAATTAAGCAGAGAAGTGTATATCTGCATACGATATAGAAGAGTGATCCAGAGCAGTGGGGATGGGAGTAGTGACTATTTTAGGCAGATTAGATAGGGAAGGCCTCAATGATATGGTGATATTTGTGTAGAGATTTGAAGGAAGCAGGGACGTGAAACATGCAGATATCTGAGAGAAGAGTATTCTAGGTTAAGGAAGCAAGTGCAAAGGCCCTGAGGCTGGGTCATGCTTAGCACATTTAAAGAACACTAAGGCATGTAGAGTGGCTGGAGAGGAGTAAGTAAGAGTAGAGTGTTAGGAGATGAGGTCAAATGTTGTGGGGACTGGACTGTAGGCCATTGTAAGGACTTTGGCTTTTATTCTAACTGAGCTGAGGAACCATTAATAAGCCTTGTGAAGGGGACTGACATAATCTGATTTAGATGTCATGTAATCA
This sequence comes from Diceros bicornis minor, assembly GCF_020826845.1. Taxonomy (NCBI): domain Eukaryota; kingdom Metazoa; phylum Chordata; class Mammalia; order Perissodactyla; family Rhinocerotidae; genus Diceros; species Diceros bicornis. The sequence continues at coordinate 22,133,633 of NC_080749.1, read as the reverse complement.
TTATGGCTGTTGGATGAAGGTTAGAATGTAGGGAAGCAATAATGGAAGCAGAGAGATCAGTTAGGAAGCTACTGTAGTTGTCTGGGAGGTAGCGAGAAATGTCTGGATTCTGGATATGTTTTGAAGATAGAGCCAATACGATTTACTTATGAATCAGATGTGGATGGGAAGAGCAGGAAGGGGGTCAAGGAGGATGCTCAGGCTTTTGGTCTGAGTAACTAGAAGGATAAGATTGCCTTTGCTAACCTGGGGAAGACTGTGGAAGGAATAGGTTCAAAGAAGAAAACCACTAGTGAACATGTTTCGTTTTAGGTGCCTACTAAACATAAAAGTTAGTAAGCATCCAACAGTTGTTCAGTAGAGAGGCGCAGACTATAAATACAAATATGACACTAAACCATATAGAATGTTATTTTAAGCCATTAAAACTGGAAGAGATAATTTAAGGAACGAGTGTAGCTAAATACGATGAGTGAAAAGACTGAGCCCTGCAGCCGTATCTATTTAGATGTCTGAGAGATGAGAAACAAACAAGTAAGGATAAGAAGAAGGACAAAAAGGTAGGAGAACTAAGAAGGACTGGTTTGTTGAAAGTTTATCAAAACCAGTGTTTCAAGAAGGAAGAAATGATCAGCTGGTTCAAATTCTGTTGACAAATGGAGCAGGATGAGGACTTAAGATTGGATATAGCATGGAGGTCATTGGTGACCTTGACAAAAGCACATTTGCTGGAGTGGTGCAGAGGGAAGATGGTCACAACGGGCTCAAGAGATAATGGGAGGAACGGGATTGAAGTTGAGGAGGGGAAGAGGTTGCTGGATATAAATTATAACTTTTGATGAATTTTTCTGCATAGAAAAACAGAATGGAATAGTACTCTGTGTGTGTGTAATGTGCAGTCAAGGAGGACTTTTTTAAATATGGGAAATATAATCACATGTTTATGTACTGATGGGAATAATCCAGTCGAGCAGTAAAATGGATGATCCAGAATAACATTTATACACTTTAGAAATATTGCCTGGATAGAGAATGTGCTCTTTATGGAAACGGGGCAGAGGCCCTCGCATTGTGCTTTAAACATTTTCACTTGGCTGTTACTCTCCTTTTGGCGCCCAGGCTTCGTTATTGGGTTCCATTTGTTTGGTATCCTTGATGGAATCAGGACATTCCTTTTTATCCCCTTGGCTCCTTTTTATGCTTTCATTTTGTGTCATGCTGTCTAAAAATGGTGCTTTTCATAACAGAGAATCACAGGGAAAACACAGGCTCAGGCTCTATAAGCCTGTTGTTTCAGCTGCCCTCACAGACTGCTGAGGTTCTCCTCAGACTGGTGTCAGGTGGACAAAGCTTGCTTTGGGTCACCAATAAAACTAGATGAGGTTCTCCTTCTGTCTTGATTACATTTTTTTTTTTTTGTCCTCAGAGCTTGGCTTTGGTAGGGAGAGACTGTTCTCTCTGGTTTTCTGCCTGCTGGGGGTGCGGTTTGCTGGGTCCGCCTTCGGAGGAGGACAAACATCAGGGCGGGTGCCCAAAACATGAAGTGCACGAGCATCGCTCTTCCACCAGCTGTCGCATCTCTCCTGGGGTTGTCTGAGTCTAAGTCTTCTCCTCCTCCAGGGGAAGCTCTTGCTTCCTAAATATACTCTCATTATAATCCCAATTCTTATGTCCATCTTTCTAAATGGCATAACTCCTCCAAGGAGGATTTGGGCCTTCAGTGGCCACTCTGGGAAATATCTGAGATGGACACAATTGTTCATTTGAGAGGCATCATAGGAAAGAAAAAGAATAACGTTACTTTGGGCCAACTGGCAGCATTTCTTGATTGGTAGGCAAAGGCCACCCAACGAATTCTGAATCAAAAATTGCTTCACTGAAATCTTCTTTGGCCAAAGCTAATGAGCAATTTGACAAACTCAAGCAACAATAAACTAGACTCATTTCCCTAGTAAATCTTCCCCCCTCTTGTCCTCCAGCTGCCTCCCCATGTCCAGCTCTCCCTCTGCCCCTTGTCCTTCTGTTCTCTCACCCACACCTCTGTCAACTCCTCTCTCTCCTTCCCCTTGACCCAACTCCCTACTTTTCCCCAGTGATTCTCCTAAGACTCCAAAATGCCCGTTGCCTCTAAAGATCCATCTACCTATGAACCAGGTATGCAGGCAACTGTAGAATTTAAACCCTGAACCCAAGCTGAATTAAGAGCTATAATTAAGGATTTCCCTAAACTCAGAGAAGGCCAGCAACTATTCATGGAAGAACTTAGAATTCTTTTGGGTGCATAGGACCCAGGGTTACCTGATTCATATTAAATTATACAATGTTGGACAGAACTTCAGAAGCTAAATCTTGAATGGTGAAAGCTAATTGGACTAACCCAGAAAGGGACCTACAGGATCTCTCCTTCCATAATAAACCTAAGGATCCAAAAAAAAAAAAAATGCCAGAATATATGTCAAAGTTTCCTAAAAACCACAAGTGAAAATTTCCAATAAAATTTAGTTGGACCATAATTCAATCATGTAAACAGATATGAGATGAAACTCTAGGATATTTTCAAGATACACTAGAAAATACCTTCAAACAACACTCAGGAGCTAAAGAGGGTATCAAGGCAACAGCAGCTCTTTGATCTCATTTTGTCATTGGAGTTAAACCTGATATTAGAGACCTAATTAAAGAACAGAAATTGGAATGGGAAATAGCCCCTTTACCTGAACTACAGCTCCTGGAAGAACATTTTTAAAGGGCCACACAGGACAAAAAATAAGTTTATGGCCCTGCAGATCAAACAGCTGGTGGCCCACTTCCCACCTGATCACCTATTGACAAGGACACTTGTAGATATTGTAAACAGAAGGTACGCTGGAAAAAAGATTGTCCCATCTTGCAAAAAGGAAATCAAGACAAAGAAAAAATCCGAAAATTCACATCAATGAGCGTGCTCCAAGGAAGGAAAAAGTGCCCAATATCTTGCCTTATCCTTCAACACTGAAGGCGAATTAACTATAAATATAGATGGTAAACCTCATCAATTCCTGGTAGGTAGGAGGGTCACTCTTTCTACTTTAAGCTCTGCCACCTTTTCTCAGCTTCTCCCTTGGAATAAACATATCGCACAGGTGGTAGGTATTTCAAATAACTCACCGATTTCTCTATGTCCCAGCCCTTAAATGTAACACTTAACTGAAAAAATTCCCTTCCTGCTCTGTGATACCACCCCTGAAATTTAATAGGGAGCATCACTGGCTTCACTGTAGAGGATCTCTGTCATTTTCAGTTTGCTTCTAGCCCAGGACAGTTACTTTTTGCCTTCACCTGGGGAGGACAATAATAACATACCTGGACAGGTGTGCTCAGGCGTTCACTGAAGCCCCATCCTATTTTTCCCAGTTCCTCAATCAGACAGACTTAAATGATCTAAATTGCTCTCATGATTTAGTTCTAATCCAATATGTAGATGACCTTTTTAATCTTTGTTCACTAAACAAGGAAGCCTGTGAAGAGGATTCCATTTTCTTGCTCACAGCCTTAGTAAAAAAGGGACATACAGTTTTTGCCAAAATACAGTACATTATTTAGAGCATAACATATTTAAGGAAGGAAAACAGTCTCCCATGAAATATTAAAAAGTATCTAATTTATCCTAGATCCCTTACAAAAGTGACAACTGAGAGGATTTCGAGGTTTAACTGGATATTGTAAATAATGAGTGCTGAATTTTCTGAGATCATGACACTTGTGTATGAATTGACTAAGTCCTCAGGAAGAGACCCTCTCTTCTGGAAGCCCAAACATGAACAGGCCTTCTATAACTTGGAGAAGGCTCTTTTATAGCCTCCTTCCATAGATATCCCTAACTACAAAAAGCCCTTTTGTCTATTTGTGTATGAGAGATCTTGACAAGCACAATTCAACTTCATGGGAACCATTAAAAACTCCTCCCTACTATAACCTCATCTTTGACCCTGTTGTAAAGGCGTGTCACCCTTGTCTTAGGCAATGGAACCTCATGGTTCTTCTTCAGTAGTACAGACACTACTACTGACTGAGAAGACACAGCACTTTCAGCCAGCCAATTAACCTCTTAATGAGATTCTTATTCTCTTCCTCATGTTACTATTCACTGCAGCCATACCCTGAATTCTTCCACTCACTTCTCCCCACAAGAAGAAGGGGAACCTTCTGGAGAACTTTTTTATATCTCATTCAGATCTGTTACAGACTCCCTTATCAAACAGGATGTGAAATCACTAATTTAAGCTCTACTTTAGAGTATAGCACTCTCCCTGAGACAAAATCAGCCCAGATGGCAGAAATTATTGTACTTGCTAGAGCTTATCAACTAGCCAAAGACCAGAAAGTAAACGAATATACAGAGAGCAGGTATGGAGAAGAACATAACTTGGGGATGCTTTGGAAACATAGAGTGCTTATCACTTTTGTTGGAACCTCTATCAAAAGTGGACAAATTAGGGAACTTTTAGATGCACTCTACTTCCTATAGAGGTGGCCATCATAATGGTGGTGGCTCATGCAAAAAGAGACATATGGAAGCTAAATAAAATGTTCTAACTGATCATTATGCCAAACAAGTAGCCTTAACCAAAGTTGTAAGTCTATGTACATCCTCAAAGGATAAATCTCTGAAATGATTCAAAGAAATCATTATAAAATGTCGATGTTTGGCCCCCGATTTCAAAGAGAAAGAATGGGAAATATCTGGTTGCACCTTTCACACAGATAATCTCTGGTTCTCTCAGGACAACCACTTCATAAACATGAGACGATTTCAAACCTATATTAGCTAAATTTCTCCATGAAACTACTCGTCCTCATGTAGACAAATTGGTTACTGTCTTAGATCAGTTTTGGTGGGAAAACTTTAAAAGGATAGCCGAAGTTATTTTCAGCTCATGTGTTACCTGTCAACAACATAATCCTGGAAAAACCACAAAGGTGGGACACAGCCAGGAACCAAACCTCAGGGGCCTTTTGAACACCTTCAGATGGATTTTACTCAGCTTCTACTCTCCACGAGATTTAAATATATTTTAGTCATTGTATGTCTACTTTCCGGATGGATTGAAGAATTTCCTTGCCAAAAACCTACAGCCCTTACAGTTGCTAAAAAGCTGTTTGATTTTGTGTTTCCAACCCAGAGCAGATGAACTTTTATACTAAATGACTGAGGAACACATTTTATGGGAATCATTATAAAAGAACTCTGTAAGGCATTACCTCTTACTCAAAAACTATACTGTCCTTCCCACAATCTTCTGGAAAAGTTGAAAGAATCAATATCATCCTTAAATTAAAATTAGCAAAAACTTTCAGAAACCCTTGAACTCCTTTGATGAAAGGTACTCCCGGTAGCCCTTATGGCCATAGAGTTTGCTCCCTTGAGGACACATCAGTTATCACATTATGAATTGGTAACTGGAAGGTCTATGCATTTTAGGATTTCGCCTTTGATACTAGACTTTGCCCTGCTACATGCAGTTATGGCAAAATATTGCAGGGGATGCATATATTATACCCAGTCCTATCACGAGCAGTTTAAGGCCGCCTTCTCACGACATTCTTAAACAGACTCTTCATGATCTTGAACTAGAAGATTTTGTCTATTGGAAGAGACATCACAGAAAAACACCTCTTGACTCGCATTGGAAAGGACCTGATGAAGCACTGTTAACAACAAATGCAACAGTGAAACTCCAGGTAGTCCATCCTTAGGTTCATGTTTTACAACTAAAGAAGCAATTCCAAATTTGACCCATTTGGAAGGCTACTCTAATAGGCCTTTTAAATGGAGGATTCTCAGAGATCCTCCAGAAGCAGCCAATCTTTGGAAGTATGCAGGTGACCAAGACCTGCAAAACAAGCTCATGACCTCAGATAGCAGACAGTGTTCACTCAATACATAAGACCAAGACCCTTGTCTAATTCCTTTTTTGGTTTTTGTTTGCTTCTAATGATTCTTATTCTGACTTTCTATAAACATTTAGTTCTCATTCCTGTAATGACCTTTTTCTCTTCTCTTTCCGCATTATAAGTGTTAGATCCAAACATGCTCATTCTAACGTATTCTTAGATTACCCTTTGCCTTCAATAGTACTGACTCTTGGATGTCATTGATCAGCAGACTTCCATGATAAAAACCTCTGAGAGATTCCAGTCTCATCAAGTGAGACCATAGGGAATTATAGCTGATGGCATTTGTACTTGCACCTACATGAACAAATGACCTTAAATCAATCTGTGACTTTGCTAGTGTCCCTCTCACCCAGAAAAAAGTAACCAACTATTACAAGCTATTGTTCAGATTCTAGATAATTCTAAATTTGAATTTAACAACCTTCATAGGGTGATGGGCCAAATCACTGCCAACTCTAAGAGACACCGAAATATGTAACCCAGCTAATGAAAAGTCTTGGTTCTGACCTTGCCTCCTGAACAACTCCTTTATTCCTGATGCCAGGATTACTATTCCAGTAGTACAGGATACTACTTTCTTTGCGGCCTGGATGCCTGGTCTTGTTTGCCTCAGACTAACACCTTATATACTTTAGGACTAGTATTCTGACACTTGTCTGTACATAGAGATCCTAATTCTATAAATCACCAAGGCTGAAAATTCCAACTCATACAAGAGCCCATCCTTGATTATTCTTGCACTCTACCTGGGGGAATTATTAATTCATTCTTTATGTGAACAATCAGAGCATTGTTCTCAATGTTGGGAATTATACAAATAGAAAGGACTGTAATAAACTTATTACTAATTCTGGCAGAAGTCATTAATAATACCACCTCTGCCCTAGATGGATAGAGAGCAGTTGAAACTTGTTTGCACAAGTATTGATGGGCAATTGTACTGCTCCAGATTTCTTGTTGGCTAGCTATGGTGGTGACTAATTGCTAATACTTCTAACTGTATTTGGATCGATAAAACATACAAGATAGAGCAGGCTATATACCTATAGCTTATGGGATTTGTTCTCTTGGCCTGGGTTGGGCAGTTGGGGTCCCTGGTTCCAAATCATCTTACAAGGATTATTAGTTGTTATTATTTTTGTCATAGTGATCATGATGCTGAACCACTGCACTCTATCCAGAGTCTTAAGTGCCCCTGCACAGCTGTTCTCTCATCAGATGATCACCACAATGACACAATAACAAAAAGTCAAGAAAATATCACAATACTATTGACTATGGAGACAACTAGGCAATCCTCAAGAAGGGAAGATCTGAATCTCTAGAATTTCATGAACTATTCAACCTCTCAAAGTCGAGAGAATAAGCAAAAGAAGGGATGAAGAGACTGAACATACAAACAGACAATAGCCAGACCATACATGACAGTAGAACTCTGACCTACAACTTTTGCAACAACTAGCCCAGCAAGTCAAACCACAACCTCTGCAGCAATAACTATCTGCTTCCCTATTTTTTTGTCCCCTCTTCTAACAAAAGACCAACCAGAGAAAATCAAATATGCTCCCCAAACCAAACACATAAAATGCCTCACTTCTATTTAGGCTGCCTCCAGCTCCACCATGCCAACAACTTTCAATCGGAGCATAACTGAAGTCACCTCCTTTTTGCACCATAGAGCTTTCCCACCATTCTGCCTGCCTTTGAGTCTCTGCCAAACACAATGTGATGGCAGCTGTCTCCCTTGCTATGGTAAGCTCTGAATAAATAGCCTCTGTTTATCTTTATTTGGGTGATCTTTATCTATACACAGAAAAGAGAGGATCAGGACAAACCCTGACTGAACTCTGAGAGAAGAAGCCATGATTTGATTCAGAGGGTTATGAGAAATCAAGTCTTGTCCCTGGAGCTCAGACCCCTCAAAACAAATCCATGCATTCCAAAGTACACTTCTTCAGGTTCTTTAAAAGAAAAAGCCATTCCATAATATTATATCTTTCAATTTTAAAAAAAGTCCATTATCCAGTTATCTTCAGCAATAAACAACAAATTCTTAAATGGTAGGCAACATCCCAAAGAAAATGTTGGTTTGTTTAATTGGTGGCTATTATGACATTGGAGCCTGAGATTACATGAAAATTGAATTTTTACTGCCTATATAGGTGATAAATCATATTTCATTTGGGACTGGAGTCTAATTTACAGCTTATGTGATTTTATATTACCTGCTGGCATGCTAAAAGAGGATGATGTAAACGGCTAAATAAACCATACAAATTGTTAAAAATTCACTTAGCAGAATCTACTAAACCACCTAGTTTGGTGGATATAAGCAATCGGATAAGCAGATTTTTTAAAAGAAAGTGCTGTTTTGGGGAGATGTGCTTGTATAGTGTTTTGGATTTTTTTCCCCAAAAATAGCCATTATTCAAATATTTCTACAACTAAAGTACAACTTGATGATGTTTGTCTTACAAAAAGAAAAATGCAATCCTGATTGCAACTTTTTTGTTTTATGCGAGTGTATCTAGAATGGAAGAAACCCTGGAACAACTCTGAGGACTCGTTGTGTCTCCTGATGGACCGAAGGAGGAATACTTGGCAGTCATTTAGGGCTCAGAAGTCAAGCACCATCAACAGGAACACTTCTAACACAGAGACTACAGAGAGAGGCCTGCTGATCTGGGAAAATTGTTGGTATGATCTATATTCAGATAATGCCTTGTGCATCTGAAATGACTATTAAAATGTAGGATAAATTTATAAGCCACTCCTTTAAAAAATATAGCTTGTAAGACTGCTGGATCTTGGGGATAACCTGTAGGGATACTGGAAAACAGCACATTAATGAAAGGCCCCTCAAACTGCAGCTGATAACCAATAAGGGTTTTGGCAGAATCGATACCTGGAGTCAGAAAAATCTCCCGTTAGACCTTTGATCTCCCAGCAACTGGAGGGATAAAGCTTCAACTCACTTTCAAGTTTCACAAGGCTAAATTCTAGGTTAGAAAACTCAATAGAAATGATTCAGGGATTCCCTTGCTATCACTTCCACTTGGCAATAAAGCTGCTGATATCAGCCCAGTCTGATATGTTTTTCTGTGAAACTTTATTCAATGGCATTAGGTTCCTCCATGACATATTTGGGCATTTTTCTAAGCCGTCATAGAGTGGCTTAGGTATTATTGAGTGGCAAGTTTCTTTCTTAAGTCTGCTGATCCATGCCTTTAGTGAAATCAAACAGAATATCCTCATTACCTCCTCAGAATAATGATTCCACTTCAGAGAATCTTCACAGATATTAGGTCATTGGCTTTGAAAGTGTATTCCAAAGGCCACCTGGGGTATGAGCAAGTGGAGGTTCAGGGCATCTCACATCAGACCTACTGCGTCAGACTCTCTGGGAATGGGATCCTGTAATTTGCATTTTAACAAGCAGACCATGTGAATCTTATGCATCGAGGTTTCAGAACCACTGCCTGCAATTCTCAAACACTCTTGGAGAGAAGTAAACCAGGGATCTTGATTCACTTATTGTTCTCAGCAACAAATAAGTATTTACTGAGAAAATGAGTGAATTATTAAGTAATAGAAATTATTTGAAGTATGAGGCACATAAATGTCAAAGATCATTTTTCTATCTTATACCTTTTATATCTATCTATATCTTATATTATATCACCAATTTAATTTTGTATCAGACCTGCCTGGGGTGCCTGTTAGAAATTAAGATTCCTAGCCACGCTCCAGACCTACAGTCCTTACAATAATGGGACGTTATTCAGCATTCTGGACAGCAGACACCTTTCATTATTGACAAAATACAGTGAAAATAATGATGACAATTAAATAAAATGTGATTTAACTTATGATCACAACAGCCTGAAATAGTAGGTACTGTTATCCATATTTTATATATGGAGAAATAGAAAGTAAAGAATATGAATCATTTCCTCACCAGCCAGTAAGAAGGCGATCCATTAGCTTAATTCATATCACCAATCCACAGTGCTTCTACTACAAGGGAAAAGAGAGCCTAAACATGGAGAGTGCATTCTCCAAATCTTAAGTGTTGAGATTAAAGGAGGGCAATATGCAAAGTTGGAATACCATATAGTTCTTTCTAGTAAATCACATCAGTAAGTATTTAGTGATAGTCTCTTAGGTACATTAAAAGTTGAATAGTAATACTGGACTCAGATATCAAGGCAAGACAACAATACAGAACAGCTTCTAGACAATGCCTCATTCTCAAATTAATGGCTAAAAAAAATAAACTATGAATCCAATAGTGGGAAAGCAGATCTCGATTGCAATGAACTGAGAAGGTGTCTGGGAAGAGAGATTCAAGCTGGACTTTGGAGGAAGATAAGATTTAATAGTTCAAATGGAGTGAACAAGGTGTTCTTTTCATCTGCTTATTCGACATTTACTGGATTATCTTTTAAATGCCAAAAGCTATATTAATTAACAGTGTGACTGTTTCCCCAATATTCCATCCTTTTGGGAGTCATCTATCTCCCATTTCCTGTGGTTTGAGTGGGGCTGACCACATCCATCTGTGTCAAGAGTAGACACGTGACTCAAGCATGGGCAGTTAAGTCCTCCACTCCCTTGACCACAATGGGATAAGCATGGGAGCCAAGATAAACTGATCAAAGTCCTCTCTGGAAGTATTCTGTCAGCGAAACTAAAAAATACTAACTTTCCCATCATAAGCTATACATTTCAAATATGCTGTATGGGGGCAGCCTTCTTTTATGAGAGAAAATGCGGTTAATATGCAATCTGCATGAGAGGCAGTGAGCAAAAGAGGGAGTACTGATAAAAATCATTTGACTCCCTGAACCCAGGCTTGCCTGGAGCCTGGAGTTTTTCAATATTTGAGTCAATGAATTTCTTTTTATGCTTAAGCTGGTCTGAGTCAGTTTCTTTTCTTTTGCAGCCAAAAAATATTCCAACCAGTAAAGCAATGATACGGAGTGAAAAATATTCACTGTCATGGAGAAACTTATAGTTAGACAGTCAAACAAGAATACTAATAATTATAATGCAGTGTGATAAATGTTATAATAAGTATAAGCACTAGATACTATGCTAGCACAGAATAGGGCCACTTTATTCCTTATCTAGAGTTAGAAGTATCAAAATTCTGCCACTGAAAGGTATCAGTAGGGCTTCATTGGGCTTTATCCTCTCTAACTTTTTCCTCTAAGTAGAAAGAACAATTCAAACCACTCAGTGTATATTTTCTTCTAAAAAGATTGCATAAATGCATAAAAAATGGCACAGAAACCACCAAACCACCAAAAAGATTTGCACACATCTCCCGTTATTTTCTTGAATTATTAATAAAGTTATAATTTATAAGAAATTTTAAATATGACCTTTCTTTACTAGAGGAACTTCCTCAAACTCAATATCAAAAAGCACTATTTACATTATCTTAAGAAGCTTTATTCTTTAGTTAAGTAGAAAATGCCCATTTCAATGATCTTCAGGCCCAGAGACCCTCTGAAGTCAGATAAATATTCACTTAAAATTGTTCTGATTTGTTTTTAGCCTCACGGGAGTTACTGAAGGACAGAGGTAGCACAAAATGAGGAAAGGGGAAGAACCTGAAAGGAGATAATTCTACATGTGTAGTTAATCATGTATATGTTATTTTAACTACAGTAATGGATAGAAGGGCAGTCACGGGTCACGTTAGAGTTAGGTTGCCTTTACATTAGCATGAATATTAGTCAATGGCAGGAAAAAAAGCAAAATTTGTATGGGACTGTCAAAGGGAAGGAGCTCCAAGATTTGGTAGGCTTCACTGTAATTCAAGTGAAGGGAAAAGTCCTAGCTGCTCCAAGAAATACAAGAAAGTCAGTGTAAATCCACAGATCAAAGGGTAAAGGATGCGGGGAGGTGGGGAGGTACGAGGACAGTGGGCTTCAAAAATACAAGGGCAACTCACAATGTACACAATCTAAGCAAAAATTATGGGCAAATTAGGTTCTGTTCCATGGACTAGTTGAGGTAGTCTTCTATGTAGAGAAAAAAGGGAAAATAATCTCCTAAGATTATTTTCTGTTTGCTAATTCCATGATTTTATGAGGTCTGGGGACTTTTGGTAGGATTGAATTTAAGCAAAGTTAGCCCTAGGTGGTGCAGGAGAGCACCAACCCCTTATAGCCAAACTGAGTTTGCCTTGCCATGTAAGCAAACTCTAGACACAGAACTCTTATACCACAGCTCTTCCTGCAGAAGGAAAGGGGAAGCAGGGGAGAGGAAAAAACTTTTATTTATAGTGTATAACTCGCTGTTTCTAAAAGAGGGCTCAAAGGAAACTAACCAGTAGACAGTAAACTCCTCAAGGATGGGCACTCTGTCATCTCCATCTCTGTATTTCTGCCAACACCTCTCTCATAACTCTGCATGGGGTAAAAGAGGATTAATATGACTCTAATGAATTCAGATGGATTAATTAATATTCAGCAGAATAAAAAAAGCTAAGAGGCAATCATTGGCTTGTTCTACTAAAATAACTGGACCTCTGGTAGCCAAATCTATCTAGGAAAATCTCAGGACCTAGCACAATGCTTGCCTCACAGTAGATGCTCTAAATAACTGACATTTGAATGAATGAATGAATGCAGTGGATTCAAATTGCTGTACTGAGTCTTTCATCCTGATTCATATGCACCCCCCAATCACTAATGCAGCATTCCATGCAGACAGATCATTCACCCAGCCAGAATGGCGAGCTTCTGCCTGCCCCGGTCTCACAGTTTTGATGACATTAGATGAGCTTTGGAGGCAGCAGTCAGAAAATTGTCCTTCTCCAAGGAAAAATTCCCCAATTATCAAGATAGTCTCTTCAGGCCCCCCAAATGAGTTCACAGAGACATAGATGTTGACTTTGGGGAAGGGATATTTTTTCTCTACTTGATCTTGTTCGAATGCTGTGCCCAAGTCTGTGACTTTGTGGTTTATTTGCAGAAGAGCTTCCGTGTGTAGGCATGCTTCCTGTTTAGAGAACATATCACGTGCCCAGCTCCGGAAGACCGCACACCATTTAACCAAAGGATTTAAACCCATGGTTACATTTTCTCTCTCTCCACTTGTTTATGCTTGATAGGAAAGGCAAGACACAGAATATTTTCCCAGCAACTGATCTCTGGTTTTCACCAAGTGGACCTTTAAGGGTGGAGTGCCCTGGGGAGGATAAGGTGATCACCTCCTCAGGGGTGGGGGAAGCATACTCACAAATGGAATGAAATTTAGTCCAATTCATACGGTTTATCTGAAATTTCTCTTCAGAGCAGGTAGTAAAGCTAAGTGACACTTCAAAGTCCCCTGTCAGTCCTAAGAGAATGTGAAATCCCATGTAAACGATTGTGTTTATGCCACCCTGATCCTGATATCCCATCTGTTTCCTAGAAGAGCACCAGCATCACACCCTCCACTGCTGATAGGGAAGAAATACCAGTCTGGACCCCATTCTAGGGAGGCTTCCTCCTCAACTGCCTATTAAGCAAGAACAGAATGAATTTCTTCCTTTGGGTGCAAATGTGGTGACAAATGCTTCCAAAAGGGAGCAGCTTGAAATTGAATGGAAGCAGCCTGAAGTCAGAGGAAGGCTTATTTGAGCAAATTTCTCCACCGCTGCAGCATCCCTTTTGATAACGGAATCCCTGGACCAATTTTGTTTGAGAATATGAGAAAATCTCTAACTTTCTCCCAGAAACATACATATAAACAAGCAACATACATATTTCAGGTGGTCTGCAAGGCCCCAGGAAGCTCATTCATGGGATTTCTAGGGAGTCCTTGTGCTCCACATTAAAAATTATTACTCCAAATTTTGCTTTTTTCTTTACCTCTTTGCATTGCTCAAACTAGGGGAAATGTCTCATACTGTGGGGAAAGAAAAAGGAGAGAAGAAGAATCAGGAAACTTTGGGCCACTTCTAAGGGGTTAAAAGAAAGCACTGCACCTTTCAAATACCTGATGCAAATTCTTGATTCCCAATCCAAGCTGCAGAGCTTTCACACAATGAGTGTATGGTGCATTCTGTCACTCAGCAAGTACTTATTGAGCACCTCCCAGATGCCAGCCAAGTGCAGGAGCAGTCATTAAGGTTAGAGATGAAAGGTGCTCCGTAGCTCTACAAAGAGTTTGTAAAAAATATAGACAAGCAATGCATCACAATACAGTATGATAAATGCTAATATGGATGTTAAGGTGAGTGTTGTATGGGAGTATAAAGGATTGAGGGGTGTTGGGAATGGCTGGAGGGCAGCAAGAAATTCTCCATAGAGAATATAATACCTAGGCTAAGTCATGAAGAATAGGATAAAGCCATGGGGAGAAGGAGGCTGCAGCAGCACGTGCAATGGCATGGAATTGAGAAAGAATACGATGCTTTCAGAAGGGCAAGCAATGTATGGCTGGAACAGAGGAAGTGATTTTACCAACCTCTGGAGGCTGGAGGAGTAGGCAGGGGTTATTTCCTGAAAAGCCTTGTAGAGTATGCTAAGAGGCTTGGATTTTATTGAAGGAAAAGGAGAGCAACTAAAGGACTTCAGACGATGAGTGTCATTTTAGAAAGGTCATTTGTAGATGCCAAAAAAAAAAAAAAAAACTTAATTGCTGGAGTCCAAAGAGCTCTAACACTTCATAGAAGAGATGTCAGTCATTCCAACTCTGGATGATTCCAAAACAAACAACAATCAGAGCAGTTAGACATTCACACCTCCTAAGACCCTTAGCTTTGTATGGACAGGCTGTAGTTGACTTTCCTGCAAGTTATTCTAGGTACTGAACATAATGACCATGTTCCTAATAAATATGAAAAATATATTTATTTTCATAAATATATTTTCTTTCACTGTATTCTTTGAAACACAGTGTATTAGCTTTCTATTGTTGCTGTAACAAATTACCAAAAAGTTAGTCACTTAGACAACACAAATTCATTATTTTATAGTAGGTCAGAAGTCCAACATGGGTCTCACTAGGCTATAACCAAGGTGTTGGCAAGGCTGCATTCCCTTCTGGAAGTTCTAGGGGAAAATATGTTTCCTTGCCTTTTCTAACCTCTAGACGGCGTTCAAATTCCTTGACTTGTTGTCCCCTTTCTCCATCTCTAAGCCAGCAGTTGAATCTCTACTATTTCATAGTAACATCACCCTCAGACCTCAGCTGGGAAAGGTTCTCCATTTTAAAGACTTATGTGATTAGGTTGGGCCCATCTGGATAATCTGAAATAATCTCCCCATCTCAAGGTCTGTCCTTTTAATTACATCTGCAATGTAAATTAATTTATCCAAAGGTTTAGGGAGTTAGAACACGGGCAATTTGCAGAGGGGGGTGCATTATTCTGCCTACCACAAAGGGGTTTCGCAATTTCTCCTGCCTTCAGTTGTTACTGCTTGACCGGTAAAAGACAATTCAACAACAAAATACAACATAGATTCATCTACTTTTATCTTTCATTTTTAGCTCTCTTAAAGCATTTAACAAGATGCATATTTATGTTTAAGGAGTATGGTAAGGCCTTGAGTGTGCTCTCAATATCACCAATCACTGCACAGAAAGAAACCAGTGAAGGAAATCAGTGGTGGAGGATCAGGCCAACAGTGGAGTTACCATGAGAATCTGGGGCGAGTGGAGGCTGCAGAACACAGCTGATACGGCCTTTTGAAGAATCATCTGAGTAACAGGATTCCCCTGAGACTAAGATAAGATATAAAGATTAACACGATATCAAAGCATCCAAAAAACAGTAAAGAAAAGCACAAATATCCATGTGTTTAAAATGATCTGATCAACTTTGTCAACAAGCATTCCCCATCTACCATCTACATCCAAAGGCAAAGCTAATGTATGTTTGTATTTTCACAGCATCAAGCCTATTGTCAATACTGCACCAATAAATTGCGATAGCTTACGCTTACTAAGTCTTCCAGTGCCTCGAAAAGAAGTTTACTTTCAGACGAAGAACCAGAGTTCTCTGGCCTTCCATCATTTTAGAAGGCTATACATTTTCCAAGACAAGCCCATCTGTTTCAAAGGACGTTAACTTTTCAACATTCACTTTGAGGAGAAAGTAGCCAAACATGGATATTAAACAAATGTTAAATCTCCGTAATCTGGCTATATTTAATATATGTTTCTAGAACACGCAAATAGTCTTATCATATTCCAAATTCATCTCTAGTTCAAACTTAATTTCTTTTTTTTGTTCACTCTTTGCTGTGTTGTCTTGAAATTCACACTGTGTTCCATAATATCAATTCTAAAATAAATGGAAGATATTCTGCTTTGGGGAAAGAGATGTCTTGAGAGGTACTGAAGTCACCGCCATGTGAGATGTCCTGGCATATGGACAATGGTGCAGTGGGATGCCCAGAGGGGACTTGCACAGTGGATGGAGGTAGGAGGTAGATTTTCCAAACCTAAGATGCAGTAGTTCAGTGATATATAAGATATGGCAATGGTTAGGTTGGTGCTGAGTATTGCTGTCCTATCCTAGACAGAAAGGCATCTGAGAAATGTCCCCTAAATGCTCTGCTCCAGATCAAGTAGCCTTGCCTGGAGACATACGATGCAGTTCTACAGACAAAGAATACAGCCAGCTCTGGGGTCTGATTTGAGATGCACCAAAGGTTGCCTCTCTCCCTGGTCTATGAGAGTCCATCAGGAAGGGAAGGATTTGAGGGGTCCTGAGAAGCCAGATTTGTGTCAGCTAAGAGTATGGGGGGAAGACTCCAGGGAAAGGCCATGAGCAAACAAGCTTGATGTGTTTAGAGACTGGTAAAACAATCTTGGAGAAGAGTCTCTTGGGAGAGATCGGGAGAGCAAGTTGGAGGGGTCATTTAAGGTCTTGCAGTGCAAACCTGTATGTGAGTCCATAAGAGTGAGTCAGAATATGGAGGAAACTATGTGAAAGCTTAGAGAGTCTGGACTCTAACCTATAGGCAATGACAAATAGAAAATAGGCACTGGGGAGGTACAGAGGATCCAACCTGAAGCCACCTTGCATGGGAGTTTGCTAAAGCAGATCGAGGAAAGAGACCGAGGGCCGTGTGTTCGGTAAATGGTGACTGGAAAGCAATATTGGACATTCCTATTTACTTCAATGGTTTGGTGTTTCCTGTGTTTATTCTCTCTTATGTTCTTCTTGGTAATGTTAATTTTGAAAAACATTCAATCTTACCTAACCATATTGAGTGGAAAAGGGAAGAACTGTGTTTGTACACACGTTTGTTCATGTGGCTGGGCATGCCTGGTTCAGGGGAGCATTGTGCCTGTGAACAGAGGCCCTAGAGCAGAAGCTTGGGTGCCAGGTGGAGGGGACAGACAGAGAGGAGAGCAGGAGAACACCTCATAAGTTCATTATTCCAAGCTAGCACATTTCCAGACACTTTTTCAGGTAAATATCTTGGCATGACAGATGTGAGGACTAGAATAAAAAGGTATGAAAGGAAGCAGAATAAAGTGACAGTTAGGTCAGAACGTTCAATATACAGAAGAGATGTGTAGAGAAGATTGTCAAAAGGTGACATGTTTTTGCTTTTACACCCAGTCTCCACCATCCACCAGAATAGGTCCTGCCCCCAGGCCCAGCGAAGGGTAATGTCAGTAACTGTTTATACTCCTGGAGACCTGGGAAAATTTCCGGAGCACCAGTATCTGCTGGAAAGTAGAGGATAGAGAGTTGACTCACTCACCCACTATCGGCCACAGTGTTTGAGCATGTACTCCCAATGTCAGCATATTTATTCATAAATTGTAATAAAACATACCCATATAAAATATAGAAAATAGAAATCTATAAAGGATGACATAAAATGGAATAAACTATATTTTTAAACTAAAATTTGTATTGCATATACTCAATGTTGGGCACTTGTCTAAGCACATCACACGTATTAACTCATTTAAACTGTACAATAGCCTTCCAAGACAGATATTATTATTAATACCCATTTTACAGATAGGGAAACTGAGTCATGATGCATACAGCAACTCATCCAAGGTCACATAGCTGGTAAGCACTAGGACTTGATTCAAACCCAGTAGTTTGGCTCTAGCAGCTGGGTCCATCCTCTGCACTATACTTTTAATTCCTCGAATGCTAATTGCTATTCTGTTCTGCTGATCAAGATGGCATTAGCTAATCTTTCACAACATGATGTGCACTTTGGGACAGGTTAATCCTGAATGATAGTGGCTGTAAATCCATACTTCAAAGTCTTCTTGGCAATCATATCTGATTAGATTGTCATTGTTTCTTACCCCTTGATGTAGCTGACCAGGAGCTTTGAATGAGCAGGACAATTGCCAGCATGCCTACTTTCTTTTGCTCCCTTGTAGATGTCCTTTTGGCATCATCATCAATTCACAGGTTCTTTATAGGAATCTGTTTAAGCCACATGTCCATGTTGTGAGGGGTAGTTTAATTAAACAAGATTATTGACCCTCAAATCCACTTACCCAGGCAACATAAATCTCACTATGTCACAGTAAACAACACTCAAGTCAACTTCCAACCCCACTCAACTCGTCAGGATTCTGCACACTTTATCTAGGACATGCCCAGCTGACTGTCATACAGGTTCAATAGGGCACCAGTGCCAATCAGCAGCAAAGCTTAAGAACTTTCCTTTCTGAAGATAATCATTAGTAAAAGTTCTAAAATTTTAATTCCTGCACCATAAAAGATTGTCTCCTGTAGCAGAGGTGTGCATACCCTACTTTGGAGACCACTCCTCTAATAGACTATTTCTCAAAGTGGAGATTCAGACCATCTAGATCAGAATCAACAGGGTTCTTAAAAAAATCTGGATTCCTGGGTTTAAGGCCATATTTACTGAATGGGAACCTTGGGATAGGACCCAGGAAACCTGCATTTTAAGTGAGTGCTTCACATGATCTTTATATATATCAATGTGGATAGCCACTGCTTTAGGAGCTGCTCGGTCCCTGATACAGCAATAGCTCCCACGGTTACAAGAGCCCTTCAATGGCATCTACCTCAACGATTCAGCCCTTACTTGAATATCAGAGTAAAGAACCAAATACAGTGACTCTGATTCACCTTCTCCTGCAGAGAGTACACATTTGAGTACTGCCTTTCTTTTTTTTTTTTTGTAGCTATTTTTTTTTTTTGAGGAAGATTGGCCCTGAGCTAACATCTGTTGCCAATCTTCCTCCTTTTTTCCGTTTTTCTCCCCAAAGGCCCAGTAGATAGTTGTATGTCGTAGTTGTACATTCCTCTAGTTGCTCAATGCGGGATGCCACCTCAGCATGGCTTGATGAGTGGTGCGTAGGTCCACACCCAGGATCCGAACGGGCGAACCCCGGGCCACAAATGCGGAGCACACAAACTTAACCGCTACACCACCGGGCCAGAATACTGCCTTTCAATTGCTCAAATATACTTTGTTTCTTCAGTTTAATTATAACAACCTGAGAAATAAATATGCTTGCTTTTTCATAATATCTGTAGTTCTTGATTCAGCACTAGAATACAGTAGGCCATAGCCAGCAAATAGCTTTTATCTCATGTGATGTCTCATTAATTCCCAGTTTCTACCAGGAGTATTCTGTGGACAAGAATTCTGAGACTAAATTGGAGCACAGTAATCAATCTTGGAAGCATTATCAATGTCTGCCATGGAAACCATGTGGAGAAGTGGCAACTCAGGATGCGAATGTGGTGACACAAATAATCTATCTTAATAGTGTATTCTCAGAATGAATGAATATGGGAAGATATCCCAAATATTGAATGTATGAGAAAATCATCTCTCACTTAGGGAACCGCATGATTTTTTCAGATCATCCCTGTCTGGGAAGGTCATTCCAAAAATAAGATAGCCAATATATAAGGAACACATAAAACTCAACAGCAAAAAAAAAAACAAACCTAAGTTTAAAAATGGGCAAAGGACCTAAACAGACACTTTTCCAAAGAAGACGTACAAGTGGCCAACAGGTATGTGAAAAGGTGCTCAATATCACTTATCATCAAGGAAACGCAAATCAAAACCACAATGAGATATCATTTCACAGCTATTAGAATGAATATTAGCAAAAAGATAAGAGATAAGAAGTGCTGGTGAGGATGTGGAGAAAAGAGAACCCTTGTACACTGTTTGTGGGAATGTAAATTAATGCAGTCAATATGGAAAACAGTATGGTGGTTCCTCAAAAAATTAAAAACAGAACTACCACATGATCCAGCAATTCCACTTCTAGGTATTTATCTGAAGGAAAAAAATCACTATCCTGAAGAGATATCTGTACCTCCACATGCATTGTAGCATTATTTAAAATAGCCAAGACGTGGAAACAACCTAGGTGTCCATCTACGGATGAATGGATAAAGAAAATGTTATATATATATACAATGGATTATTTTTCAGCCATAAGAAAGAAGGAAATCTTGCCATTTGTGAAAACACGGATGTACTTTGAGGGCGTTATGCTAAGTGAGGTAAGTTAGACAGAGAAAGACAAATACTGTATGATCTCACTTATATGTGGAATCTTAAAGAACCAAACACATAGAAACATAAAACAGATTGGTAGTTGCCAGAGGTGGGGGATGGGAGAGTGGGGGAGTTAGGTGAAGGTGGCCAAAAGGTAACAAACTTCCAGTTTTAAGATTAAATAATTCTGGGTTGTAATGTACAGCATGGTGACTATAGTTAACAATACTGTATTGTATATTTGAAAGTTGCTAAGAGAGATCTTTTTTTGTTGTTCTTGTTGAGGAAGATTGGCCCTGAGCTAATGTCTGTTGCCAATCTTCCTCCTTTTGCTGAGGAAGATTGGCCCCAAGCCAACATCCATGCCCATCCTCCTCCATTCTACATGTGGGACGGCACCACAGCATGGCTTGATGAGCAGTGCGTAGGTCCGAGCCTGGGACCCGAATCCGTGAACCCCGGGCTGCCAAAGTGGAGCACAGGAACCCAGCCACTACACCACCAGGCCTGCCCCAGATCTTTTTTTTTTTTTTGTGAGGACGATTGGCCCTGAGCTAACATCTGTTGCCAATTCTCCTCTTTTTGCTTGAGGAAGATTGTCCCTGAGCTAACATCTGTGCCAATCTTCCTCTATTTTGTATGTGGAATGCCGCCACAGCATGGCTTGACAAGTGGTGTCTAGGTCCGCACCTGGGATCTGAACCCATGAATGCCAGGCCACCAAAGCAGAGTGTGCAAACTTAAGCACTGTGCCACCAGGCTAGCCCCGAGAGTTGATCTTTAAAGTTCTCATCACAAGAAAAAATAATGTAAATATGTGAGGTGATGGATGTTAACTAAACTTATTGTGATAATCATTTCACAATATATACATATATCAAATCATTATGTTTTGCACCTTAAACTTATACAATGTTATATGTCAATTATATCTCAATAAAACTGGGAAAAAAAACAAAATAAGGTAGCCAGAACTTTCCAGAACTGAGACAATAGCCACTTAAAAGGAATACTTCTGCCATGTCTCTTTCATGCCCAGCACATATGCGGAGCCTTAAAAGCGGAATGAAAGCTGTTAGAGACAGACCTTGGACAGCTCCCACTATACTAGTGATGGGAAACCATAAAACCACAATTTAAAACAAGAAAGCAAGCTTGGCTATTTTTAAATGGCAGTAGTCTGGAGCACTCTGGGGTAGGGTTAGACATCACCACACGCCATAGCAACTCTATGTGCATGATAGCAATGACCCTGAATCACAAGAGCTTGATGTGAGTAATCTTTAAGTATCCATAAAATAAACCTACTTGGAACCTCTAATTATGGTGCATCTTTCATTAGGATACCTGGAATTGCTACACCAGCTTCTTAGATCACAGCAAACCTTGATGTGCAGGGAACTGTGCAGAGACACAGACATACACACCAGCTATGACTGCAGCCTTGTGGGTACTTGGGTCTTCTGGGCAAGCCACAGAGTGTTAAGTTGACAAAACAACAGTTAACACACCTGCATGCATCTGGTTTCCACTGTTTCTCTCTTATTAACATTTTTGGTAGAGATGAACTGGCTTCAGCAGAAGGGGATGTTGGGACTTAGAATACTAAGATGGGTTAAATCCATTGGACACATTTCAGGTTTTATTATCTTGGACTTCTCTGTAGCATTTATTGGTTGCTCCCTCATTATTTGTAATCCACTCTCTTGGCTTCCACGACAATGTGCTTACCTGGTTCTCTTTATACCTCTTGCATGATTCCTGCTCTGCCTTCTTTGTGCATTCCTTCCCCTCCATCCTATCCTAAGAGATGGTCTTCCTCACAGTTCTGTATTCAGTATACTGTTCTCCTCACTCTTGTCTCTCTCCCCTGGATAATCCAATCTGCTTACACTCTTGGTTTTAACCACCACTTAGATGTTGATTACTTCCAACTTTTTTCTTCAGGCCAGACCTTCTCTCCTAAGCCTCAGACTCATTAATCCAACTCTCTGTGGGACATGCTGACCTGGATATTTATAAGCACCTCAAATGCAGCCAATCTCAAACTGCATACATTATCATCTTACTGGTTGCATACAAACCAACATCCAGCCAGATATTCAAGCTAGAACCTGGGAACATTGTAGACTTTTCTCATCTATTCATCTTCTACCCAATTCTGCTGGGTTTAACTCCTGAATATGTTTAAAATTCCTATTTTCCTTTAACACTGCCCTAGCTCAGATTTTTATCAACTGTAACACGGGTGTCAGTAATAGCTTCCCAACAGTAGCCTAGCCTCTAGTCTAGCTCACAAGGTCCTCCAGGATTTATCACCTGTCAACCTCTTCAGCCTCACCTCTCTCCTACCTCTGCCTCCCAGCACTACTAACCTGTTTACAATTCCTCCATGCCTTTGATCATGTTTTCTCTATCTTGAATGCCTGACACCCTCTACATGCCTAAGTTCTAGTCTTTAAAAGTTAGCTGAGGGGTCATTTCCTACAATGGTTCTTCTCTGAGACCAATCTACTGTGGTATTATGGAAAACTGTTGCTCAGTGGCTACCTCTAACGTTGTTTGAACCACTGTGTTGGAAATATCTGTCATCCTTGAGGGCAAGGACTTTGCCCTACCCATGCTGGTCCTCAGTGTAGAACCAAGTAAAAGTAAAAAGATACTAAATAAATATTTGGTAGCTGGATAGATAAATGATTGGATAAGAGAATCAGAGCAGAATTTTTTATTTCAATATGTTGAATGTTTATTGGGTTTTCATCTCATCTGGGCCACAAATTGGAAGAGAAAAAGAATATCCAAAGAGTTAAATTTGAAGTTATTTATATTAATATTGTGGACTCAAGAAAGCAAGAATGGTGTAGGTCCGTGCCTGGGAACTGAACCTGGGCTGCCGAACTGGAGCGTGCCGAACTTAACCACTAGGCCACCGGGGCTGGCCCAAAAATGTTTTACCTAAAACTTTTAGGAAGCAAAGGGTTCACTGTATCATCATTGTCATTATTATTGGAAAAGCTCATAGAACAGCAGGGATCAAAACAACTCTTTTTTCTTGAGGAAGACAATTCAAAAGGAAAAACATCTTCTCCTGCTATATTGTGTGTTTCATTTCTTCCTGCAAGCGCATATTTATGGTTGAGTTATAAAAATCTGGAAACCAAAAATCTGGAAGTGCTGACCCAGCTTTTACTGGCTCACTCTGAGTCCTTTAACTACCATACAATGAATGCTCAAATGAGGCTGAAAAAGGAGAGTTCATTTCCCTCCATCGTGCCTTGTCTGCTTCAAAAGAGAAAATGAAGCCATTGGAGAGGAGCTTCCAGCAGTCGTCAATGGCTCTGAGCATCACCCAAGGTAGCAGCACCCACTGTATTTGAACTGCCCCCAAGCCCCACCCCTGAAAAATCAGCACAAAGTTTTCCATGACTCTATGCTTTTCACCCTCCAGAAATGATGAGATGATTCATGTGAAAAAGTTTTCACAGGACAAGCTATTATTCTTCACCAAGTACTCATTGGCCATCCGCTTGAGCACTTGGAAGACACACTGCCAAAAGAAGGAAGCATGAGTTAACTCACCTTCTTTACTCCTGCATGGACATTTGGTTAGCTGCTGCATAAAAGTGTACCAGCCAAAAACTGTCCCACTCATTATCTATTTACATGGGACTATCAACTGCCATTTCTGCCAGCCGGGGGCGGAACTCTTGATTAAGACATTAAACAGCAGGAATGTTGCATTTTGATCCTACTGGTGATTTGCAAATTAGGTTTAAAGGACACTAGATTCCTGGTGATGTCAACTCCTCCCTCCCACACACACAACTCCACTTACCCTCCCCATTCCTCTTGCTTCCTTCAAACTCCCTGTGCAGTCACTCAATGTCTATGTCCTCCAGGGTCCCTGAGGGTGGAATGTGGCTTGATTCCCATATCCAGTGGGGATTGGTATCTGGGCAGAGGGTCCTCTGCTGAATTTCTTTAAAGCACAGAAGATCCTCAAGGTTCTTTGAAGATGAAAGTGCATGTCCTTGGATTCGAGTTTCTTCCTGAACAATGGCATTGTGTAGTAGGGAAGAGATCTCTGTCTTAGGTAGAGCTAAGCAATTCGCCAATGCAGAGAAGTTCAAGGAGGGGGGTGGAGCTTTTTGATTATATTCAATTATTTTTGTACTAATATAATATAATATAATATAATATAATATAATATCACACACTACACACACATTTTGCCTAGGAACCCAGAAAGTAAGGTACAATTTAAGGTCCAAACCAAAATAGAAGAGGGAGAAGGAAGATGGAAAATTTTGTTCAACATTAGTAATATTTTGTCAGACAAAGACAACCTAGCCAGTCTTTTCACAGCTGGAGCAAAGAGGAGCTTGTAACCACACAGGACTTTAAGCTCAATAGAAAAAGCCTACGTAGTTTTTAAGCCTGAGCATAAGATAATTTCATGCCTACTTTCCAAATGCCAGTGGTGTATTCAGGGCCCCTTTGTTGTCACACTTAGCAGGCAGGTTCCCCATGCTGCTCATGTGTTTATCTTGTGCTCTCTGACAGAGCTTGTCTGCATGTCAGCACAGACATTGTTGGAAGCCCTGAGGGCTGAATGTGGAATCTAGCCAGGAGGGCAAGGGAGCCCAGGATGCCAGGCAGTGGGAGTCCACAGCCCTCTCTCCTCCAGCCTCTGACTATGACCACCTGTGGGCACCAGCTTTTGCAAAAACAAACACTGTGTAGACCTGGCCTTGCATTTTGAAGCAATACTCTAAAACATAAAGCTAGTTGTGACAGTCAGTTCAAGTCTAGTCCTTTCTGCTGACAGTGTTAGCTGAACTGATTGGAATTTGAAAGCAGTATTTTATTCATGAGAAGGTGAACTGTTCCTACAACAGGAACAGTCAATAAACAAGTAATCACCATTAAATTCATATGGATTTCTATTATTATGAACAAAATCATAATTCCTCCACTGTACTACTCTCTCTATATCCTTTGGAAACTGGAGAAATCTCTCATTCCCCAAATCCAGAATGCATGCATGAATTTCATCATCAGTCCTGCCTTCCATCTAAAGAAAGAAAAAGGCTGCCGTCAGATCTTCCGTTGGTAGACATGCCTCACAGAAAAATGTTCATTGCTACGGAGGCATCCATTATGTCACCTTAACAGTGAGGAAGTTCATTTCCAAAGATGAGTTGCACTTTCTCCTTTCCTTGGGTTGGGGCTGAGAAGGAAGATTTGGCATGAAACACCATCATAGTATTTCAGGCATAGCTGTTCTGCTCTTAATGGGACTTGAAAAGAGACAGTTTCAACCCCATGTGCTATCTGAAGCCTTGAAAGGAATCTTTAATAATTAGAATACTCCTTACTTGCCCCCTCCAGAAGTTTCCATTTTAATTTTCACTTGCCTTTTGTGTTAGAGGGAAAAAAAGACAAAGTGGCAGGCAGATCAGAATACGCTCTCTTCATAAGAAAGCTCTGTCTGTCACAATAATGGCACCTCCTTAAATATATGTTATCTTGGCCCTCGAAGACATAATATCTATTCATGTTTGTATTCAAAACACTTCCCTTCAGAAATTAGACTAAGTTACTTTGAACTTGCCTCTCTACCCATTCCCTCTTATAGTCAACCACTCATAGTGAATTCCATCTCACTCATGAAATGGGTCAGACAGGTTCACGTAGCTGAACCCATCATTGTGCTCCTGGTATCTAGTTCAGTGCCTTCAAGATAGAAGGTTGAAATTTCCAAATGTATAATTTGTGTGACCACAAGATGAGGTATGCAATATTGTCCGCATTTTAAGTAAATTAGAGTTCCCCACCATTGCTACTTTTGATTTCATCACTATCCATTAAGTTCCTACCTGTGTTATGCATTTTACCAAGTTAGGGAAGTAGAATTGATCTCTACAGTCTCAAGTATGGGGCTATGTGTGGCGAGTGAGAGATGGCTATCGGAATTGAGCCTGGAGTTTCACATGAAACAATGAATTTGCATTCCCTGCGATGTCAAGGACAAATTCTTCAGTTTCCCACAATGAGTCTTAACTCAGTAATTAGGTGTGATATTCCCAATAGTATCTCACATGGGGTTTTCCAGTTCCCACAGACCAGCCTCTTCCAAATTCCCCACACATCTTGCTCCTTCTCATCTTCCTGTCATTGATCTTTGTTTCCATTCCTCTCATGGCCAGAGAGACCCTTCGAGTACAGTCACTGGTGTGGGCAGTTACACTTCATTTGTCCTCCACCCAGCTAATCTTTTTCATTTTAATAAAGTTTTTAAGTTGAAGTTTAGCATACATACAGAAAAGTACACATATCATAAATGTACACCTCTGTGAATTATCACAAAGAGATCATGCTTGTGTAACCCCCACTGAGATAAAGAAATAGAACACCATGAGCACTGCAGAAAGCCCCTCTCTTATCTTCCATCCAGTTAAAATCTTCTCCTCCCCAAAGTTATCCATTACTCTAATACCACAAATTAGTTTTGCAGATTTTCGAACTTTATAAAATAGAATCTTCAGTATGCATTCTATAGCATCTGGCTTCTTCACTCACTGTTATGTTTGTGAGACACAGCCATGTTCTTGTTTATAGCTGTAGTGTGCTTTCATTGTGTGATTTCATTTCATATATTAACATTTATTCATGCCACTATTGGGAAAATTGGATTGTTTCTACTTTGAGGCCATCACAATAATGCTACTATGCATATTCATTCATGTGTCTTTGGTACATACATGTACACATTTTTCTGGGTATTGTAGTATCTGTTGTTACCCTATCCACATCTTCCTGGAGTTTATCATTTCCTTGCACTCTGGCCCAACTTTTGACTGCCCACATCTGTGACTCTACACTTGAAGCATCTCTCTGGCCACTGGACTCCTCTCTGTCTACACACTAAGCAAGCCAGAGTGCCAGGGAATTACCAACCCTGGGATAAGTAACTATGCAATTACCCCTTGGATGAGACAACTCTAAGGTGCCTGTTTCATCCTGGCTCCCACTGTTCCCCAGTATAAAGCTCCGGCTGCTCCCACGTTAAGTTTCTTGCTAATGCATGCTTTATTGACTTCCTTCCCATCCCTGCCTCATTCCCTCACTCCCCTACTTTTACTGGGGGTCATCTCCCAAATAAACTACTTGCATTTAAAGCCCTGTCGCAGGAACTGATTCTGGGTGAACCCAAAGAGTAACAACAATTTTCTCCTTTATTCACTACTCTTTAGTGATCATCCTAGAGATTACAAGATTAATCTATAACTTGTTAAAGTCTAATATAAATTAATACATATACATCTCAGACAACTTAGGACCTTAGGACATTGTAACTCCATCTACCCCTTCTTCCTTTTGAGTTTTTATTGTCATGTTTTAAATATACTTGAATCCCAATTCTATATTATTATATTTGTTATATAGAGGGAATATTCATTTAGATTCACCCGCAAATTTACTCTTTCTATTCTTCTTTATTTCTTCCTGTATTTCCACACTTTTGTCTGGGACCATTTTCCTTCTACTTGAAGAAGAGCCTTTATTATTTCTTTCAGTGGGGGTCTACTGGTAATAAGTTTTCTGTTTTTATTAGCTGAAATTATCTTTACTTTGCCTTCTTTTTGAGAATATTTTCACTGGTTATAGAATTCTAAGTTAGCAGGGCATTTTTCCCCCTAGCATGTTAAAGCTGTCAGCCATAGTCTTCTGGCTTCCATTGTTTTTGTATGATGTTCTTATTTCTTTGAAGGTAATATATTTTTTTCTGTTGGCTGTTTTTAAGATCTTCTTTTTGTGTTTTGTTTTCAACAGTTTTCCTATGATATGCTCAGGCATGGGCGTCTTGTGTTCATTCCACTCTTTTTTACTTTTAAGTTGTGCCTAATCTGCTGCTAAACCCATATATTAAGTTCTTAAATTCAGTTACTATATTTTTCAATTTTAGAATTTCCACTTGACACTATCTTATAATTTTCACTTCTCTGCTGAAATTCTCCATTTTGTTAATTTTTTGAACACAGAATAACAGTTATTTGAATTTGCTAACTGGAATATGTGGGTTTCCTATGTGTGAATTTCTACAGACTTTGGTCCTCTTGATTTTTTGGTTAATTCTTATATTTTTGCATGTCTAGTTTTTGGGGTTTTTTTTTGTTTTGATTTGGTTTTTGGCTTTGCTTTGTTTTTAATAACAATGATCACCTTGAGGTTCTGACTGTGTTATATTCTTCCAGAGAGGTTTTACTTTTGCTTGTGGCAGGCAATTAGAGTAGGAGCAGATCTTCATCTAATCTGAGAGTGAGGTGATTTAGATGGAGTTTCAGTCTCTGTGAGGGTTCGTCTATTTCCAGTTTGCCCTTACTCCTAGAATGTAGTCCTTTAAGGGTCCCAGCTAAAAGCTTCAAGTGCTTATAAGGGCTTTTTTCCCTTGGCAGATGCTTGATTTCACTGTTCCCTCGGCCCCATGAGAATACCAAATCCCCTCTCAGCCACTACTTTAGAATTTGCAAATATCTTGGGGGATAAGGCAGTATCAACTGTTATACTTGCATCTCTGAGCTTTCCTTTTCTCCAGGACCCTCAAGTCTTTGCTGACTTAGAAACTTTTCAATGCCTTTAAACAATTGTTTTTAAACCCAGCTTTTCCATTGGTGTTGTTGGAAGGGTTGATCTGATGCAAGTTAGTCTGCCAGAACCCAACCAGCTAGTTTCTACCCAGCAAAAGTCACGCCCAAGTCCTACCTCCTCTAAGAGTCTCCTCTATTTACTCTGGTCCCTGTGGTTCTCTTTCATCTGTGAACTTTAATGGCATTTTTAGTTCTGCTTCATGCCTTTTACTATATGATTCCAATCTCTTTTATTTTCCTCCACTAGTTTATAGAGTTACAGAATTAAATTACTATAATAATATATGACATAATAAATATATATGTAGTAAATAATATATGCATTATAATATGATTATAATTACATAATCTATAGAATTAAAGAATTATAAACTGATATATCGACACACTTCTAAATTCCCCGAGGGCCAAGGACCTAACACTTATGTTGCTTTATATTCATTGGTGGAGAACTTGGAAATCCAAAAAAAAAAAAAGGAAGAGGTGGACTCACTTATTATCCCTATTCACCAGAAAGACAGAAGTAATTCAATATATGTAGTGTCCAATCCAGTGCCTGCCCACAGTACCTATTCAATAAATAATAGTTCCCTATCTCTCTCTTTCCTTAAAAGAAAATATAGTTCTCCCACTTCCTCCCCTTCTCTGAGACATAGCAGCAAAAATCACAGGATCTATGGTTATTTTCACCTTATACCATACACCCATTAAGTCCAATGAGGTAAGAAAGTTGAATATTCTCCAATAGCTCTCCTGCATGAAGAATATGCAACTATCACTTCCTTTCCAATCCAGTTTAGAGAATTACATGATTTTAGGTAAATCACAGGGGAGGCAACCTAGCCTGGAGTTAAAAGCATAGTCTTTGGAACAAGACAGAATTGTCTCTATATTCAAGATCCACAAATTATTGATTATGTTGCTTTGAGCAAGTTTCTCAACATCTCTAAACCTCAATTTCCTCATCTGTAAACTAAGGATAGCAGTATTACTTCATTGGGTTTTTTGCGAGGATTTAACGAAATAATTTATGTGAAATGCTTGGGACAGGGCGGTACACTACGCACATTCAATTAATGTTAGATATCAGAGTAAGGTAGAGTTTTCATGTTTACTTCCTGCTTCCTTTCAATGGGCATGCTCTCCATATAAGACAACATCCCACTGAGGTTTAATTTCATGTCATTATTCGATGGTGGCTCAATATGGAATAACAAGCTGAAGAATTTGCTTTAGATAGCTTGTACTGATTTCACCACAACTCACACAGCAGGACATGCACATAGGGTCACATTAAAGGCAGAATCCCTACTTTCTCTGGTTCTTTCTCCTAACTGTTTAACATAGCCACTTGCAAAATACTCATTCTCTGTGCCTCTGAAGTCCCCAAGGGAGTCTCACACAGGTTCTTGAAAAGTAATCTGACCCCCCTTGTCAGCGTACAAAGCTCAGAGCTTTACAACTGCTGGTGCCCACCAAAGGACTGGTGATGTTTGTGCCAAGATGGCTCCCTTTCTGTGTTCTTGAAGGTGTGAGTTGCAAAGTGCCAAAGAAATCAGAATCCTTGGAGTCCCCACTGGGCCAGGGCCATTCTACACTGTATGCAGAAATGAGGAGGATGCCCCTCTGTCTCCATGTCACTCTGTCTCCTGGGCACCAAGGTATAGACCACTTGCCTTGTGGAAACAGCTTCTTCAGTTTCCTTCTGTGTGCTCTTTCTCAGAGGGCAGTCAATCTGCTTGGGGAAGTCCTTCTTCAGACAGAGATCCAAATACCCAGTTTCTCTCAAAGAACCAAACCAGTATCTGGTTTAGGGGGAAATATCCATACATATCTGAATTTGTTTGCAGCTATTGCCAAGAGAAATGGAAGTAGTAGGAAGAAAGTTGACACATAGGGAAAAGGCAAGGAAGAAAATGAGTATTTATCGAGCATCTCCTCTATCTCTAATCCTCCCTCCCCAGAGAAAATATCCAGAAAGAAATTTTTAGTCTAGTCAAACAAATAAACAAATAAATAACCCTGCTGTAAACAACCCCTGGGGGCCCTCAGCTGAGAGTTCATATCTGGTTTAAGCTTAACGTGGCTCCCGTCATACTGGATTACTGCCTTCCTTTCCTTCTGACCAAGGTCAACTGCCTTCTCCAGGCCTGACCTAGCATCAGGCATCAAAATCCCTTTGCTTATGTGAAGAAAGGGAAAAGTCAAGGCTTTTGGGCTCATCAAGATGATTTCAGTACAAATCTCTACCTGCCTCTGAGGGAGGAATCGCAGAATTGAAATACCCACGCAGAAGGCTGTTCTTCACAATTGCCCCAGGCTACAATGCAGCTCAAAAGGTTGATGAACTAGAGAGATTTTCTTTATGATAATACTGAAAGATTAGCTTTCCTGCAATAGTATGGGAGTCTACAAATAAAAATGATTTAACTGTAATATACAAAGGGAAAAAATCAGACAATATAGGTAATTCAGCTACAATATGCACACAATGCAGCCCTTCACCACTCCCTGGAGATAGACCCTTGGACTCTTCCAAGGGGGCTTTTGGAAGACAGGGCCTGCCAGAACCCAGATCAGAGCAGGGCATTGCCCTTTCACCAAAAGCAGACTCACAGTTAGGGGCAGTCTGAGGAGAGCGTTTGGAGAAATCCCTTGTGAAGTCAGAGAGTCAGACAAAAAGAAAATAAAATTGAACTTTTTTCCCTTCTTTCTCTATGGCTGAGTTTCCTTTTATTTGATTTTTTTAATGAACCTGGTCCCCACAATTGCAATAACAAAATGTCTTAGACCCACCATCATATAAGAACAAACTACATACTTTAGAAACATTTTCACATTTTAGGGCATCACTTTAAGCCAAGATAAAACGTGTGAAACATGAGTTTCTTTTTACAAAAAGAAAGAAATTTTTAAAGCTTCCAATTGCACTTCTTAAATAAAATTTCTCTCTTCATATTTTTCTTTATTGTTTTCCCATTCATGAAAGTTAAACCTTTCAGCAAGCCTGACGCTTGCTGAAGGAGTTGACCATTCTGCCATTACTTTTCTGTGTTTCACAAATTGGTTCAGTAGCTCTTCTGATGGCAACGGCATCAGGAAAGCCAGAATTATTAACCAGGGATCAGGGACTCCTTAAGGCCACTTGAATTTCTTTGTATGGGCAGCATCACAGAATAGTCTTGTTTGGATTATTTAGCAACTGCACCAGTCCATTGGGATCACCAGGAAGCCATTCAGCAATTCTGTTGCATAAGACTTTGTATCCAGCCCAGCCAAAGTGGCAATTATATGGTTAGTTTTATGCCAGTGTGTCAAATAATACAATATAATTTTTAGTAGTTGCATCAGGTACTCTGGCACTAGAAACAGTCTAAATGAAACATTTTTAACATATATGATAGCATACTGCACACACAATTCTCAGAAGGGGTAATTTAAACTGTATGTTTAAATTATGGATAAATATATACACACCTATTTGCTTATATATGCAAGCACTGTCTCTGCAAGGACTGTATCCACAGGAGAAACAGGAGGATACATGAAAAACAGCAGAAGTTAGACTCCCATGTAAACCACATACCCTTTGGAAACTTGATCCTTATACTATGTGCACATCATTACTCATTACAAAATAAATCAATATTATTTAACATAAATTTTTTTTTTAAATCAAATGATGCCAACTGGCTTAAAAGTACAGTGATCTTCTAAAAGTCTCTAACTATAAAGATGAGGAGGAAGCTGGTCCTGTGGTGGGTGGGGACTGAACAGGTTGATGTGCAGTGGAGGGAATGCCACTGAATGAGATGGCAGGTGAGTCATACCTTCAACAGAATGCTGACTCTGCACCAAGAGGTGGGTGAGACATGATGAATGTCCTAGAAAAGTTCCCAGACTAGCAGCAGATTCAGAGACTCACATATAGGAAATAAAATACAGCAAGATAGGCAGTATAAGGAGTAGGAGTGTGGCGTGATACACGACTAGTTAAGCCCACCAATACGTTTATTTGCTGCAAAATAAATTCATTTTTCTACCCTGTTGGACATCAAAGAAACTTGTATTTGACCCAAATGTTTCAATCACTGGTGTAACAAAACACTGACAACTCCCAGGTTACATGAACCTCTGTGGATGGTCTCAGGAGCTTCAGCCTAACACCTGAGAGAGCAACAATTTTTTACTCTGAAAGGCCAAGGTTTGAATTCTGTTACTTGCTTGATGGGCAACTTGGAGCAAATTGCCTACCATCTAGAAGCATCAGTTTCCTAATCTGAAAAATGGGAATGAAAGTCTCTGCTTTGCAGCCTTGCTGTAAGGAGTGTGTGTGTGTGTGTGTGTGTGTGTGTGTGTGTGTGTGTGTGTGTGTAGCAGAGTGGGGTGGGCATGAGGCACATCATGTTATTATGCTGGCATGTAGAAGCACCTCAATAAATGTTGGCTGTTAGGATCCTTGTTGTTATTAATAATAATAGCCATGGAGGATGGGGGAGACCCTGATAAATATTTGAGAGTGATATTTAACTTACCACAAAAGGAAAAGATAGCTCATAAACAATAAATGTAAACCAGAACAAATAGCTAAATATCTGCTATACTTATGAGCATAACTGTGCCTTCTCTTGGTTTATGGAGGCCATGATTATCTTTGTCAGCTGGGATAGTCAGATAAATGCACTATACTAAAGAGCAGGCCTATTCTATGGAAATCAGTCAATGAAATAAAGAATCCAGAAATGACAGGAGCCTGATGATTATTTTATTTGATCTGTTTATCTATTTGTCTCTCTGCCCCTGTCACAGCTGTACCTGAGGGTAGGCTCCAAGGGTGTTACCTGACTGCAGGGGGGTCAAAGTTTGAGGGTAGAGGGAAGAGCCAGGCCGGGCTTCGGCACCCATGGGGCAGCATGTGTGGCTGGTTGAACGTCAGTCTGGATGGTGCAGAACTGGAGACACACTTCTTCCCCCCTGTCCCAGGTGGCCAAAGAAGCCAGTTGGGGCAAAGGACAAAGCCCCAAACAGGATCAGACCCTCCACTGTAGATCCAGATCTTCCTTATTCAGAAATGAGTCAAAACAAGATAATGAGGACTAAGGGGCCAGGTTGGGGCTCTCTTAAGTAGGCAGGAAGAAGGCCATGGTGAGGGACCCCTACACTGGGAGCCAAGCTTGTGCTCAGGGCAGAACAGGCAGGTGCTTGGTCATCAGGCCATGGGCAGGGATGCAGGAGACTAAAGACGCAGCAGGCTGCCAGCGAGTTAGGCCAGTGGAGGTTTGCTGCCAATGGCTGCCTGTAATGGGACTGATCATGGGTTTACTTGGCAGCCCTTCCCACAGGGAGAATGCATTTGTCCTAAAGGACTCTGGCCTTTTGTGGATGGGACAGGGAAAGAGGACAGAGTTGGTCCTGGGGCAGGGCCACTTCACCTTAGGGACATACACCATGTTTTTCCTGAGCAGCCATCTTGATTCATTCATGGCAAAGGAAGATTTGTTACTTCTCGGATTAAAGTCAAATAAAATCCAAACTTCTAACCACAGTCTACCAGATCCTATGTGACAGGGCCCTGCCTACCTCTCTGACCTCATCTCATGCCAATTCCCACTTTGCTCACGCCCCACCAGCCACACTTTCTGCTTCCTGATAGAGCAAAGTTCAGTCTCACCTCAGTGTCTTACCTTTGCCTGTGAGTGTCTGCTTCACTCTTCCTCTGATGGTGAATGGCTCTCTTACCTTTTGGGCCGTGGCTCAGGGTCACCTTCTTAGAGAAACCCTCCAGGGCCACCCCATTTATTGGAGCCCCATTGCCTTTTATCATGCTATGAGCTGTTTTCTCTCATAACGCTTCTCACACCAATGTGTGTGTGTTTTTTTTTTCCCCCTACATCAACCAATTTTCCAACTTTCCAGACACCAGTTGGATGTCCTGTAATTCAATTCAATTGTGACACTAACTACCCAGAGTTAGTGCAGACCCCGCAGGTTAAGGGCTCAGTCCCACAAGACTGCTCCCCAACTCCAGATGCCAATTGCAAGTCCCCTGTACTTCTGATCCACTGGCTATAAATCAAGGGTTCCCATAGCCCCCTCCGCAGGTTCCATAATTTGCTAGAACGGCTCACAGAACTCGGGAAGGCACTTTACTTACATTGACTGGTTTATCATCAGAGAGTAAGCAAATGGAGGAGATGCATAGGGCAAGGTATGAGGAAGGGGCGTGGAGCTTCCATGCCTTCTCCAGGCCTGCTTCCCTGGCAACACCTCGATGCATTCACCAACTAGCAGCTCTCTGAATCCTGTTGTTTATAAAGACTTCATTACGTAGACATGATTAATTCAATCATTGGCCATTAGTGGTTAACTCAATATCCAGGCCGTCTCCCCTCCCTAGAGGTTGGGAGGTGGGGCTGAAAGTTCCAACTTTCTAGTCAAAACCATCTCATTAGCATCCAAAAGACAATCTTATCCCTCCAGAGATTCCACGGGTTTTAGGAGTTCTGTGTCAGGAACTGGAAACAAAGACCAAATACATATTTCTCACATATCACAATATCACACATGCCTTGTGATTTTTTGTTAAAAGCCAGGCATGATTATTGGGTAAAAGGAACTGTGGTAAATAGGGCTTTCATGTCAGGTTGTATGTTTGCCTGGCTAGGAGTGGGGCTGTGTTTACTGTTTGCTGTAGCTGTAGGTGTCAGAGGCTAAAATTTTCTTCAGCGTCCTTGTTTTCTCTCCTCCATTATCTTTGGGTTTCTCTACAGAGACCTTCTTGAATAAAGAGCTTTGCAGCTCTTCCTGTAGTAATCGCCCTTCATAACAAGGAGCCCTGTGGATGTGGTGGTAAGGTGTGGGGGAGAAAGCAGCATTCTATAATCCTGTGATGAGGTCTCAGTCTTTTAGTTGTCCTGTGCCCCCAACTGTGACCTTCACAAGTGCTTCTCAGCATTTCCCCCGACTAAGGTAAGACAGGAAGGCTGGAGGAGGCTGGTGTTGCATATTTCCCTTACCCCATGTTGGCTAGGCTCTGGCAAAACCCACTTTGGTTAGACTCTGGTAAAACAGTTGTCCTTGAAGGAAGACTTTTGTTAAGGAGAACAGAATATTCTGGATGTATTTCAAAATGGCTACTTTTCCCCTCTCCCTGCCAGAAACATGAGGAGATTTTTCTCTGATCTTCACCCTGAGAACCTGAGGCCCATCCACTCTTTATCATCTTGCCCTATTTCATTTCCTTCATGTACTCATCACCCTCTACAATCATCTTGTATATGTATTTGTGGGTGTATAAAATCTGTGCTCCATTTGAATATAAGCTTCCAGAGGACAGAACCTTGTCTGTTTTGGTCACCACCATATCCTCAGCATCAGACTAGTGTGTGACACATAATAAATACACAGAATACTTTTTGAATGGGTACTTGAAAATCTGACTCCGTGGGTTGATTCCAGTGACCAAGACACCACCTAGATCTTCATCAGACCTGAGAAAAGACCTTTTCCTGTCTCTATCAATGACAATGATCACTCCTTGGCTTGCTTTCTGATCCAAATCTGGCCTCTGACTCCTGGCCCCTCCTCTTCCTCCATAGATCCCTGCCACACACACACACTCACATACACACACACACTCACACATTCACACAGCTTCTTCTGACCCTACAGGGCAAACTTTCTTGCGAGCCTCCAGGTCTCTCTTCTCGTGTCTCATCTCCTACCAGTCACACAGAAATCAGAGCTCTTATCCAATCTTGAAAACACATTCAGGAAAATAGAAGAGTCTGACTGTCTTGAAATGAAGTGATCATTAATTTAGCACTTTCTTGTCCTATTTATTCCCAGCCTCATGTGTAAGACAAGTAACACTTTAAACAAATTGAATCATGCAGCTGGGAGGATGGGAGAGTTAGTATCGGCAATAATGAATATTCCTGTATTTTTATAGAATAATTATTGATTGTCTAGAAGAGTTTAGAGCTCAAGGTAAGTCTACCATTAAATAGCCAGTTAAAAATTCCAAGAGATTCATTATTGCTCTTTAAAAATATATTGTGAAAGAAATGGGATTGCATTTTCTATGCTATAAAATGAAAAGGTCTGAAGATGGTATATTCTCAATAAGCCTTCGTTGCGATTAAAAAGAAAATGAATATCACAGAAGAAAATATTGGCTAAGACGAAATGAGAAAAGGGCAAAGTAGCGTAAAAATTCAGTAATGTTTTAGCAGTTCAAACTGCTAGTACCTTATTAATATTTAGTCATCAGGTAAAACTGAGTTTTAAAGCCTCTGTAATTTGAACAGTGATGGTATATGCATAGGCATCTCACTGTCGTCATGCCTTTATCTGGCTCTACAGCTTCTGGGTCTTCTCTGGGCCTGAACTTTTATTCCTTATCTGACTCTCATTGTGTCGCACTCCCCCAGGCAGACTTGCTCACCGTGGGCTGTGAACTATTGGAGCCCAGCCCCAACAGCAGCACGACCCAGACTTCTCGTGCTGCTTTTCCTCTGGCTCAGCCACATAGAGCTGCTCACCTCCCCTGCCTTCCCCAAAGACACCAGAGACTCTCCTTCTCACACCTGGAGTGCCTTTCTCTACTCTTCCATGCTCAACCAAAGGACTCAAGGCGTAGCTCAAATCCCACTTTCTCTAACCCAAAGCACATAATACTCGCTCTGTTCACTTGGCACAGACACTCGGTTTTCTGATGCTCCTGGAAAGTATGTCCTGGGCTTGCATTTCTTTGTATCCTGCCCTTTGCACATATTGCTGATAAGAAGTTGGATCTACAACATTTTTTATCATAAACTGGAGTATGATATAAATATAATCCCCCTTTTTCTGGCTTATGTCTGAAGTCTGTCTGTGCTCTTATCAATCTTAAGTACTACCTCAAATATATCTTCTTGCTCAGCAATGTGACCACAGTAACTGTTGCTGTTTGTTCACTGAGAACCTGCTATGCGTACCTTATTGTACACACGTTAACTCTCCTCAAAATCCCTCACTGAAATGGGATGAGAGATACGTTTTTTTAAATCATGATTTACCAATAAGAAAACAGGCCCAAAGAGAGTAAGTTGTTCAAGTTCACACAGTTATTACATGGCAGAAAGAGAATTCAAAATCGGGTCTGTTGAAACTCCCTATTATCGACTTTTCTCAAATGCCTCACACTTTCCTGCTCCACGCATAGTTCTCAAAGAGTCTTCCAACTACAGAAAAAAATAATCCTATAAATGGGAGTCCAAGTCAGGGACTCAGCATGCAATAATAGTTTCATGTGGGTATGAGGACCATCATTCAGGTTTAAGGTATGTTGTTCATAGAAACCACGAGATGGAGATCTAGGAGAACAGCTCAAGGTACCAGGGTCATATTCTAGAATGTTTTGAGTGAAACAAAGGCTTGGGTCTATGTGATTTTTGTCTCCATGTTGGCCTAGAGCAGTGGTTCATAACTGGGGGCGCTTTCGCCCCTCAGAGGACATTTAGAACCATCTGGAGACATTTTTGACTGTCACAACTGAGGAGGAGGGTGCCGCTTAGTGGCATCTAGTAGGTAGAGGCCAAGAATGCTGCTAAACATCTGCCAACACACAGGACAACTCCCTCCCCAACAAAGAATTATCCAGCCCAAAATGTCGGTAGTGCCGAGTTGAGAAAGCTTGGCCTAGAGGGAAGAAAGCTTTCACAGTCCTGCTCTCAGGCAGCCCCAACTGCCACTGAGGTTGGCGCTCTAGATATTGAATGGGCCGTTGGCTTCTTCTTGCTTCAGGTGATGTCAACTTTTGGTTTGAGGTCTGAGTATAAGTGGTAAGAGGAGCTTTAAGGACATGCCTGCACCTTTAAGGTGCAGTCTTGAGAATGCAGTCTGGCAGCACATCTTAAAGGACCACCCCTGGGATCGTGAGACCATGTCCGACATCTGATATCTCCCAGAGGGGTTCCATAAGAACATGTGGCCTTGTGACTTAAAGCTCTCTTCTGTCACTTCTGTCACTCCCAATTCTCCCCTTTCCCTTCCTCCATGCCCCACTTCTTCTCTCCATTCAGTGCTCACCAGCCTGTTTATAAGTCTCTCTGGCCCATCCTCTGCCTTTGTCCTCCATCACACATGCTTCTCAGCATGTGCCAGCCCACACCCTCTCAGCTTCTTTTAGGGTCAGTTCGGGACTCGCCTCATTTAGGAAGAAAGACAGTGAGAAAGCCTAGAATTTAGAATCATAGAATCTTCTCAAGCCATAGAATTTCGCAAATGCCAGAATAACACTGCTTATGCCGCCATCCCTATGGCAATCACCCCATCTGCGCAATGTTGGGGTTTGGGGCAGGGTTTGAGGACAGTGTCCATGACCATTCAGTGCTGGAACCACATTTATTGGGAGAATTCCCTGAAAATGCTTCCCCCATGGAAGGCCTCAGACTTATTCTTAAATCCCTCCTTCTACTTGTGGTCCTTACTCTAGAGTCCAAACCACAGCAGAGAAGGGCGTTGTCATTAAAGAAACTAGTGGAAAATAACACATTTAAGCCAAATATCTTTAAAAGCATATTTTATGGTAAGATATATTCATTAAATACATTCTGAGTAAATGGAACCCTTTAACCTTGAAGATGTGAGGGGAAAAATGCCCTTGGCTTGGTGATTATTAGGGGATAGTTTACCCTGTGAATGATATGACTTTATATCAAAAAATAAACTAGGACTTCAAGATCCCGGAGAATAGAGCCTTAAATAATGTGTTGAGATGGTAACTTAAAAGATGTCTGGAGTCTATGCAAACCCAGAGTCAGAAATTATATATCTCTTTTTCTTCCTCATAAAACATACTCTACAATAGAATATTTCACCTTTCATCTAAAAACATCTCTCTTCTCCTAGCCTCTGCCTATAAATAACAGTAGTGAAGGAGAAAAATTAAGTTGGTATGCGCATTGTCTGAAATGTGTTTCAGAGAACAATTACTTTCTATAGCAATTTTCAGATCAAAATGGTATCATGTTTTCTCATGATTTAGGTCAAGGAGCCTTGTGTCACAACTTGAATAACGTTGTAAGACAGAATGTTGTTCCTTGCCACATGCAGCTCTATAAACTGATCATCTCAGAACTTTTAAAATACCAGGAGCAGATAAAACCTTGACACATCAAGGGTAGTCAACTACTCAGATAACAAGAGGTGGGAGTAGGGAGCACATATTTATGTGCTATGCAACTCTCAGAATCACACAGTGCCTCATTCACTTTACAACGCTCCATGAGCTGGCTGGAGGCAGCCAGTTAATCCACATATATACGATGGAGAGGGAGACCAGACTGGAAAAGTCTTCACCACCTGTGAAGATGAAATGTGCTTTAAGAAAGGGAATTTAGTGAAATTAAACTCAACTAACATTGACCAAATACCTTCACATGGCAGACACAGAATACACTTAAGGATCTCACTATCACATAGAGGAGACAGACAAGCAAGCTAATATTCACCAATCAGTCTAATAAGCTACAAACTGAGTTAGCACAGAGCAGGAAGTGAAATTTTCTTATGAGTGATGGAGGTGGTTGGGATGATAAAGAAGGTCATCTTTGAACTAGGGTTTTGAAGACTTAGGAATTCTCTGGCTAAACAAAGTAAGAAGGATAATCTAGGAAGAGAGAACATTTATCCATTCATGTGACACAATGTATTTGTAGGAGGGATCATAGGAGAGTCCAATCTTAGATTTTAAAATGTCTAGGGGGTATGAGCCCAGGGATTCTCAGGGATCAGTTAAATAAGTTGCTTTATCCAGGAGAAGAGGACTAGCAAGGAGAAAGTTTTGTGACTGTGACTGGAGACAGAGATGAGAAAGCCAGTACATGTAGGAAGTGCCATCTGGACCAAGGACAGACTTGATGGTGTGGTCTGAGATCTACCAACAGAGATTGTCACAGAAATAGACTATAGGAGCAAAAGTACCTAAGGGAATTTTGAAATGTGGTACACGGGTACTATGAATGACCTCAAAGAGTTACATCAAGTGTAGGAGACAAATCAGTGCAAAATACAGCACTGCTTTGGCACCGAGAAATTTAGTTCCTTATGGAAGGGCAAGTTAGAGGAGCAGAAACTGAGATGCTCAGCAGGAGATAGCAGATGCCCAGTGGACATGGAAATGCCCAGCAGGTGCCTAGCCGGAAATAATGGAAGCCGGACCAACATGTACTGCCCAGAGTATATTGGCAGAAGAGCAGAAGCAGTCTAATGCAAGCCAATCTGTTTGGAAATCCATTATGATTCCCATAAGTATGGGGTCTGCCAATCCTTTATGCAGGACTGTGAACATGATCCAGGGGCATTAGAGTTAATATTATTAATGGGGTGCTATTGGTACCTGCAGGCTGGTAAAGTCTGGGGCAACTGGAATTACATATTTATTGAAGAGTGAAATAGAGCAATGTGACATTGGCTTGGCTCCCAGGTGGCAAGAAAACTGATAACAGAGGTTGGAAAGATGGCAGTTCATGTTATTTAGAAGCAAAACACCTGTCAAACTTTTTCATATGGTGAGTAGGGAGGCAGACATGCCTACTCAGTCTACAGATCTAAGAGAAGAGGCTGAAAAATAGTATTAGTAATATATGTTGGTTTGGAAAGAATTGGCTGACTTGCAAGTAGACATGAGAGAGGATAGAGAGCAAATTTGTAAGGCTTTGCATGGTTGAAAGGATGACTGCTTCAAGACTCCAAACACTAAGAAACGGAAATTTAAAAAATAAACAGAGTCTCAAATCACAAACATTTAAATCCTCTTTTGATTGATTAAAGTGGCTCAGCATAAAGATCACATTAAGGTTATACCTGTCCCATGCATAGCTTCAGATATCCTTAAGGTGGTCATCATTAGGTTGAAATAGAAAAGGGCATGGAGGAAAGGAAGCAATGAAATAAATCAATATCAACTGTTCTATTTAGTAATCCTTCAGCATGCTTACAGGCACCTGGAATTCACTAGAAGCAAATAGATCAGATGGCTATCAAGCTTTGAAGAAATGTTATCTCCAAACAAAAGTCTTTGACTATTCCAGTGGTACAATAACTTTGGCCCTCTAGTTTGCATGAGCAGGAAGAAAAGAGTAGAATCTTTGCAGTCTCCAAGCAGAGCATGCCCCCAACACCTCCTTCAGATGTGGCCAAGGAAGACACACAAAAGGAAGAAGAAGAAAAACACCTCCCAGGGGACAGAGCCAGGGGCAAAGGAGAGCAATGGACAAGAAAGCTGTCCCCAGAGAGTGGTATTAGAGACGAAACAAGATAATTCCTCTACCATCAAGGTAGGACTCCTTCAAAATGCTTGTGGTTCCATAACTGCTAAGGACCAGCAGCTGTGCTGAGTCTTGTATGCTTCCTTTTCCCAAATAAGAGTCTGTCCCAAGGTTACCACATCCCTGCTCCATCACTGCATATTGGATTTGTGGGGTGGGGGCAGGAAGGATAACTCATCCTTTTAGTTCACAGGTTGCTGAGCCAAGAAAGGCCACATCTGAACCTGATGGAGAAGACGGTACATCACTCAGAAATCATGGAGTTGGATACAACGACTGGATAGGACTTTGGGTCAGCCTTTATGGGGAGGGAAGTGAATATGTGCCATGTGTGGGAATAAGGGGGCACATGGATATTTAGAGACCAGAGAGGCAGAGAGTAGCAGGGATGTCTTTCTCATCACCAAAAGTGAAGTTTTGGGTGAAGTTTTGGCTATGAAAAAGCTTCCCAGTCAGGACTACATTTCCCTGCCCCTCTTGCATTGAGGGGGGACCATGTGACTACTTCTGACCAATGGAATGTGAGCAGAAATGATGCATGTCCTTTCCAGTCTGTGGTGGTTGGGTATTCAGTATTTCTTCCCCATATTCTTTTCCCTTAATATGGACGCTTCAGAGGCCACATATTGGCAGCACCTCCGGACAGAAGGAGCCTAGGTTCATTTGAAGGAGCTGAGTAGCCACTTGAGAGAGGGCCACCTAGAAAGGTATCTATTCAGGAATAGCTACATTGGACTTTGAATAAAAGTGAAATAAATTCCATCCTATTAAGTCACTGGGATTTTGTTGTTGTTGTTAGAGCAGCTGGTGTTAATCGGTCTAGCATAGGCAAGTGCATGAAGGTAAGAAATATCACATTGTGGCTGAGGAACTAAAATAGTTTATACTGTTAACACATAAGATGAACAGGGAGAAGTGGCAGGAGGTGAGGTCAGAGAGGTAAGCAAAGACTAGATAAGTGTTTCTCAAAGTGTGGCCTGTGAACTACCTATATTCAAATCACTTGGGAGTCTAATTAAAAATGCAGTTTGGGGAGCTCCACCCCAGACCTACAGAATCAGAGTCGTTTAAGAGGAGGCTCACAAAGACACATTTTTAACAAGAACCCACACAATTTGAATGCCCACAACAGGTTGAGAGCTACCCAGCTAGATGGTGAAGGGACATTCTATGTCATTTTAAGATTTCTCTGCTTTATTTTACCATGCAGGCAATTGGGAACTAGTGAAAAGTCATAATTAGGGAAGCAATATGATCGTATCTCAGTAGGGTGTTAACTCCATGAGGGCAAAGAGTTTCCCTCTTATGTTCACTACTATATCCTTAGTGCCTTAAATAGCATCTGGAATTTAGTAGGTACTCAATAAATATTTATTGAATAGATGAATCAGATTTGAGTTCTAAAATGAGCATTGCCGAGGAAGTGCAGATAATGAATTGGAGGGGAAGATAATGGCTGCAGAGCAACCTGTTAGGAGGTTATTAAAACTGTTGAGGTGTGAGATGATGGATTTTTAAGCTCAGCAATAGCAGTGAGAGTAGAGGAGAGAGTATGATTTTGAAATATATTTAGAAGGATAAATTGGTGTGTCTTAGTGACTGATTCAAGTAAATGGGTGGGGGGAAAAGGGAGAGTACAGGAAGACTGATTTTTTTCTTGTCTAATGAAATTGATGATGGTGTTATTCACAAAGATTCAGAACATAAGTCAGTTTTCAGGAGAACATGATAAGTTTAATAGTGGATATGTTGAGTTTAAAAGTCTGATAAAACATCCAGACATTCAGTATATTGTCAGCTGACCATTTCAGGAATACATGAACAACAACTGGGCTGTAGATACAGATTTGAGAGTTTGCATTCGTTCACTTATTGATTCATTCATTACACAAACATTTACTAAGTGTCTACCTTATTAGATGCTAGACTAGGAGTTAGACATACAAAGATGCCTTCAAGAGTCTTAGAGTTTCTTGAAAGGACGAATGAGTAGTAAGCTCCCTGAAAGACGTTTGCCCAGGGAGGTCAGAAAAGAGCAGCCAACCCAACTAGGAGGTTGAGAGAAACCTTCACAGCGGAGACCTTCAGAGAAACTGCACCATGCGCAAAGTATCAGCATGGACAGAAGACAGTTGTAGCAGATTCAGGGAGACAGAAGCCAGATAGCATGGGTTGAGAAGTGAATGGGAGATTAGGAAGTAAGGACAGTGAGTTTAAGACAACTCTCCCATGAAATTTTGATGAAAAGAGAAGAAGAAGAGAAATGGGTCAACAGCTGGAGGGAGCATTAAAAAGGCTCAAAAATTCCATTTAGAAAAGGAGAGGGTTGAGCTTGTTTCCTTGCAGAGGCACAGGAAAGGTTGAAGTCATAGGAGGGAGAGAGGTGAAAATTGATGAAGCAAAATCACAGAGAAGACAACAGG
Organism: Diceros bicornis minor; assembly: GCF_020826845.1. NCBI lineage: Eukaryota > Metazoa > Chordata > Mammalia > Perissodactyla > Rhinocerotidae > Diceros > Diceros bicornis. The sequence continues at coordinate 22,088,820 of NC_080749.1, read as the reverse complement.
ATAGGGTAAGTGCACTTGCCAGAATGAGCTGTGGAGAGCAGGTGAAAGACCTCTTCCACTGCACGTGGTGGGAAGGAAATGCAAAAATAGAGATTATGTCTGGAGGTGGGAGGAAGGGGCTGGGAAGGGGAAGGTGCCGGGAAGGGGAAGGTGCCTGATGTATGTATGGCAAGCACTGTTAGGAGTTCTGGAGATGGAGCCAGCATGGAGTACTTTTTGAGTTTAAACAAGAAGGAAAAGAAAACTATAGAGCTATAACTTCTAAGGAGAAGCTAAAACCAATCAACGCAACATGCCAGAAAATATGCATTATGCTCAGGAATAATTTTAGTTTTTATAAAGATGTATTTGTTCCCAAATTATTAGAACACTATAGCACACCAGGAGCCTGTTAGCTATTTATCTGTGCAACCCTGTGCCTAGCAAAGTGCCTCGCCCATGACAGGCACTCAACAAATGATCGCTGTGTGAGTCCTGGGCCCAGTCAGTCCCTCCACAGCAACCTTTATCTATTCCTAACAGCTATAAATTTTGATTTACAATGAAACTAACATCCTAATTAAAAACAAATTACTAACAATTGAGAGTAATAGCCATCCATTTCAGTAAAATAGCTTCTCATGAGAGCCCTGGACCAAGGAAGATGACCAAGATTACGTTCAGAAAACCTGCACATGGTTCAATGCAATTGGGGGAAAAACGCCTAGAATTCATGACACCATCTCTGGCTGCTCAGAGTGCTTTATCACCCTCTTTATATTCAGACAAAATTCCTTTAGATTTAGAGTAAGATTTAAATAATCTCCTAAAACAACATATGCTCAACTCATAACTGTTACCAAACATATGTTCAGAATGCATAAGCCAGCAGCTATGATTTATGCAAGAGGAGAAGGCAGCATGCCTATTTATTCTTTTCCCTTTCTCAGATTCTTTGCAGATCTAATATGAAAGTAGTTATGGAAATTTTATCATTTCATTCTTCAGGTTTACCTAAATAGGTAATAGAAGTACAATTAGATCAATGATTTCGTTGTTACCACCTTACCTGCCACCACCAGCAGCAGCATCACCATCATCCTCAGCAGCAGTAGAATAAGTGTCTCTCTGAGAGACCTAGGTGCTGTACCAGTGATTCACACAGTCCTTGCACTTGGAAAGCTTATCAAGGTCAAGTGACACAACTGGAAGAAGAAAGGACATAAACTGGCGGCTAGATGAGGCTGCCTCCCCAACCGTGTGGACTAAACCAATTCAAAATCAGACCAGAGGATCTCAACCCTCACCACACGTTAAAATCTTATGGGGAAACTTTGAAAAATAGAGTCTGATTTTGGATGCCCAAAATCAACTATATCAGAATCTGGAAGGGGGGATATGTTGGGGATTCAAGTATCAGTATTTTTTAAACCTTTATGAGTGTTTTTTTAATTAAATTTTTATTTTGAAATAACTATAAATTCACATGTAGTTGTAAGAAATAATAGAGAGAGATCTTGTGCACCCTTTACTCAGTTTCCCCCAAAGATAACATCTTGCAAAACTATAATACAACATCAAAATCAGGATACTGACATTGGTGCAGTCAAGACACAGAACAGTTCCATCACAAGGATCTCTCCTGTTTATCTTTCATAGCCACACCCACTTCTCAGCGACTTCCACCTCATCCTCAACCCCTGGTAACCATTAATCTGTTCTCCATTTTTATAGTTTTGGCATTTCAGGAATGTTGTGTAAAAGGAAACATACAGTATATGACCATTTGGGATTAGCTTTTTTCATTCAGTGTAATTCCCTTGGAATTCATTCCAATTGTTGCATTTTTATTCCTTTTTATTGCTGAGTAGTGTTCCACAGAATGGATGTACCACAGTTTGTCTAACCATTCACCCACTGAAGGAATCTGGGCTGTTTCATGTCTTAGGCTATTATGAATAAAGCACCTATGAACATTTGCGTATAGATTTTTTGTGTGTGAAAATATGTTTCCATGTCTTTGGGATAAATGCCTAAGAGTGCATTTGCATTCTTAATTTCATAAGAAATTGCCAAATTGTTTTCCAAAGTGGCTGTATCATTTTACATTTCCCCCAGCAATGTATGAGTGAGCCAGTTTCTCTGCATCTTTTCCAGCATTTGTGATTGTCACTATTTTTCATTTTAGCTATTCTGTGTGTAGTAATATCTCGTTGTGGTTTAAATTTGCATGTACCTGATGGCTAATGATGTTGAGCATCTTTTCACATGCTTACATGCCATCTGCATATTCTCTTTAGTCCTTTGCCCATTTCTAATCAGATTGTTTATTTATTTATTTATTTTTGTGAAGAAGATTAGCCCTAAGCTAACATCCGATGCCAATCCTCCTCTTTTTGCTGAGGAAGACTGGCCCTGGGCTAACATCTGTGCCCATCTTCCTCCACTGTATACGGGACTCTGCCACAGCATGGCTTGACAAGCGGTGCATTGGTGCGCACCCAGGATCTGAACCTGTGAACTCCGGGCTGCCGAAACGGAGCACGTGCACTTGACCGCTACACCACTGGGCCGACCCCAGATTGTTTATTTTTTAAATGTTGACTTTGAAGAGTTTTTTTTTTATATATTCTAGTGACTAAACCTTTGTTGGATATGTGGTTTACAAATATTTTTCTTCCAGTTTGCACATTGTCATTTCATCTTCTGAAATAGATTTTTCACAGAGCAAAGGTTTTTTTATTTTGATGAGGTCCAATTTACCTATTTTTTCCTTGTATGGATCATGCTTCCAGTACTACATTAAATAATAGTGGTAAAAGTGGATAGATTTGCCTTGTTCTCAACCTTAGAGAGAAATCCTTCAGTTTTTCAATATTAAGTATGATGTTTGCAATATATTTTAGTAGATGCTCTTTATCTAGTTGAGAAAGTTTCCCTCTATTACTATTTTTTGACTGTTTTTATCATGAATGTGTGTTTAATTTTGTAGAGTGCTTTTTCTGTGCCAAGTAATATGATTATATTAATTGATTTTTCTTCTTTAGCCATTTAATATTATAGGTTCTATTGATTGATTTTTGAATGTTGAACCAGTCTTGGACACCTGGAATAAATCTTAGTTTGTCATGGTGTATAATTTTTATACATTGTTGGATTCAATTTGCCAATATTTTGTTGAGGATTTTTGTGTCTAAGTCCATGATTGACATTGGTCTGTTTCCTTTTTTTTTCTTTTGTCTGGTTTTGGCAACAGGATAATACTGGCCTCATAAAATGAATTGGGAAGTGCTCCTTCCTCTTATATTTTCTGGAGGAGATTGCATAAAATTGATGTTAATTCTTTAAATGTTTGGTAGAATTCTCCAGTCAAACAATGTGGGCCTGAAGATATCTTTTTCAGGAGCTTTGAAAATACAAATTAAAATTTTAATGGTTACACAATTTTATCATGATTGAGTTTTGATAGTTTATGGTTTCTGAGGAATTAATTTCCTCTAAATTGTCAAATTTATGAGTGTAAAGTTGTTTATAGTATTCCCTTATTATCCTTTTAATGGCTGTAGGATCTTCAGTGATATCTTCTTTTTCATTCACAATATTGGTGATTTGTGTCTTTTCTATTTTTATCTTTGTCAATCTTGTTAGAGGTTTATCAATTTTATTGATTTTTTAAAAATTTTGTTTGATTTTCTCCCCTGTTTTCTTCTTTTGACTTCATTAAATTCTGCTCTTATCTTTATTCTTTCCTTTCCTCTCCTTGCTCTTCTTTTCCTAGTTTTTTAGGATAAGAACTTAAATTATTGATTTGAGACCTTTTCTCTTGTCAAATATAAGATTTTAGTGCTATAAATGTCCCTCTTTGCATTATGGTAGCTGTGTCTCACATATTTAGGTGGGTTGTATTTTCATTTTTAGTCAGTTATACATGTTCTTTTATTTCCTTTGAGATTCCCTCTTTGATTCATGGATTACTCAAAATATTGTTTAATTTCTAAGTGTTTGGAGATTTTCCTACTGCCTTTCTGTTATTGATTTCTCATTTGATTCTGTTATCGTCAGAGAACATACTCTGTATGATTTCAATTCTTTTTAAGGTTTTTTTTTTTTTTTTTAACGGCCCAGGATGTGGTCTTTTTTGATGACTGTTACATGGACACTTGGAAAAAACATGTATTCTATTATTTTTAGGCAAAATGTTCTATGCATTCAATTAGATTCTGTTGCTTGATCAAGTTGTTCAGTTCTTTTATATCCTCACTGATTTTCTTTCTAGTAATTCTACTAATTGTTGCGAGTTGGGTGTCAATGCTCCCAACTATTTCTCTTTTCAGCTCTATCAGCTTTTCTTTCATGAATTTTGAGGATCTGGTTTCTGATGCATAGACATTTACAAGTGTTACGTCTTCCTGGTGATATGTTGTTTCATCATTACATAATGTCCTCCTTTGTCTCTAGTAATTTTCTTTGCCATGAACTCTACTTTATTTGATATTAACATACCACTCCTGCTTTTTTATTAGTGTTTGCATGGTATATCTTTTTTCCATCCTTTTATTTTCAACCTAATGTGTTGCTGTATTTGAAGCAAATTTCTTATAGACAGCATATTGTTGGAACACGTTTTTTAATCCACTCTACTAATCTCTGTCTTTTAATTGGTGTATTTAGGCCATTTACACTTAAACTAATTATTAATATGTTAGGGCTAAGTCTGCCATTTTATTATTTGTTTTCTGTTTGTTTCCTCTCATTTAGTTCTTCTATTTCTCTTTTCATAACTTCCAATGGATTTTTTGAACATTTAAAATGTTTAATCTTGATTTATTTATAGTAATTTTTAGTATTTAGCTTTATATAATTTTCTTAACGGTTGCTATGTGTATTACACTGTGCATACATAACTTATCACAGTCCACCAGTATTAACAGTTTATCAGTTTGAATGTAGATATCTTATTTCCTCCCCACTTTTTCAATGTAGCTGTCAAAAGTATTTCCTCTACATATATTGAGCACAGCATTTGATGGTGTTATCATTTTTACTTCAAAAATCAAACATAATTTAAGAAACTCATGAGAAATAGAATAGTCTCTTATATCTACTGTTTTTTTTCTACCTACCCTTATGTTCCCAAGCCTTCTTTTGTTATAATTTACTTGGTGTTTAGCCATTCTTTAAGGGTAGGTATGCCAGCAAGAGATTCTCTTAGTTCTCCTTCTCCTGAGAATGTCTTTATTTCCTCTTCATTCCAGAAGAATATTTTTATTGGATACAGAATTCATGACTGATAGTTCTTTTCTTTCAATACTTGAAATTTGTTGTGTCACTTCCTTTTGGCCTCCTGGCTTTCAGGTTAGAAATACACAGGCATTCAAACTGATAGTATAAATAGCATATTGCTTCTCTCCAGCTGCTTTCAAGATTTTTTCCTTGTCTTTAGTTTTCAGAAGTTTAATTACGATGTATCTTAGCAGGGATTTATTTGTGTTTATCCTACCTACTTGGCCTTCATTTGACTTCTTGAACCGGTAAGTTTATGTCTTTTGCCAAATTTGGGGAGTTTTCAGCCATTATTACTTCAAATACTTTTTCTATCTCACCATCTTTCCCCTCTCCTCTGGGACCCGGATGATACAAATATTAGATCTCTTGTTATTGTCCCACAGCTCTCTAAGACTGTTATTTTCTTCCCCAAGGCTATTTTCTCTCTGTTGTTTGCATTTGGTAAATTCTATTGATATTTCCTCAAGTTCATGAATTCTATCCTCTGTCATCTCCACTCTACTATTGAGCCCATCAAGCAAGGTTTTTGTTTTAGTTATTGTATTTTTCAATTCTATAATTTCCATTTAATTGTTTTTAATGTCTATTTCTTTGCTGAGATTTCTAATTTTTCCTTTTTCAAGAGAATTCATAATTGCTTGTTAAAATGTTTTAATGATGGATACTTTAAAATCCTTGTCATATAATTCCAACATCTGATTTCTCTCCATGTTGGCACTTGTTGATTGTCTTTTCCCATTCCTATTGTGATTCTCCTGGTTCTTCCCATGCTGTGATTTTCAGTTGCATTCTGGAAATTTTAGATATTATATTATGAGACTCTGGATCCTATTTAATCTTCTTTTTTAGTGGATAGTTCCTTGTTGAAGTACAGCTTGAAGGCCAGGTGGGTGTGTACATTCAGCTTCTGACTGGCCCCTATAACAACATCCAAGCAAAACTGGGCATTGAAGCAAACCACCTTATTGTCTCTTCAATTGGTCCTGCTGACACCAGGGAGGCAGGAAGCAGAGGACTGACTCACACTGCTTTGTTACTGCAGGTTGGAGGCAGAGGCTCAGCTCCTTACTCATTCCCTTTAACACAAGGGGAAGGGGTGAAGCAGAAGAAGAAGTGGGGTCAACTACCCCACTTCTTCACCATCACCAACTGCCTCGTTGTTGCTGGGTGGAGGTAGGGGTGGAGGTTCAGCCTACTACTGCACCCTGCAAACACTATCCTGGCAGGGGCATCAGAGCACTGCCTATTTATGCCAAGTGGGGAAGAAAAATTAGTTGTCTGTTCCCTAAGGACACCACTCAGTGGGGGAATCGAGTGACCTAAGCTTCCAGTGGTAGGGGTGGAAGATCAACTTCTTGCTGGGTCAGACGGAGTCATGGAGAAGGGGTGAGGAGGTACAGGTTTAACACTGGTATTTGCTTGGAGTAAGGCAATATTGCTGAAAAGGTTTTTTGTTGTTAGGCTACACTTTTATCAGTTCTTTGGCCAGGGGAAGTGACTTTTCTTGGAGTTTTTTAGCCCATGCCTATTGGCAGTTCAAGATATATGGGAAGCAATAAAGAAATTGAGGGAATTCACTGCTTTGTCATTCCTCCATCTTTCAGAGACTTACTATGCTATTTAGTTGTAATGGGGAGGACCTGGGAAAAGTGGGCTATCCACCTTGAAAGAACTCCTTGAGTGTTTTTAAGGAGCAGCCAGGATTAAGAACCTCTGATTTAAGCCAAAAGATTATTCTGGAAGGTATGTTTTTCCATATAATTAATTGGATGTTTGGATGATATGATGAAATTCTACACATATTGATTAAATAAGTTTTTATTGATAGCTTGTTACATGCCAAAGAATTGTCTAAGTGCTGAAAATTGAGAAAGGAGAAAAATAAGTCCCTCTCTTCTTGGAGTTTACATTCTAGTGACTAGGGTAGGAGAAGGATACGTGGAAGATAGAACTATCATCCCCACTGCCACTCCCAGCTTTCAGCTCTTTGGCATCTCCTATTGAGGGCATGGAAATTACTACCTAACTGATCTTTCCTTCTTCATACCTCCCTCTCTGAAGAAGAGTCAATGAATGACAAATCTGTCTCCTATCTCACACCCTTGTCTGACTGTCTGTCACTACAAGATAAAGTCTAAAGTGCCCTTAGTAAACTTTAAAGCATGTCCATGACCCCCAGAAATGCCTCCACATTTTCCAAAACTTGTGACTCCAGCACCACGTGGTGTTCCACCTCTTGCCTTCTTCACATGCTGCTCTCTCTGGAGTACCCCATCCTCCTCCTTGACTGCTGGGTGAACTTCTATGTCACTTTAATAGCTTTATTTTTATAGTCCTGGCCCTTTGGGTCTTGTGTCCTTAAAATATAGGAAAATCTGGGGGCCGGCCCCGTGGCGTAGTGGTTAAGTGCGTGTGCTCCGCTGCTGGCGGCCCGGGTTCAGATCCCGAGCGCGCACTGACGCTCTGCTTGTCAGGCCATGCTGTGGCGGCGTCCCACATAAAGTGGAGGAAGATGGGCACAGATGTTAGCCCAGGGCCAATCTTCCTCAGCAAAAAGAGGAGGATTGGCATGGATGTTAGCTCAGGGCTGATCTTCCTCACACACACACACAAAATATGTAGGACAATCTGGTTTACAGGAACTTGGAAGACTTTATTATTCAGGGTCAAATGTGCTACAGAGAGAGAAAGAATCTGCCTATCAGAGGTAAGCTGACACTTGATCAAAGGTTCACATTTTTAACCATCTTATATGTGCACAAGAAATCCCTTTTCAGAGCCCCAGGATTTCATAGCCTTTTTCACAGTTTCAACTGCCTTTCAACATAGCAGCTTAAGCATCTACAATAGTGTGATGGGGATGGATGAAGTATTAGAAGGGAATGAATCACTTCACCACCTTCTCTCTCATGGGACAACTTTCCCATCTTTTCCAAAGAATTCTCATCAGCTTCTGCCATCCACTCATAAACACAGATGAACCTGAGCTTTCAAGATATCTTGGAGCTGGTTTTCTTCCCTGTGCCGGTAGCTCTAAGTCAGCAAATGAACCCTCTGATGACATAGATCTAACATATCAACTAGAGCAGAGTTTCTCCATGGATAAACTCTGAAATCCACTGACTTATCCATTAAACACAACCACCTGGGACTACTCCTGTTGTTTTAGAATACTTTCCACCTTTCCCTAGGCCTGTATCCTACGTCAGCATCAGTGACACAGAGAACTTATTAGAAATGTAGATTCCATATCCTCATTCCCACACGTTGGATGTATTAGTTCTGTATGGATTAAAAGAATAAAACAGAGTAGAACAGAATAGAATAGAAAATATAAGAATGCATCACAAGTAGTAAAGCTAAGAGACTATATTTCTGTGAATGAATGTGTGCGTGTGTGCACGCACATGTGTGCCACAATATACAATGTATTTCTTATTGTAGATAGAGGTCAGAAAGTTTGAAAACACAGAAATATTGAGATTAAAAAATGCAGGTAGTAGGCATGTCTTAAATTTAGAGCAGCTAGGACATCATATCCCATAATGATGTATAGGGCCTGAATATGTCCTCAGCTCTAATTGGAGACATTCTCTTTCAGAATTACCTCTTCTGTGAGATCCCCCCTGACCTCCCTCTGCAGACAGAGCTCCTCCTGACCTCTTCTGAGCTACCCTGTCACTGTCCTTGTTGTACTTGCCACTCTGACTATCACGTATTTGTTTACATGTCTGTCTTTCCAATAGACTGAGGTTAGAGACTGACTTGTCTTAATCTACATGTCTGGTCCAATAGCTGAAACATAGTAGATATTCACTATATTAGTCATTCAAAAATTAATAAGGCAAGAATCATGAATAGATGCTAAAATTAATTGGTAAAAGTTTGATGAGAAACAGGATATTTATATATTGTACCGTGATTATGTTAGGGAATGCTGTTATTTTTAAGAAACATATACCGAAGTATTTGAAGGAGGGAAGGAGTAAGAAAATGTAACTGTTCTGTAAATCTAAAATTATCTCAAAATAAAAAAAAAACTGAATGGATAAACAAATTCATGACAAACATTAATAAATAGAGTAATGGTTCTACGGCTACTTGGTCATGGAGACAACTAGGCTGCATTTGCATAATTCCACTCAGTCAGTTCAGGTGTTTTAGTTTCTAAGACCACAAGGCAGCAACAAAGTCCAGACCTGCTGTGTCCATAAATTATAAAAAATAAAGCGCCTTCGCTATGCCTATGTGCACCACCAGTCAATCTCATTTAGCTGAACTGATGAATCACGAAGTAGTTACGAGCTGCTTTGAAACCAGGCCATCCAGTCAAAGTTCCAAATGGTCTGAATCACCACTGGCCAATGTGAAAGCACCAGCTGCCTGACCTTTACCCACCTCACCCCTAGACACAGAGGTAGCACCATGCTCGTCCAACCTCACTGCAGGTTTCCCCTCTCAACTTTCTCTCTCTAGAGTAAAAAGTCCCCACTAGCAAGCTCATTTAGAAAGAATTCCCTTGCAATATTTCTATGCAAGTTTATGTTCATATGTTTTATTACTTCAAAACTGTACAAGGGCAAGTCTTGGTTTGGTGCTCTGCATGTATTGTATCAGCACGAAACTGTCAGACTGAGGCTTCTGATTCAGATGGCCAGATGTTTCAAACACTAATAGGTTCAGCCAATTTGGTTTTTATCCAGTTATTTTACCAGATACCTGACAAAACTGCATAAATCAAGTGTTGTTTCAACATTGGGCAAATCTACCTAACTACCCTATGCCAAAATTTCATCTCGGCTTGGAGTAACTAAAAAGACAGCCTTAGGTGATGAGAACAGAAGACCCTTTGGCAATTATACCCTCTTTATGAAGCAGAGTAATATGTTTCTATATGACCGCTGACTGATATGCCGGGGGTAATGGGGAAGTAGAAATATGAGAGGAGAAGGCGATGGTGTAGCCTTCCATTACCAAAGCTAGGGCAGAGATGCCTCTGACTAGATGCATCCCCAAGCCCCTGTTTTCTGCTTACCACATTGAAAACCTTCCTTTTCACCTAGGAGGCTCTCAATTATATGCCTCTGTCTTCCATGTCCCTAGACACTCTGTGGTCCCAGGAGGATTCAGTGTCAAACATGATCGTTTATGGCAACATCCACAATTAAATGTTATAGGATGATGATGTTCAACTCTAATTTTAATTTCTCTTTTAAAATATATTTCCTGAAAACAAAGATACATGTAGGGAGGAGACAAAGGGACATAGGGAAGGAACTAAAATGGGAATTATGAAATTCCTAAGCTCTGATTCCAGCTAAGTTATAGTGAGTTGGGTGATGTTAAGCTAATTCCATAAATTTTATCTGGACTTGATGGCCTCTAAGATCACTTCTATGTCCCAAATTCAGTGCTTCTAAGTAAAAGTTCTTCTTTGTATAAATAACCCTTTTGGGGACTGAACAAATCAAATTGACCATGTTCTCCCACAGACACTTCATATTCAAGGTCACTCTTAGGGGTGTTCTCATACCTAGACTTCAGGACCTAGTCCTATATGTAATGTACACATGCATGTAGGTGTTGATGGATAGATAGACAGATAGATAGACACACACACACATATATATACACACATATATACCCTATATAATATATACTATAAGATATACATACACACACACTATATATGTGTGTATGTTTTTAAGTGTCTATTCACACACTGCTTAACAAACAAGAGGAATCACTCTTCATTAGTAAAAGAGGCCAATTTAAAAACATCGCAAAGGTCACATTTACACAAAATATATAGGACATCTCTGTAAGTGCACTGACAAGAACCAGAGACAGGCCACAGGACCAGCAAAAATATCCAGAATGGGAGGACAGGAAGCTTCAAAGAAGACATCCTCAAAGGCATCTACATGCAGACCACACCTGCCTGTGCATATTAAATGAGAGCTCAGATACATGAGATAGTGCTAATGTGGATAAAATATGGATAAGGAGAGACCAGATACCAGCTAAATGAATAAAATTGAGACATTGGAAAAATGAAACACAGCCCTTCGAGCCAAGTGGCCGACATCAATATCCAATTCGGAAAAGTTTGGAAAGGTGATGTGCAGCCTACCAAACAGAGCAGAAACTCAGAATGAGTTTAAGAATCTCCTACTTGCTGTGTACCTACCGAGAGACAAGGTTGCAGAGCCCTACTGGGTTAGCCTGTGTGGTGGGGTAGACCAAATTCAGGGCTGCAGGTCAAACACCTGGGTCCCAGACTTGATGCTACCAGTACCTAGAAGTGTATTACTTAACTTTCTATCTGGCTATTTCCGTGAAATCAAGACACTATCAGCTCTACTTCTCTCATAGAGTTGTTGGAGGGACTACACAAGAGAATGGATGTGAAATTCCTTTGGAGAAATGTAACATCCACGATGTATACAAATGTAAATGATGACTGAATCACTGAGATCTGGTTAAACTGCAGTATTCAGAGATGATCTCAGTATGCAGGCAATTCCCTCATCTGGAAGAGGTTTTGGCAGGAAGCATCTTATATTGGTAACCAGAATCCCCAACAAGTGTTTGATGTTATCACTTCCAAGTGTACAAATCTATTCTCATCCCCCTCACCTCTATGGCCTTTATGACACAGGGAGCATGTTCTTTTCACTGATGGTGGCTCTCTCTGATGTTGACTTCAAAAGGACAGTGAGGCCCCCTCCTTGCACAAACATCACTGATCACATTTCTCAGGAATTCCCCACAGATGCTCTCTGCCATTTTTGCCATGGCCTATCTGTCCTTCTGTTCTCCTAATGTCTCCGATACACCTCTGTCCATTTATCCTCACACTGAATGGGCCTCATGAACAATGACTTCCATCTTGTACCTGCCGTCACCCTAGTCCAGCTGTCTATAGCATCACCCTTTGCTTCCAATGACACCACCTTCCAAGCTGTTCTCTGTCTGCAGTCTCTAATATATTCAACTTATTCTAAGTCCACTACCAGATCTAGTTTCCTAAGGTACTGCTTTTATCACATCATCTCTTTAATGTTTTGTTTTTGTTTTTGAAATATAAAAGTAATACACTTTATAAATTTTTTTCTATCAATTCAAAAATATATAAAGAGAAAAAAAATAAGACCTTTCTTGCTGTTGCCCTTAGGGTAAGCTAAGGGCATAACTTAGAGAAGGCAGTTTTGCACCTGCTAAGCTACATGAGTCCTAGTGGTAGCTTTCTACTCTGTGTTTATAAGGGCAGAACTGGGAAGCAGTAAAAATCGTGCATTTTCCTTAGACCTGTGGCTTCCACACAGCATTCCTGAGGGGCAGTGGGGCCATTTGCAGATGCTTCAGGGAACAAGAGGGGCTGAGGGGCTTTAGGGGCTTCTCACCTTCTTTAATCAGAGCACCTCCACTTTTCTCTACTTCCCACACTGAGTTTCCAGCTAAGATATCATTGGAAGAAAAAGACCTTTGAAAAAAAAGTTTGAAAACCATTCCTTAGAGACTATCTTCTTTAAATATCTCTTCTCTCAGATTGGATTCTGATAAGAGTTAAGAGTACTGACAATTTGAGGGTCTATTCTCTGACAGGAGTCTGGAAGCCTATGTTATTGATTGAGCAAAGACTGATACATTTTAGACACAAGGGAAAGAAGTAGTTGGTTTGAGATTCTGTTACGAAGTCTTCAAAACCATAATGTGAGATCCCTGGGGGAAAGGATGGTATCCTACAAGCCTTGTGTATGCCCCACAAGCATCCAAAACAGTATTTTGCAGATATTTGATAGGTACTCACGATCACATTGAACTATATTGAATCCATTTTGGCCAACAGGCTTGATTTTGCCCCAGTTTCCTATCTGGGTTTATGCATGGCCTATGTGTGTGCTTTTACGGCCATTATGTCAGAAGTAGACACAGATGTCCCAGCCCACCTTATAAATTTCCCAGCAGAGTGCCAGGGAAGATGTGAAATATTTTCAGACCCCTTCCCTCATATATATATGAGGACCAATATATAAAAGTTCTCCTTTCTTCCTCACCTTTGTCAAAACATAGCCATCCTGTGTCCCAGGCCCACGGCTTTATTCCAGCTGATGTGACATTAGAATTAACGAGTCCATGGCTTATGAAGAATCATAGTGCTTCTACTCTATGATATACATTTTCATTTTGACAGATGCTGATAATGACTAACCCAAGTGGTAATGGGTGATATTTTGAGACCACAAGAGCTTTCAGATCAGGACAAGTAGGTGACATCATAGTTCTCTCTTCTCCCTGGGTCCTATTACACAGGTATAAGAAAATAACTAGCACACTTATCCCCCATGAAAGTCAGAAGAAATAAAAGAATATTCCTTCCTATGGCCATACTACATACCCAGCACAATCTAAACCTGGCGCCATTTATTGAAGAAAGTGAAGGCCTCCCACAGGCACAAAGATGTTCTTCAGACAGTATGAATCCATGATTTCATCAGTGATTGCTGAGTTTCTGCTACGGGTCAGACACTGTGCTAAATACTGGGATTATGAATAGGACAAAGTCCCTGCCTTCATGGGCATATAGTCTAGTGAAAGAGACAGACATTAAAAAAGCAATTACAGTAAAAGATATTAAGGGATCTTATAGGGAAAGAACAGGAAGTCCATAGCAAGAACACCTAAGCTAGGCTAGAATACTCTCACCAGAGGTTTATTGCATCTTTCTCTCTCTGTCTTCAACTACATCACCACTCTCCCTTCTATAGCCATCTCCTCTTCCAGGAAAAAGACTGAGGTTCATAGCCATAGACACTACTAACACATGCCTCCTGTGTGCTGAAGACAGTTCCTAGGAAAAAGAATTTTGAATATCTAGTGCCCGATTAATATATGTTGACTTTAATGATAGTAATAGTAGAAAAGAGGAGTCTAAAGCATACGAAGTTCCAGTGATATCCTCAGTGAGCTGCAGTCCCCACCAAAAATAGGAAACTCACTCCAGAGTCATGCTAAGGAGCTCCATCCAGAAATTAAACTACATAAGGAAATTTGTTTTGCGCTTTTTCATCAGGATACTCTTTTCTTCATCAAAGCTTGGTTCGAATCCCTCAGCCTCTTTCTCTATAATCTAAACCCAGGTAGAGTTCAGATATGCATCTGGGGCACAAGGGAAACCAACTGCAGCCACCACATTGGTCACTCTGGACATGGAGCTTCCAGTTGGAGGACCGAAATGCGGGGCGGGTGGGTAGGGAGGTCCTCTCTTCACCTGTTTTCAGATGATGCATTTTAGGCTGTGGATATCTTTTCCTGGGACACCCTCAGCCTGAAAGGGCCAAGTAGAGACTGAGGTAGAACCCAAAAGAGGAAACAGCTAAGAGGCTACTCATGGGATGACTCTGCTCTAGGTTTTAGGTGAAAGGATCAACCAGGGGGAAATTCAAAGTTCATAAGTGGTTCAGCTTGCCCAACCAGAGCAGAAGTGCAGCTAGGACCTCGTATAGAAATTGGAAGAAATGAGTTCTTATTTTTCTAAAGTGGTCTGTCTTGTGTTTCTTTTAGAACCTCCAGTTGGCTGGATAATGATTTGAGATTTAGGGACTCCTGACATTGGTATCCCTTGAGAAAGGGGACCAGGGGCCTGGAGGAACTGAGGATCGAAGCAGAAAATGTCAGACAAAGAAGGCAGTGAGCATGAAGAGGCGTTATTAGTGTCACATGACGTGTCCTCTCCCCTCCAATATCCAAGAAGAGAAGAGTAGGTTCTCTCACCCTCCAGGGGCTGTGACTTTCTCCATGGTTCTCTGGATAAACCAATTCCATTTAGGTGAAATTTATTGAGTGTCTGCTGCATGTCAGGCACTGTAGTAAGCAACAGGAATACAAAGATTTTTTTTTAAAAAAACACAAACCACATATCTCCTGCTATCCAAAAGGTTATAATATGGTAGGGGAGAGAAATACACAAACAAATAATTGCAAAGTTGGATTATAATGGCAATAAGAGGACTGTGAGCCAGGCCCTTTGCATCACAAAGTGATCACCTCTGCTTGGCTAGGGTGCCAGATATCTTCTGTTTGCCCTTTTGGATCTGCTTCTCAATCCTCCTCTTCCTGCTGTGTGCCCCAAAAGCTGACCAATATGATTTATGTCAAAGGCTTCCTGCCCTCTCCTGTCCTGCTCCTGTTGTTTTCAGCCAGTGGTGAGGTGCTGGCAGGAGACTGACAGGAGGCAAAAGAGTAAGGTTAGGGTATTTGTCCCCTTAGCTCCCTGCAATCGGGGTAGGTAGGAGGCTGCCGGCTGGCTGCTTCCTCAAGCAGCCATCTTTGTCTCTGGGTTCAGTTAACAGCTCCCTTGCCCATGGAGGGGGCAGATGACAGTCTCCTACTTTAGCCTCAGGGTACTTACTACTCCATCCTTTGTGGTCTCCCCACATCTTGCCCACCTCTTTGTAAATATTCTCTTTATTAAACTCTCCTCAAGTTACCCAGTTTGAATGAGCTATTTCCTGCCAGAAGGTGACTGACACAGGTGATTTAAGAAAGAATTCATAGAGAGATGAGTTGAAGGGGTTTGACAGGGAGATTAGAAGAGAAAGGAAAATCAAGTATCAGGAAAAACACATGCAAAGGCAGGAAGAGAGACTGCAAGGCATATTTGATGAATTACTCATAGCTAAGTATGCCTGATGCATATGATATACGTGAGGGAATAGAAAGAAAGAAAGAAAGCTGGAGAGCAGGGTGGAGCCAAATGACAGAAGGCCCTCTGTGTCATGCTAAGAAGTTTAGATTTGGTCTTAGAGCCACTAAAATATAAAATATAATCAGTTTTACAAATCTGGGATGGAATATGAGACCAAAGGCAGGAAGAATGAATGATAGGCTACTACAGAAGTCCAAATGAGTGATATTTTGAAATGTGATGTAAAAATGGTGATTTTTCCCAGTTAAGAGCCTCCATCTACCCACACACCATAAAAAGAACAAGAAAGGGAGAGATGTAAAAAAATAGTTAAGGAGATAGAAATAGCAGTCACTGATTAGGTCAAGAGATTAAAGACAACGAGAAGTGTGGGCTGATTCCCAGACTACTTGCAAGGGAAGATGATGGCATCATTAAGACATGGGATCCAAGAGGGGGAAGAGATTCAGGGAGGAAAATGAAGAGTTCCATGTTTCTCCTCCTGCCAGCAGGTAGAAGCAGGGACAAGAATAAGACTAGCCTAGAAACAATACACATCATTTTATGTTTAACAGCATTGGGAAAATGACCTATGACTGTCTTGTTACCAGTTGATTCAGCCAGGTAGGACCATCAGAAAAGGGGTGTGGTTCTCATGGTCAGCTCAGAGGTCCTTCACACAGCCTCGCTTCCCCAAGAACGCCATGTGAACTCTCCCCCATTTTTAATGCTCCCACTATGAATTCTGTGCATATTTGCATGAAACAGCCTTTTAAAGTTAAGACTGTCAACTGTGAGACTGCAAGGGACAGTAATAGCAAAATAGGAGGGAAAAAAGTTTTCATTTTCCATCTGAAAATTGTATTTTCACTTGTAAGATGTGACACATTTAATTTTAATGAATTGGAAACCAAGGTGTTTTTTAATCCATTTCTCACTATGATAATATGTTGAAAGACAGGCAAGTGACAAAGGGCAGAAGAAACAGAGAAGGTGATTGTGAGAATTGGTACTCCCATCCTTCAGCTTCCCTCTCACAAAGGAGATGGCTATATTTTGAAATCTATAAGTTGTCTCAAATTTTTGCCATCCTATTTTTCCCAGAAGAATGAAACTCTGAATAGCTAAGAATTTGGACTTGATATGCAGTTTCTTGATTTGGTTTGGCCAGGAGATCACCTCAGAGGCACAATAATGGACCAAGTCTAGACTCCATCTTTGGAGAGAAGCCAGTGGTCTATAAACAGAAGTTTGCATGCAGCCGACAACAGCATGCCAGTTCCTAGAATAGGAGGGAATTCTCCAATTTGATGCTTCCATTAGGCATGCAACAGTTTGCAAACTTAGATTAAGAACTGGTAATACTCCAGAACTATAAAGCTCATAGCCAAATCAAAGAAACAAAAAAAGGATGAAAGATCTAGCATAATTTCCACCCTTAGTCTTTATTCGGCTTTCTTTAACCCTTTACTCTCCCTCATCACTCACACTCCTAACAATCCAACTCCCAACAATCCAGTCACACCTCGAAATCCAGCAGAGTAGTTAGAACCTGTGTAAACCATTTCCTTGTAAACCTCCTAAATCAGAGCTGAGCCTCCCTCCACTCTACTACCTCTGAAACTTTATATCTCCCTCTGTTACTCCTTTCATTACACAGAATTGAACCCACCATTTGCATGTCTGTCTCCTCTATTAGACCTTGGTTTCTCTGAAGCAGAGAGTATGTCTTATTTATCATTGTGTTCTTAGTGCCTGGCCCTGGGTCTGGCACCTAGTAGGTGTTCAATGAGTGTGTACTGAATGCCAGTGGGTTGAATTCAGGTCAGGCCCAGTATTTAAGGGCCAGACACCAATGGAAAAAGGAGAAAGACTGGTTATGTTATGACAGGCAATTTCTAAGCTCTCTATGTGCATTCACTCATTTAACCCTCACAATAGCCCTGAGAGAGAGGTAACATTAAGATCCCCACTGACCAGTGAGGAAACTGAGGCACAGACTGGAAACTAGGAAGTTAAGTCCAAAGTCTATCCCCTTAACCTCTGTGCAATACTGCTTCTCAGTAAAAGCTAGTACATGCGTTTGTATAGCACACTGTACTTTAGTCTTAGTTTTCTTCTAGTCTCCTTAACACTTGTTTAGACAAAGAATTCTTTTCCTCTGGAGTCTATCTTGTGTCCCAGTCCACCAGTATGCCTTGTGGGCTGTCTAACCCTGCTTGGCAGGCTGAGTGAAGATAAGCACACAAAGCTGTGCCTGGGCCCTTGGCGAGGCCGCTGGAGTGCACTTATCTCAATCCCCGCCACTCACTTGGCCTCCTCCTGAGAGCCGGGACACACACACAGCTCCTTGGCCGGTGCTTATTTGCTTAGCCGTATTGACAACATTGTCCATTAAAGACAGAAGAAATAGTAATGAGCGGCATTAAAAGCCAGTGGGCTCTAATACAAACCTGAGCTGAAAAACATCACTGTGCAGCAAGGAAGTCATTCACCTTGGAACATCTATATTAATGAATTTAATCACATTTATTCCACCCTATCAGATGTATGATTCAGTATGTTAATTAAATATTTAGATAGTCTGTGGAGATTACTGTGTTTGCTTAATAAATTAGGATTTGCTAAAACATTATATAAAAAAAGGAAGATTATAAAAAGGAATGCAGCATAATCAGCCTGATGAGGCATAACCTCTCCTTAACAATTAGTTACTGGTTTCCACAAAAGGTATTCAAAATGCTAAGAAAAGTCTGCATGTTTTTTTTGTGTGTGTGTGTGAGGGAGATCAGCCCTGAGCTAACATCCGTGCTAATCCTCCTCTTTTTGCTGAGGAAGACCAGCTCTGAGATAACATCTATTGCCAATCCTCCTTTTTTTCCCCCCAAAGCCCCAGTAGATAGTCGTATGTCACAGTTGCACATCCTTCTAGTTGCTGTATGTGGGACGTGGCCTCAGCATGGCCGGAGAAGCGGTGCATTGGTGCGAGCCTGGGATCCGAACCCGGGCCACCAGCAGCGGAGCGCACGCACTTAACTGCTAAGCCACGGGGCCGGCCCTGCAAGGGTTTTAATTCTAATATCAAAATTAGATTCCTGAGGATTAACCTATCTTCTTATATTGAACTAATATTGGACATGTAGCCACTATTTGTTTTCAGCTTCAAAATCAAGAATGGTGCCAAAATGATAATAAAACCAGCAGAAGACAACGAACAACAGAAAGGATCAAAGTTGATGCAATCTCTCCCTCTCTGAGCAATGACTTGTGCTTTTGTGAACTTTTTAATGAAAATAAATCTCTCAGGTCAGACTGACCTTCTCCAGATGGTTCCTAGAGGTGAGGAGATGTCTCCATCGACTCCAGCAGTGGTTCCAGGGAGATACAACATGATCAGCTTAGTTCCAGCCAGGCCACCACATGTGCTGACAGCTGGATAATCCCCCACATGACAGCCCTAACAGAATACTCAGGCTCACCACTGGCACCCTCCCGCAGCACTCGGTTGGAACAATCAGGTCCCCTCCTTGCTAACAAACCATCATCGTCCTTGTTAACCCTTGTCATTTATCAACTGGATGGCCTCAAGCCTTGCAACTTGTCTTCCTGTGTCCAATTCTACACCCCTCTGGGCCATTCACCTTGCTGCTTCCAGAGTGATCTTTCTGAGGTATAAATCTGACCAGGCGAGTCTCTCTTTAAAATCCTTCAGAGGCTCCCCCACCCCACAGAGAATGGCTAAATTTGAGACTTGATGTCCAAAGCTCTGAAGAACCTGACCTCTCCAG
The DNA here is from genome assembly GCF_020826845.1 of Diceros bicornis minor. Taxonomy (NCBI): domain Eukaryota; kingdom Metazoa; phylum Chordata; class Mammalia; order Perissodactyla; family Rhinocerotidae; genus Diceros; species Diceros bicornis. The sequence continues at coordinate 22,069,077 of NC_080749.1, read as the reverse complement.
AGACACTTTTGTGTTTTCCAAACATGTGCTCTTAGCTCCAGGTATCTCGCGTACATTTCCCACGTGAGCTTTTGCTCATGGCATTCTCTTTATCTCCAGTGTGCTTCTCTACACCCTAGTCCTTCCTCTCAAGACAGCCAAAGCTTATACTTACATGAGTAGAGTCAGTTCAAACATTTCCTGGGCTGCATCTCTCAGATTCGGGATGGGGGACATTCTACTGTGTCTCTCTCGTGAACTCATTTATTTCCCAGTACATAACTCTACTCAAACATCTATCATACTCTATTCATTCAGTTAGTCAACTAATATTTACTGAGCAATTGACAATGAAGGGCCAGACCCCCTGTGCTCACAGCATATGTTCTCTCAATAAACAAGAGTCCTCCCTCAAGAAGCTTCTAGTGTGAGAGACAGGCAAGTACATAACCATTGCAATACCACATGATAAGTGCTACACTAAAAACTGAAGGAAGTTATGGGAGGGCAGAGGAGGGACAACTAACCCTAATTTTGGGTGGAGGCAGGAGGCAGATGAAGAAAAACTTCTTGGTGGAGGAACTTGAGGTGTGAAGGACAAGTAGGAATAGATTAGATAAAAAGAATGGAAGGGAAGTGGAAACAGCCAAGGGAAAGATCTGGAGGCGAGAAGGGAAGTAAACCAGGGCCCGGGAAACAGACTTGGGAGGAAAAATGAAGGGCTCCACTTTGGACTTATTTTGGCTGGGATGTCTGCGACACTTTAGGTAGTTGGATACTGAGTCTAAAGAAGAGTTCTGGGCTAGTGATATAAATTTGGAAGTCATTGGCGTAAATGTGGTATTTAAATCCCATAGGCTGGGGTAAAGTGATCTAGGAGAGAAGAAAAGACGGCCTAGGACCAGTCATAATCCCATAGGCTGCGGTAAAGTGACCTAGGAGAGAAAGAAAGATGGCCTAGGACAAGTTTTCTTCTTTATATATTGCTGGATTAATTTTACAAGTCTTCGCTGAGGACTTTCATGTATATTTCCATGAGGGAGATTAGTCTGCAGTTTTCCTTATTTGTACTGTTCTAGTTGGTGTTGGATTCAAGGTGTCCAGTTTTCTCACCAGTTATGAAAAATTCTCATCCGTTATCATTTTGAATATTGCCTCTCCACCATTCTCTCAATTTTCTCCTTCTGGAACTTCAATTAGGTAGAGGCAGGGTTTTTTCATACTGTCCTCTGTGTCTCTTAACCTCTTTCATATTTTCCATTCCTTTGTCCCTATACACATTTGAGGCCATTTCTTTGGATCTATTTTCTAGAACATTAATTTTTTCTTCGTTTGTGTCCAATCTGCTATTTAGGCTGTACATAACGTTTTCAAATTTTAATTACTCTTCTTTTTGTTTCTAAGTATTCAGTTTGTTTACTTTTCCCAAATCTTGCTGGTCTCATATTTTGTCATTTTTTCATCCCTCTCTTGTCTTTAAACATTTGAAACATACATGTGTTATATTCTCTGATTATTGCAATATTTGCATTCTTCATGGATCTGACTCTACAGTTTATTGTTTCTATTGACTCTTAGTCATAATGGCTTTTTTTCCTTGTCTATTTGGTGATTTTTGACTGTGAGCTTCAGTTCCCTGAAACTTTACAGAAATTTTGGGACCTGGGCTTTGAGTGTGTAATTCCATAAATGATTTGCATTTGCATCTGCCAAGCCCTTTGGGGCACTGTCAACCTGGGTGCACATTATGTCTGATGTGTTTGTGTGTTTTGTGTTTTATTTCTCATTTTAATCACACAGGTAGCATGAATTCTATCCTCAGACCTAAAAGGTGGGCATATGAGGTAGGAATTCTTAGTGGAGCTTTCTTTGTTTCTCTTTTCACTCCGCACAGAACCAAGGCAGAGACAGACAATTCTCCTTCTATAGGGCAGATTATGCTCTAGTCCACCTACCAAATGTGTTGACATTTGAGGATTGAAACTTTGTGCAAGAATTTCTTATCCAACTTCCCATCCTGCTCAGGGCCCAAGCTTTATCACCTGCACAGTGTGCATCCTCACGGTGCCTGAGAACCCAGGCTCCCGGATACCAGAGCTCTGGGCTCTCATTTAATATGCATGGCCAGGTGTGGTCTGCATGAAGATGCCTTGACCAAGCCTTCCTAGAAGCACATGCCCTCAGGACACTGACGAGCTCTAATGCTTACCTGCTTTATAGAATAGCGGGTTCTTGTCATTTATAGTCTTCGATTGTTCCCCTTACTTTACTGCCAGCTCAATCTTGCTTTACAAATACATATTGAAGTATTTTATTCGGCATTTTTATCTGTTCTATACCTGGAGGGGTTTATCTGCCCATCTAGTATCATATTGCTGGAAATGAAATCTATTCCTTTATAATCTAATTTTTATAACACATTTATGAACCAACCATCAGTGTGCCCTTGCAGTTAATCTGAACTGAGCAGGCCATTTCTCCATTTGCAGAAAAACTGTGAAGTGCTTCAGAGGAGCACAAGCATTTGTCGGACCACTTAAGGGGGCTGTGGAGAGCTGGTCTCATGCCTCTCAGCCCCTCCCCACCAGCTGGACTGGCAGTCTGCTTGATGCCAATGCATCTGAACGCCCCCACTGCTGCTCCTCACGCTGTCATTCCAACTTCTCCCCACAGCAGAGTTCCACTTGGCTTGGGTATACACTGAGTATTTTTTTAAATAACAGTAAAGCCAACGAATGGCAGTATTTTCAAAGATTAATTATCTCTCACTTTTAAAAAGTCAATTTTCTTTAAACTAGGAATGCAAATGAGAAAACAAATGAAAAATGGATTTCCAGAAGAACCACATTTCCTGCTATTCAACAGGAAGCATCCCCAAACACTGATTAAAATATTGGGATTGTTTCATATCTTGTTAATCTCCAGTGAAGAGGCAGTGTCATTTAAAATTAGCAAAAACCCTGTGATATGAGAGGAAAACCAGAGCAAAGCATTTATAAATGTTAATTTACTAAATAGATTTTTACCAGGTCAGTTTGGGTTGGCAGTAGAGTAGCCAACCACTTACACAAGGAAATTTGAGAGAAGCCAGGAGGGTCTACATTAACTCCTGCCAGTTCCCCCAGTAACCAGTCATTACAACATAAAAAGTCCACCATCACTTTGGATTAAGCCTCTCTCTGTCTCTCTCTTTCTCTTGTGAAATTTGGTTTATCTTACCCTTTCTAACTCACCCTCTACTGGAAAGCAGACTAGGCAAAGTCCAGGGGAAAAGGGTCTTAGTCAGCTCAAGTTGCCAGAAAAAAACACTACAGACTTGGTGACTTAAACAACAGACATTTTTTTCTCACAGCTCTGGAGGCTATGGAGTCCAAGATCAAGGTGCCAACCTCTTTGGTTCCTGGCCAGAGCTCTATTCCTGGCTTGCAGATGGCTGCCTTCTCATTGTGTCCTCACATGGTGGGGAGAGAGAGAGAGAGAGAGAGAGAGAGAGAAAGCTCTTTCTGGTGTCTCTTTTTATAAGGGCACTAATCCCATTATGAGGGTCCAACCCTCATGATCTCATCTAACCCTAGTTACCTCCCAAAGCCCCATCACATTAAGGGTTACGACTTCAACATATGAATTTTAGGGGGACATGAACATTTAGTCCATAACAGTTGTTTACTTAAGGCATACTGGAGCTTTAGTGGTAAACAGTGGAGAAAGAAAGGAGTTCTAAAATTTATGGAATATGGAACGGGGAAACTACCCAACTGTGGGTCTCTGCCCTGAGAGGTAGGGAGAAGTTAGCAATTTGGATTACAGTGTCCAAGAGGAATGATGCACTTGGACTTGAACTAGATGTGTGTCCACATCAATGGGGATCTGATCCAGGAGTGAGAAATAGCAGCAGGGGTCTCCTCATGGTCCATCACATGGAGTTAGGAAGGAGACATTGGTTGTCCACACAACTTGCAACAGAATGCCAGCCAAGTGCATACAAAGCATGCACCAGAGGACAAGGACCAAGCAGAATGCCAGTGTCCCTGCCAAGTCTGGGGTCCAGACCAATACAGCTTTCCTGCCTGTCTTGGTTGAGATGGAATCACGAATTCCTAGGGCTACTCTTCTCTAGGTACCACACCTCCCTAACCCCAGCTGAGCAAGCTGGAGATGGTGGAGGCAGACCGAAGGCTTATAATACACAGAGGTTCTGGGCATTGGCAGAAAGGAGAGGGTGGCCGAGAGGGAAGAGGGGGCACAGAAAGTAATAACCAACACATTCCACCTATATTTCCATTTTCCCACTGACTGCTCTTACCTTCGTGCTTTACTTGCTCTCTAATTTCCTATTCAGTCAGAATTTATTGGGTATGGGTCAGAATGTCAGTTTACTGCCCATTTATTATTGATATACTATGGAGACCCCGACCTCAATTCACCTCCTCTAATGTGGGGCAGATGCGCTGCCAGCAAGCTAGAAAGTAATAAGGTCCAGTGGTCTTCTGTGACTACCATGTGCAGCCCAGGGGGCTGGAACGAGGCCCCATTCTGAGCTGGGATTGGCTCAGAGCAAGGCCAGACCACCTTTGAACCTCTGCCCAGTGGTGCATTGCCCAAAATTTCAGATCAACTGACACTGGTGCTTTTCTTTGCCTGTTCAGCAATTCCTTCAGTGGGTCTGTGTTTCCTTTCTTTAACAAAGTTTACATTTCTTTCTTATAAGGAATCAGAAAAAGGTATGAAGATTTATGCTTAATTGAAAAAAAATTCAGATATTACTATTTATCTCCAGCTTGAGGACAATTCATTTAGAAACTATGCATCTGTGGGAAATCTCCCTTGAGTAAAGCGCTTGCTTCAGTTGTTCAGTAGACATTACTGAGAACCTTTTATGTATGAGCCCCACGCTGCACTAGCATTGAGAAAGCAGATGTTCTCTTTTGTATCTCCTCTATCCTTTCTTGAGCACCTACTGTATGCCAGGTGCTAGGCTATGTGCACTATCTTCATTGCCTCAGTTAAGCCTCAACAATCACCTAAAACAATACGGACAATATTAACTCCCAATTGATATATGTGGAATCTAGGATTCAGAGAGGGTAAGTTATTTGTCTAAGGTCACACTTCTAGTTAGACGAGTTCCAGGGCTCATGGTGGGTGAGAAAACCTCTGCCCTCAAGAACCTGGCAATCTACAAGAGGAAAACAGACCCACAGATAAATGTGTACAATAAAGGGTCATGGGTGTTATGACAAAACCAGCTATACAGGACAGAGCAGGGAACAGACGTCTGAGTGGGCAGTTCTAAGGGGCAGGAATCTAAAGACATTATGGAGGAGATGGCTGTTCACATCACTGGGTGGCAAATGTGTGTGTGTTGGTGGTGGTTGCCTGTATGGCGTGGAAGGTGGTTTGAGATTCACGTTGCGGGGAGAGGTAATAAAGGAGGGGAAATTTACCCAGTCCTTTAACCTTGTATTCTAACATGAGTCTACATAGGAGGACAAAGTTTTACAATTTATACCATCTAGCATCGTTCTCTAACGTTTTCCTTGTATGTATTTTACATCCACAACTAGATGATAAACTCTACTGGACTTCTTATTCACAACAGTTCCTAATATGGTTTCCAGAAGACACTACAAAGTGGTTGTTGGTTTCTTGTTAAGTACCAGCAGCCAGGAGTGCCAGTAATCATTACTTAGGAAAAGCCTTACAAGGAAGCAAGTCTGTTCCAAAGGGCAGTCCATTTTTGATCCTCCTTTGGCTTTGCCAAACATCCAAGAAGCCTCAATCATTTTTGTTATTGAGAGGAAAAGAAAACAAAAACCTTCTTCATATCACCTCAACATTGAGCAAGGTTTTCCCCTTTTCCTATTGTTCCAACCGCACCAGGATTTCTGTGTCACTTGTCAGTTCTAGAAGCTGCCAGTTATCAAAGGACAACAGTGCTTCCTACTTAGGACTCAGCATACCAGTGCAGAGGAATGAAGGAGCAAGGTCACAACAGGTGATGCATGACACCAACCAGAGAAACTCGAGCGTTGCCAGCCTCCTGTCAGCTGGGGTTGTGGTAATGGTAGCAACTTGTCTTTTTTCTTCCTCTTTTTAATGAACTGTTTCTGTACACTCCCTCCTGCCTCTTTCCCGTCTCCTCTGTTCTATGAACCTTGTCAAAAACAAATAGAGAGTGATAGTAAAAGCAGCAGGAGGACATTCTAAAAATAAAGACAAATACCAAGGGTTGTTAGGAAGTAGCCTATGTCCAATGTCATGGTCCATTAATAAGTGCTGTTGTTTCTCCTCCACTTTTTATTTTATTTAGAAATAAGAAACTGTCAAGTATAACTTTCTAGAGTTCTAATAGATGGTATCTGGGTCAAATTTTGGGAATTGGAGATTGTGGGAAAAGACTGTGGAAAACCTGGGATGGGGAAGCAGGGGGCAGGGGAGTGGGGAGTGCCTTCAGCAGCAGTGAATGGGGTAGGAGGTTCCAGGATTGCCAAGTGAGTGAGTTTTTTTATTTTTGCTTTTTTTGTGTGTGAGGAAGATCAGCCCTGAGCTAAAATCTGCCAATCCTCCTCTTTTTGCTGAGGAAGACTGGCCATGGGCTAACATCCATGCCCATCTTCTTCCACTTTATATGGGACGCTGCCACAGCATGGCTTGCCAAGCGGTGTGTCGGTGCGCGCCCGGGATCTGAACCAGCAAACCCCGGGCCGCCGCGGTGGAGCATGCGCACTTAACCACTGTGCCGCTGGGCCAGCCCATGAGCGAGTTTTTAACAAGAGGAAAACAGATCAGAAAACTCAGTTGGAGGATAAGGCCAAGAGTTGGGAGACATGAACTGCTAAGTTGGACAACAGAAGTCGCAAGTGTACACAAAGGCAGAAACAAAAAGGCTGGAGAAACTCAGCAGTTAGCAGAAATTCAGTGAAGCTGAAAGGTCAGGCCAGAGGTCATGAGCTCTGGGCAGTAGGTAAAATGCTCCTGTCTTGGCCAAGGGGCAGACTTTGAAAAGTTCTGACAGGGGAAATAGCCCATGACTACAAAACTGGTCTTTTGAGACCAAATTATCTAGGATAGACCCTCAGTTCTAGTGAAAAATGGATTTTTCTATTGAAATGTCTTAAGTTTGACTTGAAGGATTGAGCTCAAGATCTGGCATAAGAGGGTAATAGGAGGTAAAAGATGGATTTATTGCTCTGCATTGAATCTGAATTATCGAATCTTAGCATTCATGTCATCTGGACACATGAGCCCAACACATAGGCTTGGAGAAGACCTGCTAAAAAGCTGGCATTGGGTCAGGAGACTTTAGCAGTCGCTACCTTCAAAACGGATTCTGACCTGGGCCACTAAGACTTCATGCCTCTCACCTTTCGAGATGAGAGCTTGGCCTTCTCCGGTTAATGAACTTCCATGGTGCATCCAGGTGATGAGGGAATTTGCCTCAATTGGCAAGGTACTGGTTGGAGAGTGGATGTTCTTTTTCTGAGAAGCATATGGTTTACCCAAAAGAAGTGCTTACCTGAATTTGTTTAGTGCTTCCTTTCAATGGCTTCCTTCCTTTCTTCCTTTCTTACCTCCTCCCTCTCTTCCTTCCCCCCTCCCTCCCTCCCTTCCTTCTTTCCTTCTTTTCTCCCTCTTTTCCTTCTCTTCCTTATCTTCCTTCCTCCCTCCATCTCTCCCTCCCTTAATGAGGGAGCTGCGACCAACAGAGCAGAAGTGACTTGTCTAAGATCATGCAGCTCAATAGTGACAAACTTGAGACTGGAGCTGTCTCCTGGCTGCGGATTCTGGGTTCTTTCAATCTCATCCTAATGGTATCTTGTGAGTTGCACAATGGGGAGAAGGTGACACTGAGCTAATTCAGGGCTTTCTCACCATGGAGGTCCATAGTTTGGGGGACTTACCTGGCTGTAAGGCTGTGCAGGAGAGTTGTCTAGGCTTCAGGCTCAGGAGTGTTTCCCAAGGCAGAGGGTCAGGGGAGACACCACAGCCTCAAACATAACATCATAAACTGCTCCTGAAGACCTGAGCAGGTGGATAGGAAATGATGGTCAAGAATCCAGGTGACAGGCAATGCTCAGCAGACTGGCTGGCAGATGGTCATTAGCTAGGTGATCTGTCCACCCAGGGTGGTCTCTGGCACCAGGCTGGGATGAAATGTGAGGTACCTAGATAAGGGGGCTGAAATGCACAAACTAGGCTCCACTGAGAGAGAGTTTGAGTCAGGTCTGCCTTAGATAAACGTAGAGAATTAGACTGAGTAACTGGTCAGAACTCAGAGAAATGAACCATGAAAAGGACCAAGGACAAAGTCCAGACCTGGGCCATCAGATGATGGGGAGAGGCTCATTCCTGGGAGCACCGAGTGCCAGAGCCAACTGGCAAAAAGAAGACTTAGGAACAACAGTCAAACAGCTGCTGGATCCTCAGTCTGGGAGGAAGACTATTCTGATCATGGCCTGGGTCTGCTCTGCTATTTACTGTCTCAAGGAATATGAAAGAGGCAGAGTCGAGAGCTTGCACCTCAATGCCCCACAGGTACTGTGGGTGGACAAACCAGTGCCCCCAGCAGGCTTATTGCAACTCATTTCCACCAGATCCTGGAGCTTCTATGGTCAAGTTGCAAACTGAATGAATGCCATTTCAAAATACTCTCCATCCCTTCTCATTCATTCATTCATTCATTCAGCCAACAAAAACTTATTGATCATGATAACATGTTCAAGGAACCATGCTTAGGATTAAATGGTGGGTTTTAGAGTCTGGTAGAGTAAGCAGACATTAAGTGAATGGCTTTCATGATCATACAAGGACTGCAGTGGTGACACATGTTATGAAAGTACCCAGTGTTTGGGGAGTCTATATTAGGGTGATTTGACCTAGTCAGGGAAAGGGAGAGAGTGCTCGTCTTGCAGCTAGGAGGGGCCATGGCATGTACAAGAGAATAACACATGGGCGGTAGAGGTGGAATGCTGGGAGCAAGAATGCGTGGTGCAAGAGGGGTCTGGAAAGATCAGTAGAGACCAGACTGTACAGGAACATGAGTTCTTATTAAGGAATTTTGTCTTTACACTATGAGCAAGGGGAAACAGTAAGTGTTTTAAGCAAGGAGGTAGCATGACTACATTTGTGTGGGTGTGTGTTGACTTTTTATTATGGAAAATTTCAAACATGCACAAAAGTAGAGAGTAGTAAAATGCATGTCCTTTGTCCCTATTACCCAGCATCAATGGTAATCAACATGTTGCCTATATGGTTTGATCTTTCTTCTGCCGACTATTTTTATGGAATATTTTAAAGTAACTCCTAAACATCATACCATGTCATCTAGAAATGCTTTAGTATGCATCTCCAAATGGTAAGAACATTTTTTCAGATTTGTATTTTGAAATAATCATGGTGGCTGCATTATAAAGAAAGGATTGGAGAGGATCCAAAGTAGATGTGGGTGAACTTGTTGGTCTAGGCAAGAGGGGAGGTTAACTTTGCAGTGGTGGTAGTGATGGAAATAACTCAGTGGATTCCAGGAACATTTAGGCAGTAAAACCAACAGGACCTAGTGATGTATTAGATAGAGGGGTTAGGGGAGTAGAAGGTGCCTAGGATGACATGATGTTTCTAGACGGATGAATGATGGTACCATTCACTGAGAGGAGGAGTCCTCGTAGAGGACCAAACCTGGAGAGGAAGATTGTAAGTTGGATTTTGGACATGCTGAGTATTAGGTACCTTAGGACCTCTAAGATGTATTGTATAGGAAGCTGAATATACAGGCCTGAAGCTAGAGAAGTCTTGGCTAAAGATATGCATGTATGAGTTACCTACAAGCAACTGTTAATTGAGGCCATGGACATGGCTAAGATCAAGTAAGGAAAATATCCAGAGTGAAAAAAAGGAAAGAACCTAGGACGAAGGAACTCTACATTTAATGGCTGGGTAGAAGACAATATTCCTGCCAAGAAGATAAAAAGGAGTAGCCATAGAGGTAGGAGAAAATTCAGAAACTCAAAATGTCAGGGAAAAGAGTCCCAAGATGCCTTCCCATGTCCTGAAGGAATGCTCAGCAGAGCACAGAGGGCATTTGGCAATAGTCAAGACTACTGCTTAACCACAGGTGTGAACTACACTGATACATTGATGGTCCCTGCCCCCATCCGGTCACTCCCACACACACATACCTCTCGCAGTACCCTAATCACCCTGAATCCTCAAGTACCTAATACAGTGCCTGGCACACGGTAGCTTCTTAATAAATGTCTGCTGAACTAAATTTAGTACACACAGTCAGAGAATGGAGACACAGCTCCACCTTCAAAAGAAGAGAACTCAGACATCATAAATGGTCCCTGCCACATAAAATCTTCAGGCCTCTGAGCCACCTGCAGAAGTCTCTACCTACCCTCTCTGCCTCCTCGGTCACAGAGAGCAAATTGCATGCAGAGCAAAATCAAATACAATTGATACTTGGATTATCTGCCTCATTGTCCTCCTCCATTAGCATGAATAGAAAGTTAGCTGAATTCCTTTTTTTAAAAAAAAATTCTTTGCCAGAAATATTTTTAATGGTATTTTTCATCAGTATTAGCCTGCAGGTTGCAACAGCAGTAATTATCAGCTTTCTCTACTGGGCTCAGGCCCGAGACTGACTCCTGTCATTTTAGTCAGAGATGGGCAGAAATACACAAATGAATCTTGAAGGATGAGAGTCACTCTTCAGCAAAGAATTCACAGAGATGCCATAATTCACTGTGACAACACCAGTGACAGAGCAAGCCAGGTTGGGCTCACTGAGCTCCAGATAAGGGGAGAAAAACAAAAGGGCATTGTTGAGAAGCAGTAATCATGGAAAACCTTGATGGATGGAATCCAGACAAAATAAATGGGAATGGAGAAATCTTGAATTACTGAAGGAAGCTGACCTCCATTCAAAGCTCCCCTTGGTTTTATGGTATGCAACCAGAGATTTCAGAATCCTCAGCTCCTGTCTGCATGCCCAGATAAAGGGCAGGGGTAGTGATGCAGGTTCCAAAATGGTGGTAAGTTAAGGATCATTTCTACCTGGCTTTGGAAAGTATTTGGACCCATGAAATTGCATGGCATCCAGAGCTCCAGGAGTTCACAAATAATTACAGAGCCTAATTAAGAAGCTGGTACACTGGCAGCCTCCTCTCCCTGCCCTCCTGCTCAGTTTCTCTCCGCTGCGTGCTGAGGACAGGGCCTCCTTTCTCAGGCTGATGCAAAGTGCCTGCCTTTGCTTAGCAACCCTTCTTGCCATGTGTCTACTCAGCTCATACCTTTCTTTCCCTGACACTGGATCAGTGTTAACATTTAAGTTACACTTAAAAATTTTGATTTTTTTTAGCATGGGAGGTAGAGTTTGGTAGCAACTAAATAAACTCTTTCAGCAGCTAAACAAACAAAACAAAATCCCTCATTCCAACTACTCAGCCATAAAAAAAGACAAAATCGTCCCATTTGCAACAACATGGATGGACCTGGAGGGTATTATGTTAAGTGAAGTAAGCCAGAAAGAGAAAAACAAACACTGTATGATCTCACTCATATGTGGAATATAAACCAACACATGGACAGAGAAAACTGTATTGTGGTTACCAGGGGCAATGGGGGTGGGGGGTGGGCACAAGGGGCGAAGGGAGACATATATATGGTGATGGACACACAAAAATATACAACCCAAAATTTCACAATGTTATAAACTATTAAAAGATCAATAAAAAAAAAATCCCTCATTCCAACCTGTGCTTTAGGATGAAATGCACTCCACTGTGCTTTCTCCCTTACTGCCAGCACCAATCACACTGTATATAATGGGACATTTGCTTGACTATCTTGAAGCTAACGGAAGCTCCTTGAGGGAGAGACCATATATGCTTATCTCTAAATTCCTAGATCTTGATATAGCCCCTGGCTCATAGCTAGAGCTCCATAAACATTTCTGAATAAACGAGGTAGACAAAAAGCCTCAGTTCAATGATTTCATCTTTCACTTAATTTGGGATATTCTCATAAATTAGATCTGTAAGGGACCGTAAAAGTTATCTAGCTCCATCCTCTCTATTTGAGAGGAGAAAACTGAAGGCTACAGAGATGAACTCTGTGTGACCTGAATTTGGTGGCCTCTTACTATCTATGGCAACGGCTTTACTGGTGTATTACACCAAACATATTTGTGTTGTTTCTTCTCATTTGCTACCAGGAGTTCCTGCCAGCCCATGTCCCAGGGAACAACAAAACGAGGAGGGTATCTGCAGTTCTGCCAGGAAAGACCCTTGGAATTCCAGGCCATGAGGCTTTTCTATTAGAGACACTTGAAGGTCTCCACAGACCGTGAAGAGTTAAGTCATTTGTCAACACCACTAGTTAGTAGCAGAGATGGCTCCTAGTTAGTGGCAGAGACAGGACCAGACCCAAGTCAGACTCTTCCTTTCATATCACCTGCCTCCAAATATCAGGAAGTTATGTTCTGATTTTGCGTCTTCCCATCTTTAAAGCCTCTCTAGCTCCTGTGACCCCGGAATCTGGAAGGAGACTTATATTGACTCATTCACCTACATGAATGTGCCACAGAATCCCTCTGTTAGTCCTGTAATAAAAATTTCTGCTTGAGGCAGCTGCCATGTTTAGCACGACTGCTTGTGTGCACTTCAGACCCCATCACCTCATTTTCCCCCAGGACGTCTAGATGGAGAGTTGCTGCCTTTCTGCCTGGCTGATGCGCTTGAGTTCTTGAACTTCATTTCTGTTGTCCTCCACTTTTTGCCAAGTGCTGTAATTATGTTATTCCAAGCACAGCTAGTCTGCTCCCCAGCACAGCAAGGGGGTCATCTCAGTGACACACTGATGCCCAGCAACTAAGGATTTTCACACTCTCGTTTCAAATGCTAGTAATGATTTCTCTCCCAAGTCCTCTCATAGAGTAGTCTAGTTCTAGGAGTTCTAGCCAATAAACGGAAATTCCACAGGAATTTACTCTGGCTTCTAACTGAAAGTCACCAGGGGAATGATTTGGGCTTACATGGGATAATTTTAAGACAAGGTTTACAAGTAGTCTCTGGCCAGGAATCCCTGTTTTCACTGAGGGCATTGCTTCTTTTATCATCATGTTTAGCAGCTTCTGTCCTAAGACATAGCTTATTCTATGCAGACATCTTCCTCTTCTTGGAGCTGCCTGGGACTGTCAGGTTGAGTAAAGATTTGGGGGCTTAGGAATTCAGCTATGATCTGTCTGAAGGTGATTTTTGGACTACAGTTGCATGAATCACTGCTCCAGAGACAGCTGAGTCCAAAAGTAAACTCAGGATAAAGAGTGTCTATAAATTCAAAATACCCAACGGACTGGCAGAACTGTGCAGACTGACTCTACTAACATTGCAGTGTGGTGCAGAGTTTAGCTTTTAATTATTCCCATAAAAGATTGATTCTTTGTTTGCAGTACATTCTCCTACTCTGTAAAAATAGCTCTTTAGTCAAAGAATCCCAAAGCAGTTAATGTAGCTGGACTTGATTTCAGTGAGTCCTTGGGTAGTTCATGACAATGGCTGTAGTACTAGATTAATGGGGCCAAGGTCAGGCGATCAATTTTCTTGTCCTAGTCCATGTCCAAAGACGGTGCCTTTTAACTTTCCTACATGTGCATGCCAAGGCCACAAGGGTGGGAAAAAGAAGGGAATTTGGAATAGCAAATTTATGAGCGATAACAGGATAAACCACTCAAAACATACACAGAGGTCTCCTCTGACATTACTTCAAAAGGATGCTACTTCTATGCTCTTTGTCTCACTCCTTCCTCATATATTTAAGGAATTCATCTACACAATCTGCCAGAAACTTCCACGTAACACTTGAAAAATGAGTCCTTTATTCATTTATTCAACAAATATTTATTGGTCACCTACTATGTTCTAAGCACTGCCCTTGGCTCTGGGAAAACAGAACAAAGCCCCTGCCCTCGTGGAACTTCCATTCTACTGGGAGGAGGCAGAAATAACCATGTAAACACAAACATAAATAAGATAACTCCAGACAGTGAAAAATGCTATGAACACAATAAAATGAGACTATGAGATAGAAAGTAACTACTTTTGGTTAAGGGAAGTCTCTGACATTAGCTTAAGAGGTGAGGGCAGGGCTCTCTGAGAAGGGGATGTTAAGCTAGACCTGAATGATAAGAAGAAAGTAGCCGGGCCGGCCCCGTGGTTTGGCGGTTGGGTGCGCGCGCTCCGCTGCTGACGGCCTGGGTTCGGATCCCGGGCGTGCACTGACGCACCGCTTCTCCGGCCATGCTGAGGCCGCGTCCCACATACAGCAGCTAGAAGGATGTGCAGCTATGACACACAACTATCTACTGGGGCTTTGGGGGGAAAAAAATAAATAAATAAAAATCTAAAAAAGAAAAAAAAGGAGAAAGTAGCCACCCAAAGAGAGATAGATAAGAGAGATAATTCAAGGTAGAGACAAGGACCTGAAACAGGGTCAAGTTCGGCACGTTCAAGAGATGTAAAGCTAGTGTGGCTGGAACACAGTGGAAGAAGAGAAGCACGGCAGGAGATGAAGTGGGAGAGGGAGGCTGAAGTCAAATCAAGCAGAACCTGAAGACCATGGTAAGGAGTTTCCCTTCTATTCTAATTGTAAATCAAAGCCACTGGAGAGTGGTGGTAGCCAGTGATGGCCACCAATGATCCTCACCTGCTGATATTCATGCCCTTGTATTAGACCTTTCCACATTGTATCAGTATTTGTCTGTGTACAACAGTATATGGCAGAAGTGATAACACATGACGACTGAGGTTAGATCAGGGTTTTTCAGCCACATTACTAGTGACACTGTAGACCAGATAATTCTTTGTTGGGGGTGGGGAGGCGTTGTCCTTTGTATTGTGAGATGTTTAGCAGCATCCTTGGCCTCTACCTGCTAGATGCTGATAGCACCCCCCAACCAATTGTTACAACCAAAAATATCTCCAAACATTGCCAGATGTCCTCAGGGGAGATGAGGGAGGCAAAATCACCCCTGGTTGAGAACCATTTAGCTAGATCTTAAAAGACATTGTACCTTCTGCCTTGTTCCCTCTCTCAGATCACTCACCCTAGGGCAAGTCAGCTGACATATAATAACACTGAAGCAGCCCTATAGAAAAGTCCACATGGCAAAAAACTGAGGCCGCCTTCATAGCCATGTGAGTGCGCCATCTTGGAAGTGGATCCTACAGCCCCAATCAAGCCTTCAGATGACTGTAGCTCTGTCAACATCTTAACTGCAACCCCATGAGAGACCTCAAGCCAGACATCCCAGCTAAGCCTCTCCTGAACTCATGACCCATCATAAAAGTGAGATGATAAATTTCTGTTGTTTTAAGCTAATTTTGTGGATAATTTGTTATACAACAATAGAAAACTAATATGGAGGGTTTAAGAAAAAGAATGGTACTATCTGATTTATACTTTAGAATCCCTCTGACCATTGTGTGAAAAATGGATACAGGTGAGGCAAAGGGAGAAGCTGGGTACTGATTAAGAGGCTGTTGTCATAATCTGAGCAAGAGGTGATGGTGGCCTACACTAGAATTTTAGCAGCGATTAGGGTCACAGCTAGTTCTTATAGCACTACTATGAGAATTAAAAAGAGGCACCAAGTCCTCAAGGCATTTTTAATTCTATTTGTTGGAATAATATTCTGGTTTTTTGGAGACAAGGAAACATTTGGACCATCTGATGGAAAATTCTTCTTAAAAAAATGCAAGTTTATGATGTCTATCACGTCAGTGAGAATTCCCGTGGGCAGTGCACAATCTGCACAGTCATACATGGAGATCCTAGCAGTGGTTATATTGAGACTGGAGACAATTTCGAATATAGTGTTGGGTTGGGTGGAATATGAGGACAAGATGACTGCTGGGTTGGGGCCTGAGCAATTAGTTAATTTAATGAAACTAGGAAGATGGAGGGAAGATTCAGTGGTGGGATGGGCATGGGAGTGAAGAAAATCAATAGTTCTCTTTTGGTCATGTTAAGTTTGAGGTGCCTAGCAAATATCAAAATAGAGATGTCATGTTGGGAGTTAAATTTATGAGCCTGGAGCTCAGAGGACAGGTCAAAGCTAGAAAGACAGATTTGAGAGTCATCAGCATACAGATGTATTTAAAATCATAAGACCAGCAAGATTGCCTAGGGAGAATGTGTTGATAAGAAAGAGAAGATGCCCAAAGACTGAGTGAGCCCTGAAATGTTCCCCCATTTAAAGGTTCAGAGAGAGGAGGAACAAGCAAAGGAAAATAAGTTTTGATCAGTGAAAACAAGGAAAAAGAGGAGACGGTGGTGGTCTGGGAATTTAGAGCATAAAGAATTTCAAAATGCTGGAGTGAGCAACAGAGACACTGTCATGCACCTTGATCAAGGAGAGCCGTGCCTCGTGTGTATAGGACACTAAATAATTCTTTATCAATTAAAGAATGAACAAACAATAGCAAATACGCATATTGTGCTTTCTACCTGCCAGGCAGTATTCTAAGCTCTGTATACAAATTATCTCAGTTAATCTTTACTATGACTCTATAAGATAGGTACTATAATCTCTATTTCCAGATACAGGACCTGAGGTTCAGAGAGGTTAGATAATTGCCCAAAGTCACAAAGCTAGTATATAGTAGAGCAAGGATTTGGACCCAGCAATCTGGCTCTAGAGCCAATACTCTTAACCTTTATGTCATGTTGACCATAAATAAATGAATGAGATAATAGCAATTTAAGCTTGGAACACATTGAATTATTGGTTTCCCTGAGCTCACTCCATCTAGGTGGCATAAAGAAGTCAACTGGGAAGAGATGGGGCAATGGGAGGAACCAAGCCACTGTTAAAACAGTGCCATGCACAAAAGCAATGTCATTGTGTTAGCAGCCCAGTAAACTATAGCTCACTGACAGCATCAAAGGTTAGGTCCATTTGCTTTAAATTATTATAGAAGAATCTACTCTCAGAGCTTCATAGACTCTCCTAATTTCCATTTCTGACTTCCCCCAGCTGTGCTATTTAGTTCCCTCACCCTTGTCCATGGACATCTTTTATGTCCCCATCTCATATCCTCTCAGCCACCTTTTCAGCTCCAGCTCTTGCCAAGGCAGCACACATAGGTATAACCTGACAGCTCCCCACCTCAGTTACACCTGGTGCCTCTTACATTCTGCCCAGGGTTGCTCTGTACCACAATATGGGGAGCCAGTGGATGCCTGCTCACCTATGCTGGCACATGAATAAACCTGGGAAGTACAAGAGAGTTAACACTGTATAAGGGGGTCTTTGACCAATGGAGACAGGAGCTGGCGGACAAATACTCCCCTCTTGAGTGTGTCTGCTGGAAAAACCTTAAGGGGCATGCTACACATTTCCTCAGACGATGGCTGCAGGATTGAGCCTCAGTTGCCCACCCTCAATAACATGCCTTTGGATTGACTTTCTCTCCTTTCCTGTGTCACTTCCCAGATCCTCAATTCTCTTCCTTCAGAATTGCTTCCCAAAATAAATTATGCAAGCCAAGGCTTTGTGGCAGGCTCTGCTTTTCAGGTGAACCACCTTAAGGCCATCCCAGTCACATGGTCAGTAGACAGACAAGAGAGCTCTGAGGCTGAATCTTTCTTGCGAGATGGTGATCACCACCTAGAGCCCTCAGGATTAGAAACAGGCCTGGTTTGAGCCCTGGTTCCACTGCTCGCTTACTAAGTAACCTTAGAAAAAACACATAACTTCTCTGTGACTCAGTTTTCTCATCTATAAAATGTGAAAAATAAGATCACCCTCCTAGGGTGTTATGAGATAATGGATGTGATAATGAAGTGACGGATATGCATAGACTTGGTAGATAGAACGTTAAGAGAGTGTGTGTGTGTGTGTGTTCTTTTTTTACCAAGCCATCTCCAAGCCATAACAAAATTATTCCAAAGTACTTTTATACAATTCAGCAGCCATTAGCCACATGTGGCTATTTAAATTTATATGAAAGAAAATTAAATGGAATTAAAAATTTAATTCCTCAATCACACTAACCACATCTCAAGTGCTCAATAGCCACATATGGCTAGTGGCTACTGTATTGTTCGATAGCACAGATATAGAACATTTTCATCATTGCAGAAAGTTCTATTGTACAACATTGTTATTCAACGTTCTTATTGCCAAGAAAGATAAGGTGGAGTGGGGGAGATGTCTTGTCTCAAACTCTCTAAGGCTGTGTCCTTTAGTCAGCCATCCAGGAATTTTTCTCCCTGAAGCTTTCCATCCAACTAGGAGTCCAGGCCCATCTTGATGTTGGCACAGTGCCTGGAGCCAGGATCTCTGGGCCTTTGCCAGTACCAGTTGAAAGCATATGTGCCTTGGTAGAGCAGGCACCACACCTCTGAGCAACAGAATGCTGCCTTCTCACCCACTGGCTGGCACAGTGAAAACTATGCCAGTCATGCTACAGAGCCACAGCACCCTCCTTATAGAACACCTGACTTTTGCATACTTGAAACACGCCTAAAAGACGCAACACAGAAGACATGCCACTGAGAGCATGAGGGATTTAAGAGTGCAAAGTCCACTGGGCTGTTCCTTCCTGACCTTTTGGAGGTTGGAATGATTTTCCAGTGGGGGTGCTGTAGGTGCCCCCACACTTCTCCTGACCCACCCATAAGCCTGATAGGTGAAGGTAGCATTGTTCCTGCCAGAGATGGGCCACGAGAAATTGTGAAGTGGAAAGTTTATCTCTTGGCCTCACTTAACTGCCCTCCCACTAAGCGTCCACTGCTCTCATGCAGGCCTGGATCCCACCTCTGCAGTACCAGACCTGCGCTCACTCAGAAAGTTAACAGATTTGATGTTTTTCTGCCCTGACCTTCCCCACCATCAAAATTTATCCATGTGTCTGAGTGACCCATGGTAATGTAACAATGAGTAAAGAGGTTCTCCCCATCATGTCTAAAGTTAACAAAAATATTCTTGAGATGCAAAATCTTAACCTAATACTTCCTCAAGAGGAAGTCTATTTGTGAACCTGAAAGTAACTAGTCCCTGTTAGAAATGTCTCCTGTGTTTACCTCCACCTCTACCTTCCTTCACACACACACGTGCACAAAGAGTAATGATCACGGAGACTGGAGAAGTCGAAATAGCCCTCCGTGAGGGTAACATAAAGTTTGTTGACCCTGGCCTTCACCTGGTCTGTAACAGGGCTGACCCAAGCGCCCGCCACACCTGACACACCCAGTAAAAGGGAGATTGGAGTGTTCTCGGCGAAAGCTCTGGACCTCCCCACTACCGTTCCTCCTCATCTCTCACACTGTCACACTTCTGACACTTGACACTCTCTTGGATGCAATATGCTCTCCTTCCCTCTGCTTTTCTTAGCTCTTCGTGACTGCCTTACTTCTCAATCCCTGGCTTTGAAAAATTTTCCTAGCATTAACTCCCTACCTGACATCCCTTGGCAACTTGCCAAGGCCTAGAAAGTGAGGCTCACAACATAACCCAGAAAAGGTCAAGCAGAGACATAATCCAATAGGGAGGACACAGTTAGATCTTAGAGGGTCTTTCACATTATACCAATACCAAAACCCATGACAGAATTTTGAGTTTAACAAATTTGGCTTTGGAGGGGCCAGCCCCGTGCCCTAGTGATTAAATTCGGCACACTCCGCTTTGGCGGCCCAGGTTCAGTTCCTGGGCATGGACCTACACCACTCGTCAGAGGCCATGCTGTGGTGGCAACCCACATACAAAATAGAGGAAGACTGGCACAGATGTTAGCTCAGGGCCAATATTCCTCAAGCAAAAAATAAAAAAAATTGGCTTTGGAGGCAGAGGGCCTGGGTTGAAATTACGGCTTACTATACAATAGCTGCGGAACCACAGCAAGTTACTAACCTCCTCACATCTGACTTCCTCAACTGTGACAGGTGACCATATCATTTTCATGCTAGGATTTTTAGAGGATTAAAAATGAGATAAAGTAGAAAAAGCATTTAGTATAATGTCTTCCCCATAGTTAGAGATTAATTAATGATAGCAATAATTACTAGTATTATTACTTTATCAATATATTTATCATTATCATTATTATTCACTTAATAAGTATCAGGACTTCTTGAAAACTGATTAGAGGTAGCAGTCTAAAGGGATGGAAGGAAGAAAACCAAACTCTGTGCCTCTTGAAGAATAAAATCTGCCTTCTTGACCCAGGAGCCTTCCAGCTGCCAGGCTGTAGCTGCTTCCTAGAGAAATGATTAGACTTAAGTGCCTGTTTATTTTGCCACTTTTTTTCCTATTCTCCTCTTGACTACTTCTAGAAATAAATGTTTAGTTTAATCAGCTAGCCAAAGGAAATTTTCCTTTGTAACTCTCATGAAAGTGAGGAATATAAAGAAAGTGATCATTTACAAAACCAGGTGAAATGGCTCATTTTCCCTTAATTTTCACCACATGATTAAGGTGATAGTTTCATAAATACAGAAAAAAGAAAAAAAAACCAGAAGGACAGTTCACTATTTTCTGAAACAGATTTTTGCAGTAACATTTTGCAACAAGATGGAAATTACGTCTCAAGGAAGAAAAAAATTCTCATCTTCACACACAAACAAAAGAAAGAAAAAACCCACCAAAGTGACATTTTTCTTCCCTGGAGAATGTCTTTCTTTCTACAAGACCTGCCTTTCACCTCTGCAGTCAGCTCCAGGTGTTAATGGAAAATGCTTTGGTGTCTCTAACTCCTGCAAACCATGAATCATTTCCAATCCCTGCAGAAATGAAAATTAACATCCTGAGTTTATGGGGTTGGCATTCATCTACAAAAACCAGGCCTCACATCTGAATATAAATATTTCTGGACAAAAAGCAAGTCTTAGAGAAAAGAATCCCAAACTTCTCACATGCTATTTATCTCCGTTCCTCCTCCTCAACCTTTAAAAACATGTGCATACACAACAACTTAAGACCCTTTGTACCAGTTCAAAAAACTACTGGCACCACAACAATCAAACACTGAACAAAGTCATTCGCTCCAACAAATCCTTTCAAATGGCTAGAGCAATTCACAGGTGTATCTTTTGTCCTTCTATTTTAATAGCCATGGCAGAGGTATGTGGGCCATAAATAATTATTTGAGGGTGAAGGACATCAGGGAGATGAAGTGAGGGGCATCATTCCAAATAAAGATTTCACACCACTTCAATACCAGTGGCCCCCAAATGAAAATGAATCTGCTTTGGCCTTTATCACCAGTTAGTGGGCATCCCATTCTTCATGTGGTGCTGGGACACCTATATTTTTCCAACTTAGTGAGTGTGGAGGAGGCAAAAGCCATAATAAAGACAAATACTCTCAAAATATACAATTACCAAGCCTGGAATACTACTGCAGGGAGAGATTTCAGGGATAAGCTGCCCAGATTTGCTCCCAACGTCACCTAAAATTATAAAATCCCCAGCACCTTCCACTGCCTCCTTCATTGACAGCTGAACAAGAAGTCCAGTGGCTAAGTGGCCTTAAGGACTTTATTTATCTTGCCCCTTAGAATACTCAGTGATATTTTCAGGGAAGCCTGTTCTCTGGGATCAAAGCCAATCCTGGCAGAAGGGTGGTTAGTGGAAAAATCAACATTGAGCATACTTTTTGCATAATCTGGTCAAGTATATATTCTCACTATTAGTGTAACCTTGTGAAGAGCAACTGATTCATCTAAAACTAGGATTGCCATATAAAATACAGGACACCCAGTTAAATTTGAATGTCCAATAAATAACAAATATCTTTTAGTCTGAGTATGTCCCCTGCCATATTTGGGGTATACTTATGCTAAAAAATGTCTGATGTTTATCTGACATTCAAATTTAACTGAGTGCCCTGTATTTTCAGTTGCTAAATTTGGCAACCCTACTTAGAATCCTCTTGTAGTAGATTAGATTATTGTTCGAAAATATTCAGACCCAACCTCTCCCCCATCTTCAGTGTGGGAGTTTAAATTCCCACTCCATCAAATTTGATCTTAGCCATGAAATTGCTTTGGCTTCATGGTGGGTAGAGTGTGCTTCCTCCCTTAAATTGAGTTTGGCCATGTAAATTGCTTTGGCCAACTGGATGTTAGCAAATGTGACACAAGCAGAGGCTTGAATTGGGTTTGTGTAGTTGGGCTTGAATCTCATACTTCTCCCATTACCATGGTCCCAGAGAGCAGCTCAGGCCCCAGAATGGACATGTGTGGAACAGCCCCGAACCCAGGCTACTTTGAGAACCTGGGACCTATCAAATTCACTACCTGATGCAGAGCTGCCCAGCCAAGCCCAGCCTAGATCAGCCAACTCCTAGCCAACCTGTAGTGTTGCTTCAGACACTGGATTTGGGGGTCATTTGTTAGGCAGCACTAATGTAGCATTTGCTAACTAAGACACTACTAAATTTGGTTTGAAACATATGAAAAAAATCTTTATTTCCTTAAACAGTTTCTCAAAATAACCAAAGTTTCCCTTCAGCCTTCATCTACAGCAGATTTGGCAATCCCAAAAAGTTAAAGGGGCTCTACCAGGGCTCTTCTTGCAAAGCACTGGGCTGAGGGTCAGAATAAGTAGGTTAAAATCCCAAGTCTGCTATTTTCAAACTGTGTAATTGCAGGTAAATAGATGAACCTCTCTGAGTATGTCCACCTAGCTGTGATATGGGGATGATTTCTATCCATCTGCTAAAGTTAAAATGAGGAACCAATGAGCCAATGTGTCAAAAGTACTTTGATAAATTGTAGAGTTCTGAATGAATATATGTAAAACATTTAGAAACACACCTTGCATAGGGTAAGTGCTATACATATGTGTTTGCTAAATAAATAAGTATATACATACAGAAATGCATATATATCTTCACTGTACCATCTTATCTATTCAACAACATTTTTTAGCACATGCATTGTACTAAGCACGGTAGATAACTATAGAATTAGAAGGGTATTAAGGGAACTGAGAGAAAGGTTTCCCAACCTGACTGGGAAGATCAGAAGAAGAAAAAGGTGTGAGATATTAGTATTACATGCCACATTAAGTTACAGCGATCTCTCTCACTCACACGCACAGATGCCTACTGCACAAACAACAGCATGGAATTTCTTTCATAGGTTCTGAGACAGGGTCATTTAGAGAATGACAGCCCCTCGCTCATTCCACTGTAGATAGTTATATTTTCTCAGCATAAATATAAATGGTTGGTCTGGAGGAGAGGAAAGGGGAAAGAGCCACAAAAGCCCCATGGAAACTCCATAAATCAGCTTGACTGAAGCTGTCATTTTCAAGAAAGCTGGATTAAACTTTTTTTGTTTGGTTTGGTTTTTGCTTGCATGAATCCCATTTTTCATACAAAAGATTTGAACTTTTCAATTTATATTGTCTTTGATAAAGCTAAATGCAGGCTTTTATCTCCCAAAGAAAAGAATCATTAATACATTTTTCAATCAAAATCTATTTATATAGCTACTGTCATTTTAAGCAGAGCTCCAGACTTCATTACAGATACCAGAAGTTCATTTCAAAGAGTGACCCTAGATGTGTGAAACTCAAACACATGGAAATTCAGGAACTAATAACATCACTAGTGGCCTTAATGAAGATAGAACATCAGAAAAAAAATGAAAGAAAGAAAAGAAAAAGATTAGATTTGATAATAGTTGTACAGCAGAAAATCAATCAACAAACAATTATGGAGAACCTATGTATGCTGAATGCTGGACCTTAAAACTCAAATAAAATATGTTTCCTGCCTCAAGGAGTTCACAGTCCCATGTTGGAGATAGACAAGCAGATGTGCAATTGAGAAAAAGTGAAGACACTTAACAGAAACAGAAATTATGATATAGTAACAGTAATAGACTGAGAGAGACAGAGGACAGAGTACTGAAGCACTTTACAGAAGTGTTGAAGGGTTTTACAGAAAATATTCAGTCAGGTGCAGTGCTAGGTTCTTATGGTAAAAGCTATTGGTCACCAAGCTAACATCATTACACATTTTCCTTCCTACCAGAACCCACCTAATGTTCCAGTATCAAGCAGATTTCTGAGAAGACAGCTCTAGACCAAAGGGATGAGTCTGATCTGACCAGTCATGGCTATTCCATTCCCCTTTGCCTGTAATTTGTTTAGGAATAACCATATGACCCATTTCTAGCTAATGAGACATAAGAGGAAATCTGCTGGGCAGCTTCTGGGAAATTTTCTACCTGGTTAATAAAAAAGAAGAGGGCTTGGGGCCAGCCCGGTGGCATAATGGTTAAGTTTGCACACTCTGCTTCAGCGGCCCGGGGTTCGCTGGTTTGGTTCCCGGGCATGGACCTATGTACCACTTATTGAGCCATGCTTGGCAGGCGTCCCACGTATAAAAGTAGAGGAAGATGGGCATGGATGTTAGCCCAGGGCCAATCTTCCTCAGCAAAAAGAGGAGGACTGGCAATAGATGTTAGCTCAGGGCTAGTCTTCTTCATAAAAAAAAAAAAAAAGAAGAAGGCTGAAGAGAAAAGCCCTTGATCCACCACTTCTGCCTTTCTGCATTTGCACATTGTCTGCCTACCTAACATCATATATCTTTTCCTTCCTAACAGAACCTATTCTGGTGGTTGTAGCTGCTGCAGCTATCACATAACCACAAAAGGAGACATTACTAGTCCTCTGAGTTGGCAGAGGGAAAAGATGAGAACAAAAAAATCATCAAGCCACAGGGCCAATCCTGGAACTACCACCTCCAGACTTCCCGTTAGGTGAGATGATAAATTCCTGCACTGTTTAAGCCACAATACTGGTATCCTGTTGCTTCTAGATGAAACATTCAAACTCATAGAGTGGAAAAATGAATGAGAACCTGTCCCTGACATCATAGACTCACAGTCTACTCAAGGAACTTATAGTCTAGGGATGTTTGGTCGAGTTTTGAAGTATAGTAGGAAATTAGCAGGTAGGCTAATAAGGGAATGAGGGGTTACGGTCCAGGGAAAATGCACAGAGCAGAAAAGATCAATAGATGGCAGATCCTGAAGGGCTTGGGCCATACTAGGGTGTCCAGGCTTTATCTTGCAGGCAATAAAAGGCCAGGAGGGTCTTTAAGCAGAGGTTAATTTTACTGAACTCACTCTGCCTGTAGTGTGAACGCTGGCCAAGCAAGAAGGGAGGCCAGAGGAAAGATGACAGTTAGTAGGCTACCTAATGGTGAATTTAAGACCTTCTTTCTCAAGGCCTTTTGGCTTTGCTAAAAGGTAAAGCTTCACTTTCCACATAGATTAACCCAACTTCTTCTGATCTGGTCTGTCATTTTCCTGTACTCAGTGATCTTCAACCTGATATTAAGCAGTAATTGTCATTTAAATTCTTCTCTCAGAATGTAATTTCCTTGGCTTTAGCATCAACAATCACTCCACGAAATTTGCTCTGCTTTGCAGAGATGAATGACATAAAAACATCAAAACCAACCAAACAAAAAACAGGAGCAATTCAGGGCTGAACTCTGTTTCTCCAGAGAAGCAAGGAGGCTTCACAAAAAGAACCCAGGAGATGCAAAATCCAGAGGCTCTGCTGCTGATGGGTTGTGCGACTGAGGTGAGCCACTGACCCTCTCTCATCATCATCGGATGCCTCACCTGTGTAACTTAAAGGTTGGATAAGATATCCTCCAGCATTTGAAAGTCTTAAATTCTGTGATTCTAAGATGAAAATACTAATATTTATGAAAGCCTCTTCTATGTCATGCACTCTACTAAGCACTTTATGTATTTTATTTGATCTTACTAGCAACCCTACGTACATTATTATACCCACTGTACAGAGGAGAAAACTGAAACCCACAGGTCCTGATGATCTTGGTCAAGATCACAATAAGAAATAACAGAACCAAGATCAGAACCCAGGCCTAGCTGACCTCAAAACACTGTGGGTGTTTTTAATAACTTTTTTCCACGATATTCTAAACTTACATAATTAGTGCAGAAAATTTAGAAATACATAATCAATATAAAGAATCATACTATGTTGTCTTATAGCTGAACTGAGAATTGAGATTACGGTGGTTTTATTTTCCTCTTTATGTCTAGACATAAAAACATTTTATATTTTCTTTTTTTATTGTATGCAAATATTCTTTCATAGTTGACATCTAATGCTTCAGACAGCTTTGTACTATGCTCTGTTTACTAAATATCTTTCCGAGCATTTTCTCTATTATTAAAACTCTTCATAAATATTTTGTGGCCACACCACATTTTTTTAACTACTCTCTTATTAGATATTTAGAGTGGATTTTCATGAGGTATCATTTTTTAACATAAATAACACTGTGTCAGACATCTTTTGGACTGATTCTGGAACGATGATCTGCAAAGGGTATAAAGTATTTTCCATGGTCCTGTTATATATTACTAATATGCTGTGCCATGCAAAACAAGTTTAAGCAATTCACCCTCACAAACATTCTATCAAAGTGTCTAGTGTACGTAATTCTGCTGACATCATTTTTTAAATTCTTTAAACATTATAGCAAAAACATCTTATTTTCTATTATCTTTGATTCTTAAAGAGGTTGAACTTTTTTTATGTTTATTAGTTATATTGAGTTCCTCTTTGATGAATGGGTTGTCTACTTTTTTACTGAGATCACAGTGTTTTACTTATCAATGAGTATAGTCTCCTTACGTAGCAATATCTTCAATCTATTGTCTGTCACGTTTGTCAGCTGATGTCTCTTGCAAAATGCCCAATATAAGAATTTCTGGCTCTGTTTTTCCCACTGATTCTAGAGAGAAAAAAAATGTAATGATGTGAACCTGACAAGCAGGAGGCTGTGGCCTGGAAAATTGACACAAAAGATTAAAAAAAAAAATTAGTCAATCTGTCAATGTCACTCGATTAGCCTGCACTGTGGTGACCAGAGACTGTGATGCACGTGATTAAGTTTGATCATTAAGGATCTAGGAACCTCCTGTGAGTAAGTCTCTGGAGCCTGAGATGACCATATTGCCAATAGGCTTTAATGACTCCAAGCAGTTTGCAGACCACCTTCACAGCAGGGACCTGAATATCTAGGTTACTGCCACCCCACCCCGGCCCTGCCCCTATAGACTGGCCACAACTGATGCAATGACAGAAATTTCTCTCCACTTCACTTGTGTAATAAAATTCACTGACTTCCTCTGACTTGCATGTTTCTTAGAGCCTTAACCTTAGTATCAGTGAGATATGACCTGAGTGCCATTCATTTTTTTCTCATCCATTCATTCAAACAAACATTTATTGTCTATTATTTGCCAGGCACTGTGATGAGTATTGAAGAAACAATGATAAGCAAAAATGAACAAAATCCCTACCCTCATGGATTCTAGTGAGAAGAAAAGCATTAACCACATAATCACACAAACAAAGGCGGCTGGAGCACAGTGTCCTGACAAAGCATAGAGGACATAAAGTTGGAGAGGCAGACTTCAGTGGACCATGCAGAACCTTGAACAATAAGAAGCCATTGACTGTTCTAACCATATCTGGGCTTTGGAAAGGCCACTCTGGCTGTTGGATGGAGAAAAATTTGGAAGTGGGGGATAGTGTAACATTTGGAGGCTATTGCTGTGGCCTGGGAGAAGCAATGAGAGTAGCTCGCACTAGGGAGACAATAAGATTTTCTCTTTGCTTCTTTCTACTCATCTGCATTGCTGAACCTAACACCATAACAGTATCACTGAGTAGAGAAAATGCACTCAAGGGGAAGATAGGGACCTCGTATAAATACTATTTTGGCTGTCACCTGAAGGACAAAACCAAGCTAAAGTGCCTTTTTCCAGAGTAAGTCTGGTGGTAAAAAGCCAGCTATTCAATACATTAAGCCAATGAATTCCCACTTTGTATGGTGTTTTCTGACACCAAATACATCATTTCAACGCCAAACAATTCTCCAATTCTCTGGCTCCAAATGGGTGTTCTATAGTTCAATTCAATACTGACACTAACTACCCGGATTGAGCACAGATCCCACAAGTTAAGGATCAAGTCCTTCAATTCTGACACCAACTACCCAGAGTTAGCACAGACCCCTCAAGTTAAGGGCTCAGTTCTACAAGACTTGCCTGACTTCAGACACTAGTCACGAGTCCTGGGTCCCCAGGCTACCTGCACTCTTGTCCAACTTGGCTAAAAATTCAGGGGTTCTCACAACCCCTCCCTCAGGTTAGGTAATTAGCTAGAACAACTCACATGGTATAAAGTGCTATACTTACTATTACAGTTTATTATAAAGGATACAAATGAACAGCCAGATGAAGAGGTACATAGTTCAAGGTCCACAAAGGTTCTGAGCCCAGGAGTTTCTGTCCCCATGGAGTTGGGGTACATCACCCTCCTCGTAAGTGAATATATTCGCCAACTTAGAAGCTCCCTGAATGCTCTTGTTTAGGAGCTTTTATGGAAGTTTCATTACACGGGCACAATTGATTACATCATTGGCCACTGGGATTGAACTCAATCTCAGGCCCCTCTCTCTTCCCTGGAGATGGGAGGGAGTAGAAGCTAAAGTTCTAACCCTCTAATCACAGGGTTGGTTTTTCTGGTAACCAGCCCCATCCTGGAGGTACCCAGCCCACCTCCTACTTGAAGCATCTCATTAGCATACAAAAGACACTCTTATCACTCAGGAAATTCCAAGGGTGTTAGGAGCTCTGTGTCAGGAACCAGGGAGAAAGACCAAATATTTTTTATTATACCACACACTTCTTTTCCCAGCACTGGCCATTTTAGTCCTTTCTTATTTGTAAGACAAAACATTAAAAGCAAATCTTTCTTCCAGATAGAAAAGTAATGTCATATTGGGAACTCATACTGTCATTCTAAAATCTATTTGAGGTTTTTAAAATGCATTAATTAATTGTAAAAAAGTGTTTGTTGAGTGCCTACTGTGTGCCAGGTACCATTCCAGAAGCTGAGATATAGTGATAGAAAGGATAGACATGATTTATACCCTGATTGAACTTACACTCTAGTGAAAGATTGACATGAATATATGTTCAATGGACAAATAAATGACTATAAATTTATATTTATACTCATATTTATATTTGTAATTTCAGATAGTGGTTAGTGTTGTAAAGAACATAAATAGGACCATGGTATATAAAGGGACAGCCAGGGGAACTACTTTAGATAGAGTGGTCAGAAGAAGCCTCTCTGAGGGGGAGGTGACATTTGTGCTGAGTCCTAAACCTTAAGAAGGAGAAAATCAAACAAAGACCGTGGGAACAAGATCAAACAAAAAACAGGAAGAGAAAGTGCAAAAGCTTGGTATTTGTCAGGTAGTATTTGTAACATACAGCCCCAAAGTCTCAATGGCATGACATAATAAAAGCATATAGTATTTCTCACCTAGAGTACAGTCCAGTGCAGGCCTCAAGGGATAGGGGAGGAGGTGCTCTGTTCCACAGAATCACTCAGACTCAGACTCCTTCCAAAGCATGGATGCACCATTTTTAAGGTCTCACCCTCCTCTGCATTCACGTAGTAGATGGAGAAAGAGAACATAAGCTTGCATGTGGACAGTTCTATAGACCAGACCTGGAGAGGATGCACATCATTTCTGCCCACACTCTATTGGCTACAAGTCAAACATCCACCTGTGAGAGGCAACGAAATATGTGTGTGGCCAGGAATAAGAGGGAAATGGTTTAGTCAACAACTAGCCCGTGTTTGCCACAGGCCCCAAGCTTGAAATAATGGCATGTGTACATGTCATGAAAAGAGGATGGATTTTATTCTAGTTGGCAGCAGGGTGCTGACTACATATGACTCACATTTGGAGAAGATCCCTCTGGCTGCTGTGTAGAGAATAGATTGGAAAGGTGTAAATAATGGAGACAAGAGAACTGCTTAAGAAATGTTTGCACTGGTTCCAGGTAAAGAGCGGCATGAAGGCTTTAGCAGTGGAGATGGTGAGAAGTGGTCAGATTCAGAATCTGTCTTGAAGCTATCACTGATACAACTTGCTTATAGATTGAGTGAGAGCTTTGAAAGAATTGAGGATAACTCCTTAGTTTTGAGTCCGAGCCCAAAGATGGTGAAGTTTGCTTAGATGGGAAAGTCTAGGAGAGAGGCAGTTTCAGAGTGGAGGTAGGGGAAACAAGAATTCTATGTTGGCCATGGCAAATGTGAAGAGTGTAGGGGCATCCAAGAGGCAATGTCCCAGCAGAGAGTTGAATATATGAACTGGGCATTTAGGAGAGAAGTCAGGGCATTTGGGAGTCCTTGAGGTAAAGATATTACTTAAAGTCATGGAACTGAGTGGGTTCATTGTGTCAGGAGGGTAGACAGAGTACGTGGGGTATATAATTTCAAAGGCTGATGGATTTGGGGAAGAAAATACAAAGTTATTCTTACTGCAACCATTATTTCCAATGAAGAATAAGATATTCATCAGCTGAGAGAGAGGCTTATAGAAATGGGGCAGGAGGTGTACATAGAGAAAAGTATAAAATCATAAACTCAGAAAGACAAAGGGGCTGTACTAGGGAAGTGCAGTAGGACTGTCTGGCAGAACAGAGTGTCCACTTGAGATGTGTGGTAATGAGCTGAGAACAGTCTACCCTCTCTGGAGATTTTCTCCAGTGCTCAGCTGCTTGGTGCAGGCACAGAGTAGGAGCATTTGGATTTCACTAGGTCAGGGTTTAACAGATGAGTTTACTGGGAGCAGCAGGCAAAAAAGGATGGGTATTGTGTAATAAGGAATTTGGCCTCATCAAAAGAGAGGTCCAGCCTTTAAGTTGGCAACTGGGAGGTAACCTCTAAACCCTTGGCATTCCCTCAGTGATAGGAGTGTCTTTTGTTATTAACGGTGGGCATCTCAGACCACACCCAATAGTTTATAGAAACAAGATAGCTCAAGGTAGGACTGGCCACATCTGATAGTATGAGAATGGGAAAACCAACTGTGTATTTAGAGAGCAGGGCTTTGGGTCACATGGTATCAGTCAACCTTGAGACAGAGTTTAGCCACATGGGCAATCAATCAGTCATTCCCACATAATGAAGCTCCAATAAAAACTTTAAACACTGAAGCTTGGATGAGCTTCCTGAATTGGCAATGCTCTGTGTGTATTATCACATATGTCACATATCAATGCTGGGAAGATAACTTGTCCTGAGAACAATGGAAGCTTTGTGTTTGGAAGCCTCTTAGACGCTGCCCTCCAAGTCTCTTCCCGGGCTGATTTTAATATATCCTTTCCTTGTAATAAACATAACCGTGAGCATAATAGCTTTCAGTGAGTTCTGTGAGTCTTTCTAGCAAATTATCAAACTTGAGGATGGTTTTGGAAACCCCTCGGTTATTGGTTGAATTGTATCTCCCCCAAAATTCATATGTTGAAGTCCTACCCTTCAGGACCTCAGAATGTGGCCTTGTTTGGGAATTGGATCATTGTAGATATAATTAGTTAAGGTAAGGTCATACTGGAGTAGGGTGGGCCCCTAATCCAATATGACTGGTATCCTTATAAAAAGGGGAAATTTGGACACAGAAGGTGAAGGCAGAGATTGGAGTGATGCCTCTGCAAGCCAAGGAATGTCTAAGATTGTTAGCAAAACACTAGAAGCTAGGGTAGAGGCATGGAACAGATTCTCCCTCACAGCCCTCAGAAGGAACCAACCCTCCTGACACCTTGATCTTGGACTTTTAGCCTCCATAACTGTAAGACTAAATTTCTGTTGTTTAAACTACCCAGTCTGTGGTACTTTGTTACAGCAGCTGTAGCACACTAATACACTCCCAAATGTGCAGTTGGTGTCAGAAGTCTTGGGCAGACTTGGCTGTCTAGAGGACTATGCTCTTAACCTCACAATTTAGCTAACTGTGGGGAGGTGTCTAGGCTGGACACAGAAGGATATGATGACTTGTGGGGAGATGGAGAGTGAGAAAATTGTAGGAGCAATAGATTGAAGGCCCCAGTGTGGTTAAAGAATTGTTGTACTGGGATACTAAAGAGAATGAGATGGAAAAGTCAAGTTGGTGATCAGAGAATGATCTTACAATCTCTATCTTACAATAGAGATTTTTGGAGGTGGTGTAATTATTAATTATTACAAAGTCTAACATAAGACCAGGGAAAGGGTGGCTGAAGTAGAGAAAAACATCATGAGAGGTAAGGAAGTAAAGGAACCAAGAGGCCAAGATATTGACTGTGATCATTGACACAAATGTTGAAGGTCTCAACAATGATCGTGGGAGCAGTAGGGAAGAAGGAAAAGGCCAGGTACCACAGTCTTTAATGGATAAGAGGGAACAACTCAGCTGTCCATGGGTGAAATCTAGAAGCAGGGCATTGGGTAGCAACATCTGATGACACAGGCTTTAGTGGAACTTGAGCAATGATTGAAGGAGCAGTAAAAATGACTTGAAAGTGTCAATGGGGAGGGATCAAGGAAGATACCCACCCACCTCCAAGTCTTAGTACAGGGGAGTCTGACTTGCACTAAATTATGTATTCATTCAACTGCACACATACCCTAAAGATCAGGAATAACCAAAGTGGTATTTTTAAAAAGTCCCTATCTGTCCTAAACATAAAAGTTATGTGGGGATCCCAGACATCTAAGACATGAAATAGGGAAATAACAGCGCACT
Source organism: Diceros bicornis minor (assembly GCF_020826845.1). Lineage (NCBI taxonomy): Eukaryota > Metazoa > Chordata > Mammalia > Perissodactyla > Rhinocerotidae > Diceros > Diceros bicornis. The sequence goes on along the minus strand of NC_080749.1, from coordinate 22,036,445 downwards.
TCACAAAGCTAGAAAGCGTAAGAGCTTCAATTTGAACTCTGTTCTCTGTGGCTGCAGACGTAACATCTTTACATCTGCTGCTCTTCCCTGGGAAGGATTATGCTTCCCCATCTCGTTGAAATCAGGCTTTGGCCAATACGATATGAGCAGAAGTAATGAGCATCCCTTCCCAGCAGAAGTTTGAGGATCCAGTATGTGATCACCATGTTTTCTTTTTCTTCCGCCATAAGACCAGCAAGGTTCCAGAGAGAGGCAGCTCCATCAGTTCGGGTCCCAGAGGAAGACCACCTGAGCAGACTCAGCCAACTGCAATGACACGCAGCATGAATGAAAAATAAAACCCACGTTGGTTGCTGAAAGCCACAGAGGCTTTGGAGTGATTTGCTATTGCTGCATAGCCTAGCCTGGCCTAACTGATACAGTGAGGAATCCAGGACTGCCTGAGGTTTCAGGTTTGGGTACCTAGGTAGATGGAAGTACCACTCACTCAGCCAGTGAGTGGAGGGAGGAGGAAACATTTTGACCCATAATGCTCTTTCTCCATCCAGCCTGGACTTCCTGATAACCATTTCCAACCTTCTTCCTCAGCTTAGTCATCCTGTGAATGAGCTTTGCAGTAATAATCCTCTGCACTGGAAGCAGCCCCAAGATTGTGCCCCTTACATTCTATCCCAGTCGCATTCTCCCTCCAGTTTTACTTGGGGCTGGGGTGGGGGTAGGGGCATCTACACACACCCAAAGTCACCGGAAAATTTCTTATTGCTCTCCAGAGTAACTTTCACAATGTCTGCACAACAAAAAGGGACTTTCTAGCAGCTAGACAACACAAGAAGAATATTCCCATGGCCTGGAACAAGTCATTTTAAGACCTGTATTGTTTAGACTACAAGTTCTTGATAACTTTGCCTGATTCTATTATACTTTACTAGTTTATTCCTGCTCCACAGCCATAAAAATAATGGGAACAGAACAACGCCTCATTTCACCTAGAGTTATATCCTCCTCAAGCTTTTCCTGGCAACCATTTTCTTGCATCCTTTAGGCAAGAGTTTATTGAGATAACAGCCCAGAAAGTAGAACCCTTATACATTTGTTACATCACCCCACATCCTTCCCTGAGCTCAAGTGATAATGGCTCCTTCATTAAACTTATCTCCAGAAAACATGGAGGAGTCACCTGGTAGTCACTAGTCCATTTGTTCGGTCTTTGCTCCTGTCAGCCTTCCTTTATTTTGTTTCTTTATCAAATGTCTGCCGGAGGAGTTGAACATCCAAGCCCAATGTGCAATTGCTAACACTAAGTTATTCCTTCCTTTTACAAATGGAGCTGCCATGCAGACGCTGCAGCAGGAGGCCAATGGGAGGGACGCAGCTCTCACAATGTTCCTCAGAGCCTCCTCAGAAGCAGGCCTCAGGATGAGCTCTGTTTAGACTCCTACCATCACTGCCAGTTTTACAGCAATGGTCCCCTAAGTGGCCCCCAGTCTCACTCCATCCAATCACTCCATCATCCACAGTACAGCACGAGAGATCTTTCTAAAACACAAATCAGATCATGCCTCTGTGCTGCTTAAAATCTTTCAGCAGATCCCTATGACAGAGAAAATTAAGCACACTCTTTAGCACTTACACAAAGCCCCTCACCATCTCTCTTTGGCTACTTTTCTATATTTTTCCTTCTGTATGCAGTAGTCTTTGGGCATACTTCAGGTCTTTTCTACCTGGAAAACTTTTGTATCTTTCAAATCTGAGCCTCAGTGTTATCTCCTCAGGAAGCTACCCCTGCATGCCACGCCCCAACCCATCCCATATTCTAACCCAACCTTAGTGGTCAAAGGTCTTCTTTGTCTTGTGAAACCTTCACCATGCCTCTATTACTGCACCATGGTTACAGTCTCACTATTGGCTTATATGGCATCGTCTCCATCCCATTTTGATACTCACAAAAAAAGGAACTATCTTACTCTAGCATCAGTGTAGTGTCTGACATATAAGAAGGCTTCATTTCTTTTTACAAGCATTTACTGTGCTAAGTGGGGGGAATCAAAGGTAGGAAAGGCCCAGTCCTTGTCGTAGAGGAGTAGGCAGGATTGTAGGGCAAACAAGCACATTTACAAATAATTGTATTATATGATAGGCCTATGTCACAAGAAGTCCACACGTCTTTCCTAAAGGAAAAAGGTGAATGTATCAAAGAATACAATTAGGAAGAATTATGATCTCATCCTTGTCTTTATTTAGAGATTAAGTATGGTTTAAGGAGATGCATATGGGTGCCAAGTCAACAAAGGGTGGACTTGTGATGGTTAATTTTATGTGTCAACTTGACTGAGCCACAGGACACCCAGATATTTGGTCAAATATTATTCTAAGTGTTTTCAGATGAGATTAACATTTAAATCAGTAGACTGAGTAAAGCAGATTGCTCTTCTTGGTGAGCCTGATCCAATCACTTGAAGTCCTGAATAGAACAAAAAGGCTGACCCTCCCCCGAGTAAGACAGAATTCTTTCCTGCCTGACAGCATTCGAACTGGGACATCTTCCTGCCTTTGGACTCAAACTGAAGCACTGGCTCTTCCTGGGTCTCGAGCCTGCTGGCCTTCAGACTAGAACTACACCATTGGCTCTCCTGGGTCTCCCGCTAGCTGACTCACCCTGCAGACCTTGGGACTTGCCTGCCTTCATAATTGCATGAGCCACTTCCTTATAATATCTTTATATATATATATATACATGCATCCTATTGGTTCTGTTTCTCTGGGGAACCCTGACTAATACATCCTATTACAGTGATAATAATAAAGATAGCATTGCTTAATCAGAGTTTGGGCTTTTGAGCCAGAAGGCACGGGTGCAAATCCCAGCCCTACTGTTGATTAGCTTTGTGAACTGGGCAAGTTATTTAACCAATTCTTGCCCTGATTTCCTCCTTTTTAAGGTGGGGATAATAGTGGTTCCTACTTCATGGGGCTGTTAGGAGGATAAGATTAAATGAGTGAATACACAAAAAAGCACACAGAACAAAGGTTAGCACACAGTAAGCATGCAATAAATATTAGTGGTTACCATTTTCAGTCATTAGCATTTATTGTTAACTCAGTAAAATGGCAGTCACTATGTCATCTGCTTTACACACACTGGCTTGTTGAATCCCGCAACCGTGCTACGGAGGTACTCATGTTGTCCCCATTGTACAGTGAAGAAAACCAGGGCAGCACGGCCCAGTGGTGTAAAGTGTGGCTTTTGGAATCTGACATACCACCCAGGGGACCCTGGGCACATTATTTAAACCTCAGTTTCCTTATAATAGAATCGATTTTATAGGGTTGTTTGGAAGATTACACAAGACATAAAAATCTTAGCATAGTGCTGGGCACATAATAAGCACTCCACAAATGTATTAGAAGATACAATTGTTATTACGATATTATTAATAATAATTGTTGAGGATAAGTCCTCAGTGACACTGGAGCTGAAGCCTGAGCCCTGGTCTGGCTGACTCAAGCCTAAGCTTCTAACCCTGCTCTGTCTTCCCCTCTTGCACCAGCTCTGCCGACCCCGGAGCAGATGCTGAGGCCGGTGCTGCAGATTGCTAGGCCTGTGGACAGTGGAGCTGTAAGAGAGCAAATCAGAACTCCAACACCAGATGAAAATGCTGGACGCTGCCTCTCCCCTTCACAGTGCTCTGACTAATTAAGATACAATACCTTTTCCCTCGGTCCTGTTTCATTTTCAGTTTTACTTCACAGTAGAAGTCGATATCAGTGTTTCTTAACATGTTCCAATTATTTTTCCTTTGTGAAAATAAAAAGACAAGAAAAAAATACCCGGCCAAAGATATCCTTCATTGGCTGTTTACATTCAATCCACCTAAATAATTTTTCCCCAGAAATTAAAAAAAATAAGAGCAGGGGCTGGCCTGGCGGCAAGGCAAGTTCGCATGCTCCCTTTTGGCAGTCCGGGGTTCACGGGTTCAGATCCTGGGCACAGATTTATGCACCGTTCATCAAGCCATGCTGTGGCAGTGTCCCATATACAAAATAGAGGAAGACTGGCACAGATGTTAGCTCAGAGACAATATTCCTTACCAAAAAATAAACAAACAAAAGCAGGGGGCTGGCCCTGAGGCCTAGGGGTTGGGTTCAGTGCACCCTGCTTCAGAGGCCCAGGTTTGGGTCCCGGGCACAGACCTACACCACTCATCAGCCATGCTGTGGTGGTGACCCACATACAAAATAGAGGAAGATGGACACAGATGTTGGCTCAAGGTGAATCTTCCTCAGCAAAATAAATAAAATAAATAAATAAATAAATAAATAAATAAATAAATAAAAGCATTCCCCCGTGGGCCCAGCCTGGTGGTGTAGTGGTTAATTTCGTGCACTCCAATTCGGCAGCCCAGGGTTCACAGGTTCAGATCCCAGGCATGGACCTACGCACTGTTCATCAAGCCATGCTGTAGTGGCGACCCACATGCAAAATAGAGGAAGACTGGCACAGATGTTAGCTCAGAGCTAATCTTCCTCAAGCAAAAAGAGGAAGACTGGCAACAGATGTTAGCTCAGGGTGAATCTCCCTCAGCAAAAGAAAAATAAATAAATAAATAAAAGCATTCCCCCACGGGACCGGCCTGGTGGCATAGTGGTTAAGTTCGCACGCTCCGCTTCAGCGGCCCAGGGTTCACAGGTTTGGATTACTGGCACAGACCTAAGCATTGCTCATCAAGCCATGCTGTGGCAGGCATCCCACGTATAAAATAGAGGAAAACGGGCACAGATGTTAGCTAAGGGCCCATCTTCCTCAGCAAAAAGAGGAGGATTGGCCATGGATGTTAGTTCATGGCCAATCTTCCTCACAAAAAAAAAAAAAATAAAAACACCATTTCCCCAAGCAGCCACCTCTGGGCACGGACAATACTTCAGATATAGTCATCTTCTCCTCGGAATCGCTCTTTATGCTGGTGACACTCTCTCTGGGAGTTCCTTGAAGGAGCAAGGGGTGAACTGTGCTCTCTAGAAAACTCCAAGAAATGGAGTAGGATGACATGGGCACCCGGGGACACCTGGCTCCCCATTCTTGTCCTCAACAAGAGTTTTCAAAGTGCTTTTCACAGATCTATTTTTAAGGGCTGCTCTCCTCACTCAGATATGTCTCTGACCTTACAGCTTCGGAACACTAGCTTTGAGCTATTTTTATATTAGTGATAATGGGTTTGGGCTAAGGCACAAACTTGTCGCCTTTGCTGGTCCTCCCTGTGACAGCACAGACATTGGTGAGGCAGCGGAAGAGTAACGTGAGCAGCCAGAGGGAAGCTCTGGGCTTCAGAGGATAGGCCGGGAACCTCGGCCTTATTAGCCCAGCAGCTACCACCCCAGCAGGAGCTGCTGGGGGCCGTTTCGTGACACTTGTCTCTGGGCCCTCACCTTCTCCCCTTCTCCCCCCACTGCCCTTGCCTTGCGCTCTCTCTTTCTGAGCCCTCCTCTCCATTTTCCCTTCCCTTAAGGCTGTGTTTGCATAACCAATACTGAGAAGGCTGCCTCCTCAGCCTACAGTGGAGCCAGCCCTGTCACTATGCCAAGAAGCCTAGAAATTCGTCTTTAAACATAATTTGTTTTTTTGCCAGCACACTCCCTAAAAGACTTTTAAAAAAGTTTTTATATCCCCTCATAAATTTTTAAGTTTGCATCTAAAATGTTTATCATATGGTTGATAGTTAAAGAGCATGTGATTTCCAAGCTGTATATTGTGTGTGTGCTTTAAATATATTTTCACGAAAACCTTGGAGCTACAGATTTAACTCATTTAATTCATAGAAAATATCTGCCATATAACCTCATGGGCAAGGTGATCTTTTTTTTTTGTGTGAGGGAGATCAGCCCTAAGCTAATATCCATGCCAATCCTCCTCTTTTTGTTGAGGAAGACCAGCCCTGAGCTAACATCTGTTGCCAATCCTCCTCCTTTTTTTGTTTTTCCCCCTTTTTCTCCCCAAAGCCCCAGTAGATAGTTGTATGTCATAGTTGCACATCCTGCTAGTTGCTGTATATGGGATGCTGCCTCAGCATGGCCAGACAAGCGGTGGGTTGGTGTGCTCCCGGGGATCCGAACCCGGGCCACCAGTAGCGGAGCGTGCACACTTAACCGCTAAGCCATGGGGCCGGCCCCTGGGCAAGGTGATCTTCATTGTCAAACCAGTCAGCCTGATCAAGTTTGCATTCTGACAAAAAGCGTGGCTTCATTTTTTAAAAATCAACCCGTGTTAACAAGTGTCTCTGTGACAAATATCTCATTTCTAAATTCTAACTTGAAGACAGATGAGATGGATAGATAGATCAATTGATACACAGATGGCTAGATAGATGGAAGGAGGGGAGAATAGGAGGGAGGGAAGAAGATGGGTGTCTGGCCATGATTGTGTAACCAGATCACTTAATTTTTTTTGCTGTGGAAGATTCGCGCTAACACCTGCTGCCAATCTTCCTCTTTTTGTATGTGAACCACCGCCACAGCATGGCCACTGACAGAAGAATGGTGTAGGTCCACACCTGGGAACAGAACCCAGGCTGCCAAAGCGCAGCATGCCAAGCTTAACCACTAGGCCACTGGGACTGGCCTCAATACTTCTTAGCTAAACTCTGTTTCCCAAGTTTCTTCCTCAGGAGCTACCCATTCCCAAATTGTCCCTCTTTTTAGTGCTCCAGAGGTTTTTACAGCCTAGAGAAAGAAACAGTAAAATTCAGTCTGGGTTAAATATATGCTTTTCTCTTTTAAAGTGGACAAGGACAATTGTGAAAGGAGGGGTGAGCTCTCAGGCAGACCCGTGTTCACAAAGAGGCCACACGGAGGTTGGGGATCTGCAATGATTCCCCTACAGCCCACACACCCAGGTTGAAGACCCATATCCTCCCCAGAGAAGTTCTCCGGAGGATTTCTGAGCCTATAGCTCTAACCTCTCCAGTAAGGGTAACCTGTAGCCTTTCTTTGCTTTTCTAGGCCTCAAATTTCCTTTAAATGGGGATTATAAGAACTTCCCAGACACTGCCTTCTTGGCAGATAGATAGATATAGATTTTTTTGCTTGCTTTATAACCTTATATACTTCCTCTTTCTGTCCTCAGGCTTATGTCCCTCCACCCTCCTCCCCACTCTGAGAGGAAGTGGTATTGACCTGACTGGGGGATGGATGAGTCTGACACCAAGCAGAGTCGTGTATTAAATGTCACTGTGGTGTCTGTCTGTCTGCCTCTCCCTCTTTCTCTGTCTCTTTCTTTCTCTCTCTCAGACTCTCTGTGCCCGACTGGGAGAGAGGTGGGCTGGGGAAGTGTCTTCTTTGTTCTTCCTCAGGTCAAAACTTGGGGGAGGAGTAGAGTAGGACCATGTCGGCCTTGGGCCTCAGCAGCACCCTCCAATCCACTTCTACCTGAGGGGGCTAGTCATAAGGGCTGTCCACAAATACTGTTTCTCCTCCTTTGATGCACCCGGTAAGACCGTACTTCTCTATATTCCTAGACTTCACCATGTGACTGGCTTTGCCCAATGAAATTCAAGGAAGAGCTTTAAAGTCCAGTGAGTTTCATGCCTCATTTCCCTCTCACAGCTGCAGTAATCCTGGAAACACATGTCAGGATGAAGTTTCTGTCAATCTGGGTCCCTGCATTACCACAGTGGGGCATGTAGCAGAAGTGACCTGCATTGGGCATGTAGAGGAGTAGGAAACGAAGGTTTTTGTTGCATTAAGCCACTGAGACTTTGGAGATGTTTCTTACCACAGAATAACCTAACCTATCCTGACTAATACATATCTATGAAAGCTCATGTTCACATTGGGTCCCTACCCGAACCTGTGTCTATATTTCAATTAATATGACACTCAGCACTTAGAGGACGAGGATTTATTGCCTGGTGCCTTAGCCACCAGGTTCATTTCTCCTCCTTGGAACCACTCATGTCATGGTAAAGCAATGCTCAGTGCCAATAATACCATTATCCTCCATAAGTGTTATTGCCCGCCCTCCGGATGAGTTGGGGTGGAGGGTGAGTCAGGTAGGCTGAAAAGGCTGTTCTCTGGTTGACATGAATCCTATGACAGCAATTTCTCTTGGAAGTCTCTAGGCTCCAGTTGACATGGCATCTGGCTTAGGAGCAGGTGTCGAGAGACGATTCTTCTTTAGAAATAAGAAACTAATGTCAATCCTATGAATTGACTACAGTTGCTACTCAATCTTAGCTAGGGCAAACAAGCTCCTTTTGCCCTATGGAGGTTGAGGAGCTAACCTATGTCTTAGCACTTCTACCTGTTTCAATTGCATTTACTTATGACCAATTAAATTCATTCACTTTAATGTGTTAACAATTCTCAATAATATACAACAAACCCAGCACTGCAAAAGAACTTTTTTTTTTTCAAACATCAATCAAGCCTACTAACGGTCTCCAAATACATCACAAGGGCAGTCTTCTGTCAGGGATATGCCTGCCCTCAACAAGATTTTTCCAGTATTGCTCCACAATTTTATTATTTTGAAAAGCTTTTTAATCTAGCGGGAAACAGCAAAGTTCAAGAGGAAAATTGCTCTGACCTTGGGAGAAAAGTGTTGCATGGTATTATTAGAACCTTGAAGTGGGCTCTGTTCAAAGAATGTCTCTGGTTGCCATCCTGCTACCTTAGGCCCTGAGATACATGCACTCTCATATCAACTGGAGGCACTGCCACTGTCTTCATCACACCCTCCCTCTATTGGTTTATGTGTATAACACTGGACCAGGGCTTGGAATCCAGAGACCCAAGGGGACCTGACTTACTGAACCACGATATGGACTCACGCCCCAGTCTGGCTGCTAATGTGCTAGGCTCTTACTCAGAGCTCACAGTTAAATGTGGCGCTCTTATTCTCCTGATTCAGTCTGCATTCCTGATCTTTTTACCCCAGAATCACTACCTTGGTTCAAGAATCTTCTTCACCAATCTCTGGCTTTGGTTACCATTTGTGATGTCTGCTCCCTCCTTTCCTAAGTTATCGTTCAGGATGTATTTTAGAATCTACTGATTTTGTAGCATGAGCCAATCCCTCACTCCCAAGACAGAGATAGCCTTATTTCCTCGTAGGCCACCCTGCATTTGCACTTGCTATTCCTCTTGTCTGGGGCGTGCATCAGAGCCTGATCTACCACCTTGGAGATGTGGGTTTTGTTGGGGGTAGAAGATGGAGTAGGTGGGTCAGAGCCCTCGAAAGTCTTCCCTGACCACTTCTCCCCACACCCTAAATGGGTTAGGTGCCCATTCTCTGTGCATCCAGTCCATTCTTCAAGCCCTCCCTCAACCTCATCACTGGCTTTCCTTTAATTTGACTCTTACCCACCAAACTGTGAACTAGTTGAGAGCACTCAGCATTATTTATCTTAACAAAGGGCCCAAGGCCCTTTGTGAAGAAAGGAAGGAAGGAGGGAAGGGAAGGAGGGAGGAATGTTTAAAAAAGAGAAAGGTTTTGCTTTCTTAATTATATTATGATCATCATAATAGCTATTTTCCCTTGAAATTTAACAAAGTAGTTTGAAAATCCGCCCAAAAAACTAGGCAAATAAAAATAGAAAAAACACTTTAAGAAAAAGAATAATTGGCGAATGATTACAATTAATTGCCTGTTTTTAATTAAAGGTGATTTTAGTTGTAAACTTTCTAATGCAGAATGTTCTCTCTCCCAATTATCTTTTGAGGCAGAACAAAACACTGAGTCCCTAGGGCCAGGGATCTGAAAAGGTGTGAATCCACAGAGGATATTATCTTTGGGGATTCCAATTACTGGTAGGAAATCGTTTGCTCTTCAAAAGTCAGTATTAATAATACGTCCAATGCTGATAAATCTTAAGAATGTGACCAACCACCAGCTTAACCACAGTGGATTTTAGACAGTGGGGTCCAGGGGAAAAAGAAGAAAGATAAGTCTATTTAATTGTTAGCTCTAGGAAGATTTCACCTTGTCTGAAGATAACCTAGACTTTGGATCTTATTTAGAAACCATTATCTGTGGCTCTTCTGGGGTAAAAGTGCCCCCAGAAAGCCATGGACTTGAGTTGCGGGCAACCTAATTAATGGAAATGGCCTCTAACGTCAACTCAAGACCGTAAATAATGCCTACCTACATATTTCACAGTTTATAGTAATAAAATTAATGAACCACTTCTGTGGGAGACCAGAGAGAGTCAGAGGCAAGAATATATTCTCTGCTGTGGGCTGCCTTCAATTTGTGTTATGAACTGAGTTTTAGATGGATAGAACAGAGATCCAAAGATTGGAGCTGCTCTTTCCACAACTGGTAAACACACATTAGACTATCTAAAGACGTACAGACAATTCTACTGCAGTAATGGGATTCAATTCTCTTCAAGAACCTGTACTATATGCCAAACACATTCTGTAAGAGAGACAGGGGGTATAAAAGTGCATAGGAGGCAGTCCCTACCACCAAGGGACTCACAGTCTAGTAAGACAAGATATTAATTAATAATTATTAACTACAAATTAATAACAAATTTAGAATAATGTTTTTAATAAGAGATAAATAAGGCACAGAATTTATTGAGAGAAGAAGTAATTATCTGTCAGAAATATCAGGGAAAGTTTTATAGTGGAAGATGGACTTTGAAGAATGAACAGGAGTTTTCTAAGAGAAAAAGTGAGAGGGCATTGTTGGCAGAGTGACATCATGTGCAAAGGCACAGAGGCTTGAAATACTACGATGTGTTCAGTGAACTACAAGAAGACTGAAAGTTCAGAACAAGGCTGAAATTGAATCTTCAGATCGTCTCATTTCTGGGGTATCCACATTTGAATGTACAGAATGTGTGGATGACTGATTGGACTGTTCTTGGGCTTCATGGGGATGAAGATACGGCTCATCCACGAAACTAAGATTCTTGGGTTATTTCTAAAAAGTGTTAGAGAACTTGTTGTTGCTGTGTCCACACTGCTAGCCCATTGGATGAGCGACCATCCTCCGGGAGAGGGCTCTAGGATCAGGCCAACCTAAGGGACACCATTGGGGAAGAGGCAAGGACTTCTGATTCTGATATTACAGGAGTAATAACCAGTCAGATGAATCTTCAGAGATAAACCCCTGGAGTGGGTCTGAGTTACCCTTCTGAACAGGAATAGCTCTAGGTCTTCTTAGATTATATGAGTTCTCTGTGTGGGTGGGCTATGTACACTGCACTGAAAGCTTTATTTTGACCATTTTCTTCAGCTGTTGCATCGTTGCTATAAAGATATGTGCATTGTACATCACTCTGAGCACATAATCACAGAGCACTGCAGTGTAAGCAGAGAATAAGCAGTTTACCATTATCTTCTCTGTGACAGATGAATGTGAGATTTGTATGCAATAGCAAAGCCTACAAGATGACCCTGTGATGGGGACTAAATCATACATACATACGTATATGTGTTCACACACACCCACAGGTAACTGTGGGACACCTGCACGCATACCTACATTTTCCACTAGATAGAATTATTTTTATTATCACCTTTAGCAGGTACTAAAAAGATTTTATGCCTAAAATTGGCAGCAAAAGCAAATCCACATTCATCACCATCTCCCCTTTTCAAACAGCCTTGAGTTTAATAAATAAAAGATAGTGAAAACTGCTTCCACCAATCCAGTATTTAATACTGTATACTCTAAATCACTTGATTCAGTTGTTTTTAAAGTTTTCTTACTATCTGTAATTCAGCCAGTCTTCTGGATAGTGAATCTTTCCTTAGTAAAATTGCAAAATACATGCTATATTTCTAATTAATTGCCCCTTACTCTTGTTAGCCACTGAACTCAATTTCTACCTCACAAGGTTTTCCTAGAATTGGCTGGATTGTTATTGGATCCCAGAATTGTACTTTCAAGGGAATTGGGTAGACAAAAAGGTACAATTGCTTTATTTTTCACAAAGTGGAAAATGGTAATGGAAAATCTCACCAAATAACACGGCGTATTTCAAAAATGAAGAAGAAGAAAGAATAACCTTAGCCTTGCAAAATAGCTTTCTAAAATTATGCATAGTTGTTTTTATAAAACCTATTTGGTTGAAAAAAATCAAGACCAGCCTTCTGTGCATCCCCACTTCTATATTCTTCTAGTTTCCCCCTCCTTCCACTTTACCCCACCTCGGAAGGCTGGGTGAACACAATCAGCTCTCTGTTTATGATTACCATAGGTACACATTTCAATTTTAAAAAATGAACTTCAAGATGAAGGAGAAACTGGAAAAATGCTGAATTTATTTTAGGCCACCTGTTTGACTGCAGTCATACTAACATGAATATTTTGGGGGTTCAGGGTTGTATTACACAAACACACACATAGGCCATTTCTGAGATTTGCTGCTCTTTTTTTTTTTAGAGGCAACTGACCAGAGATAGGTTTAGGTAAGCAGGTTGATAACTGGAACTTGCTATATAAGCAAAGCAAATCAACCAACAAGCAGGTAGACCAACCTCAGAGACCTCTATAAAAGCCTCTAGGGAAAAAAATGCCCCCAGCCGCCTTCTAGCAGGTGCTGAAACAACAACCTGCTTCATCATCCACTGAGGCCCACACGGAACTCTGTGAGATTCTTACTTCATCTTCCCGTTTGGGCTCTCATCGACCGGACCTGGATCTGTGGCTCCTCAATTTCACGTGCCTTTTGATTAACTCCCAAACTGTGATCTTCTGACCCAGGAAGGACAACTGGATTTCATCCACCTGTTAACTAGAGAGCAGGGTTAAGTGGAAAGAAAAGGGTGCTATGGGACTTCCGTTTCTGGCAAGAAGCGGGACTAAATACTCTGACCGAAAAACAGCCCACTCCACAAGGACTGGATGTTGGATGAATTACAACAAAGTTTAAAACATTGCTGAGCTCACAAAAATGGAGCTAGGGGAAATCCCTAAGGGCAAAAACAAACAAACAAGAAATACAAGAGCAACAACAACCACAAAGTAGGGGTGAATAAAATCAGGGTAGTAAACAAACAAATGCCTTTACCAAGAATTCAGCGATTTGGAATTAATGGCTGGCCATGCACGAAATGGGAGACTAGGATTGCCCAAATTTGTGCAAAGCTTAATTTGAGCAAAGGGCTTGAGATGCTCTCCTCACTAACACACACACACACACACACACACACACACACACACAAAGCCAGAACCTTGAAAGGGAAGAGTAAGCTAGGAAAAAATACTCTGCCTGCAGCACAGAGAGATGACGAGGAAATCTGCCTGTCTCTGCCACAGCTTTGTTAGAAATAATAACGATAACCACCCCGTCTTCTCTGTACAGGGAATCATGGAACTGCTCCCACGTGGGTATAGATATTGACTTTATATTATCTTCATGGCCAGAAAAATCCAAACCAAAGAATTAAAGAGAACAAAGTTGGTAGTACCCCTGGGCTTTAACTGAAAGCAAACACAAATTGCCTTTGGAAGAAAGCCGGGCAACCTTGCTTGGCCTCTCAGGAAACTCAGATTAAATTCAGCTAAATATGAATTCACAATAAAAAAAATGACCCAACATGTAAGGAAACAGGCGACCATGAGTAAGAATCAATAAAACAAACAAATGACCAAACAAACAAGATACACGATCCCCACAGTACCACAACTTAGAATTATCACAAAAAAATATAGAAAAACTGTGTATAACACTATTTAAAGAAATAAAATATGTTATACAAAAAATGAGCAAAGACAAAAGAGATTACTAAAAATAGCCAGAAAGATTTAGGCAAAGACTCTAATAAAACTTTTAAAAATAAAAAATATAAGCATTGAAATTAAAAATGGCTGGGTTAAACAGCTGGCTACACACAGACAAACAGAAAACTATAAACCTGGAAGAATTATGCTGAATGTGCCCAGAGACACAAGGAGATGGGAAGTATGAAAGAGATGTTAAGAAACAGGGAGGATGGAATGACAAGATCTAATGTGGGTGTCTAATCACAGTCCCTGAAGGAGAAAAGAGAAGGAGACAGCATGAGAAAAGAAAAGGGCAGACCACTCTCCTTAAGGAACATAGATTCAATACACCTAAACAAAGTATTGGCAAACCAAGTCTAGAAAAAGTTAAAAAATATTATACATCGTGACCAAGTTGGGTATATCCCATAAATTTGACTTAACATTAGAAAATGTTGTTCACCACATTAACTTAGTAAAATTCACTACATTAATATAGCAAAAGACAAATGATGTATGATTATCTCAGTAGATAAAGGAAAAGTCTTTGAGAAAATTCAGTGTTTTTAGGGGCCAGCCTGGTGGCGTAGTGGTTAAGTTTACACACTCTGCTTCAGTGGCCCGGGGTTTGCAGGTTCGGATCCTGGGCACGGACCCATGCACTGCATATCAAGCCATGCTGTGGCAGGTGTCCCACATATTAAAAAAAAAAAAAGTAGAGGAAGATGGGAACAGATGTTAGCCCAGGGCCAATCTTTGTCAGCAAAAAAAAGAAAAAAAGAAAAAAGAATTCAGTATTTTTAATGAAAATTCTTAGAAACTTAGAAATAAAGGGAATTATCCTAACCCAAAAAGGATAGCTACCAAAAATCTAAGGCAAACATCATTCTTTAGGTGGAAAATTTAGAAACATTCCCTTTAAGATAAGAACCAAGTCAAGGTTGCCCTATATCACCATTTTTATTCCACATTGTATTGAAGGTCCTAGCCAGTTGAGGATCAAAAAGAGGGAAAAAAAAATCTCCGTTATTTGCAAATGATATGATTTTCTATATTGAACACCTCAAAAAAATCTAAAAAGAGTTTTTGTAATTAATAAGAGTATGGCAAAGTTATAGCACATAAGTTCACTATGTAAAAATTAATTGTATTTCTATACACAAGCACCAAATAAGAAAAAGAGGATTATTTTTTTAAAAAGATACAATTTGCGATGGCAACCAAAATATAATGTAACTTGGAATAAATTTAGTACAATTTGAGAAAATTATAAAATTTTATCCAATGGCATTAAAAAAGACCTAAATAAATGGGGCCAGCCCTGATGGTCTAGTGGTTAAAGTTTGGCACTCTCACCACCTCAGCGGCCCGGGTTCGCTTCCCGGTTGCTGAACCACACCACCCATCTGTCAGTTGCCACGCTGTGGTGGCAGCTCACAAAGAAGAACTAGAACAACTTACAACTAGGATATACAACCATGCACCGCGGCTTTGAGGAGGAAAAGAAAGAGAGAGAGGAAGATTGGCAACAGATGTTAGCTCAGGGCAAAACTTTTGGGGAAAAAAAAAAAAATGGAAAAACATCATAATCATGGATAGGAAGACCAAGTATCATAAATATATCAATTTTTCCCACTGATTTAATAAAATTCTATTAAAATCCCAACAGATTTAGTGTGTATATGCATCTGTTAAGCTGATTCAAAAGTTTTATACTGAAGATCAAGGCCAAAATAACCATCATACAAGTATTAATTAGGGTGTTAGTTTCTATAACAAACACGTTAGATCCAATATTTCGCTGGCTGGCTTATTTCTCATGTAACAGTCCAAGATGGGTGGGCTTGCCATTCTTATCAGCTGGCAATCTTCCATGTGGTCCTTTGGACTCAAAGTCCCCCCATTTGGCTGGCCAATGAGGAGAGAGTACAGAGAGAAATTGCTTCTAAACTATTTTATTCCAGCAGTGACACACATCACTCCATCCCGAAACATCTAACTGCAAGAGAGGCTAGGAACTGAAGTCTAGCAGCATGCCCGAGGAGGAGGGGAGCAGCTAACCATTCTCTGCCTTAACATTCCTAAAGAAAAAAGAAGGTAAGGAAATGTACTCTACTGGATTTCATGACAATCTAAAGCTACACATACACACATCACATACATTTATGTGTGTATATATATACACACACACACATAGAGAGAGAGACAAATTGACCAATAAAATTATCTTCAAAATTCAGACAGAGAACCATAATTATATGAAAACTAGATATATGAGGTAAGGGACAGTTCAGATAATTAGGGAAAGAATAACAAAAAACTCCCAGACATCTGGTTATAATATGGAAAAAATAAAATTGGACCCAATCTCATACTATATGCAAAAACAAATTCAATGTGAACTAATTAAAGATAAAAAGCAAAACTGTAAAAGTTTTAGAAAATGATATGGGGAAATATCTTTTTGTCTGCAGAGGAGGAAAAAAATTTCCTAACACAAAAAACCATAAACCAAAGGGAAGCTATTGATAAATTTGACTACATTAAAATTTAGAATTTCCATTTGCTAAGATACAATAGAAAGAAAAATATAAGCCACAAAGTAGAAGAAATTCGTTAACACATATATCCAGAATATATAAAAGAGCTCCTATCAATGAGAAGACAAACATGCTACTAGAAAAATGGGTAAAGGCTATAAACTGATATACCATTTTACACCCATCAAATTGGCAGAAATTTTAAAAGCAAACAATACCAAGAGTTGACAAGAATGTGAAGTAATAAGAACTCTTATAGATTGATGGTGAGAATATAAATAGTAAACCGCTTTGGATAATAGTTTATTGTTTCTCCTGTTAGTTGGATAACAGTTTATTGTCAAGTTGAAGAAGCACAAAACACGTAGCCCAGCAAATTTTACTCATATGTATGCATTCTAGAGAATTGCTTGTACCTGTGCTCCAGGGCACAAATACTAAATCTTCAAATCACCATTGATTATAATCACAAAAAACCTAAATGTTCACTGACAAGAGAGTGGATGAATAAATTGTGCTGTATTCAACCAATGGAATGCTTTATAGCAGTGAAAATGAATGGAATACCCCCACACACATGACCACGGATGAATCTCAGAAACATAATGTTGGGTGAAAGAAACAAGTTGAACAATAATACATACAGCATTTCTTTATAAAAAGTTCAGGAACAAAACTAAACAATATATTGTTGAGCATACATCAGTTATATAAGACTGTAATGAAAAGCCAGAAAATGATAAATTCAAATCAGAATATTGGTTATCCCGGGGCACTGGGGAGTGGGATATGATCAAGTAGGGAACATAGGAGGTTTCCATCAGATTGGTAACGTTGCACATCATACATAGAGTGGTCTGCATAGACCTTCATTTCTTTGGCTTTATACCTTATTGACATGTTTCTTTATATGTATGAAATATTGATAATAATTTCAATTTTTAAAAATTGAAATGTGTATACACATACACACACACAATATATATACTATATAAATATATATAAGTTCAGATTCAATTGCTTGCTTAACTTTCGCATACCTCAATATCACCATCTGTAAAATACTCTTTTCCTTAGGTCAATGTGAAGATTAAACAATACAACACATGTTTTAGAAATATAAAGTGTAACACAAGCATCAGGGATTATTTTAACTTACATAGAGATGCACAAGGAATTTTTGTGTGCTTAACTTCTTGGCTGTGTCATTTGCTAGCTGTGTGACCTTGGGGAAGTTATTTAATAGCTCTGAGTTTCAGTTTCTTCATCTGTAAAACAGAAATTATAGTACCTACCCCAAAGGGTTGTTGAAAGGATTCAACAAAACGACGTATTTAAAGAATCTAGTTGTTTTAGTCAGGAATTGTTTGCTTCAACATAGTATAAAATTTCTCAGACTTACTTAAGCAAAAAAGGGAATTGCTTTTAAATATTAGTGATTTCACTTACCCCCAAAGGCTGTACATGCATGTGGGCCTCCTGTGAGACTAAAACCAACTGAAGCTTTCAGGAAACAAGGTTGTGCTTCAACAAGTTCCTTTCTCTCTCTGGAGCTGCCTCTCTCTGATCCTGGACCTCACTCTTCTTTATGCCTCTCCCTTCATGTGGTAGAAGATACCCTCTCTCCCACACCTCTCCACAAATGTCTTCCAAGTTCAAGAATGAACAGTCATTGACTATCCATTCACAGTCGTAGTTCCAAATTCCCAGAGTAAATTCAAATTGGGTCAGATATCCAACCATGGTCCAGCCAGCTGTGACCAGGGACACAAGGACACAAAGTACCAACATGGTCACTCTAGTATCCTTGTAGCACCTGGCACTGCTCAGGCGTTCGATAAATGAATTTTATAGTTATTACTGCCTAAAATGCCAGGACAAATAAATACCATCCAGTTCATCCTATAACCTTGCTTTCTCATACCTGTGAGATTTATCTCCCACAGATAATTACAGAAAAACCCAGGGAAATGGGTTGTTTATCATGTTTTGCAGTACATTATTGAATTCCAATGAGTTATCCCTGAGGATGGAATCAGAAGACTGGAATTGTTCAAATGAATTGCAAACCCAAGTTCATCCAAAGCTTCTTAAGCCACAAGACTCTCAACAGACACAATTGTTGATGGGAGGCAACTTTGTCTTACCAGGAATCCCGTAAGGAACAGACACTCATTGAGGGACTATTGATACAGTATGTCTTCATGCTCTTTGTTGGAAGGTTTTATTTGATAAACAACTTATTTACAGGAATACACTGTGAAGAAAAATCTTTATAGATACTATTGGGCTACTTAAACAGGAATGGATAAACCCAGCAGGTAAGAAATGCAAGGTGAGTTCAATGTTCTTGGCTCTCCCTTGGAACAATCAAACCTGTGATCTTGTGTCACTTGCCCAGGGACCACCACTCACTTGTCCCAGATATCAGTGCCGGAAATCAGGGAACCATTTTCAAGGCCCACATGGAGGGTGTTTCTCCAAGATCAACTCAGAAGAGCTGCATCTTCACAGACAAATGTGGGATCAAAGAATGTGGTTTTTTTGGATTCAAACAAATACCTCTAAATCTAGACTCTACCTTTTACAAGCTGTGTAATGTTGGATGAATTAATTTCTTTGAGTCTTGGTTTGTTAAATGGAGAGCATAGAACTACTTGGATGGCTAGTTACAGGGATTAAAGGAGTGGATGGATATTCAGCATCTGAGTCACCACAGACCAGCAAAAACAATTTGCATGTCTTTAGAAGACTGGAAGGTAATGCAAATAAGTAGAGTAGATGTAAGGCATTAAGAAGGGAAAAATTGGGCTGGCCCCGTGGCTTAGTGGTTAAGTGAGTGCACTCCACTGCTGGCGACCCAGGTTCAGATCCCGGGCTTGCACCGATGTGCTGCTTCTCCGGCCATGCTGAGGCCGCGTCCCACATGCAGCAACTAGAAGGATGTGCAGCTATGACACACAACTATCTACTGGGGCTTTGGAGGGAAAACATAAATAAGTAAATAAATAAAAAAAAAAAGAAGGTAAAAATTGCAGTGGATTGGCATTCAAATTCAATTTTGAAAAACAGTTTTTGAGAACAAAGTCTCATTGAATCTCTAAGTTTGTGATCTGCACCCTGGCATTCAATAGGTGTTAGTTCCCCACCTTCTCCCTTCCGTTTTCTGTTCTATGCTGACAATGTGCTCTCCCTTTTTTCTTCTATTCCAGTGATTCTTAATAGGGTGAGTTTTGAAAACCTGTAAGGGCATTTTTGATGCTACTGGCATTTAGTGAGCAGAGAAATTAAGGGTGGTGGCTCACATAATGAAGAATCCTCCATTCATGAGGGTGAAATATTGCTTCAAGTTATCTGAGCCTAGAACCTAATTCTGTTCTTTATGGAGATGCAGGTATTTCTGCACCCTTTTTGATATACACTGCATGTACAGAAACACAAATACCAGAACAATTGAGAGAAGAATGTCTTTTGCTTTACTTGGAACTTTACCGTAAGTCCTTTGATATGTACTGAATTTTGCCCCCTTAAAATTCATGTGTTGAAGCCCTAATCCTCAATTGCTATTTGGAGATGGGGCCTTTGGGAGATAATTCGGTTTAGATGAAGTCACATGCGTGGAGTCCTCCTGAGGGGATTGGTGCCCTTATAAGAAGAGACAAGAGACCTTGCTCTTTCCACACTTGAGGATACAGCAAGAAGACAGCCATCCACAAGGCAAAAAGAGAGCTCACACCAGAACCCAACCATGCTGGCACCCTGATCTCGGACTTCCAGCCTCCAGGACTTTGAGAAATAAATGTCTGTTGTTTAAGCCACCCAGTCTATGATATTTTGTTGTAGCAGCCTGAGCTGACTAAAACATCCTTCATCATTTCAGCAAATCATATTAATATGAAGGTGATAGTTTTTCCTAACTTGATCTATAGATTCAATGCAATCTCAATTAAAATCCCAGCAAGTTATTTTATGGATATGGACAAATTTATTCTAAAGTTTATAAGGAGAGGCAAAAGACCCAGAATCACCAACACAATATTGAAGGAGAAGAATAAAGTTGAAGGACTGATGCTACCCAACTTCAAGACTTACTATAAAGCTATAGTAATCAAGACAGTGTGGTATTGGTGAAAGAATAGACAAATAGATCAATGGAACAGAATAGAGATCCCAGAAACAGACCCTCATAAATATAGTCAGTTGATCTTTGACCAAGGAGCAAAGTCAATACAATGGAGCAAAGATAATCTCGTCAACAAATGGTGCTGGAACAACTGGATATCCACATGCAAAAAATTTAATGTGACACATACTTTACACCCTTCACAAAAATTAACTCAAAATGGATCATAGACCTAAATGTAAAGCTCAAAACTATAAAATTCCTAGAAGATAACAAAGAGAAAACCTAGATGAACTTGGGAATGGTGATGACTTCTTAGATACAACACCAAAAGCATAATCAATGAAACAAATAATTGATAAGCTAGACTTCAGTAAAATTAAAAACTGCTTTGTGAAAGACAACATCAAGAGAATTAGAAGACGAGACACAGACTGGGAGAAAATATTTGTAAAGACACATCTCATAAAGGACTGTTATCCAAAATATACAAAGAACTCTTAAAACTCAACAATAAGAAAACAAATAATCCGATTTAAAAATGGGCCAAAGACCTTAACAGACACCTCACTGAAGAAGATGTGGAGATGGAAAATAAGCATATGAAAAGATGCTTCACATCATATGTCATCAACGAAATGCAAATTAAAACAACAATGAGACACCACTACCTACCTATTAGAATGGCCAAAGTCCAGAACACTGACAACACCAAATGCTGGTGAGGATGTGGAACAACAGGAACTGTCATTCATTGCTGGTGGGAATGCAAAATGGTACAGCCACTTTGGAAGACAGTTTGGCAGTTTCTTATAAAACTAAACATACTCTTACTATACAATTCAGCAATCACGCTTCTTGATAATTACCGAAAGGAGTTGAAATCTTATGTCCACACAAAAACATGCATACAGATGTTTATAGAAGCTTTATTCATAATTGTCAAAACTTGGAAGCAACCAAGATGCCCCTTAGTAGGTGAATAGATAAATAAACCATGGTACATCCAGACAATAGATTATTATTCATCAGTAAAAAAAAAATGAGCTATCAAGCCATGAAAAAACAGAGAGGAAACTTAAATGCATACTACTGGGTGAAAGAAGCCAATCTGAAAAGGCTACAAACTGTACAATTCCAACTACAGTCGGCCCTCCATGTCCTCCATGGTTGATTGAATCTGTGGATGCAAAGCCTGTGGATACAGAGGGCTAACTGTATTTATTGTACTACACCGTGTTACAGAAGGGACCTGAGCATCCACAAATTTTGGTATCTGTGGTGATTCCTTGAACTAATCTGCAGTGGATACCAAGGGACAGCTGTATACGATATTCTAGAAAAGGAAAACTATGGAGACAGGAAAAAGATCAGTAGTTGCCAGGGGTGGGAGAAAGGGGAAGGGATGAGTAGACAGAGCACAGAGAACTTTTAGGGAGTGAAAATATTCTGTATGATATTACAGTGATGAATATGGGTCATTACACATTTGCCCAAACCCATAAAATGTACAACACAGAGTGACCCCAAATATAAACTATGGACTTCGGGTGAATATGTCATGTAAATATAGGTTCATCAGTTGTAACAAATGTACCACATGGATGAGAGATGTTGATAATGGGGGAGGCTATGTATGTAGGAGGACAGGGGGTTATACGGAAAATCTCTGTACCTTCCTGTGAACCTACAATTGCTCTAAAAATATAAAATCCTTCTTAAAAAATCATACGAATGAAAGCAATATCATTGGGTATTTGAGTTACCAATAGAATACACCAGTAGGATTTTGCATTCCATGTGATTTTTCGTGAAGGTACAAGCACTTGACAACTTCATTATGTCTTCTAATATAGTCCTGCCCAAGCATTTACATTTTGAAATACATATGAATTTATTATAAATTACTTACCTTTTATATTTTCTCTTTATTACAGGCAAGACATTATATTGATTTTTTATGAATAAGTAGATTATATTATCTATGAAATTTATTTCAGGGTGGTAAAAGGAGCATTACAAAATATTTTCTATGAAAAGAGAGTGTCAGAATTGTTAAGGTGAGAAACCTCTGATCTAGATTTTGCCTTCAGAACCAACTCATGGAAATTGTCTTCAATTTCAAATGGGTCACCCACAAATCCCAGTGATAGAGTCTTCCACAAAACCATGAAGGGAAAGGGAATCATTCATGCAGTAACAACAGTAGAGACAAAAGAAGCGAATTAAAAGACTAGGGAATTTTATTGGAAAGAGTCACCAATGCAAAGAAATGCAGATAAGAAGCACACCTCTCCCAAGAGAGTGTGGCAGCAAGTCATTAAGGTGAGGAATTTGTCAATTTTCTGCCTATTTGCTCCTTCACTGAGTCTGTCCTACAAGTAAATGTTATTTTAATGTCGCTTTTACTCTATAAATTTTGCAGGATAAAATTTTATTTAGTTATCACCTTTCAAACTAACTGCTGTAATTAAAGAAAATCATATATTTAATTAAAGTAATCTGCTTATTCGTAGAGAGTGGAGCAAAATCAGTTGTCTGTGTAATACCCACGTTTAATGTGAAAGTTTCATACAAAGATTTTGTAAAATAACCTTTTAAAGCTGGGTTTTAAATACAAAGTAACATCTTGCAACGGCACAACAGTTAGTTTAAAGAAAAGCTGCTTCAAACATTTCTCTTTACAGGCATAAGATATTTAAGTGAGGTCCTAACACGTAAAAGGCAAGAGAAAAATTTGATCAATCCAGAATCAGATTGACTTGTCTGCTGAATTGACCACACATTTGGCTGAATTGACCGATGATCTCATGGATTTGCCAGTCTGGACAGCTGGCTCTCATCCTCCCAGCACCCTCCAATCACACCGCCAGGTAGAGGACCACGACTCAGAGGCTCCTTCAGCCTGCTTCCGAATGAGCGGAGCCTCTGTTAAAATGCAGACTCCTGGGCCCACCACAGGCTGCATCTGGCTTTCTAGAATGGGGCCCAGGAATCTGCATTTTAGTAAACTTTCCAGTTGGTTCCCACACCCCCTAGAGAACTACTGGTGTAATGACTTGCTGGGGTCCCTGTCTCCAGGGCCACATTATGACTTTTCTAGGTGACTTTTGTGGGACCTAGTCATTTCAGCCTTTGCGGGTTAAAGGCCTTCCTTCGTTAAAAAAATATCAAAAAGTTTTTTTATGACTGTATTGGTATAAAGACGAATATATTAATTAATACTATATATTAAAACATTTTCTTCAACCTGAAAGTTCATTTTTTTCCTTCTCATTTTAAAAGAACTTAAAACATTTTTGTGGGTCCCTAAAAGTCACCATGGGCCCCTGACACTGTGCGTGCTGTGTCTCATGGATACATCGTTCCGGCCTACCCCAATACCCTCTTAGTCTGCACAATCTGGGGCTATGTCACCTTCACCTCTAGGCAAATTTCCTAAGAAGATGAGACCTGCACTGGTTTTGTGGGGGTGATTTAAAGAAATAAAAGTGCAAGTGGGCTGAGGGAGAAGGCATGGTGAAGGAGCTACCAGAATCTCCTAGAAAGCTTTTGAAATATAATGTTTATTCCCAACACCCTGGTTGGGGTGAGTGAGGGTGAGGAGATATATGGTTTGCAAAACACCTGAGGTTGATCCCCCAGCTCCTAGCAGAAAGTATCTTGTTACCAATCAATTCATATTTTCATAAATAACTCTCTGCCTGGCGCTGCGCTAAGTGCTTCTCACACATTTGATCTTCCTAACAATCTGCCCCCATTTAGGAGATGTGGACATTGAAGCACAAAAAGGTCTATTGCCCAGTCACCCGGCTAGGGAAACGTAGGACCAAGATTTGAACTTAAATTTCTTTGATGCCAGAGCATCTGTTCTTTCCCCTTGCTCGCTGCTGCCCTGAAGCTATGCTCTGTTCCTCCCTCTCACTAACAGAATCCATGCCTTTTTTCCTCCCACCCTCGTCCTACTGCAAGGGCCTGCCTTTCACTTCACCCTTTCTCCACAGGCAGGGTCTCCACACGTTACCAGCTGCAAGCTGCCTGTCAGGGTACTCCACCCACCTGCCAGCCAGTACCACCACCTCTTGCTGGATCTCCCTGATCCATACACCTGCCTAGGTTTTTATTCGATTTATCATTTATTCATTCACTCAACTGACATTCAATATGTCTCTTCACACCAGCCATCTGCTAAGCACTAGAACATGAAGACACTGGCCCTGCCCCAAGATGCTCATAGCCTGCTGGAAGGAAAGTGTACAGATAATTGTAACAGAGCACTTGAAAAGCCTTTGAAGAGGTGGGATCCCAGTACCTTGGGGGCTTCAGGGATAATGGGATAATCACCAGATACTGACTCTGGTGTCCCACTGACTGCTGGCCTCTCTCCTCCCATCTGGCCCAGCTGGATCTGCCCCCAAGCAAAGCATCCCCCCCCAAGGCCTCTTCATCTCGCTTTGCCACTGCCTGCCAAGCTCCATGTTTGGGGAGTTCTGGAATGGTTGGGCTGCTGAGCATGTGGGCGTATCTTAAGGGATTACCTCTCTCATTAGTCATTCTGCCTAGAAAAAGCAATCTTTTAAAATCCTATTTCACTATTTACACAGGAATTTTACTGTAACACTCCAGAGTGAAAATTAGTAAGGTATAAATCCTTTCCTCAAGGGGATTTATTTAGTGAAGTACCAAAAGGCCTCATTATCAAAGTGATCTCACCTTTAAGCCAGTCACATACCATGGACCTTACAAACAGCAGAATAGTTTTCCTACATTTTGAAGTTTGATTATTTAAGGTGGAATTAATATTTCATATTAATACTGTATAAAGAAAAATATCTTCATAAAAATCTCTTCTATCGGGGCACCTACAGCGTTTCCTGGAATCTCTCCTCACAACATGTCTTAGGTTTGTGACAGAGTTAGGTTTCGTGGTTTCAGTGCTCCACTCAAGTCCCCTCAGGACAGGGAGAGGGTCTCACTCACCTTGGTGTTGCCCACAGCACCGTGCCTGGCACAGGAAACACTCTACAAGTCTAAGATGGCAAGCTGTTGGCCCCTGGGCCAAATTCTGTCCATAGATGTGGATTTTATAGCCCATACATTGTTTCAAAATTTTTAGAATTAATTTCCCATACTTGAAAACTTTCATAGAGGTCTCCAAGTTTTCTTGAAAAAAATCAAAGCCAGCAACATGGCCTAAGCTGCCACTGCCTACAATCAGCTCAGGCCCAGAGTGCCCCCATTAGATGGGTTTCATGGGTCCTCTCCCCTTGCCTGCTTAACCCACTCCTGGGACCACCCTGGCCCAGAGGCACCTGTGTCTGTAGCTCCTGCAATTATTGCTTGTCAGAATGAGTTGTCCCCACACTCTGCTCTCCTAAACCAAACCAGGCCACCCCGATGCAACAGACTTTCCCAAAGTAATAGAGACAGATGAGCAAAACTGAATAGGAACACAGGAGACCGAAATGGGATGTGAAAATTG
The DNA here is from genome assembly GCF_020826845.1 of Diceros bicornis minor. Taxonomy (NCBI): domain Eukaryota; kingdom Metazoa; phylum Chordata; class Mammalia; order Perissodactyla; family Rhinocerotidae; genus Diceros; species Diceros bicornis. The sequence goes on along the minus strand of NC_080749.1, from coordinate 22,010,586 downwards.
AGCACAGGAATCACCTGGTGAGAAAGGTTAGGCTGGACGTCCAGACTGCAGCAGAAATGCCTACTTATCTCTGTATTTGGAAGTATTCAGACAAAACAAGTTGACTTTAATGAGAGGGCTTTGAAATAAGCACAGGACCCACAGTCTGGGTACTGTAGGAGCAAGCAGGCCTCCCTCACAGGCCACCACATACCACCTTGTCTAACTTAGAACAAGGTGCTCGCCTTCTCCTCCAGGCAGACACAGCCCTGCACTAGCCCCTCATGCGCAGGGCGCAGCCAGAGGCTGCATTGCAGTAACACAGGCAAAAAGCCTCCAAAGCCTGCAGTTGGGGGTCTCACCAGGCTGTCCCTGCCAAATTGACTAACCTTGCCATTTCCCTTGGCCTTGGTTAAAGTTCTCAAACATCCTCCTTTCCTCTCCGCGTTGTTAAACATTTGCTGGGTTCCCCCACAGTGGGCACGGAGAGATGCCCTGCTGGGTGGGGCAGCCTCACAGACATGAGCATTAGCGTCAGTAACAGGACGCAGGGCCAAGGGTGATTATGTATGGGCCTGCTCTCTAAACAGCTGTAATGATTTACAAAGAATGAAGCTGAGCCCATGTGAACATCATTCTGCCTAATTCGGTCCACTCCAGATGCACATGAAACAGATTTTCACAACAGGAGATGCACACACACTTTGAAACCTGTTCACTCTCTGGATTGTAACATGGAATATTAAAGGTCAAGGGCTATGTCGGTTAGAAATTACAACGTTGGAGGACCAGGCTACCTAAGAAAAAGTGTAGAAATTGGCCTCAGTGGCATACCATTCCAGCCCGCATGTCTCTCCCCATACTGTCTCCACTCTTAAAATGCCCTCCCTGCCCTCTATCACCTATCTAAGTGGGCACATCAGTTAAAGCAAGGGTTGCAAACTCCGGTGCCTACAGTGGTCAAGCAGCTATGTAACAGCTGTGCTGGCACTGTGCCCTGCCTAACCTGAAAGATCATGCCCCATCCACAGGCAAGACAGTAGAGCTTTACAAAGACACTATGCAAGCCAAACAAAGCACCTTCCGTATTCCTGGATGTGTGTGTCCTCAGATCCATCCCTATCCTTCCCTGCTCTGCTTTGTGTCACACAGTCTACATCCCTGTGGCTCTCCCGTGCTCTCATATCAGGTGGCTTAACACTGTTCTGCCAGTGGGAGGCCTTGAGGGAAGACTGGAGGACAAGGGGGAGGAAAAAGTTCACAGTATTTCTCCCCATTTTTCTCTTGCTCAGGCTGTATGTCCTCTGTTGTTCTAGCTCCCAAAGGATAGGCTGCCATGGTTCCAGCCTCCTTCAGATGACCCCAGGTCCTGGGCTCCAGTAATGCTGCCTTGTCCCTTTGTTCTTCCAACCTAGGGAGAGTAGTGGCTTCTAGCCATTGTAATCTCTGTGTTAGCCTATGTCTTAGTCTACTCAGGCTGCCATAACAAAATACCATATAATGGGTGGCTTAAACAATAGAAATTTATTTCTCACAATTCTGGAGGATAGGAAATCCAAGATCAAAGTACTGACCAATTCACTACCTGGTGAAGGCCCTCTTCCTGGCTTGCAGATGGCTGTCTTCTTGCTGTGTCTTCACATGGCCTTTACTCTCCTTGGTACCTGTGGAGAGAGAAAGAGCAAGCAATCTCTCTGATGTGTCTCCTTATAAGGGCACTAATCTCATCATGAGGGCCCCACCCTCACGACTTCATATAAACCAAATTACCTCCCACAGGCCCATCTTCAAATACTATTAGATTGGAGGCTACGATTTAAACATATGAATTTTGGAGGGACACAATTCAGTCCATAACATCCCATTTGGCTTCTCAGCTACCCCATCACCTATGCAAACAATATATTTATTAAATTCCCACTTTCTGTAATACCTAGAGTGGTTTCTATTTCCCTGGTTGGTACCTAACTTTAGACCAAGCCAGCCTATAGCCATGATACATGCTGTGTATATATTGTCATGATACTTAAGTTTGGTGAGACAGGGATGATAGACTGCTGGTAGGGGAATAAGTGGATACAACATTTCTGAAAGGCGATTTGGCAAAATGTATTAAAGCTTTGTAATTTATCCCAGCAATTCCAAATCTAAGGGTTGATTCTAAAGAAACTTTTGGACGAAAAACCCACAGAATTATGTACAAGGATGTTTATCATGCCTTTAATTAAAATAATCCAAAATTAGAAACAATCTAAATAGCTAATAATCATGTATGATTAACAATGATGGTATATTATTTGATGGATAATAATGTATCCATTAAAAGTGATTATGTTTGTATACATTCATTAGCATGAGAAAATATTCATAATTATGATGTAAAAAATCAGAAAAAAACAGTACATACAATGTAGTCAAAAAATTATATGTACACACAAAACTAGAAGGGAATTTACCAAAATGTTGACCTGGTAATACTTTAAGCACCGTATCTTTATGTGGATGGTTAAGTTGCAGATGGTTTTTTAAAATTTCTTTCTTCTATTATTCTTTTTTTTTCAAATTTTTCCAAAATAAAATGTACTTCTTTTTACAGAAAAGGCAATACAGCTAATAAGTATGAGAGTAAAGATAATAAATTTTTTCATCCTGTATTAGCAATTGATGAATAGGCTATGAGTTTTCATAGTTGAATTTCACTTCAAAGCGCATGCTTTTTTTGCTATTCTAAGGAAATGGAAATGAGAAATGGTTAATAAAAGAGAGAAAGGGAGAGGTATGATAAGAAACAGACTCATAGCAAGACTAACTCTAAAAGTCATTGACTCATTCCTCTAGTCTCTAAAACTATCCATCTATTAATGGGCTTATCAGAGAACCACCAAGTGGACTGCATCTTATTGACATCCCCTTCCCCACCCCCACCTTAGTTTTGCTTTTACTACTTGCTTTGGGGGAAGCCATTGCCTGTATTCAAACATAAGAAACAGCATTATGAAACTCATACCAAATTTTACATTAAAGGCTTTGGCAGGGATGTAATTTATCACATCCCCTTGTCCTCTCTGAGGATCCAGAGGAGAAATTTCTCTTTGACATCAGTATCTGAAATAGTTATGTTTCTACTGAACAACAGGTTTGTTTTTGTCTGTCAGTCATTGTAAAGTTTGTACTTTATCATGATCCCCTCTTCATGTTAACTGTTTCAAATTTCCAAGGCTTTTAAGTCTCACATCTAAAAAGTGTATAGGATTAAATGACATCTGTTCTTATAATGACTTTGTTACTGACTCATTTTTAAGTCATTTGAATATATATTAAAATGTATGTTAACGTATGCATGTTTGCAGGCCACCATAAATCCTTTCTAGAATAAGCACTTTTGGTACTTTTATAGCATCTCCCAGCCCACATCTGATTTCAGCACTAGAGGAGTGGACAGCTCCAAGCGCCAGTGTTCCACCTAAAGGATGGTGTGCCTTCTGCCACAGGGTCTTCTCCAAAGTCCTGGGAACTCACCAAGCTGGTGCATGTGTGCAGCTCGTAAGTGCAGGAGAGGTAATGCCCCTGCGGGTAACCATCAAACGGTGAGGAAAGAAAGGTGGTGAATAAAGGATCTAGTCTCTCATCTTTCCAGTGGATGATTCTGGGAGGGTTTCTACATGCTTTTCAGAGAATCCAGAGGAATTGAGCTCTCATTTCTCACAGCAATGAGCTCAACACTGCACTCTTATACTGATTTTCCTCCTTTCCTGTCTCACTATTCCTGTTCCCTCACTCCTCTTCCTACGATCACTTCCCAAATAAACCACCTAGATCCAAGGTCTAGTCTCAAGGCTCTGCTTTCAGGGGAAACCAAACCAAATTGGTAGACTGAAAGAAAGAAAGAAGGCAAGGAGGCAACGAATAAATTACTTGATATTTATTAATTTATTGATGGAAGTCATTTCACAAGAAAGAATTCTTTCTACCCAGATTCTTGACTACGAGTTCCTTGCCCGAGAAAAATGAATGCCTGTAATGTGATCCCCAAGCCTACCAGGCACATATACCATTCTCCTCTCAAATAATGATCTCTAGACCTTTGGGCAAATAGCAGCTAAAATTTGATATTTGACCAAACACAGTACTGATATGCCATGGATACCCCACATCCATTTTTAATATTTCAGGCATTAGACGAAGATGAGCACTCTGCTTGACATATTGCCTCCTTTGGGTGCTTGTAAACACCAGAGGAGAGGAGCTCTGAGGATTAGGACAGGTGGCAGGGAACCGACCCCATGCAGTAGCCACCCAGTGTGTGGCCAGGATGTACTGCTGCATGGAGTAAACAAACGTCACAGGAAAGGTCTCAGAGGCACACATCACCTGTCCTAAAGAATGACATTGAGGACTTTGGAGAGTTCTCTAGCCTTAGGCTACAAAACGTCCTACTTTACATGCTTTGGGGAGGTTCATATTGCCTTTATGTCCCATGTGTGGTGGGCATTCAATCAAAATTTGATGAACTAATTGAACCAGATCTTTATTTTTGCTTCTACGTACAGCTCAGTTTTGAAGAATGGTTGTGACACTGGTGGTGACGGCTGCCACTTATTGGATACTTGTTCCCCAATCCCCTCATTTGACAACTAAGAAAACAAAAGCCCAGATAGATTAAGTGTCCTGCCCAAGGTAAATAGCTGGTAATTGACAATGTTTGAACTTTGTCTCCCAAGCCAATATTTTTTCCTTTATTCTTTGCTGCTTCTATGCTCATGTGCAGATGAGAATTTAAACCCAAGGATTTCCACGACCCATGCCATCTTAAGAAGGCTATATATGGGACTAAAAATTATCCTTTCTCCTGTAAAGGAAGATGAGGAATTCTCCCTGGTTACTCTGAGCATATACAGTGTAAAATAGAGTGCCCCAATCCATGGACATGGTCATCAGCCCTTGGGGTAGAGCCTGGGGGTGGGGGGCTGAAAACCCTTACCCAGTAACCTTTAGTGACCTCTAGGCACAAGTAGGCATGTCAATTTGCCTCAGTTTGCCTTACAAATGGAATTATCATTTTCTAATGATATGCCATGACACAAAAACTTTGAGAAGGACTATCTTTACAGGTGTAACTGGTTTACTGAACATTCTGGAAAGTCTCAGTAGAGTTCAAGCATAAAACAGTTTTATTTTTCTCCCCAACAACTGCTTTCTCCCTGTTCTGCCAAGTCACCCCTTGATGACAGTTCAGTTTGAGCAGATCCAATAACTTTCCAGGCACTTTTAGTTACAAAAGAATAAGTCCCATTCTGGGATTGAGTCTCCTTTTGCTTTTAAAAAATACAGTCCACTATATATCAAAACTTGAATCTCATATGCGGTTCAAACTTCCAACCTGCTCTTTGCTCAGGCCCAACCCTTGGATCAAGATCAGAGGTGGTGAAGGGGGCGTGGTCTATTTTTATCCTCTTCCTCCATCTCTTCTCTCTTCCTTTTCTGACTCTAACTGGGCAGGAGGAAAGGGGAGTAGAGGAAAGGCAACAAGTACTTTACTTAACTCTTCCTACTGTTTTGATTCCCTATGGGCTGGCTATCAATGCCCCTAATGGACAGAGGTATTTCAGTGCTGGCTCCCTCATGGGCTGCAGGAGTGGGTTCTTTGGGGGTCCCTCCTTAGTTCCCCCACATGGTAATAAGCTCTCGGGCTAACCTCTCAAACACCTCCCTCTACTCCTGCCCCAGATGGCATGTCCACAGTATCTTATCCTGACCCCAAAGTCTGGTAGGGTACAATAAGAAGGTCCAATCCAGTTCTTTCTGCAATAAGCACTTGACCCACAGAAAACTTACTCATCCTTACTAAATAAAATACAGTGTGCATACTTCCCAACTGCTTCCCTCTCTCCTCATCTTGCCATTTGGGCTGCTCCAGACAACACCTAGACTTCCTGACTTTCCAGGCAATACGGAGACATGATTCTGTTCTCACAGGCCCTCTAACTCCCAGGATTTATATCAAGCTGCAGAGGACTTTCTCACTGTATCCTACTTTGCTCCAAACGTGGCCCAGAGCAGACCCATGGATTCTACACATGCACTCAGCTAGGTGGGGATTGGGGTGCTAGTCTTCCCTCCTTGAAGAAACCCCCAATCTCTACAAGTAGTGGTCTCATTTGACTTGGAAGAAAAGCTCTCTGAGAGAGTAGAGGGTAAAAGCCTCCCCCAGGTCTACAACCCACAACTCACATCCTTCCCACTTTCCAGGCTTGTTTTCACATAGGCTAGAGGAGATGCTATGGTTTCTGTCATTTTTCTGTGTTGTCTTCTTAGGTTCAGGGGACCATGTCCACTGTCCTCTTTAGAATATAGTGCTATTTATTGCCTGTTATTCTCAACATTGAATCTTTATGTAAAATTCTGACATGAAGATAATGCCTCTTAGCAGAAAATTTGTATTTACAAATATATAAAAGGGAAAATGCCCTAAAAGAAATGTTACTCTTTAGGTAAAACCAAAAAAATAAAAATGAAAAGAATCAGATAAACTAAATAGACAACCTTCTCTGTCAAAGGCATTCCAGGTACTTTACAGAAACCTAAGCTATCCAGGAAAAGGTTCACCAGAGGTACACAAACCCCACCAGAAGAGGGGGCCTGCTTGGTCTGACATTCACCCTAACAGCTTCCCTTCACCTTTCTTTCTCCAATTGCCAGACACCCATGGGCACCACCTCAGCTCGAGTATTTGATTCAAGGGCTGCAGGCTTTGATAATCCACTTTGAACACATTTCTGCAGCTCAAACTTGGCAACTTTCTACAGTTCTCTTATTTGTCCTCTGTTTCCAGGCACCACCCTCCTGCTTCAGCTCCAGCCCCATGAGACTGGCCGGCCCAGACGCCCACCCCTTCCCACTTTCTCACCACAGGACCCTCCTGAATCTCTACAAGATACTTGACCTTCTCTATATATCAGCTCTAAAATTAAAGTTCAGGAAAAATAAAAGAGAGAGACACACACACACACACCAGACTTACTAATAGCCAACAAAGTAGCTTTTGCCTGAAACACTCTGGGTGGAAAAGAAGAAAATGGCTGACTGAAACCAACCAATAAAATTCTATGTCTCCAAATATTCACCATATTCATGTGACTGTAGAGGACTGTTTAGCACTTGCCACTGATCTCGTGAATCAATTTTAAAAGCTGGTCACTTGACTGAATTTGACTGTTTGGTTCTTTATCTATTCTTATCCTCAAAGTGCTCTTGGCTCTAACACACGGGAAAGGAAGGTGAAGCAGTCTGCTCTGTGGTCTTCTTTTGTGCCTGGGACTGGGGTAGGCACTTTGCATGGCCTCTCACAGGGGCTGAGGTAGAAGATTCCTCATTTTGTCCTTTCTCAGGTTAAAGTCTTTTCCACCTTGTAAGCGTTTTAGGTGTTTTATACTAACATTCAGGCCTCATCAGAAACACAACACCAACTTTAATTCTTTGGTTGTTGAAGCCAGTGCCAGGAGCAAATCAAGAGAGTGCCTTCAAACCATGTTTTATTTATGCAGAGGAATAAAAATACACTCATGTGAGTGAAGGGTGAGATGCGGCACATTTTTACAAGGCAAATGGAAGGCTTGATTTACTCCCCATTCACTAAAATTTTATGGCTTCCTCATCAAATGAGACAGGTTGCTTTCTGTCTCTTAGATGGTAAATATGGTTAATGTGCTGAGTGGTGGTGTACCCGCTCTCAGACTGTTTATTAGGAACAGGAGTTATTTAGTGACTCTTCCTTTGTCACAGAGATGAGTCCCTGAGAGGTCATTGAGGGCCCCGGAAATGATCAGCTGGATGTACCATTGCCTGGGAATCCTAGTGGATAACAATGATATAGGAAATTCCTCATTTTCTGGAATCCTCCTCCATTCTGGAAGTAGAATATTCTTGAGCTTTCAGTGGCAAAGAGCTAATTGTTCATTTCAGCTTATTAACATTTTCGGAGTCCACAGAGGTGGAGCAAAGAGCAGTAGCAAAGAAGAAGAGGGAAGTGGTTTTGGCCATTACCAGCAGTGTGGCCCTGGGCAGCTGGTTGTATTGTTAGAAATGCCTATATCAACTTAAGTTGAGTTTCAGCAAGAAGTGAGCCCAAGGGACACACAGAGCAATCAGAATTCTAGGGATTCCATGCTTTAGAGCACTGCTGTCCAATATAATATGTGCCATGTAGCAATTTTAAATTTTCTAGTAGCTACACTAAAAAACAAAGTAAAAAAGAAACAATAGAAATTAATTTTAATAATATATTTTCTTTAGCCCAAAATATTATCATATTGACATGTAGTCGATATAAAAAATTATGAGATATTTTACATTTTTTCTCATACTGTTATGGACTGCATGATTGTCTCCCTCCCAAATTCATGCTGAAACTCTAACTCCCAGTGGAATTATATTAGCAGGTGGGGCCTTTGGGAGATGATTAGGCTTGCATGATTTCATGAGAGTGGAGCCCTCATGATGGGATTAGTGTCCTTATAAGAAAAGGAAGGAAGACCAGAGCTTCCTTTCTCAGTCATCTGGGGACACAGCAAGAAGGCAGCTGTCTACAAGCCAGGAAGCAGGCCTTCACCAAACACTAGACCTGCCCACACCTTCCTCTTGAACTTCCCAGTCTCCAGAACTATGAGGGTTCAATGCTTACTGTCTAAGCCATTCAGTCTATGGTAATTTGTTAGAGCAGGCTGAACTAAAACACACACTAAATGTTTAAAATCGGTGTATATTATACACCTACAGACCGTCTCAATTCCGGCTAGCCACATTTCAAGTGCTCAATAACCACATGTGGCTAGTGGCTACCACACAGGACAGTGCAGCTCTAGAGCAATGCTGCTCAAATTTTAACATTGATAGGAATTACCTGAGGATCTTGTTAAAATGCTGATTCTGATTCCATAGACCGGGGTAGGGCCTGAGATTCTGGATTTCTCAGAAGCTCTCAAGTGCTGCCAATGCTGATGGTCCATGAACTACATTCTGAGCAGCAAGGAACTAGAATACCCTTCAGCGGTGTGCTGGCACTGGTTCATGAGAGCTGACTATGTGCTTCTCTTCCTAAATCCACATTCAGTGAAGTCATGTTGGTAGCTTAAGATCGGCCATAGTAGGAGTATTTACACTATAGGAATTAGCAAACAATACAAATCAGAGCATTACTTTTTTCTGGAAAGCCAGCTGTTGAACATTTACCAGCATATCACTGTTCATGGCCCAATGGGGAATCCCACGGTTTCTGGCTGTTTTCTCAATAGTAATGGAATTACAGGGAATTCTTCTTCTTCTTTTCCTTCTCTTTCTGCTTTTTATCTATAATGATTTTTTTATAATTAACATTTACTGTTCATGTAATTTTTTAAATATACTTCTTTTTTTTTTTTTTTTACAAAAGAAGTACACAACGTTGAGATAGGGGGCCTGCTTCTAGTAAATGTTATGCTACAAATTAACTTTATGATCTAAACAAGACTTTTAACTCTGTCACTCACTTTCCCCACCTATCTAATGGGCATAAACACATTTTCTCTACCTGTTTAAGATACATATTTGAAGAATAAAGTGAGATTTTATCTTTGATTTTCAAGGTGACTTGACACAAATCCAAGGAAAACAATGAAACTGACTAGCTACCTCAGTCACTGAGAGCTCCACTGCTCTGGTGTGGTCAGGTTCTCTTCCAGGTCAGAGCTATTATCAAAAGCAAAGGGAAGGTCTTCAGTTCTGAAGGGCACAGCTACCTTGCTATGAATTTGCTGAACTCAGATTCTTGACCAAGTCTTAGCTGTCCTTGCTAGTTAAGAAAGCCTCATCAGGCAAAACAATCTTGAAAAAAGAACAAAGTAATTGGACAAAACTACCCAATTTCAAAACTTACTACAAAGCTACAGTAATTAAGAGTGTGGTGCTAGCATAAGGGTAGGTATACACATCAATGAAATAGTATTAAGAGTCCAAAAATAAATCCATGTATCTACAGTCAGCTGGTTTTGAAATGGGGGTCAAGACCATTCAATGGGGAAAGAACAGTTTTTCCAAAAAGTGGTACAGGGACAACCAAATAGCCACATACAGAAGAATGAATTTGGACCCCTACCTCACACTATATACAAAAATTAACTCAAATGGATCAAAGATATAAATGTAAGAGCTAAAACTATATAACTCTTAGAAGAAAACATAGGTGTAAACATTTGTGACTCTGGATTAGGCAGCAGTTTCTTAAATATGACACCAAAGGCACAAGCAAAGAAAAAAAATAGATAAATTGGACTTTATCAAAACTAAAAAGTTTTTTGCATCAAAGGGCATTATCAAGAAGGTGAAAGCCTACACAATGGGAGAAAATATTCACAAATTATAAATCTGATAAAGGATTCATATGCAGAATATATAATGAACTTCTAAACTAAAAAAAAATTAATTACAAAATGGGAAAAGGACTTGAATAGACATTTCTCCAAAAAAAGATATGCAAATGGCCAATAAGCACATGAAAAGATGCTCAACATCACTAATCATTCAGAAAACACAAACCAAAATCACAATGAGATATTACCTCACATCCATTAGGATGGCTACTATCAAAAACAAAAAAAAAAAGAAAAATAAGAAGTGTTAGTGAGGAGAACATATATGAATATTTATTTAGTGAATACACTAAAAAGCCACTAAACTGTACACTTTAAAATTGTGAATTTTTGTTATGTAAATTTTACCTTAACAAAAAAAGAAAGAAAGAAAACCTGATCATAATAATTTCTCTGGTCACACTTATTCCGTTTTACAAATAGCACCAAAAAATGGGCTGGATATTGTGCTGAGTGCTGAGAATAAAGTGCCAAGTACAAATAATACAGTCCTTGCTCTCAGGGATCTTACTGTCTAGTCTGTCCATGCATCTATAAACCAATTAACTCCACACTGCCATGACCAGGTTTGTAGTGGCCCAAGATATACTAGAGGTTGCTGTTGAGCCTTATTTTCAAGTCATTTTATGTGTATGTGTATGTATATGTTTATGTATACATATTGAATTAGTTTCCTAGGGCTGCCATAACAAAGTACCACAAATTGAATGGCTTGAACAACAGAAATTTATCCTCTCACAGTTCTAAAGGCCAGAAGTTCAAGATCAAAGTGTCCATAGGACCATGCCCCCTTTCAAGGCACTAGGAAAGTTCCAGGCTCCCCTACTAGCTTCTGTTAGTTCCTAGGCTTGTGGGAGCATAACGTCAATCATCACATTGTGTTCTCCTTGTGGCATGTCTGTGTCCAAGTTTCATGTTTCTATAAGGACACCAGTCATATTGGAGTAGGGGTCCACCCTACTCCAGTATGACCTCATCTTAACTAAGAGCATCTGCAACAACTCTATTTGTAGATAAGGTCATGTTTGAGGTACTGGGAGTTAAGACTTTAATGCGTGAATTTTGGAGGGACACAATTCAACCCATAAGACACACACACTATATGTGTGTATGCGTGTGCACATGCGTGCAATTGGCTTTAATAGCATCTCTAAGGGCTGGAAAAGGTAATTTAGTTTGGTCCCTATGCTCCAGATAAGATTAATGAGGCTCAGAGAAGTTAAGGGATTAGGAGAATCCAGGTCTCTAGATGCTCAGTTGAGCACACTTTCTGCTCTCTTGGAGCAGCAGGTCTCTTCTCATGCCATCACTTCTGCTGTTGCAACTACCAACAAGCAGCCAGATTCCTGAGGGATCTGACCTCGGCCAACACAGGTGTCAAGCTGGTGGGCAGTCCCTAAAGCACTTCTCAGACTGCTGACAGCATCCTGGCAGCAGAGTGGGCAGTGGGATAAAAGCCTGTTCCAACACATGGCATTCCTCTCCAGCTGCCCAATCTGCCTGCCTTCTTCAGCAGCTCAGAGCTGTTGGCAGCTGTGGGTGCAGAAAACCAGCAAGTTGAATCCATAAGAACTGCAGTGCAACACATTTCCAACCAAAGGGGCAAGCTGTCCATCAATCCAATCCCACTTAAAGCTTGCTAGTTACCACATGTTGCTGTGTCTTCAAAATCATCACCAGCCTGATATCTAATTTATTGAGGCAGCATCTGCAAATCTGATATACTCTAGTCTTTAAACTAGTAAAACACCACAAAACCTCCTCTAATCTATTCCCAAGCCAAAATCCTCCTCTTTAAAACAATGCTGAAATAGAAGAACAAGGCTGTTGTCTTGAAAGACTTGGAAGGGGGTTAATTAGTTTTGCAAAAATTCAAATAAACACATGGCACCTAAGTGCCGCCTCCCAGAGATGGATCATAGAAACATGAACAACCAGACAAATCAGCTGAAAAGTAGAAACAGAAAAAGGGAATTTCTATGCAAGCCAGCTGCTAGAGGCTGTGGTACAGACACCCTGGAAAGGGAGGCAGGGGGCAGGAGGGCTGTCCCTGCCTCGGCACTAGCTGTGGAGCCTCCACTCAGTCACTTCCCTTCCCTGAGCCTTGCTTTCTCCAGTTGTGAAATGAAAGTGTTGCATTCAGAGGTCACCAATGTCCCTTCCAATTCTAACATTTTACCTGGGAAGGAAACCAGGTAAATAACTTAGTCACATGCTCTCTAAATGAACAACAGATTCCAAAGAGATGTGTAGCTTCCTCACTGCTGAAAGCCACCAAGTCCCAGTAAACACCCCCTCCCACAGAGCTGTCCCAGGCACTGTGGACATAAGTTCTGAAGCTGGAGACAGGAAGATTCTGAGGCATCAAGCAGCATGACTCTGCTTCTCCTGAGAACACAGAAGCCAGCAGCCCCCAAGCACCCAGGGTGGCTCAGACAGCGTTGGACATGGAGACAATATAGACTACCGAAGCACAGGCTCTCTCCAAGGGACAATGGGAACCTGATGAGAGGCAAGCATCAGGGCAGACAAGGTGGGTAAAAGCTGCTCACCACCAAAAAGTAGATCCTCATCTTTAGTCATTCAAGGAGCTGAGGTCCCAGGAAGGCAGAGATCACAATCAATGATAAATATCTGCGCTGGAGGTGGCAGACTGGCAACCAGTGGGCCAGATTTGGGTAGGAGACCATTTTGTTTAGCCTGTACAGTGTTTTCCAAATAATTAAATTAGTTGCTGACCTTAACAAATTGAGGAGTCTTTTTACATAAAAATACAGATTTCCAGCTTCTCTTGAAAATTAGAGTATTTGGTAACACTGGGCCTTCATTCCCACCCAACTGCCATCGTCTAAGGCTGAAGAGCACCTGCCCGTGACAGATGAGGCATGGCTTCCCAACGTGTCACAGGCCAGTCATCAGCTTCACTCCTTTATGGCTGCTCTTTTGGCTCACCCAGGAATAAAGCGAATGCAGCCCAGGCTCACCAATGTTGCGTCTGAGGAGGAGAGGCATGGGTTTTGTCTCTGCGAAGTTTTCAGGTTCCTAAATGATGACCATGGACCAAGGACAGCACCTATTTAAATCATAAATGTAACAGGCCAAAAAGATACTGGAAACAAATTGAATGACCACCAGGAAATGGGTGATTGCACAAAAAGTGGCACATCCATACTGTGGAATATTATGCAGCTATTGAAAAGAATCAGATCAGTGGCTCTCAACCAGGGACAATTTTTGTCCCCGAGGGGACATTTGGCTACGTCTGGAGACATTTTTGGTGTCACAACCTGGGCTGGGGGGAGGGCTAGGTACTGCTGTGATCTAGAAAGGAGTAGACAGTGATGCTGTTAAACATCCTACAATGCACAGGACAGCCCTTCCACAACAGAGAATTCTCCAGCCCAAAATGTCAATAGTGCTTAGAAACCATGAATTAGATCCATTCTTGTTACTATGGAAAGATTTTCATGATGTTAACTGAGAAAAGCAAGATGCAGAGCGGTGTATATACATCATTGTTAATACAATGACAGAAATAAATTATTCCCATGAATTTAACCAACAGCATTGTGATACTATTTGCATGAAATTAGGTATTTCTGTATCTATAAGCATAAAAACTTTCATGAAAGAATAGGTCATCAAATGTTAATGGGAGCAGTCTCGGAGAGTCGACGTTCCAGGTGATTCCTACTTTCCTCTTCATGTTTCTTGGCATTCTGTGAATATTTTTTAAATGAATGTATATTATTTATATAATCAGAAAAATAGAGTAAAGATGTTTTTCATTGTGAAAAAAGTCAATAGATAATTCACACATATGACCTTCAATCATAGATTTATCAGTCACCCCGCCAAACCTTACTCCTGTGCCATTAACAAAGACAGTCGTAATTGACTGTAATCTCTGTCTTCTCCCTTCCCTTGCCTGACCTCAAAAGAGCCTTGCTTGGGCCGGCCCTGTGGCTTAGCGGTTAAGCGCGCGTGCTCCGCTGCTGGCGGCCCGGGTTCGGATGCCGGGCGCGCACCGACGCACCGCTTGTCTGGCCATGCTGAGGCCGTGTCCCACATGCAGCAACTAGAAGGATGTGCAGCTATGACATACAACTATCTACTGAGGCTTTGGGCAAAAAAAATATAAAAAATAAATAAATAAATAAAATAAAAGTTTAGAAAAAAAAAAAAAGAGCCTTGCTCACCAAGGACCAGAAAAAGGGCACATGTTTCTTAGCAAGAGAAGCCCAGACAGCTAATTGGCTGAAGAGTCAGCACCCGACAGCCAGAGTAAGGCAGCAACCAATGACCGAGCAGCTTACAAGACCACGGCTCCTCTCCCCTCTCCTCATCAGTAAGTTTCTCCTGGGTGCAAAGAAGTCCCAGAGACAGAACAAATCCAAGGGACACAGGCCCTGCTCTTAATGAGCTTCCACACTGTTTAGAAGTAGAAAACACACAGTAGACCCTGGCAAAGGGCTGGGAACCAATAACAAATCCCAGAGCTCTCACAACTCAGCTCTGCCTGGCATCAGGTCAGCCTCCTTGTCTTCATATCATGCCAACCACTTTGTGGTCTAGAGACCAGGGCTTTCTGCAATGTCAGAGGTTCCAAAGGACAGGAGCTCAGTCAGGCTGCGTCTGTACCTGATGGAGCAGACACCAATACAGGGCCTGAGACTGCTCCAGTGAGTGGCCCTCAGCTTCCCCTGCTTGGGTATCATCACATCATCACCAATGGGCTGAGCGTAAAGTGGCACCGACTTCTCTGCCCCATCTCCCATCCCCTTGTGCACCATGTGTTATTAGTGGGTGCTGAAAATAGAGTCAGTCTATCCTTAAAATGAGTGGGTTTATGTGTATTTGTAAATAGCTCTCTGAATGTGTGGAACTGATTTTTGTGAGGACATGGATAAATACACCTACTTTCATCAGTAAATATTTATGACTATGCACATCAATAAGCAAGGGTTTCAGGACACATGAGATGATCACTTTGGGATCTTGCACTTTGCAATCAGTGTAAGAACATGTATTTAGCAACGAATATATTTGTTAACTTCAACATTAGCTAGAGAAGGTAGCCACTGTGCATAACAATAAAAATGAGCTTCAGAACTGTGCTATGTACCAGGTATTTTGCTAGGTGCTTTCCAAGAGTGTCTTCAAACATCACAAAATCCCTGCAGAGAAAGTCACATTATACTCACTTAATAGATGAGGAAACTGAGGCTCAAAAAATTTAGATATATTACCCTGTCCACACAGCTGTTAAATGTCAGTGCCAAGATTCCAACCCATATCTGTTTAAATCCAATATTGTTGCCATATACAATGCTTTATCCACATTTATTTCCTATAACCCAAGACATCCCATGTAAAGGGGAGTTCACAGTGTCAATCAGAAGAGCTACGATCAAAAGCTGACGTTTTCTGGATTTTATGCTTTTACCAAATACTTGTCTGCCTTTTAATGAGTGATAGTCAATTAATTATATGTCATTGGGTAAGTAAGGTATAATATCCAAAGTATCGATATCTAGGAGACTCACTTTAATGAAACTAGAGATTTTTATGGTGTCGAGCATAACCAGTAGTGTTTCATTTTTCCTAAAGTATGATGAAATATCCAGTGATGTTGGGGCAAATGGAAAAACCCAAAGGAAGTTATCAGCAATTTCGTATCTTAATTCTACTTAACTAAGTACGAAGTGGTGCTCATTATGATTGAGATCTCATGTGCATTTTCTGTGATGGGCAGGTTAGCATCAAGTTAAAATGCCCCAAACAAATACAATGGGCATGTCAGTCTCAGCTGGCTTCACTTAGACCAGCTTCTCATTAAACACAGGAACTAGTCTCCTAGGAGCCTCCAGGTCAGGTGTCTTGCTTGGGTTATGATGACTGTTTTTATAACTCCATAAATAAACAGTGTTTCTCAACAGTTTTTGTAACTTTTAAAACTTATGTCCCACTTGGTAAATATAATATTCTTATAGTTCCCTCTCCCAAAAAATTGGATACTAAAACCTCCTATTGATAATCTCTATCACCCTAAAGATAGTCTATTTTCAGAGTATCTTCACAAAGTCAGTCTAGTTTGTCTAGCTTATTTTCTGCAGTTGTATTAAAGAAAACAACAATGTTTTGTTTGCTTTGTCTTAACATTGCATCATAACAGGAATATGCTTCTAAAACTGTACAACCTGCCTGTCCCTTCCTCAGAAAAATCCTGATTTTCTTCTCCCCAGAAGTCCTGGCACCCTCGTTGAGAATCACAGTCCTGAAGTTTAATTAGCTACAAAAACAAAAGAGGAAACTGCCTAATCTCATCATGAAATATATTCTCTCACACTTGATGGGAAAAGAAAGTGCTTGAGGAGAGAGGAGCTGAGGATGGACACAGAAGGAGGATATATGCCTTCCCTTTAGAGGAGCAGTCCAGAGCTCCCTCTAGAGAAGGTGGAAAGGCAGACAGGAGAGGCCTCATAACTTGGCCCTATTTACCAAAGAAACTGAATAAATGTCCAGCTCTGCATGAAAGTGGTGACACCCAAGTGGATTCCACAGACCCTGCTCACCCTCACTTCCTCTACGTGCTGAGGAAGCAGGCCCACTCCTGGACCCATTCTTCATTTATAAGACAGAAGGGATTTATAAGAGGGAAAGATGAAAGAAAGAGAGGGAAATGGCAACAGGGAGGAGGAAGACTTATACAAAGATAAGGAAGGTGCAAGAGGAAAAGGAGGAGAAAGGAAGAGAAGAGCAACCGATGGAGGCATCCAAGAAGTTTAGACCACAGAGAATAGGAGGGATCATTCCAATGACAATTTTCCCATTGGTAACAATAACTGTCATTTATTGGGCTCTTGCTATGTGAAATGGATAAATGGATGGATGGATGGATGGATGGATGGATGGATGGATGGATGGATAAATAAGTATGCATATATACATACATTCATTTAATTTAGTTTAACTTCATTCCAGTTAACTTAATCTTAACAAACACCTATGAAATGGACATTCCTATCCCCGTTTTACCCTGAGGATTCTGAGATTCGTAGCTAGTACTTCTCCAAGGCAGCAGAACTAGAATTTAAACCCATTTTGTCTGGCTCCAAATCCCATGCTGTAAATTACTACACCACTTATTTGTAACAAATGTCAAAGAGTGGGGTACTCTTAGTTGCATATTTTCTTGTTCAAATTACTCGTCTTGAGACATGATGCTGTTCCAGTGATGTTGCCATTGACGAAAATCACTTGGCGATCCACTTTTGAAACTTCCCATTACAGTCTTAAGCACATTCTTTATCTTCATTGATGACATCTCCTCATGCTTTGAGAGTGGAACTTATTTAGGGGACAGCCAAAAGTCACTCAGAGCAAAGCTGGTTAAAAACTGTGGATGACACTGGTAGGTAATATCATTTGAGCTTTAAGGAAAAAGAGTGTGATTATTTTGTGTGTCTTACCTTCTATCTCAGAGAAATTCCCAAAGGAGACTTGCCAGCAGATCCTGATCAATGGCCGCATCACTGCAATACATACAGAGACCTAAGACAGCCTTCAAAATTCAATATTAAACTGGTATATTCGTTAAAATACCATTCTTGTGACAATAAAGTCATACCTTAGTCATTCTTCAGAGAAAATCAATTTGATGTAGCTTTAACCACTGGTGAATGGAACATTCTATAAAAAAAGAAAGAAAAAAAAAACCAGTAAGAACCTAACAGTCTTTGATGTTAATACTGTTAAGGCATCTTGTAGTCTAACATCTTGCTGAAAAATCCAAAGAGAAATGATAATGCCCTTGGGGCATTATTACCTTTAAACTTCAAACTTCTGGTCTTCGTGAGCAAGATGATGCATAACTAGACATTTGAGATGGAATGGTCTGCCCATCTCCCGCCCTGAAACTGACTAACCTCTGGGCATCTAACAGTTGCCTCTAATACATTTGAAGAATGGCATCATATTTGAGCTGACGAGTTTCCTCTGCTGTTCATGGTCCATGTAGCAAGTGCTCTCCTCTGAATGGTTACTGTTTTTCTCAAGAGCTGCCAATTTTCATTACAGCAATGGACTGGAGGAGAGCTGAAATGCCATATGAAAACAAAATTACTGGACAGCCCCCTTTTTTTCCATTAGAATTTCAGCAAAGCGAGTAAGGCAAGGGCAGACAAGATAAGGAAGGGGTTACACAGGCATTTATTTCACTTTCATTTTTCCTTTGAGAAAGTGTTAATAAAATTAGCAGTGTTAACAATAACAGCAAGGATTATAAGAGATACATTTATCAACAATGTGCAATTTTCCTACTGGAATAATTATAATATTATATATTATATATAATATTATATATTATATAATATATAATATTATATATTAATAATAATAATAAAATGCATTTTCAAATGCAAATCTCCTATCAATGAACATATAAAGGGGCAAGATAAAGAAGGGGAAAAAGTGACATTAAGCTAATTCTCAGTCAGCTCTGAAAACTAAAAGGATTAAAACTTTCAGTTAGCTGACAAATCTCCCCAAACTTAATTTTAAACTTTCATTGAGTTTTGCTCTAAGACTTCAGCCAAAGCTCCTTACAAGGAATCATGCTAATTCTTTTGAATTTCAGGGAATGTGTCAAAAGCATCAATGCCTTCCCATCACCCACCACACAAAGCCAAAAATCCTCTTACATGTCCTCCAAACTCAGGCCCTGTCCAACAATTAAAGCCCTCCATAATCTGGCCCACTGTGCCCCCAAAGTCATTTCTCCTGTTTGACCATCACAAATCCCCAGCTACAAACTGGTCCCTTCAAGGTCTATGATGCTCTCTCCTCGATTTTATTTCTGCCTAAATCCTCCACATCCTTTGAAGCCTTTACAACTCAGCCTTGCCTTTCCCTTCTAGATCTCACCAACCTCTCACCTCTCTTATGTCGTGTGAACCAACAATTCAGAACCTGATAATAAGCCATTTTGAATGCATCACAGCTTTTTCATGGATACCACCTCCCTAGGGGAACAGTATGCTCCCATAAAGCAGAGACAGTACAGGGCACATACACATGATAAGCGTTGTTGATTGCATGATAGTCTCTATGGCCCTATTCCTCCTTCTGTAGAGATACAAACAAGTCAAAAGATAGGCAGAGAGAAACAAGGGAAAAAAAAAAAGAGAGAGTCAAGGGACCTAGATACTCCAGAAACTGGGCAATCAACTGGACATTGGCCTAAATAAGCCTGAGTTTACCATATTTTAAAGGAAAAATATACAGATGGCCTCTGCAATTTACATTAAAAGTATTTTGAGAAATATGATGATTTGTTAAATGCTGATTCAGTAAACCTAATGTAAAGGGCACTTCCAGGAAAAGCAAATAAGTAAACATAAAATATTTCCTGAAATCAAATACTAAAACCACAAATATGCTAAAGAAAAATTTCTCCCCCAAATCATTCTAAACTCAAAGGGTAAATTCATTATTGAGATATTCATACATGCTAATGATGTTGATCGTTCCTGCTGATAATAAATGAAAACACTGAAGTCTTCCAGGAACATGACGAGTGCGTTTTCACAGAACAATCTGAAGCCTCCATCTGTCTTTCAAAAGGCTAAGGCTGCACTGGATCCTTCCTGAAAAACCCAAGGAGATGCTGCCCATGGCAAGAATGATGCTAATGTTTCTATCAAACCAAAGCAATAACAATTACTTGAAAATGCCAAGTATCACAATAGAAAGCTGAACTGGTGTTAATCTGGAGATGCCAAAATTCACGGTATTTTGTGTGATGAAGTGGTATCCCTCTCACTGAAGCAAACTCTGTGAGCATAGCACCAGTTCTCGCCTCGTCACTTTTAAGGCAGCAAAGTTTCATAAATATAGAGGCTGAGATTCAGCCCAAGGCAAGTCACCAAGAGCAATTCTATAACTGGAACGTGTGGCAGGCCAACCAACTTTTTCATCTTTTACGCAGATTTTTTACTCAGCAATATTTCTGAAAGGGACTATAACTTGGGATGGTTGCAAATTTCAGCATGTTACCAAGAAATGCTTTTAGGAGATTAAGTACCAAAATAGTATAAGATTTATGTCTCTAACCCATTTCCACTCCACAAAAACATCCTTGTATTTGTTTGAAACGCATATAGAAATAGAGAAGAAAGACATAGATACTGAAAAATACTTTTTAAAAAAGGCACAGCATGGAAGACAACTATATTTACATTTCTGTCTGAACACAAATGACCACAAAAGGATCAGAACAGGATGACTAATTAAAACCGAACTTACTCACCCAGCATGCCAATGTCACACTCAAGTTGAAAAAAAAAACATATATATATATATATATATATATACACACACACACAGTCATGCACTGCATAACAACATTTCAGTCAACAATGGACCACATATACAATGGTGGTCCCATAAGATTAGTACCATATAGCCTAGGTGTGTAGTAGGCTGTACCACCTAGGTTTGTGTAAGTACACTCTGTGATGTTTGCACAACGACAAAATCGCCTAACGATAATTTCTCAGAACATATCTCTGTCATTAAGCAATGCATGACTGTTTAAAGATGTGTATATAAGGAGACTAAAGGGTCTTTATTTTACTGTACTTGGGGAATTCACTTTGGGAGTCAAATTAGCATTGATCAAAGCTACCTTCATATCCCTGTGGACTGATCTATACTGACTAGATAATGCTTCTATCTTTCATTTTGCCTTGTTGACTTGGCCCTTTTCTATGTGAAAAACACATTTAAGGAAGGGTGGCCAGTCATTTCTATGACTCCTCATGCATGCAACAAATATTTACTGAGTATCTGATATGTTCCAGGCCTTGTGAACAAGAGAGACCCTACTCCTGCCCTCGTACAGCCTACTACCCAATAAGCATAGAGCAATCAATTATTAGTGAGATTTGCGCTACTTCAAAGCACAGTATTTTGCAAAGCCTTAAAGCAAGCAATCCCAAAGTACCTAGAGTGATGAGGAAGACTCCATTGAGGAAGTAAAGTCTAAGCTGAATTTTTAAGTTGAATAGGAGTTGGTTGGGTGAAGGGGAGAAGGGAGGATGGGAAAGTGTTCCTAGTAGAGAAAAGCACATTTGCCAAGGACCAAAGGCAGGCAAGAGCTTGGCATATTGCTGAAGGAGAGTCAACATGCCTAGAAAAGAGAGATTGAGTAGGACAAGGAGGATCCAGATTATGCAAAACACTGAAAGTCACGTTGAGGATACTGGACTTTGAATCACGAAATGTTCTAGGCCCAGGAGAAATATCAACAGTTCGCATTGTAAATGATCACACAGGTTGCTTTAGGGGACTGGGTGGAGGGTGGGTGGGGAGCAAGATTAGCAGTAAGGACACTAAGAGGCACTTGCAGTAGTCCTGGAGAGAGAGAAATAGCTTGCACTAGGCTGACAAGAGGAAGAAAGCAGATTCAAGAGATACTCAGGGAGAAGAAACAAGACTTGGTGGACTGATGTGGAGACTAAGAGAGAGAGAGGAGCCAAGGTAGACTCAGAGGTTACTGGCTTAAGGAACTGGGTTGATGGCAGGGCCACATACTGAGGTGTGGTAGCTTGGAGGAGAACCAAATCTCAAAGCTGAGGGATGAGTGAATAGCGGTGATAATCCTGAACATCAGACTTGGTGTCCTGCAAACAGGCTATGTTCTTAGCTCATTTAGACTTAAAAACGTGTTGATATAGAAACTTAGAAACTTCTCCATCAATCACGGAACTACATAGTTTGTGACCATTAAGGAATTATGCAGATCTTCAAACTGAAATAACAATTTATGGGAACCAGCCACCCCAAATTCGAAGGTACAAGGTTAGTCCCAGCAATTTCTGAATTATTACTGACATCATTAATACTTCTAGAAACAAGGGATTTGTCCACCTGTGTCCTGGGCACAAGTCCCAAGGTCCTTTTAAATGTAGAATTCACACTGAATGCCAGTGTTCTGGAGCAAACAAATCCATCAGTTGCTACAGATTTTATGTTAATATTTTCAAAAAGCTTGTGGGAATGCCAGAGGTCTTTTGAGTTTTTTCACTGAACACGGACCCCTGGAGTTGTATTGATTGGATGAGATCAAGCAGAAAGCTTTCATTTTCCCCAAGTGTCTACTCCCTTGTCCTATTTCTCAAAAGAAATTCACTTAATTATTTTAGCCCTGGTAAAAAGTGGGTGAAAATAACAATTTTTAACTTGCTTATTCTTAAACAATTCTTTCACACAAAAATAATCAATTCCTGAAGCTCTTGGATCACACACTCAATAGTGCCCAGGCTGTCATCAGCCCAGAGGCCTTTCCTCTTGGCTGCCATACGTTCAATAGTCACCTTGTGCTGAAGCCCTCGCTCAGCACTTTTTATTTTTCTAATGTCACAGGTTTCAACCCCAAATGGCACTGCCAAATCTCTCTCTTCTCTGACATAATCTCTTTCTGATTTGAATGAACATTTTCTCCAGGCCTATTATAAATAACACAAGAGAGCAGCTAGGAAAGAGAAATGGGCACTTTAGAGCAGGTGATTTGGAAATTCAGAGAAACACAAAAATTCCGGGCAGAGAGAAAGGTGTAAACACAGAAAGGAGGTTAGAAATATAGGACAGGACCTACTATATATGGCCTTGATATCCCTATGATACATAATTTCCTGTAATGGAGTTTAATAAATCGAGGCCAAATTGATAGGGGTTGGGCTCTCAGCAGCCAGGAGATAGACTGCATTGGCCCAAAGACATCATACCTGTGTCTTTGGGGAAGGAATAGGAGGGTGGCACTGCATTCCAATGGAGCAGTGAAGACTGACAGGACAGCAAAGCCCCCAAAATCTCTATTTAATGGAATAAATACAAGGAGACTCTGTCTGCCATGAGCAGATATGACTATGTGCCTGAAATTAGTTCTTTGGAGGTACATGCTCTCTTTTGCCAGTATTCTGGGGAATCATGCAGAGAAAAAAGATATTTAGTTCAGGGACAGTGACTCTAATATAGAGACTGGGGTCCCTCCCAGGATTTGAAGTCTTAGTCTGGGGGAATTTAGAATCAAACCACTAGTCTTGGTTCTGGTAACAGAATCTTTGCTGACCCACCTTTGATAACCTGTTCAGTGCGCAGAGAATGGTGTAAACGCAGAGAGGAGGTTAAGTAAGGAGCCAGGTCCTGTGACACCAGGCCCTGCTTTGCCATTATCAGTGACCTCACTTAACCCTTTCCCTATCAATGACTGGCATCTTGACAGTTGCCTAGTGTATGGTTGACACAAGGGGAGAGTGGGTTGATGGGAATATACCAATATACACAATTAGAGAACATACACACTCTACAGATATTTATTGTGTACCTTCTATCTGCAGGCTCTGTTCTAGACATAATGGATACATATATGAAAAGTCAAGGACTTGTATTCTCATGGGCAAGACAGACAACAAATGGATGTAGAGCTCCTTTAATGGCAAAGCGGGAAACTCATAGAGATGGCACAAAAAAGGAAGCAACACAATAGACTCCCACATGGAAATGTGACACCCAAGTCCCCACAGGAATGTGCAGTACTGGTGATCCCACCATGAGAAGTGAGGATTCTAGCAGGTACAAAAGGGCCTCCTTTGCCACTCACATGGTCACCCACTGTCCCACAGGCTTTAGCTACAAGCCTGCCTCCTCAACAGGAGTAAGTGGAACTACTGGTGTGGACTGTGAGACAAAAGAAATCAATGTTCAATTTTCCAGGCCTAGTGGTCCTTAGCAGACCCTAATCTCAGGCCTGATGAGAACTGCTCCTAAAATAGGGAAATTTCTTAATATTCTTTTTGAGATCACCTTCAGGAGAAATGCAGGAAGAGGAAACCAGGTGTCACCTTGTGTGAAAGCATTTACCACTGAATATTTCTATGCTTATTTCATCTTGGAAATAATACCACTCTGTTTGGAGTTATATATTGGGTTTCTGATTTGGTTTAAAACATACAAGGAATCAGAGAAAGTGTAGATGAATCAATGAGACCCAGCTAGAAATAGGTACTGATTTGCAGCATTGGCCAAAAGCTCTATTGAATACGATAAACCAGCTAAGACAATAATAATTAGATAACCAGTCTTCTGCCTTAGGAGGAAATAAGCTTAAGAAAGAGTTTATTTTTGCTTCTGGGGAGGGGTGGACCCATCATGTTTTGAAGGACAGGAGTCATAGATCAACTCATCATGGAGCAAGCCTGTTGAGGATGACATCTACTCATCCTTTTCAGATGCCACTGAGACCGCACACAGCTCCTCTAAGTTGTTCCCTAAACAGGAGATTTATCAGGGACCCAGAGCAGACAAATTTTGGTCCAGAAGGAGCTATATCCTCTATTGGTCACACGCATCCTCAAGGGGAAAAGCTCAAATTGTGAAAGTTTCCTTTCCTAGAACAGGGGCAAGAGAAGGGGAGAATAGGAAGTTTGTGCCGCTTTCTACTTCCAAAATCATTAAGCCTCCCTTCCTTGGTAAAGTGTCTAATGTCAAGAGCACTCAATTTGATGAATACATGAGGCTAAGTTACATTTTGGCCACAGCCCCCACGAACTCCTGCACCTTGGCTTGAACGCTGTCTCTTCTGACAATCTCACCTGCCTGCCCCAATATCTTAACACTGGTCCCTCAGAAGCCCCATGACAGGACACTGTATTCGTTAGCACCACTGGCCTGAGCACCTTTGGCCTGCATGCAGATGCTCAGAACACGGCTGCCATCGGGGTTGGGCTTTTCCCAGCACATGCAGCAGATCTTACTTTGCAGCTGCTCCCACCCAGTGATTTGTCCATTTCCATGTCCATTCCCCTCTTGGGATGTCCCTGTCCAAGTCCAGTTATCTTACCTATGTCTAAATATGCCACAAGATATGACAAGAATGGTTTAAACCCTTTGTGTAAAACATGATTAGAATTGTAACATTCAGTTCCTCTGAATTCCTATAGCTTTTACTATCTATACAAATCATTTAGTAATTCACATTTATTACTCTATACCATCATCTTTTCATATATGTTACATCCATACACGCAAACATACTTCCTCTCCAACTAGATTCCACACCTTTTTTTTTTAAAGATGTTTTTTACTTCTTTTTCTTTTTCTTTTTTTTTGGAGGGAGATTGGCTCTGTGACAACATCTGTTGCCAATCCTCCTCTTTTTTTTTCTCCCTGAAGCCCCAGTACCTAGTTGCATATCATAGTTGTAAAGTTGTAGCTCTTCTATGTGGGATGCCGCCTCAGCATGGCTTGATGAACAGTGAGTAGGTCAACGCCCAGGATCCGATCCGGTGAACCCTGGGCTGCCCAAGCGGAATCCACGAAGTTAACCACTACACCACCAGGCCGGCCCCTGATTCCACACTTCTTAAGAGCAGGGCTCATAATTCATATTCTTCATCTTCAGCATCTTATATAATACCTCCCATTTGTAAGTACAACAAAATACCTACTACCAGTGGTGACAATGATAAAGATTTGTCCAAGACTATCTTAGTAATCTCAGTGAATAATAAGCATTGAGATGGTTGCACCTGCCCGTGAGCAGTCTACACAGATGAAGGGAAGAAAATCAACCCACGAGTGGGCTCAGTCAACAGGGTAAGCATCAGACAAAAATCAGCTTTGGCCATTTTGAGCCGGACCTGCAACAAGAACAAAAATGCCTCTAGCTTTTTGGCTAAAGAGATACTTCGAATGTACAGTGGATGCTCTTGTAAGGGATCTCCATTAACCAAGTCACCATCCTCTTCCATTTGCTCTACAAAACACAGAGGCTGACGCGCGTGTCCAATCCAGGCACATGGCTAGTAGGCCACTTTTAAAGCCCCTGTGCTTTTACGCCCACCAGTGTACTCTGTGGCTGCCAAGAGCAGGCTGAATTTGTTCTTTAACCTGTTGTTAACATTTTTACATGCTATTGAAATTAAATAATATAACTAATTTATATAAACTGATGAAATATGAGTGAATAAAGAGAGCCAATTCTATGAAAATTAGGTTGAATACTTTGGAAGGATGCTAACGTTGTGTTTAATTAGGTGGGGGTGAAGCAATTTTCAAAGACTAGGAAAATTACTATAAATAGATAGAAGAATTCTGTGCTCAGATTGCTCTCCAAGGGTCTAAGTTTCTCCTCCACTTTGAGAGATAGAAACTGAGCATGGTTGGTAATGTGTATGCAAGAGTATAGCCTCAACCCTATATCAAAAGATTGGGAAAGGAATATGTGTTCACAGGTTTTTAGGCTAAAATAAAAGGTTTGAGCTGTGTATGGATCATTTTTTCAGATTCTCATTTTTAACCACTCTTTATGTTAAAACAATTACAGGTCCTGCCACATCAGATAAGAAGGCTTTTACCATCCACCCACTCCTACCTTAGTCCCAGAACCCAATTGAGAAATTGCTCAGAGCTCAGGAAACCAGAAGCAGTAGGAGTTGTCACCTAAATTGTGATAGAAAATGTAAGAAGGAAGTCACTGCTAGGGATTTTCTTCTGTTCTGCTAGCTTTCATTTTCAATCTTAAATATGTGTGTGTATAAATATATATATATATGTGTGTATATATATATACACACATATATGTATATATGTGCTTTTGAAAGTGTCTGGGTCTATGTAGAATATTTATAGAAATACAATACGTAATTAAAATCAATAGCAACAAATGGGAATCATGAATTACCTGCCAAGCTGAGCAATTCACCTTCAACAGATCACTACACAGACTCAACACAGTCAAGCACTCCAGTGGTCAGTTAAGCAAACAGGTAGAGTAGCGTGCATAGGATCCAGAACCACGGTGCTGGGATGATACACAGAAGAGATTAGACACAGTTCCTTTCCCTGCAGAGCTGACAGTTCAATAATCAAACTGAGGCCATCAAGTTGCATTTAGTTCCTTATAACGACAGCAAGGCAGGATTAAGACGGAGGGGAGGGAAGAAAGGAGCCAATTTTGAGCTTCCCTCCTTCAATAATTCCACATTCACTGCCAAATGGATATTGGAAAGTAGAGAGCATTAGGGTAGAAATATTTTGTAGCATATTACTGTAGAAATATTTTTCATAGATTCATAAAATGTTAAAATAGGAAGGATGATCTTAGAGACATCTTGTCTAACTGCCTTATTTTACAGATGTGTAGACCAAACAGAGTAGTTGAGTAAAAGGTAACACTGCTAATGAGGAGCAAGGTTGGGACCAGATATCAGATATCCTGACTCTAAGTCCAGGCCTCTTTCTAGAACACTGTATCGCAACACTCCCTCTCTTTTGGTTAGCATCCTCTCTTCTTTATTTCATGACCCCAAATCTATCCAGAACCCCTGAAAGCTCAATTCTAAACAAGTCAAAACTCCTAGATAAATCAGTTTAAAAACTTTAACAAGTTGAACAAAACATCAAGTTGAACAAAGTTTCATGCTATTTGTGTGGTTTTATGTAGACAAAATATTTAAAATTCTGAAAGAATCGTTAATTGAGCTAACTTGAGAACATAGACCCCATTTACCTGGAAGAAAATTCAGGTAGAAAACTTATCTACTGATTTACATTTCATTCACTCAGCATATACTCCCTCTCCTCAAAAAAAAATGTAAACCTCACCAGAATTATTACAGGAATTTACATTGCTTTCTGTGACGCTGGTCTCTAAATAACTCAATTCAGCAAATATTTCATGAGTGCCTACTCTGTGCAAGGCAGTGAGCACCCACTGTGTTCAAGGCTGGGTGTCATGGGTGACATCAAGGAGAGAGTCTCACGTCTCAAGGAGCTTATAATCTAGTCTTGGAAGCTGTACTGAAATAACAAACAGACGGGTTGTGGTAAGGGTTACAGTGGAGAGAAGAATGACCTGGAAACACAGAGAGGGAAAGAGGTATGGGGGGAAATTTCATAGATGAGATTGCACTTGAAAATAAGAGGAGACATCACCTAGAGAGAACTCAGACATTCTTAACCTAAAAGAGTAGCCCACCGTCATACGTTTTTCTGCTCTTTGCCCTTGTTCATGTCTCAGCTCCTTGAAACTTCCACCTCCCACCTCTGAGTTAAAACTGTTCTCACTAATTTCTCCAGTGACCTCCTAGTTGCCAGATTTGATTGCCATTTTTTCAGTCCTGATCGCAAAGTATCCCTTTGTAAACCCTGTCACCCTTGACCTTCTTGGAACTCTTCTCTAGTTTTCATCATCTGCTCTCTCCTGCTGCTTCCCCATCTCTCTGAAAGCTCCCTCTCAATCTTCCTCTTCTCCATAGTTCCTTGCTCACATCTTTTGGTTTTTGGCTCTATAAATCCTACCTACATAATTTTACCACCTCCATGGCTCCACCTACCTTGCACTGACAACGTATCAATTTAAATTTCTAGTTCCCTATCTTTTTCTTAAACTCCAAACTCATCTTTCCAAGTATTACTGATCCGCCAATGTGGATAACCTATAAACGCCCCAAATGCAACATGTCTGAAACCTAACTCATCATCTTTCTCCCTAAACTTCCTCCTCATGTTCCTTATTTTTACTTAGAACTCTAATGCACACTCTTTAATATCTCTGTACCTTTTTACATTCTATTCCCTATGCTGGAAATTCTTTTCTACACATGAACTACTGAGAAAAGTTCATCCATAAACAATTAACACACTTGTCATCTCTTCTGTGACAGACCAGGGAGCAACATGATGTCCCGAAAAAATAACAGATCCAATTTCGAATCCTGGTTCCCAGTGTTTACTACGTAGTCATAGAACCTTGACCCCACTGAACTTACCTTTCCTTGGCTGCACTATCTACCTCAGAGGATTATAAGCTTCAACCGAGATGGTATATATGATATATATATGAAGAGCCTAATGCAGGAAATGGTACTTCCATGAATATGTGTCATCTTCCCCTCGCTGCTGTCTCTGGGTTACCAGAGCATGTGCACCTATTGACTGTAGCCCTGGTTCTATGGTGTTCCCATTCTAATCCTCCAGACCCTGAGCTCTTCAATGGGAAAGCCTAGAACCCCGCACCACCAGTGGGCACTCAGTACTTATTTATTTAATTGCAGTAAGACTGGAGACAGCTCAGCAACCAACTCTAGGACTCAGAGTCTTGAGTCTGTGTCATTGAGGAAATGATGGTACTATTAAGAAAAATAGAGAAATCGAGGATGAATTCCTTTTGGGTATAATGTGAAGAATTCCGTGTGGGGCACGCTGACTTTTAAAGAGCAGAAGGAAGACATCCAGAAGGCAGTTGGGGCTGTGCCTAGAGGAAGCCCACATTTAAGTAACAGGGAGAAGGGACAAGTGATAGCAACAAAGGAAAGAGGTGGGGGACATCAGGACAATACAGTGACAGAGAAATGAAAAAAGGAAGGAGTTTCAGGAAGAAAGCAGAGGGCGCATGGTGCTGAATACAAAAGAGAGATTCCTAGAATTAGGATAAAATGGGCTCTGTGTTTTGGTCAAGGAGGAGCAGATGGTTTCATAGAAGAGCGACGACAAAACAGATTGCAATGGGTTAAGAAGTGGGTGGGAACAACTGAGGGAAATTCCCCAAGGTAACTAAATCACGTCTAGCATCTGTATGCGTGTAAATGTGCAGAATTTTCAATTCCTGACATTTGGCACCATCATCAGCAGGGCCAAGGCTAGAACCCAGGTTTCCTGCCTCCCAGTTGTCATGATTCTGCCATGCCATACTGGAAGGCACTTGGGTCATTTTGTATTCACTTATTCTCCCCACCTCCACCCATCACAGCTACCTCACTCTTATCTAGACATCAGCCAGCAGTCTCACTCTGATGGATTCCTGCCTTCCGTCATTGACAGTTTCATCACTCATGACACTGAAGGAGCCACTAGAGGAGCAGCTTTTCCTCAATTAATTTTAATCAACAATCAGCCTTGAATGATAGAGTGGAGGTGATAGGAACTTTAGGAGGAAAGTGATGAAATTGTCTTGTAATAGTCAAGGAAGGGAAAGCTGGTCATAGTCAGATACAACTCATGGAACTTAGGAGAGTAGATTTTTATGTTTAACTGCCCACCCCTTCATCCCTGAGGCATGGAGTTCCTAAGGGCAAAATATAGGGCCCTGAACCCAGTGCTGACTGTTTAGTTTATTATTACTATTATTATTATTATTACTATTAATGACTTGGATAAACTCATGCATATCAAAATTGAAGAGGCCGGGGTCAGCCAGGTGGCGCAAGCGGTTAAGTGCGTGCGCTCTGCTGTGGCAGCCCAGGGTTTGCCGGTTTGGATCCTGGGCGCGCACCGATGCACTGCTTGGCAAGCCATGCCATGGTGGCGTCCCATATAAAGTGGAGGAAGATGGGCATGGATGTTAGCCCAGGGCCAGTCTTCCTCAGCAAAAAAAGAGGAGGATTGGCAGATGTTAGCACAGGGCTGATCTTCCTCACACACACACACAAAAATTGAAGATGACATAAAACAGGAAGAGAACTTAGAAGACTGGATCAGGACCTCAAGATCACTCAAGAGGCTAGCAGGATGAATTGAAACTAAAAAGACTAATTTTATTTAAAAAAATATAAAGCTCTGCCCTATGGTTAAAAAAGGAACAGGAGAGACATACGATGGGAATAGGATAAAGATATTAAATAAATTTATGCTTTAAAAAATTAGAAAGGATTATTAAAATTGTTAATGATAAGCACTTAGAAACTGGGAATATAATTTATAACTTGTAGAGAAAAAAAGTATGGGAACTTTTAAAATCAAGCAGAAAACAAGAAAGCAGGAAAGAAGGACAATAAAAGAAAAGTACAAAATAGATGACATAGATGCGTCCAACTATATCGTTCTTTCAACAAATATAAATAAATAAACTCAGAGTAATAAATTCAGAGTAAATATAGGATCTTTTAAAAACCCAGCTATACACTATATGCAAGAGATAATCCTAAAAAAAAATAATATTGAAAATTTGAAAATAATATAAAGGCAAAAGAAATGCAGGAACAACCTTGGCAGAAAATTTTTAATAGAGTAATATTTTCATAAGACAAAATAGACTTTAAGATGAAAAGCATTCATATGAATAAATAGGGCCCCTCTATATTAATCAAGGGAACTATTCCAATAACAGACAACAATCATTAAATTACAAGCAGAAATGTAGGATGGAAGAGCTCAGTTTAACAGCAGTTCATATGAAAATGATGTGCTTTTGCTTTCATAAGTTTAATAATGGCCACGGGGTTAACACAGTTGCCTCCAAAGTCATTGCAATCTTGACAGTGTGCAGAACAGCTCAGGTTAAGAGCCACTTTCTCTGCACTGTCAAAACTTATCTAGAATGGAGTGCTCAGGTCTGGCATGTCATCTTGAGACAGACAGTGTCAAATCGGAGAACTTCCAGCAGAGATTGACCAGGATGAAAACAGCATGAAAAAACATTACCTAAGTAACAGTTGAAGGACAGGAGATATGATTCAAGAAAAGAGAAATGTTTAGAGGAGCATGCCAACCAATGTGGTGGACCCAGGACTGGAACAGAGCAAATCTCACTACAGAGAGCATTCTAACCATTCTTAACTACTCTGTCCTACATTACCTCTCTATAAAAATACCAGAAGAAAATTAAAGAAATAGTTTTCATAATATCAGAGTGAAAAAGACTTCCCTAACCATATGTGAAGATCACTGCCCTAAGTGAAAAGAGGATTCTTTTAAACGAGGTAAATTTTGGAAATTTTGCATAGAGAAAGATACAGTAAACAAAGATTAAAGACACAATAAACAACAGAGTAACAATACAAAATGCTAGTGAAGATGCAGAGAAACTGTATTACTCATACATGGTTGGTGAGAATATAAAATGGTACAGCCACTTTAGAAAACAGCTTAGCAATTTCTTATAAAACTAAACATTCATTGACCACACAACCCAGAAATTGCACTCTTAAACATTTATTCCAGAGAAATGAAGACTTACATTCACACAAAACCTGTACACATATGTTTATAGCAGCATTATTCATAATAGCCAAACAGTGAAAACAACCCAGATGTCCTTCAGTGGGTGAATACTTAAACTGTGATACATTCAGACCATAGAACACTACTTAGCAATGAAAAGAAACAAATTATTGATACACACAAAAACTTGGATGAATTTCCAGGGAACTACGCCAAGTGAAAAAAGTCAGTCCCCAAAAGTTACTTAGCATATGATTCCATGTATATAACATTCATATAATTATAAAATTATAGAAATGGAGAACAAATTAGTGATTGCCAGGGATTGGTGGGAGGAGGAGGTAGATATGGTTATAAAAGGGTGACATGAGGGATCCTTGTGGTGATAGAACTGTTCAGTATCTTGACTATGGTAGTGCATACATGAACCTACATATGTGATAAAATTGTATAGAACTATCAAAAAGACAGACAGCAACAAGTTTTGGCCAGGATGTGGAAAAACTGGAACCCTCAAACATTGCCAATATGAATGTAAAATTGTACAGCCCCTTTGGAAAACAGTTTGGATGGTCTTTGAAATGTTAAACATAGAGTTACTATATGACTCAGCAACTGTACTCATAGGTATATACCGAAGAGAAATGAAAACTTATGTCCACAAAACAATTGCACATCAATGTTCATAGCAGCATTAACCATAATAGTCCAAATCAGAAAACAACCCAAATGGTATCATCTGATGAATGGATAAAATAATGTAGTATGTCCATACACTGGAATATTATCCTGCAATAAAAAGGAATAGAGTACTGATACGTTTTACAGCATGAATGAATCTTGAAAATGTTATTTATTCTAAGCGAAACAAACCGGTCACAAAAGACCACATGTTGTATAATTCCATTTATATGAAATGTCCAGAACAGGTGAATCCATAGAGAAAGCAGATTAGTGATTACTTAGAGCTGGAGGGATGGATAGGGAGTGACTACTGATGGGCATAGAGTTTCTTTTTGGGTTGATGGAAATTTTCTAGAATTAGTAGTGAAGGTTTGCACAACTCTGTGAATATACTAAAAACCATTGAACTGTATACTGTAAATATTAATAAATTATATAGAACTAAACACACATGCACATATTAGTACAAGTAAAACTGGGGAACTCCAAATAGTATAGGCAGATTGTATCAATGTCAATATCTTGGTTGTAGTATTATACTACCATCTTGCAAAATCTTACCATTGAGGGAAAAAGTAAAATGTACGCAAGATTTCTCTGTATTATTTCTGACAACTACATGTGAATCTACAGAAGCTGCTGCAAAACTTCACATTCACCTACACACCCTCGCTCATCAGTGCTAGAGGAGCAATACTACCTTCTGCTTCTCTCTGCTTTTCAGTCACA
Organism: Diceros bicornis minor; assembly: GCF_020826845.1. Taxonomy (NCBI): domain Eukaryota; kingdom Metazoa; phylum Chordata; class Mammalia; order Perissodactyla; family Rhinocerotidae; genus Diceros; species Diceros bicornis. Next base: position 21,976,789 of record NC_080749.1, on the reverse strand, counting down.
TGTGAGTCCTCTCACTGACAGAGTCTAAATTAGAGCCCAGCTGGCAAAGGATTCTGGGACATGTTGTCATAGGCTTCCAGCACCTGATACAAGGAGAGCATAGAAGAGAGTAGGTGAAGGCCAATTATAATTAATATAAATATAAATTAATATGTATATATGTCTGTGTGTGTGTATATATATACTAAACTCATGGCATAATGTTTAAACGAAATCTGTATTTGAAATTGTATATAGTGCCTTAACCTGTATTCTCCCAAGAGTAACATCTAAAACAAAGTTTGATATGTGGGTGGTTTATTCAGGAATATGATCCCTGGAAGCAAGAGTGGAGGAGTAGGATTGAACAGAGGAGGGAGAGAGAATATAAAGATAAATATCGTGTTGGCCACTACAAAGGGAAACTGAGTGCTCCATCTCTTTCTGAGAATCCTAAGGAACGAAAGGGCATATCCCTTTGGTCAAGATTTGGGTTGCACATGTCAAGCAGTTCTCTGAGACTTGTGGCACTGACACCAGTATATGAGAGAATCAAGAGGCACGTGGTATGTGCCCAAGGTGAGGCACTGTTGGGTTATACTGAGGAAACTTATTGAAGCCTGCTTAGCCATGGATGGCGAACATGAGCAGACTTGAAGCTGTGCACCAGAGGTATCTGATAAATATAAGAAGACCGCAACTACATGAAATACATATATCGGACTGAAAAAAGTCTGGAAGGAAATTGAGTAATACGCTAGCAGTGTTTATCTCTGGGCTATAGAATTACAGATAATTTTTGGTTTATTTTTTATATGTTCTTATACTTTCAAGTTTTCCACAGTAAGTTGATACTGTTTCTGTAATCAAATGCAACAGAAATTATTTTTAAAGAACTGAGCTGTATGGTTTGAGGATGAATGTTTCTACAAAGACCAGATGACCCAGAAATAGGATTCTTCTACTGGACGGAAGGCTGGACCATTTGACCTCTCAGATCACAGGCTAGGACTCTGTGATAATCCATCTGACTGCAAAGCCTAGGGAAGTTCCAGGCACAAAGTAGCCACTCAACACAACAGACAGTTGCCAAAGAATGAATGTACTGCAGCAGCATAGACAGAGAGAGTTGAAAAAAACTCCTGCTCCCAGGAGCTCATAATCTCTTAGAGAAAATAAAAAGCAGAGACTTCAAAAGACAGAGTTACCACATGACCCAGCAATTCCACTCCTAAAAATTCAAAACAAATTAAAACATGTCCACACAAAAACTTGTACACTATTATTCACAGCAGCACCTTTCACAATAGCCAAGAGGTGGAAACAACCCAAATGTCCACCAACAGATGAACAAAATGTAGTATATCTATATAATGGAATATTATTCAACCATAATAAAGAGTGAAGTACCGATATATGCTACAACACGGAAGAATCTTGAAAACATTATGCTAAGTGAAAGAAGCCAGTCACCAAAAGGCCACATATTGTATGATTCCTTTTACGTGAAATATCGAGAATACGCAAATCCACAGAGGAAAATAAAAGAGTAGATTAGTAGATGCCAAGGGCTGGGGGGAAAGAGGAATGGAGAGTGCTTACTTCATCAGTATGAAGTTTATTTTTGGGTAATAAAAATGTTCTGGAATTAGATAGTGGTGATGGTTGTACAATATTGTAAATATACTAACAATCACTGAATTGTTCACTTTAAAGTGGTTAAAATGGTAGATTTTATGTTATGTGAATTTTATTTCAATTAAAAATGACAGTAAACAGTTCTAGGTAACACAAAATGTGTGGCAAATAACGGCATTAGAGTCTGGGGGACAGCGAGAGATCACATGGGCCAGGGGTCATCAGGGATGGCTTCCTGAAAGAGGTAGGAGTCTGGGACTTTGAAGGAGCAGGATAACAGACATTCCAAAGATGCTCAATAAATGCTTGTGGTATTGAATTCAACTCTAAGACATTCCAGAAAGAGTTATCAGCAAGGGCATCAAGAGAGCAAGATGCAGGATGAGGCCTGTGGATGATTAGTCAACTTCTCTGGGTATGGAAGATTTTAACAGTGCTGGAGTGGTAGCAGATAAAGCACAAGAAAAAAATATTTGAAATTCATATAAACATTTAACGCTGAAAAACCCTGCCCATATAATGCTTTCTCCAATTTCTATTGTTTTTATTTCTAATTAGAGAAATAATACAAAAGAAGACACTCTGGTGTAATTGTTTAAAGATTCTATGCCAGTCATGCTGCAGAACAAATAACCCCAGGATGTTAGTGGCTTCCAGCAGCAATAGTTCATTTTTCACTCCCTCTACATGCCCATGATGGATGGGCTGTGGCCATGCTCTATGTCATCTTCACTCTGGAACCCAGGCTAGCTGAGCAGCCTCTACCTGGAACTGTCATTGCAGCAGAGAATAATTAAACTGCTGCTGATCCTAAAGTTTCTACTCAGAAAGGACATCTCTTCCACTCTCCTCTCATGGCAAAGTCAATCTCATGACCTTGCCCATGGTCAATAGGTTGGGGAAGGGACACCACATATGAGTGACCAGAAAAGCAATTTATCACAAGTTCCAACCCTGGCCATGCTCCTTAACAGCTTTTGGCAAAGTTCTTTATATTCTCTGACCTTCAGATCTTCGTCTATTAAATGAGGATAATTACTCTTATGCCATGGAATTATTGCCAGGATTAAATGATCATGTAATAAAATGCTTGGTGCAATGCCAGGCACATAGCAATTGCTCACTAAAATGAACTGCTCCACCAGATGATAAGCTCCTTGAGGGTAGGGATTTCCCCTTACTCACTGTTTACTCAACACCTAGCACACTCTAAGTACTTCAATAGATGCTTAGTGATGAAGTGAATGAATGAATGAATATATGCTCACTAAAGAAAATTTAGAAAGCATAGAAAAGTATTCAGATAAAAATAAAATAAACTTACTCTTTTTAACTAATGGCCAATGCACAGGAAAGGCACTGATGAGCAGGTTATGGGTCCTGTGGGAGATCAAGATTTGGCCACCCTGAAATCTATCTCTTTACCTTGGTTGTTTTCTCTGAAGGACATTTGACCTCCCCGACTAACTGCCTAAAGAATTTGACATGGTGGCTCCTTCCTAGAACAGATCTATCATGACTGCTATAAAGATAATGTAGGATAGAGGTTACAATAAGAAAGGCACCAACAAGCCCATCTTATCGGGAGTTCTGTCTCTCTGGCCACATTCTTTGGATGGCCCTGCGAGGAGTTGCCAGACAATCATTTACAAGGGAAGTCTCCATCTGTAAAGGTATCTCCCTCTCTGTATTGGGAAGAGGGGGGATGAGCTCATTTCTAGTGACTTATCAATGTGGAAGGTGAGGCCTTGGGGCTGCATAATAAACCTTACTCTTGTTTACTGTGCTTTAGTGGTAATCTCCTGTAACTGACTCCCCCAACCCCCAAAATCCTCCTTTGTCATTGGCTGAAAATGATATTTAAGACGAGAATTTCTGCTATTGTGTTGAGAAACTCAGTGTCCCTGCTTTCTCCCATGTATACATGTTATTAAACTTGGTATTATTTTCTCCTGCTAACCTGTCTTATTAATTATTTGGCCAGCCATAAGAACCTTAAGGAAAAGGGCAGAGGGAGATTCTCCCTCTTCCCCCGACAGTCCTTTTTAATTTATATCCTTTCTTGCCCTGGCTCACACCTGATGCAGAAATCCAAGCTTAAACGCACAGGCTCTGCCTGTCTTTTGGAGGGCTGGACACTATTTCTGAATAACCTTTCTAGCTCAGCAGGGGCCTGGCGATTAACAGTCTTTATGGAGCTCAGTGTCCAGACAGGGCCCTGGATTGTGCTGGGAACCTCTTGAAGGTAAGATCAACAAGTGACAGGACGTGGCAATTACTACCCAGTTTGGTCCTTCCTGTGATGGAGTCTCCAAAGAACGGAACCCCTCTCTCCCAGGATTCCATTTACTTGTCATCAACTCAAGATAATATAAAAGTTCTTTTTGAGATTTTTTAATTTTTTATTTAAAGACCCCAAATTTAAATTTATGCCAGTAGGTATGGAAAAGAGGAAATGCCAATAAAAATTACAAATAACTCCACCCTGACTAAATGCAAAATCATATCTACTTCTTTTTTCACACTTTTCTTTCAAATATATGAATTATATATTAAATTTGCTTTTGCAATCTAAGAATTTTCATTACTTGTAGACCTTTTGATTGGCATGGCCCATTAGTACAAGGGTTGCTGTAGCTAAAGTAATATTTCCATCACACACACACATACACACACATACATGTTCACTCACACACATGCCCAAGCACTCACACACACACGGACACCTACACTACATATATGAGAAGAGATACAGTGGCTTTCTATTGTAAGGGCGCCTGTAAGGAATAGACATTGTTGTTCTGTGTAGACTAATTGGTAGAAGCCACTGGGAAATGTTTCTCAGTTAAATAAATATCTTTTCAAACAGATAGCCTTTAAAGACCCTTAACTGAGATGCAATGATACTGGTAACAGCCTGATTTAACATGAAGAGCCCACAGGGCAATTGTTCCATTGTATTTATGGCTTCTTTCTATTCCCTGAGGGTCTGACAACAAAGGCTTGTGAGCCCTGTGCTCTGCCCCCAACTCTGCTAGGAGTTATAAGGGAAGTCAGACTCAGGAGCACAGTCCCTCCCTCTGAGGGATTGACCCTCTACCTGGGCCAACAATAGACACCTATAGGAAGTTCAATGACACAACAGCTCACAAAGAGGAATGTGGTTAATTGCCAAGAAAGTGCCCCAGATGATCAGTGCAGAGGGATGGATAAATAGATCAAAATCCACTGTGGCCGCTGCCTAATCTACAGTTTTAGATTAAATACGCTGTCGGCAAAACAGATTTTTCAGGTTCTGTCAGGCAGATGTTTCAGAAAAACTTCTACCCCATTCTCAAGCCACTGATTCCTCTCCCAACACCAGCACCTCACACACACACACTTGTTACTGCCCAACGTGGGGCCTTCTGCTCGCCGCAAGACATGCCAATAGTCAAGAGGCAAGGTGGTAGGAGAAAAGGACTTTTTCATTACAGCTTGCTAGCAAGAGGGAAGATGGCCAACTCATGTCTGAAAAAAACCATCTTAAGGGGCACAAAGTCTTACAGCAGTTATATAGGCCTGTGGGTTATAGGGGAGCGGTTAGGAATGTTGACCTTCTGGTGTTACAGACTGGGAGTCGCCAAATCAGATCTTTCAGTTGTCATTGATGATAGCTATTAGCATAGATTCTCTGTGCTGGGGTCATCACATTCCTAAGGAACTCAAAAGAACAAAGTTATCATTTTACCGCAGCTGGGAGGTACATGCACAAGCAGGGGTCATAAAATCTACAGAGCAGTTAGATCTCCTGGGGGTGCATATCCAGCTGGGTTAGTTTGTCAGAGGTCATTCAAAGTTACAACAGAGTTTTTCTTTTCTACAATGTGGCTTCCCTTATGTCAACTTTGTCTTGAGCTGGTATCACACTCACAACTCCTCAACTCCCCACCCCCCACACACTCACAACTCCCCAACACCACCTCACACAAGGACCCCCGCCCTCCACATGCACACTCACACTCACACATTATTACTTTGTGGGGGAGGCTTTTCAATGGAATGGTACCTGCACTGTGCATTGTGCCACCTTCGTATTTCTCTCCACATTTTACCCCTTTGATCTGACCACTTGTTCATCGCTAAAGCCAAATGCTTCCTTATAGGGCTTTAGAACTTGGTTGGACAATCAAAACACTGCATCTGATCTCTTACAGAACACAGGCAAGATTTGAGAGGGACAGAGTTTTGAATACGAAGGATTCTGAGAAGTTGGAGGACAAGACTACTGTTCTTCATAATATTTAAAAGGAAAAAGCAGGCTTGTCCTGCCTGACCTCAAAAGGTAGAAGCTAGGCCAATAAGGTTTGGCTCAACCTAAGGCAGGACTTTGAGCGGGCAGTGCTGCCTGGGTGTGGCATGGGCCACCTTAGGAAGTCTTGAGCTCTTTGTCACCAGCAGAACTCAAGCTAAGGAGTGGCAAATGCCTGGCAAGGATGACCTAGGAGCTTGGCCTCTCTCAACCCAGAGAGTCTCTTCTATGTGCTCCCAGGAGTGCTGTGTCAAGGAAGAGTGACTAGAGCTGGGTCATGGCCATGGACTAATAGGTAAGAAGCAAGGGACAAAATTCTTGGGACAAAATCATGAGAAAGAGCATAGGGGTCAAGATCATTTGGGGAGAATGGAGGGATTAGGCCAGTGTGTCTGAATGAGAGGCTTCAGAGGGTGATGACTAGATGACAGGGAGAAGTTAGTTCAGGATCTGATTTTAGATGACCTTGAGTGCCAAGATTAAAAAGTGTGAGTTTTGTCTTAAAGGCCACTGGTTACAAACTGTTGGCCAACTGATGCCTTGTTACTCAAACTGCCCACTGTTTTAAAAGACATTTGGTTCCAATACAAGCAGTTTAGGGCCCAGTGTCTTACATTCAACAGACTCTACATGTTTCTATTACCTGCCATCCACTGTGACTGCTGCCGCAGATGATGATAAATCACTGACGATTTTAAAGTGGAAAAATGGAATGAGCACAATCAAAGGGAAATCGGTACAGCAGGGATGTGCGTGCATCTTAAATTTGAGGCAAGGGAGCCTAGAAGTCTTTCTCATTATGATAGTCCAGGCACGAGACACCTGGCCTAAACCTGAAGAGTGACAGTGGGAGAGGAAATGCAAATAGAGATGCAAGATGGGTCTGAAAGTAGAGGTGATGACAGAAGAGGAGCATCCACAGGGAGAAAGCCTTTACTGTGCTCAAATCCCCATTCAGCCAAGATAAGCTGTGTGACTTAGGGAAAGTTACCTGAAAGCTCTGTGCTTTATTTTCCTAAGATACACAATGCGAATAAAATTTGTCTATCCTGCAGTGCTGTTTAAAGGATTTGTAATAATTTATGTAAATCTACAAAAAGTTCCTAGCACAGGCCCTGCCACACAGTAAGCATTTCATAAATCATAAAAAATTTTATTGTATATGATTATTAAAATAAAATTGTATGATTGTGTGTGGTGTATTAACAGATTGGAAGTAGGAAAAGTCAAAAATTACTAATTTTAATATAAATTTGAGATGCAGATTTGAGGAAAAGATGAGTAGTTAAGCTTTAGATATTTTGAGCCTGAAAAATAATGGTTCACAGGACATATCCAAGCAAAATTTTCCAGCTGGAAATTGACAATATGTGCATACAAGTGGTGAAAAGTTGGACTGAAGCTTCAGATTAACTGGGGAGGTTTGGGCTGCAAGTAACCAAAAACTCAAAACCTTAAACAATAGTGGAAACAGATTAGCTCCCATAATTGGAAGTCCAGAGGTGAGACAGCTCAGGATTATTTATTTTAAGGGCTCTGTGGTGTCCTGAGGGATCCAGGATCTTTCCGTCTTTCCCCCAGCAACCTAAATGTGTCGGCTTATCTCTAGGCCTGCTATCCTCATGGTCACAAAATGGCTGCAGCCATTTCAGGGATTACATCAAGACGCAACAATGAGGCCACTCTTTCCTGGGAGGAAATATTTACTAGAAATCCCCCAATATATTTACCCTGTCTTCTCTTTGGCTATATTTGGGATAAATTCCCCTCCCTAAACCAAACATTGGCAAGAAGAATTGGACTCCTAATTTTGGCTTAGATTAATCCAGATTAACCCCCTGAGCCAATAGGGGGAGGAGTGGATATCCAGATGAAAGACAAGAATGGCTGCTGGGTAGTGGCGTCTCACCATCCTGCATCACTGGCTGAGTCTTGGGGTCCAACGCCTGGGGAGATGGCTCTTGATGAACTCTTCTCACTGTCATATGTCTCCTGCAGAAGACAGCTGACGTCTGGCTGCTGATCTCTTCCACCTCCTTTCCAGCATCTGGGTTTTCATGTCCTTCCAGGTGAGACAGCTGTCCCTCAGCTCCTCCAGGCATCCAGACTGAAGTCATCGCCATGGTCCTGGAACTAACTCAATGGAGAAAGGCAACAGTGGTGGCAGTTTCTCACTTCCCTACCACCACCTGCAGCAACCCCTAATCTGGCGTTGTCTTTGCAACACCAGGATGGATTGGCTCAGTTACATGGACTGCCTGACTTCCCCCACTGAGTCGCACAACAGGCAGGAAGCTGGATTGGCTGGCTGGCTGGCAGATGGTGGCAAGGGGTGGCTGGCAGACGGCGGAATGTTGCCCAGTTGCCAAGAGCAGCAATAAACCCTGGTCCTAGCAGAACATAAGCCCTTTGTCTCCTTGATCCACATGACAAACTCATTTTCCATCAGCATATGATTCCTCCCCTTTCCTGAGGTCCCCCTTGTTTATGACTGACAGAGAGGTGGCATCAGAGTGTTGGACAACACAGCTGGCCACCTGAGGTTCTCCAGATGGAGCAAAGGGGAGGAATTCAGATGAACTAGGAACCCTCCCCTCACTCTCACCGAACAGGAAACTCATAACAAGCCAATCTGAAAATGCCGGCAGGAAAAGATCATTAACCCATCTCCCTGTGTTTTGCAAGGTCTGAATCTAAGTCATCTCAGAATGACAGCATTCTCTTATAACATTTATGAAATACCACAAACTTTCCACGAACTCCCTTGGTAACAAACACACCACTAGTGAGACAGTTTGTTTTAAAATTTAGCCTGTTGACTCCAAAGCCTTTCATAAGTGGTCCCCCAAGACCATCATTCATTATTTTTTCCCTAGGTTTGGGCCACATTTTGAAAATTATTACCTTCCAAGCTATTTTCCCAGCAACAATTAATTTCCTTTTCCATCTTATATTATGAAAAGTCATATTTAACTGGGTGTGTAATAAAAACCAAGAATGGCTATCATATAATTTCCATTAAACCTTTGGTGGGGGTTGCTTAAATGTTTTAAATACTCTTTCCATTAAAAGTTTTTTTAAATTTTACTTGAAGTATAATATGGTATAGAAAAGCACACATATCATAAGTGTATTGCTCAATTTATCTTTGCAAACTGAACACACCCATATAACCAGAACCCAGATCAAGAAACAGAACACCATCAGCACCCTTGATTGTCGGCACCCTCACCCTCCCTTCCAATCACTATGCACCACCACTCCTTAGGGGTAAACCCTATCCTGACTTCCAGTACATAGAGTAGTTTCCCTGTCTTCGGACTTTCTGTAAATAGTTCTCACAGTATGTATGTCTCTAGCTACTTTCAGTCAACATTAGCTAAGATCTATGTTATACATCATTAAAGATCATGCATTCTCAGTGCCTAGTGCATATTCTATTGTGTGAATATATTATAATTTATTTATCAGTTCTACCATTGACAGGCATTTGGGTAATTTCCAGGTGTTGGCTATTTCCAATAGTACTGCTTTGAACATTCTGACACCTGTCTTTTGGGGAATTTATGTAAGCCTTTCTGTATCTAGTTTCGATACCTAGGAGAGGAACTCCTGGGCCCTAGGGTATGTGTGTAATCAGCTTTAGTAGATAGATTCTGCCTAAGTGGTTCCATTAGAGATTAAAGATTTTTGAAATGTGGAAAATAGCTTGTGGACTCCACTACTGCCTTCATGGACCCTCTAGAGGTCTAAAGACATCAATTAAGAACTTCTACTTAAAAGAAATTTATCATCTTGTTCTGTCCTCAATGAAAACAGGTAACACTTACTATTCCTCATAAAATGCTCTTCAATTATTTTGACACTGTGATGAAATCCTTTCTCAGCACTCGTACCCTGGGCTATAAAACCTTTCCTCACGGGTAATGCCTTGCCAGGGTCTTTTGCTCACCTGAGGTCTGTTTGTATGATGAGGACCCTGAGGCTCAGAGCAGTAGGTGATCACAGTGGGGGTGGGGATAGCTCCAGAACCACATCCTCTATGACACACAATCTCTCTGTTCAGTATCGGGTGGAAGGCAAGGCAGAGCAGGGTCAGGAAGGCACACGCTTTGGGGTAGACAGGCCCAGGTCTGGACACCAACTTGGTCACTCTCTGGTATAAATGTGGGGCGTGTAATTAACAAGGACAGTTGTCTGGTTCCATCCAGGAGCCTATAATTAATGTTGCTTTTCTAAATCCAGAACCTTCCTTCTCGTTGGTTGAAAGAGGCGATTGGAATGAAATGTAAATTCCTGACCTTGCTTATAAGACCCCTCTGACTTTCCCCTGACCTCGCCTCCTTCCACTCTCTCCTTTGCTCACAAGGCTCCACCTGCACGGGTCTTTTTCTTCCCTCAAACAACGGCAAGTGTGTTGTATTTTCAGAGCCTTTGCACCTGCTGTTCCCTCTGCTCTGGGTCTTCTCTCCCTTGATCTCCATGTGGCTGCCCCTTCCTTGTGGTTCAGGTCTCAGCTTACAAGTCACCCCCTTGGAGTGCCCTTTGCTGACCAAATCTCATAAAACAACCCCTGCCACCTTTTTCTATCCCATTAGTCTACTTAAGGTTCTTTACAGCATACATCATTATATGACATCATTTGCTTGTGTTTATTGCCTTCCACAACTAGAGTGAAAGATCCATAAGGACATTGCTATATTTCCATCACCCAAAATATCCCCGGCACATAGTAGGTGCTCAATAAATGTTTGGGGAATGAATGATTGAAGTCCAAGTGAAAGAGTGTGCTGGCCCCGATTCAGCTATCATTGATTGCCTTTGGGAAAAAAAAAGTGAAAGCCTAGGTCCCACTCACCATAGTTCAACATCCTGCCCCTCCTGAGCCCAGGATCAGCAACTGTGATGACCCTAAAGACACCCACTCATCTGAAGACCCAGCATCTCTCTTACCTCATTTCCACAAATCAATGTTACAAACTTTCTGTTCCACACAAACTTGCACTAATGCCCTGCAGTGAATCACCAATATACCAAGAAGACTGTTTAACTCGTCAAAAATGAAAATTGTCAGCTATAGTAAATGCAAACCTAGAGCCTGAATGCTCTGCAAGGCCGAGACGCTGTCCCTCCCAGCTCCCCGGGATCTGGGAGCCAAGACATGACCAATGGGGAAGCATCCCAGGAGGGCGGACCACACGTGATCACAGGAGGCTGCATCTGCCAAGCCTAGAGAAGGCAAGGAGAAATAGTCTGCTCGTTGTGCCACGTGGCCACGGCCAGTAGCTTCAAGTGACTCCCAAAGCTTTGCCAGGAAGACAAAGGGGCTTTATTTGCTGGAAGTCCTCAGATTTAAAAAATAGTATGTATCAGTAATTTTGTCTTTTCCCGGAAAGTGTCAGTTCCATGGGTATCAACTAACGTGTTTTTGCTTTGCTAACTTCGGTGCTGGTCAATACTTGTAAGAGGTCCAGATAAAATGTAAGACAATGAAGATGTTGAGAATCTATAAGTATTCTTCAAACAGAACACTTCAATACATAGGTTTCCTCTGAACAGAAAATGATGTAACCAACTCCAACTCTAATTCCTGAGAATTTTAAAGTTGGCCTGGCCCAGGCACTTTAAGCTGACATTTAAATAGGCCTCGAACATTGTCTGATTATTCACAGCTTTGATCTTAAAGCTCCTATTCCAACCCATTTGTGAACCAGAACCCAAACCGCCCCAATCCCACAGGCTTCTGGCAGGGCCTCTCTCCAATCAGAACATAACCTTGCCTCCCCTCTTGACCAGGTCCACTGCCATAGGCTCTAATGTCAATACTCCCACTGTGTTCGTGTCAGTCCCAGGTGAGAAACCCAGACAGATCAGAAATCATTTATGCCCACACTTCCACCTGAACCAGCTATTCAGAACTCCTTGGCTAAGTGCGTGATGTGGGTCACTATAGCCATGAGGTCAGACTGCATCTAGTGATGACTATGAAGGTCCCACTGAGGACCCAGAAGCACTGGGTGAGATCTTTGCTCAGGGTCCTTCTGTGTCATTTGTCCAGTGTGGACACATAGAGACTGCATTACATGGCTAGAATCCACACGTAGGTTTCCACATCAAAGACTCCCAGTGGAGTAGATGGTGAAGCTGGGAGGAGCAGCATAGGCCTCAAGAGTTGAGGTTCTGGGGGCTCGTGGAGCCCAGCTGGGGAAAGCCTCGCCTCTGGCAGAGCTTCAGTGTGCATGGGCAGCTCAGTTCCTTTCAAAGAAGGACATGGAGGGCACCAAAGCCAAAAGAAGAATCACTCAAGAACCGAGCCAACTGTGCTCAGCTGGTAGGAGATCAGGCCAGAAGGGAGCACAAGGAATGTTAAAGACAAAAAAATAAAAACGAGGAAACCAGGATGGGAACCTGGAATTGGCATGGAAGCCATAGCAATTAGTGCAGTCACACTGGTGAGGCTTGGGAGTCCTAGGCTGCCTCTTAAAGTGGCAGCGACCTTGCAAAAGTTCTTCAGAGACTCTGGTACACAAACCTTTCATTATATCCACTTTCGCACGATCATGGCTTATATCATTATTATTGTGTGGTGTTCACTCAGTGACCTAAAAGGGCTAGGTCAGAGATTGTAAAAGCAAATGGTATGCAGCCCACAGATGAGGATTTTTTTTTTTATTGATGTTTTAATAGTTTTTAACATTGTGAAATTTTAGGTTGTACATTTTTGTTTGTCCATCACCATATATATGACTCCCTTCAGCCCTTGTGCCCACCCCCCACTTCCATTGCCCCTGGTAACCACAATGCAGTTTTCTCTGTTCATGTGTTGGTTTATATTCCACATGAGTGAGATCATACAGTGTTTGTCTTTCTCCTTCTGGCTTACTTCACTTAACATAATACCCTCCATGCTCATCCATGTTGTTGCAAATGGGACGATTTTGTCCTTTTTTATGGCTGAGTAGTATTCCATTGTATATATATACCACATTTTCTTAATCCAATCGTCAGTCGAGGGACACTTAGGTTGCTTCCACTACTTGGCTATGGTGAATAATGCTGCAATGAACATAGGGGTGCATAAGCCTCTTTGGATTGTTGATTTCAGGTTCGTTGGATAGATTCCCAGTAGTGGGATGGCTGGGTCATAGGGCATCTCTGTTTTCAATTCTTTGAGGAATATAATTTCTTAATCTTATTATTATTTTTTTATTATTTATTTTATTTTATTTTTTTGGTGAGGAAGCTCAGCCCTGAGCTAACATCCATGCCAATCGTCCTCTTGTTGTTGAGGAAGACTGGCCCTGGGCTAACATCTGTGCCCATCTTCCTCCACTTTTCTACGGGGCGCTGCCTCAGCATGGCCTGACAGGTGGTGCATCTGTGCGTGCCCAGGATCTGAACCTGGGCCGCCAGCAGCGGAGCGTGCACACTTAACCGCTACGCCATGGGCTGGCCCCAGATGAGGATTTTTTTAACGTGAATTATTTGCCAACATTTTTACATTGAGAAATTGTATGTAAAAATCTATATTTACAATCTCTTTTGAGAAATGTAAAAATCTGACAAAAGTGAGCCTGTAGTCCAGCATGGCAACATTCGGCCAGAGCTAAGTAGCAGATTCCTCTTTGGTGAGGCCACAGGCTCTAGGTTCACTGCTGTCCACCTGGACTGCTTCCTCATTTAAGCTGCTGGCCCAGCAGGAATTAGAGTTTGAGACCCCTGAGCTTAGCTATTAGTGCACCAAACAGTGGGTGCCCATGTTGTGGGGTCTGGGGTAACATTAATCGCGGTGGCTGATGTAATTGCTATTGTCCTTGTTGTCATTGTCCAGGGTTTGCTGCTGAAGATTCTATGTGGTACGATACCCATTTCAGGGGGACAAGATAGGCATAGATCTTCATTGCAGGAGATTTAAATCAACGGAAAGATCAACGTAGGCTGATTTTGTAAGATACTGCAAAAATTCAAAGTGACAATGATTGATGGGGTATAGGAACAGAGGCTCCATAAAGAGAGTGGGAGATCATAAACTGGAGGTTCATTGCTCACTGTCACATAGGGAATGAAAGATTCAGCCTACAGTCTCAGATACAAGACAGACAGATGCACCTGGCCCCTCTCCTGGGTTTTAGTTGTAAAGTCCTGGGATATCCATAAAGAGGAGAACCTCTGACTCCAAAGCCTGACCTCATGTCAACTCAGGAGGCCCCTAGGAGGGGGCAATTTTTGAGCACTTAGTATGTGCTTCATTGAATGATGTACTTCACCTACATTGGTTCACAGGGGAGGCAAATTGTGTAGACTGGGAGCCTGGGCTCATAGTTGGCTGACTGGGTTCAAATACTTGTTCCATCTTTACAAGTTGTCTGAACTTAGATATTTAAGCTCTTTAAAATGTCCTTTCCCAACCTGTAAAAGGGAAAATTAATAGTATACCTACCATCTTATTGTTAGGAGGATTAAATTAAAGGGTTTAGCATAGTAGCTGGCTTATAGTAAATACACAATAAATAACTATTATCGTTATGGTTATTACTAAGCCTCCTTCTTTCTATAAGGTGAGGAAACTGAAAGTCAAAAAGGGTAAGCAACTTGCCCAAGATTATCATATAATAAGTAATAGAACAAGTTCACCTGCCTGAGAATATCTGTGGTTCCGGCACCTTCTTCTCAATGATGTCTCAGGGCTGCCTGACAAAGAGTAAAGATCCTAAATGAGAAAGAGAGAAAGAGTTTAAGTAATGCTTTCAAAGTACAGCACTAAATCATTCCTGGTTTCTATAACTCTTTTTTTCTAAATCCCATTGTTCTACCCGTCAGTGAAGCCATTTTCCATGCACAAGCTAAGCCCAGTTCTCTGTGGAAAGACAATGTCACCCATCCCAGGCACAAGTCACGCTTAATAGAGGTGGCAGGACAGGTCACCAGCAAAGCTGCCTGGATCTCAGCCAGTCCTCCAGAAGGTGAACTCACTCCCACTCAACCCCACTGTCCTGGATGTTCTCCAGGAATGAGTGACAGGTCCTGCCATGTGGGCAGTCAAAGGCATGGGGGCAGTGGAGATCATATGGGAGATGGAAGAAACACATCAGGGATGGGCAAAAGCCAAACAGATAGCACGGCCTCACCGCAGGTGGCTAAGAAACCACAGAAGCAAGCTGACTAATCGGGCACACGTACAGCTGGGAGAACCAGGAAAGGGACAAGGAAGTCAAGTCCCAAAGGCACCAACTTGGCAAAGAACAACTGCAGCCAGAAAACTAACGGAGATGCTTGTGGACTAGGAAAGAGTCAAACCCCAGTGGTGTGAGGGGTTCAGGATTGGCGGCAAGGAGGATATGGAGCAGAAGTGGAATAATCAGGAATACACAGCAAGCAGCAGTTGAGAGCAGCAGCCAGAAGCTAGCTTGGCCAGGTCTAAAAAACCAGACCAAGGGACTACTAACACAAGGATGGTGGGCAAAGTTAGGAAGCCTATAGACTAACACCAAGGGGTCTTCTTTTGTCTCAGCAACGGTAAGAGACCAGTTGGATTTCTGTTGGAAGCAGTCGCCATCCCATTTCTCAGAGATATCCATTGTTAATGGGCATATGTACATATACACAAACATACATCTGTGTCCATATACAAATATACCCACATATATCTTCTCAGACATTCAAAAACGGGATTAGACTATACACGTGTTGTCCAATATTTCTTCACATAACCAGATCAGGAACATCTTTCCACGTCTGTGAACGTACTGCTGCATGATGATTTTAGTGGCCTAGTCGTATGCTATCATGTATATGAAGCACAACCTACTTAGGCACTCCCTACTGAAGGGCATGTACAATAGGGGATGTATAGTTTTTCACTGTTATAAGCAATACTATAATTATCATCTATTTCCTTGGGATTAATTCCTGGATGTAGAATTTGTAAATCAAAGGACATGGCATTTTTAAATCTTTTACTACATAAGAAAAAAAAAGTGAAAGGCTGCACCAATTTACCCTCTCACAAGCAATATGAAAGGACAGTTTCTCTACACCCTCCCCAAAACTGGGTATTATTATTTTGCCAATTTGCTAAGAAAAGAATGCCAAGTCACTTTGCTATCTGCATTCCTCTGCTTATTAAAGAGATTGAACATTTTTATAAGTGTATTCATGACTCCTAGGTACAAGATTGATCCTTCTACTGAAAGATGGCATTGAAGTGGTGGGTGAAACTAGCTGGCCAGCTGCTCAGACCTGGCCCTAAAGAGAGATTTCGTCTTCATGTCTGCAGGTTCTATCAAGGGTCCCAGAGACTGTACCTCAGCTTTGCAGATGCAAAACCTGACTTCTTCTGTTGACCCAAGTGTGGCACTATTATTGGCTATGGGAACAGATGTTCACTAAACCAGGATGTTAACTATCAGCTTACAATAAAGAAATATAGTCTTTCTAATAATGGGAATATTCATGTCCAATATCTAGGATACTCTTCTGGAGAACAAACTAGGAATCAGAAGGTTATTTAATTAATAAAAACTTATCCCCAGAGACAGAAAGGAGCAGCGAGAGAGCATTTCTAGAGACCAGAATATATCTGCAGACAGTTAGAGTCCCACCCCCTGAGTGATTCTTTCTCTAGTTCCATATGTCTTGAGGACAATTACTCTCACCAAGCAGATCCAGAGACCCACTCCCTTCATAGACATGGCCAGGAGAGGGGTCTGTGGCTGTGGATGACCCACATGATGACCAAACTAACAACTTCAGTCTCAGTTACCTCCTGCTCCAACCTGTAAAATTAATCAGCCACATAGGCCCATGGGCACCAGTAGCCTCCATTAACACCCTGTTCTAACCTTCTGGTCCAATCAATCAATCAATATCTTTCTTCTCTCTCTCTCTCATACACACACTCTTGATTTCTTTGATTTCTCATGCAGTGGTACAAATGTTTTCTATTTTGCTTTAGGCTTCTTTTATCACATGAATCCGTTTTGTCTCCCCAGCTTACACCTGCCTGAGACCACCCCCTGGTTCTAAAATTGGGATGTTTGTTCCCTGGAAGGCTCACCAAGGTTTGCTGAGTTATACTTAGAGCGAGAGGATAAACATGGCTTATCTAAGAAACTCATTTTTCTAAATGTCACATAATGTAGAACATCTCAAAAGTAGAGAAAACATATATAGCAGAATACAAAATATATAGTATTCATATCAAATATTATTTTTGAAAAAAATAGAGATTCTCAGAAATTCCAAGTTGCCTACCATGTCTGATTTAACCCCTAACCAGCCTTCACCCTCCGACCTCCACACCGCACCATGGGAGGGCTATGCAACCAAGCTCCTCTGCCTCTTAAGAGCACTTTGGTGGGAAAATTTAGGAAGCACTAATAATCCGTTAGGGTAAAGGTTAAGAGCAAAGATCAGATAGACCTGAGGTCAGAAGGACCTGGCTTGGAAAACAGCACCCCCTTTACTAGTTGGGTGTCTTCGAGTGAGGAATTTAATGCCTCTAGGCCTCAATTTCCCCATTTGCTGAAGGGAATAATAACAAAATAATTGATAGAATGTCAGATAGTCATGGGAGTTTATAAAATTTGCAAAATTAATTTTTAAAAATTTATTTATAACTGATCTCGGCTCAGCTCTTGGGCTTCCATTTCTGTTGATAGTGGAAAACTTTTACTCCCCCAGTATAAGATAATTCAGTCTTTTCTAATTCAAGACTTTCTTTGGGGGAAAATATTGACTTAAATTCAAATTCACCCCTCAAACTTCTTCATCCCTGGAAGGCATCTGAGTACAAGGGGATTCTTCATGGTATTAGGATGGAGCAGTGTCTGTCACATCAGTGCCCCACTGCTGGAGTTCATATCTGTTCTGGTCCCAGTGGTAGAAGTGTCCACGCCAGCCACAGGCACAGCCTGGAGTCAGCAGGGAGAAGGCAGGCCTCCTTGTTCCACCCCTGGGTTGATCTAACATTGGTGGTCTCTGCTACCATGCCTAGGTGGTGTGTGGTTTTCTCTGGCAGGATTCAGCTGCCTCCCAGCCTCCTGGTATGCAGACCCTCAAAGGAGCAGCCAAGCCTCCCTGTGAGGCGCATGCACCACTGGGGTGTCCTCCTTGGTGTCTCAGTCGAGTATCTCCTGGGCACACTGGCACTCACTCCTGGGCTAATGCTCACACTTCCTCCACTCAAGGAGCTGGAGTGGAGGTGGGGGAGGTTTGGGGGTGAGGTTTTTGTGAAGTCTGGTAGATATTCTCCCAAGGGTGGGAACATCTAGAACCCAGGACAACTCTGCCATTCATGAAGAAACTTCCTGGTTTATCCCCTGCTGAAAACTCTAACTCTGAGGAACATGTCCAGGTAAGACGTAGGACCTTTGAGGCCAGCTCTGAGCCACAAGCTATTCAAATAGCAGTTGCACATTAAACAAAAGTCGTCATGGGTTCCCAGCCCACGAAAAGTACAGGAAACAAAATTAAATAGAAGTTTTAGTGATCGAAAGTGAAATAGCTACTGACGAAATAGCAGACAGAGAACACTTATAAACTTGAAACTTATACAAATCACGGCTTGAAATGATACTTATCTCTAAGTAGCATGAGAATTAACTAATGTTGAGCTCCTACACAATGTAAGTGATATATAAATGCTAAACAATTTACGTTTGCTGAACCACTTAGGATGCTTACTGAAACATCATGCAATACTGACATTCTAGAAGATTAATCCCCCCCAAAAAGCAAATGACTTCCAAAGTGGCTTGACAAATGACAAGGAAATAGTAGTTTTATGAATCTGATACTGATGTTTTGCATGAGAATGGAACAAACATTAAAAGATAAAAATCTATCAATAACTCCAGGATAATATTATGGTGTCTGGGTAGCTGCACCTGGCTTTCTGGAGAAAGCCATACCAAAATAACAGCTTTCCCTAAACGTGCTGGCTCATGAAGAAATGGATTTGCTATTTCAGCAAACATTTTGTGAACACTTACATGCTGGTACTATGCTTAATGTTGGGAATACAAAGATAAATAAAGCATGACTCCTGCCCTGAGGGCGCTCACTCTCACTTGCTATTTTGCCTATGTCCTCTATCTTCAGAACTAGGACCATCCCTGGGACTTCCTCAGTCTCCCTGACCTCAACAACCTGGCAGTCACCCTGTACTCCTCCATGTCCCTCAAATGCCAAATACAATTAGTCACCAAAACCAAGGGTCACTGCTCCAATCTCTCCTTGGTTGCGAGTCGCCCTTGGGGCAATAACTCCCCTGAACTTCCAGGCTGCCTTGGCATTGGAGAAGGCCTTGAACAGAGAAGCAAGGAGGGCCTGAAACTGTCCTCCACAGCTGCAGTGAAATCACAGGGAGACTCAGGGATGTGACATGGGGCACTCAAGTGTCTGTTCCACCAATTGTCCTAGTCAAGGAGGGCCATAGGGCAGAAAGATGATGACATGAGCATTAAATGGGGAGATAGTGGGGATAAGAGACTAGGGAGGGGTGGGGGAAAAAAGAGCAAGAAGGTGGAGAGAACAGGGACAGGACGGAGATGGAAAAGAGAAAGGAAGGAGTCCGGAAGCCAAGCGAGAGGCAGCAGTTAGGATCCCAGGAAAAGTTCAATCTACCTGCTCAGTGGAACAGGATGAAGGGCAGAGAGTAGATTTTCAGACAAATAAGACAGTGCCAATTATCAAAACAGGGTTAGGAGCTCTTATGGGCCTGCAGGTATGTCTCCTAGTGGACTTTCAGATAATGGAGGTGAAAGTCAGGAGGGTATCATGAAACCTAGTTGAGAAAATTAGAAAAAAAAAAAAAAGTGACACTGGGCTTCCCCCCAAACTACTGTCATATTCCAAACAGAAGGATCTGAGAATTTTAAATTTTAAATTTGCAACTTCAAGGAAGGATAAGCAAAGGCAATTACCTGGCTTTTATGTCCCACAATGATTGGCAACTTTTACTGCTGGAAAAAGTGTGATTCTTGCACTGGTCTGAGATTCCTAATGCAGTGTGACTGGGGGTTGAGGGTAGGGGAGAGAGCCAGCACCTGGAAGGCCTCTCTCCTTCAAAACTACCTTTCTCACCACCTCACTGATGCCTGAAATTCTGGTTTTGTTTCGGTAGAAGGAAAGAAATGACGACCAGATGTTGAGCCTATCCTGTGTTAGCTCTATGCAAGGGGATTTACATACATTATCACGTTTACTCCTCACGACATCCTCTGAGGAAAAGATGTTGAATCCTCATTTTACAAATGAGAAAATTAAAGCTGAGAGTAGTTAAGAAACACTTCCAAGGTCACACAGCTAATTAGAGGCAGAGCCACAACTCAAGCTATATCTTTCTGCATCAAAGTTTCCAGTTTTTCCCCTATATCATGCTGCATCCATTGGGCTTAACACTTTATCTCTTGGTAACAATGCCATCACCCCTAAAAAGAATCACACACTTTCAGGCGTCACTAACTTTGCTCATTCATTCCATGCACATCTACTGAGCACTTTGTTAGATTCATTCATTCAAGGTATTTGCAGAGTCCTACTATGTGCCAGGCACTGTGTTAGGCACTGGGGATACCTCAGTGAATGACCTGCATGTGATCCCTGTGCCCTGGTAGGAGAAAGAGACACAAAACAATTAAATTAAAAAAAATACAAATTGTGGCATGTGCTAGGAAGGAAATAAACAGGAGGCTGAGACAGAGAGTACTAGGGCATGGGTGGCCTGCACTGGAAAGTGACATTCAAGACAAGCTCTGAAGAATGAGAAGGGCGGCCATGGAAGCTGGGAGAAAGGGATTGTAAGCAGCAGGAACAACCCCAGAAAATATCCCGGAGCATGAAACAAGCTTAAAGAAGGCTTCTCTGACTGGAGAATGGTGAGTACAGGAAATGAGTTTGCAGGGTGCTTGAGAAACAGACGGGACTGATCCTACAGGGCTTTGTAGGCTCTTTCGGGATTCGGGGTTTTATGCTATGGGCAAAAGAAGCCATGACGAATTTCAGTCAGAGAGCGGACGTGATCCAACTATGTTTTTAAAAGACTTCTCTGGCTGCGCATGCAAAATGGACTGTTGGAGGCCAGTGGTAAAGACAAGGAGAACAGTTAGGAGACTGCTGTAATATTCCAGGAAAGAGACAAAGAGGGCCTGGATTCCAGTGCTAGCACTAGAAGTTGAGGGAAGTAGCTGGCTCTGAGACCGCTCGGAGGCTGAACCAAGAGGACTTGCTAATAGATCGGATATGGGAAGAGAAGAAGGTGACTGTTGGGTTTCTGCTGGAGCAATTAGATGGATAGTGGGGCCATATGTTGAGATGATTTGATAAGGGAAATAGGGGAACATAGTCTTGATTTTGAACTCTTAAGTTTCTGAAATTCAACTTGTCTATGAGACATCCAAGTGGAGATACCTAGTAAAAATCCGGCTCTGTGAGTCTGGGGCTCAGAGGAGAGATCAGCTCAGGAGATACCAATTTTGGAGTTGGAAGAATGAACAAAGAGAGAGGAGAACCCAAGGAAGAAGCTGATATTCAGACATTTAGTGCAGGAGGAAGATGCTGCAAAGAAAATGAGAAGGAGCAGCCAGTGGGGTATGAAGTGAACCAGGAGAGAATGATTTCATGGAAACAAAGGACACCATCATGGGCATCATTCTAAGGTTGCTGAGAGGTGAAGGAAGCAAGAGTAAAATGATGAATGAGACAGAACGCTCATCTCACAAGAGTTCATGGTCTGATGTGAAAGACCGATATGATTGATGAAGGAATAAAAAGCTAGCGTAACATTTATTGAGCACTTGCTATGTGACAGGAACTATGCTAAATTATCTACATGCGTTATCATCAAAGCTCCAGTGAAGTAGAAATCATTATTACCCTCATTTTACAGATGAGGAACTAAGGCTCAGAAAGAGTTGGTAGTTCAGCAAAGGTCACAGAGCTGGAAAGAGGGGGAGTCAGGGGGCCAGCCCGGTGGCGCAAGTGGTTAAGTGCGTGCACTCCACTTCGGTGGCCCAGGGTTCACAGGTTCGGATTCCGGGGGTGCACCAATGCACCGCTTGTCAAGCCATGCTGTGCCAACGTCCCATATAAAGTAGAGGAAGATAGGCACAGATGTTAGCCCAGGGCCAATCTTCCTCAGCGAAAAAGAGGAGGATTGGCATCGGATGTTAGCTCAGGGCTGGTCTTCCTCACCAAAAAAAAAAAAAAAAAAGAGGGGGAGTCAGGATTTAAAGGTAGGCAGTGTGACTCCCAAGGTACACTCCTAACCACAAAGGTACCCACCTCTAGTTGGAGACATAGACATGGAGCCCACTCCCTTATTACTCCCCTTGGTTCTTTCCTGCCTGACCTACTCCTCTCCCTGTTCCCATATAGGTCCTTTCTCGGAACCTGGGATGGCTCTTCTTCCTGCAGTGACCTTGTTCAATCACCACCTTGTAGGCATGATGCTCAGAGAGGCAGCCCCAGCATTGGGGCTCTCATGGCAGCGAGCTTTCAAGTCCCCTCCAGCCCCTCACAGCTACAAGCTTTGCCTTACCAGGACACTAAACCTCTCTCAAGGTCCCCATACGTGCCCAAAACCCAAGATCTCGCAGAGGGATATTTAATCTTCATTTTAAACCAGAAACTGACAGATCGGTCTCAGGCACTTTGGACGCTGGTTGACTTGGCAGAGCAGCAAAGGGAGTAATCATTGCTGATAAAACTGAGAAAAATGGAAGAAAAAGCAATTTTAGCTTAAATTGTTTCCTATAAGACAGTTTTGAAGGTAAAAGGTACTATCTTCTTGTCAGTGTCAACATTCCTCTCACTGGATAAGTGAAATTATGTTTCTACCAGTGACGAAATCTCTCCAAAAGGAAGGTGACATTTTGTTTGGTTTCTGGCAAGGAAAGATTAGGTTGATGAAACTGGTAACTGTATGGATGCATAAAAGAACATTTGCATAGGACACAAGTGAACATCACTAAATTTCTACTGTCTGCAATGAGTGCATGCCCAGAACTCTTAAATCTTGCTACACTAATATGGCTCAATTGACTTGATGAATATTTTTCACTGAATTTGTGCCAGCTGTTTGGGTGACAGATACAGCCAGAGACTGTAAGCTACTGCTTTCTCTCTATTACCTATTATCCAAACTCATCACCTAATTGTCAGCAGCCAATATCCAGATAGACACCTTTGCTCTCTCCTCCATAACCTCCAGCCGTACCATCTTGCTGATCCAGCACCGTAGTCTATCACTAGTTCATCTGAGTTCAATTGCATCAAAAATTCAAAAGGAGTTTAAGCAATGCCTCATCCTGCACGAAAATTCAACATTCAAGGCTCCTGACCCGAGGGTGCCAGGCACTGCATTTCCAGCTGCACTTTGTCTCCCTCTGTGTGATGGATGACATGCCAACTGAGCCCATGATAGTTAATGCCTTCACCTCCAAGTGTAGGTCCCCAAGACCTAGAGCTGCAGAAAGAACCAAAGGAATTGCTCTGAAGTGTTAAAAGCAATTCCCTCCTGTGGGAGAGAACCAAGACCCCTTTATTTCATAGCTGGTGAGCTGAAGCTTGCAATTGCTTGGCATCTAGCATGGGTTTGCATCCAGAAAACCAGAAATGAGAAATAGAAGCAGAAGCACAGCTTGGGCACACATCAATGTGTCTGAACTTAGCAGAAGTGGAATTCTCTAAGATATTAAGGAGCATTTGTGTCCCACCTCATGGTACAGCTCTGGGGCTGTTCTCAGATCTTGTCATGGCTGATTCTTCTCAAATTACCAGTTGATCTAAGTCACGTGCACCTTTTGGAAAGTTGTAAATGTGGAGCTCGCGCCAAGCCGAAATCACAAATATATGAGAAGCAGAGAAGGGGGAAGAGAAAAAAGTGAAGGAAAATTCAGAAAGAAGAGTTTAACAATTTTCACAGATTCATCCAAAGAATATAAGCAAATGTCATTTTTATTTCCAAATAATCATACAAATAAATAATAGGAACTGAAGTAAAAAAAAAAAAAAAGTTTTTTCTAAATTATGCCATTATACAAGGCATTATATTTTCTCCCACTTCTCTCCTCTTCCTCCTTCTCGACTCCCACTCTGCCTCTAAATACAGCACATTTACAACCTAAGATGTGGCTGATTATAATATGCAACATTATTTTGTGAGCCATCAAGAAAGAAAAAAAAAATGCTGCCAATTAAACCCTGAGACATACCTTGGTTTCAGAGATGTTAAAATGTGTAAAAGAGCATTTATCATAAAATCTATGAACCACAGCATAAACACGCACACACACACATCACACGCGTCAATGAATTTCTCCAGCAAAGGTGGAAAAACTGTCATCAAGAACCAATTTTCCAAACAGGCTAGATTTGTGCCACTCCTAAAAAGGAGGGAGTGGGGAGTATGAAGTTTATTTTATGGCATATATTTGCTGCCTAAAGACCACACAGAACACCACTGACAGATAATGGACCATGTTTCATATCTGAGAAATGTGTCTTATTTTTAAAACTGAAAGCAGAGAAAGTCATTATTTTCATCATACCTGTTCCTCTTTGTTTCCCTCATTTTCCATTTTCCTCTTTTCTTTACATTCATCTTTATTCTCACTCTCTCTTTGTTGGTTTTTTTTTTTTTTTACTTAAAATCTCATTTAGTTGTCTCCATATCTCATTAATGTGTCTGCCTCAAAGGTCCTTAATAATAACATATTGTACATGTTTATTACACTTGATGGGAAGTAATTTTATTGAAGCCACTTTTGTCTCCTCGTTTGCAAGTAATCTTGTGTCTCCACACCGGTAATACTGTCCCTAAGAAGGCAGTATTTTTAGTGTTATACTTGTTTGTTATACCCAGGGAGATGATAATGAGAATTCATGAGGCTGAAAAGTAGGTACAGAGACTCCATCTCCAAAACAACCACAACCCAGTGCCTGACTATAATGAAGATGATTTATATTCATTTGGCATAATGTTCCTGACAGCTAATAGGGGCCATTTTCTCTTCAAGACTAAGGATTTGTTTAGATCAACTTACTTGTTGCATTGGTTATTTGTTAAAGCCTTAACTAGATCACTCATACAAAAAGTTGGCGCCAATTAATTGAAATTTAATTATTCATCAAGTAAACATTTATTAAATGTCCAACCTTTGTCCAGACATTCTGACAGGCACCGAGAACAGGTCAATAGCTAAGATATAGTCCCTGACCTCAAGTTGAGCAGAAAAGGGAAACACATATGAATTAAACATGGCCCAACATATGAGTCCCTGTCAGCTGCTATAACAAAATACCGTAGACTGGGAGGCTTATAAACAACAAACATTTATTGCTCACAGTTCTGGAGGCTAGAAATCTGAGATCAGGGTGCCAGCATGGTTTAGTGACGGCACTCCTCCAGGTCACAGACTTCTCATTGTCTCCTCACATGGTGGAAGGGGCTAGGGAGCTCTGTGGGGTCTCTTTATAAGAGCACTAATCCCATTCATGAGGGCCCCACCCTCACTACCTAATCACCTCCCAAAGACCCCACCTTCTCACACAATCACATTGGGCATTAGGATTCAATATGTGAATTTGAGGGGGGACACATAGCACCCAACAACCCTCAGACAATTAAATTAGCACTGTCCCTCCCTTATTTCCCCCACTTGACTAGCAATTACTACCTCCTCTAGATTCCTGTTGCCCTCAACTAAGACAGCCCAAGCCTGTGTCTACAGTATTCCCACTTCCTAATCCTACAAACACCCACAAAATATAACTTAAGAAAGAAAGAAAAATGGAAGCATCAATGAGAGACATAGTCTATTCCATTATTTATGTCCTCTGTTTCATTTCTCTGAGCCTTCAAACAGAAACTAGAACATGTCTCAATTTCGCAATAATTTATTATGGAGATTTTCAAATATGTGAGGTAGAAAGAATAGACTATGAACTCCAAGTACTTATTCCCAGCTTCAATAATTAACAACAATTCTGCCATTTTGATTTCATCTCTGCCCTCCGCCTTTTTTCTTATTGGATTTCAAAGCCTAGATCTCCTACCATTTCACCCAGAATTACTTCAGCATGTATCTCTAAGTGATGGGGACTTTTTTCCTTTAAACTTCACCACAATGCCATTATCTCATCTAACAAAATTAACAAGAATTTCTTATTATCACCTAATAACCTGCCTCATTTTCCCCTGATTATCTCAAAAATGTACTTGTTAATACAGTTAATTTCTTCAAATCAGGATCCAGAAAAAGTCCAAATAGAATTTGTTTGATTAGTCTTTTAAGTCTTTTTTTATCCAAAACAGTTTTCTCTCCCTTTCTTCTCCATGCCATTTATTTGTTGAATAAAATTAGTCATTTGTCCAGTGGCTGAATGCATCCTTGTGGAGTCATCCAACACATTCCCCTTTCCTCTGTATTTTCTATAAACTGGTAGTTGGATCTAGAGGCTTGATTACATCTAGGTTCAATATTTTTAGCAAAAAGATGCCATAGACAATGCTGTGATTTCCTATTGCATCACACCAGGAGGCACAGAATGTCTGGCTGTCCCACTTTTCATGATAATCAATGGGTTCAGGTGATGTCAACCTGATTCCCCCACTAAAAAGTCTCCCCATGAACTTTCACCTAGTGTTTGTGTGGCCATTGATAATCATTGCCTGGAGCCCCTATTCCATTAGGGATTTTATTTAGATTAATTGATCCTTTCAACAGAGTGAGATAATTTACCCTTGAATTGGTAAACCAAAAAAAACTAAAGTTCAAAACATTTTTTAAAGCACCAAAATACACTTGAGACAGTTATCCAAAAAAAAGATAAAAGTGGCAGTTTTCAACCCATAGATTCCTGAACCTCTTTTGAGAACAAGAATCCTGTTTCAATGTCTAAAAATTTCACAGACCCCCTACTTGATAGTAGTTGTCCTTTGAATACTAATTGATTAGAAAAATATAAATGATGAACAGCTTCTATGAATTCAGTGCCCCTCTAAACAGATTTCTATCATATTGATCATAACAGTACTCTATATACACTTGAAATATAGGAAAGCGTGTGTGTCATAGAGATAAAATAAAACATTTAAAATTATACAGGTTGCAATCTTTCCCCCTTCTGTCTTACCTCCCAAATAATGCCCTCTCCAGAGAGGAAAGATTCCAACCTGCTCATCCAGCCCCGTGCTCTCCTCTGGAGTACAGATTCCCAGTAATGACCTAAGAGGCGGGAGGGTATGGCTGATTCAGCCCAAAGAAGCCAGGGAGGTTGAGTTGATAAACACAATAAAGAGCTGATCAAGAAAGAGAGACTGGTGGGGGGAGAACTTCTTCAGGCTAAGTGTCAGAGAGTCTGAGAAAGTACACAGAGAGCAAAAAGCAAGATTTTCTGTCCAGATTTGCTCCCCTACCCATCCTCCACCCTTTGATACTTTTAAAGGAGACTGCAGAAGCCTCAAATTCCTATTCCACTTATTCTGGACACCAGGATTTTACATGACTTACACATGTATGTGTGAGACATAGCCCTGACTCAGCTAACAATGTTTCCTTACAGATCTATAAGGAATAACTCTAGGAAGCTCCTTTCCTTCTCCCCACTCCACTGGGGTCCACAGTCCAGCAACTGCCCACTATGAGTATCTGGTACTTTGGTTCCTAACACATCACCTATAGGCTCTACCATCATCATCCCACAATAATATTAACAGTACTCTCCATTAAGTGCGTTGTCTACATAAATCCAGAGGGCAAATAAGCATATTCCCTCCATAAGGGCAACTTTTAAGCTAGAGGTTGATCCCCCAAGACCGACCAGACAGCCCAAGGCACCATCAGTCCTTGTGATCATCAAGGTAAGGAACCCCAATGGTCTTCTTTCCCACTGGGGCCAAAAAAACACACAGTGCTACTGCCTGGCTAGGCTGGTTGCTCACAAGACAAGCTAGGAGGCTAATTGGGTCAGTGATCTAAACTCTGATGTTTGCAACACACACTCGGGAGCCCCAAACTCAAGCCTCCTTCCTCCAAACAACACACCATTTGATGTTTCTGCTGATATTCTTCACTCAGTCGAAGGCATTTTACTCAAGAACTCATGAAGTGAAACTTTTGAAATTGTGAAGGAATGAAGCAATTTGTTGCAAGCAGAGCTGGCTTTACAGACACGCTGAAAAGATGGGGATCAGCTTCAATCCATCAATCAGAAAGAATTTGCAAAACATCTTGAATGAGTCAGTTCCCTGGAAAGACAGCTCAGAAGAGGGGTTGAGGGGCAGAGTGGACCTGAGGAGAATGGTAAGGCTGCCAACTAAACAAGGGTTCCTGTCCCAATCCTCAACTCCAATTCTGTTAACAGAGCTCTTTCCCCAATATTCAAAAAAAACAGAGGGGACAACTTGCCATGAGACAAAAGGCTAAATTCACTGTCTTCATCAAGCCTCTAACCCAATATTCTTCTTAACGTTTTTTTAGAATTGCTCAGCCAGAACATACTCCTGAAATGCAAATCAGGCGGAAAAAAACAGAACAATATCATGGTGATACTGATTCCAGCCTTGAGAAATGAATCTTGACAAGAAGAGCCACTGTGTCTGTCTCCCTCCTCCCCTAAGTGAAATTGGACAGTAACAAAGTCAGGCTCAGCATTCATTCATCCAACAAATGCTTATTGGACGCCCCTGTGCTAGCGGATACAGAGATGAACAGGACCAAGCACCAGTCCACAATTTCCTGATCTAACTATGACACTAACCCCAGAGCCACACAATGTGATGATGCCAGAGTAGAAGCGAGTCTACCATGCTACGGGTGGCGCATCCTAATTTTTCAGTGGGGAGTAAGGGAAAGCTAGGTAGGCACTTTAGAGTCTTGCTTTTGCTCTTGATTAATTGCAGCTGCAGGCTCTGGCTCTGAGATAAGAAGAGACTGGGTCCCACTTATCCCCCAAGAAATTCCACGTCTCAGCTTTCCAGGTTTTCCAAGGTCAAAGCTTTTACCCAAGAATTGCAGTCACCTGAGGAGAGCAATTTCTATAGAAAGAGGAGAGTGACTTACTCAAAGCCAAGACCTCCTCCCCAAGGTGATTATAGAGGAAGAAAGAAGAAAGGTGACTTTTAACAAAGATCTACTCCAGATAGGTGAGGGACAGCAAAGATGAGATGAGAAAGGTGAAGTCCGGGCCCTATTTTATTAATTAAAACTTTTATTGAGATAATTGTAGATTCACATATGGTTGTAAGAAATAATGCAGAGAGATCACTTGTACACTGTTTCCAGTCTCCCCCAATGGTAACATTATGAAAAACTATACTATACTACCACTGTCATAGGATATTGACATTCATACAATCCGCCAGTCTTATTCAGATTTCCCAGTTTTACTGTACTCATTTTTGTGAGGGTCTATTCAGTTCTATACAATTTCATCACCTGTATAGCTCATGTATCCACCACGACAGTTCCAACACCAAAGGGCCTTGTGTTGCCCTTTTATGACCACACCCACCTCCCTCCCTCCACCCCTAACACCTGGTAACCACTAACTCTGTCTTCTATTTCTAACTGTTATATAAATGGAATTATACAGCGGGTAGATTCTTGGGATTGGCTTTATTCGCTCAACATAATGCCCTGGCTATTCATCTAAGTTGTTGCATATACCAATAGTTTGTTCTTTTTTATTGCCGAGTAGATTCTACGGGATGGATATACTATAGTTTAACTCTTTACTCATTGAAGGACATTTAGATTGTTTCCAGTTTGGGGCTATTATGAATGAAGCTGCTTTGTACACATTCATATACAGGTTTTTAAATGCACAGCACCATGGAATTTAGAGACCACGTTCTGAAACAGGCTCCATTTTTAAATGGCCACTGAGCACTGGGGCTCACTGTGCACAGATGAACTGTGGAGGTAACGCATTTCCATCCCTTAGATGCTGGGCTGGCTGCCGAGTCCCTGGGCTTCAAGAGTGTGTCACCATGTGCCCTCCAGTCAGCACTAGGACTGGCTTGAATGAGTCTCAGCAGCGCTGGCAGGAAGGCACACCACGCGTCCGATGCTGCTCGGTATGGCTTCTAGGTATCCCACATCCCTGTGCTCCCTAGGCTTCTCCAACCATAATGTACAAAGGAAGCACCTGGGGAGTTCCTGCAATGCAGATTCCTGGGCCCCACCCCAGAAATTCTGATTTAGTCAGTCAAGGGTGAGCCTAACAACCTGCATTTATAACAAGCTAACCGAGTGTGGCTCCCTGGCCCCTCCCCCTTCCTGGTGTTTACATTTTTGTGTATTCCTCTTCTGGAGTGTGGGTGGGACCTATGACTTGCTTCTCAACCAAAAGAATATGACAAAGGTGATGGAATCTCATTCCTATGATTAGGTTATGTTAGATAAGCCTCCATCTTGCCAGACTTGCTCTGGAGACCCTCCTTGCCAGCTTGATGAAGCAAGCGGCCATGTTGGGAAAGCCCATGTGGCAAAGAACTGCAGGCAGCCTGTAGAAGCTGGGGCAGCCTCCAGCCTCCACCAGCAAGAAGACCATCAGTCCTATGACCACAAGGACATGAATTCTGCCCACAACCTGAGTGAGCTTGGAGGTGGATGCTTCCACAGCCCGGGAAGTCAACATCTTGATTGCAGCCTCCTCAGAAACAAAGCTGAGAATCCAACTGAGCCCTGCCCAGACTCCTGAGACACAGAAGCTAAGATAACAAATCTAGGTTGTTTTAAGCTACTAAATTTGTGGCAATTTGTTACATGGCAATAGAAAACAAACAGACCAGGTTTTATGGACTGAATATTTGTGGCCTCCCACAAATTCATCCATTGAAATCTAATCCCCAAGGTGATGGCATTTGGAAGTGGGGCCTTTGCAGGCGATTAGGTCACAAGGCCAGAGCTCTCATGAATGGAATTAGTGCCCTTATAAGAAGAGGCCAGAGACATAGCTCAATTTTTTTCAGCCATATGAGCATACAAGGAGAAGTTGGCAGTCTGCAACCCAGAAGAGGGCCTTCATCAGAACTCAACTATGTTGGCACCTGATCTCGGACTTCCAGCTTCCAGAACTGTGAGAAATAAATATTTGTTGTTTAAGCCACCCTGCATATAGTATTTTGCTATAGCAACCTGAGTTGACTAAGACACCAGGTGACTCCTATTTACACAGCAACAGATAACCAACATACCAAGTGACCCAGATGCAGAGTAGCAGGCCCTACCCTGGACCACGCCTTCAGAACCACTGACCCAAAACAAGGTGAGGTTGAGCCTCCTTAAAAGAAACTCCTGCCTTGAACCAAACCCTAGAGATCTTCTTGACATTAAAGACCTGCCTATTGCCTAGGGGGGATCCTTCAATTCTTCAAGAGTACTCTGGAGTTTGAGTAACAACTGCCTTCTGTCCCCTAGGCTGCCATCTGACTCTCCTACCCTGAGGTGGCCCAGGATCATACATGCGGAAATCAAAGAGCAGACAACTTTGTGGTTTGTCCTCTTTCACCACTCTTTGAGATAGTGGGGAGCTTCTGGAAAAATCTTCAGGGTTTTAAATGCCTCTATTTAGTCTTCTAATATCTTATTGATCATAGGATCAGCTTTTAAATGGCAAAAAGACTGGCATGTACAATATGTGTACATAAACAAACATGTATATATATATATATACACATATATATGTATATATACATATATGTGACAGGCCACATATATATATATATACATGTTTGTTTTAGTGTCTATCTCCCTCTACACACACACACACACAGAGAAATGCAAGCACCATAACATAAGGGCGGGGACTTTTTCTGCAGTGTTCACTGATGTATCCCCAGAGCCTAGAACTTTGCCTTACACATATTTGTAGGAAGGAAGGAGGGATGGAAAGAAGGAGAAGGAAGAAGGAAGTGGGGGAAGAGAGGAGGGTGGGAAACTGTGGTGGTCTCCTATCAGTACAGAGCCAAACTAATCAATGAAATTAATCCGATGCTAATGGGTGATCATTAGTTTCATTCTTTTACACCTCAAAGAAGTAGCCAGTAGAAATATTCCAGGACTGTGACATGGTGATTCACATTCCAAAGGCAGTTGTCCATTCCATCCCCTTTAAGGGACAGCAGGGCATTTTGACTGCATATTTATCTATCATAAAATACCCCTGGTGCCCTCAATCAGCCACAATTTGCAGCCAATTGAAGACAGCATGCATATTTTTAGAAACCTTTACAGTGACACACTGCTGTTCATCCATAAGACCGCTTATCATGATAATTCACTTCCTGTCAAACAGTGGAGTCACACAACACAACAGGATGGCCCACTGGGGAAGGGCCTCCTCGTTAATGCACAATAGCTTTAATGGGCCCATCTTTAAACAGACTGCCCAGTATGGAAGCTGATTAATAGAACCAAGTCTGAGAGAGAAGTTTCTCTTTAACTTTCAATTTCCTTTCCTGGCTGAAGACAGATCTGTGATATGATTTTAGCATGGCTGTTTGCAGATCCAGATTTCTTAAGCAGTAAAACCAGCTTTGTGGTAATATTTTTCCTCCACACTTCCCTAGCTTTGGGGATCAAATTCTTTTGAATCTATCTACAGATGAATCTGATGAGTTTCCTGCATTATTTATCCTCGAGTAAATTAGGAAAAGCATTACCAGCTTGCCTCGTGTTTCTTGGCAAGTCTAACCATTGAGCACACTGATGTCCTGTTTAATCAAATAATTTTAGACAGAATTGACATTTCTATTTATACTTCACATTAAAAACAGGAGGAAAGAAAAAATTGTTAAATGTCTAGTCTTTAATTTGGAACCTGGTTCACCACTATCACCTCTCTTTACTCTGGGGAGTGGGGCAGAAGGAAGGGAAGGTACTGACTGGAACACGCACTAACCCATGTCTGCCCGGCGTGCTGTGCCTGTGTGTGCTTGTGCGTGGGAGAAGAGTAAGGATTCTGTCTTGCACCATACACCTTCCCTACAGCATGATGCTCAACCAAGCTCCTGTAATTTACCCTAGATTCCAAACAAGAGATCTGAGGGCAGCATTGAGGCAGGCCATCTGCCACCAGGGTTCTGGAGAATGTTCTCTGACTCCCTGTGTCTGTACATGAAGCAACAAATACTAAATGCTCATTATATGTAAGGGACTGAACAAGGACAATGTGAAGACAGGCCACCAGATGGGGAGAAGGGAGCTACTATGTGCCACACTCAGTGCTAGGCACCGACACATTTTCTCCTTTAATTCTCATGAGATACAAATTTGTTCTCCCCCATTTTACTCAGGTGGAAATTGAGGCTCAGAGGAGTTAAGCAACTGGCTCAAGGTCCCACAGCCAATTATGAACCCAAGCCCATCTTCTTCCTGCTACATAACAAATTATCCCTGCTCTGCTATTAACTACTGCTCTTCCCCACATCTTTGTTCTTTATGCTTCCTTCTCCATTCACAAATGGTCAATGCTTTGTCTGGCTTTTTTTTTCCTTCTTAATACTGCAAGATTAGGACTATTCTCTTCCCAGATATTTTCCAAAAAGGTAGCTATTCATGTTACTGCTAAATGCATCCAACAAGTTGGGCCAGATTTGGGGCGAATGGGATGATTTATCGTCAAAATATTTAATGTAAACCCCCACCCAGTACAACTGTACAAAATGTAGGCTATGACTCTTCACACCACGAGCTGAGAAACAAGTATGTGACCCCTACGAAGAACAAATTTTGGTGGCACAAACCCTTAAAAACATAACCTTTATTTCTTCAACAGGGGTCTTTCCTTAAAATTGGACAGGTAAATAACCAAATAAACAAACAAATAAATGAATAAATAAATAAATAAGGCTTCCAAGGAAGTAAGGACCATAAAGAAAGCTGAAGGGGAGCAAAATTTGTCACCTTAAGGTATGCCACTTTGGCATGAGGATTATTTTGAGCTAAAACCCAGCAGATTTGGGAAAAGCTCTTTTCCTCCCCCTCAACTGCCTAAATTTACACTGGAAAGGGATCCTGTACCAGGAAGAGAGTTATTACCAGAGATATCTTTTTACCTAAGAAACTTATCTGCATAACAGAACAAGCTTTGTTTTCCAAACATCTCCTCTGCCTTCCTGAGAATGGCCTTCCTTCCCTTTGCATCCCCAGATTCCTTCCCCTTTCCTTAGTTTAGGATGTTATATAAGCCTCAATTGCCTTTTGAGTCTTCATACCTTTATGGGGCTCCTGTATATACGGAATTTTATTTGTGTTTCTCCTGTTAATCTGTCTTATATCAATTTAATTATTAGACCAGCCAAAGAACCTAGAAGGGAAAAGTTTTCCACCTCTAAAGTTGGCGACCACAAAGAGACCTTCACTGTCTGGACACTGCTTTCTCCCGGACGGATGCAGCTGAGAGATCCTGGGACCCCTGACAAAAGGCCGCAGAGGTAAGAATTCTTACCACCTTGGTCTCCTGGATCTCTGCCTGCAGGATCTGACAGAAATGAGTGGCGAAACTCCTTTTCTTTTTCT
The DNA here is from genome assembly GCF_020826845.1 of Diceros bicornis minor. Taxonomy (NCBI): domain Eukaryota; kingdom Metazoa; phylum Chordata; class Mammalia; order Perissodactyla; family Rhinocerotidae; genus Diceros; species Diceros bicornis. Next base: position 21,942,352 of record NC_080749.1, on the reverse strand, counting down.
GAATTTAGATAACCAGGAGAAAATATTTGGGTGAACGTGTTCCTTGGGTGTAGTCACTTTGGTAAAAATTTGTTATGAGTACTCTTGTTTTCTATTGATCCCTTTCCTCCCAGAGATGGTCACTGTTTTCTTTTGTCTCTGTTGTCTTGTTCTATGTCCTGAGAGCTATGCTTTATGACCAGTTAGAAAATTCTCTATAGTTTCTGCCAACTGGAGGATGCATGTACAGGCATGCATCTGGTGGACAGCCAAGTAGGCTGTGGATCCAATCAGCAACATTCCCTTTGTCCGACTGTGCCAGCTCTCAGGGGAGTTTATCCCCTGAGGGGTTCCGGTCCATAAGGGGCCTTTGTCATCTCAACCTTCATTGTCTTGTTAGTTCTGGAAAAGTCCCATTCCAATAGCACCTGCCCGGTGTCACAGATTAGCAGGTCTGTGACTGGAGGGGTCTCATGTTCTCATGGGAAATTGGAGACACCATTTGCACTACACCATTCTTGCTGCCTGTGATAACAAAGGTCTTTGCTTTTTTAGGCTAACTCTGGGAGTGAATTTTTTGGATCTTGTGAGGGCTACGTCTTTTGCACTGTCCTTTGGGATGCCTCTTGTGTCCAGGGTTAAGCCATAAAAAGGTTTATTGATTTGAGTTGCTATTGAGATTAATACAAGATCCTACTTGTCAATGGCCGGATGACGGACCCCTTGAATTGGCTGTATTTAAAAGAAAAAAAGTTTTTTAGAGAGCTCTCATCCTACACAATTGTCCTAAACTTATTGGGACATATGGAAAGACCAAGTTGAAAAGTAGATACAAAAGAATATAACGGCTAGCCTTAGGGTCTCCCTTAATAAGATGAAAGAACAGAAATTGGACTTAGAACAAAAATTAAACTCCACACCTAACATAAATTCTCCTTCTCTACCCTCTTCTAACCCCTTTATCCCCAACTCCCTGTTCCTGACCCTCTGGAAAATCTTTTGGCTCTCTGGGCCTCTCTAACCGCCCCCTCAAAATCTGGCCCCATCGCCTCAGCAAATTCCTTTAGATCCCCCAAATCCTCCAACTTCCCCAGAAAATCCCTTAAACACCCAGCTGCCTGTTTTGACTTCCCTTTCTTTACAAGATTTACAGAGCACATTCCAGCCTGATCTCCAGGCCCAGGGGAATACAAGTTACTTATGTAAATGCTAAGAGCCAGGAAGTAAATTTAACAGAAGCACTGAGATGGGTGGTAGGGCTCACTTTGCTGTCCCTCACAATTCCTCCTACTTTCCAGGGCTCTGTGATCAGGCTCTGCCAGCTTTAGCCCTTCCTATGCATTGTCTTATGTGAATGCATCCTGGGCCCTCACCACAAAGAATTCATGTCCCCTGGACAGCAACAGATCTTCTAATTTCTAAAGCCTCCACTTTCAGAAGATCCTACAAATTTAGAGAGGAATTAGAAAGATTAGTGACCATTCACAACTCTACTCACAGGGACCTAGATTGGCTGTTAAGGGGTGTTCTTCCCACCCATGATTATACTGTAGTTATCAGACAAGCCAGGCAGCCCCCTGGGGAAAACCTCCCTCACGGAGGAAATAGGGGCCAGAATTTCTCCCAGGCCCTCCTACAAATGATCAGGAAATGACTCAGCTAGACAATGATAGTCAGGAGCTTATAGGAACAAGAGTAGTGGCTTCTCCGCTAAGGTGCTTTGGTTTAAGGTTGAATTGTGCTCTCAGAAAGGAGAAGAGTGTTCAAAGGCCTTTGTTGAATGCTTTATACTAACTTTTCAAAGGCATATGGCACTAAACCCTGAAGCTCCGGAACATAGAAATCTTTTAATTTCCGCCTTACTAAGAATTTTGTCCATGATATAAAAAAAGCAAAATCAAAATAGTGTGGTTGAGTAGACTAGTCAACCTCTAAGCATTATAATGGAAAGGTCTACCCAGTTCTTTGAAGATACCTTGCAAGAATGCTGGAGGAAAAAAAAGAGTTAAAATCAACGTCTCGATTTGCAACTTGAATCCTTAGAGAAAAAAAAGCATAATTCTGAAAGCAACTCAAAGTCCACTCAGATTCTTTCCTATTTTCCTTCAGACATTTGCGGATATCGTTAAAAATCAGGACACTGGAAGTACAATTGTCCTACACTTAAGAAAAATGAGGAAAATTTTAAATAGTAATTACTCTAGACCTCTAATAATAGGCAAATATGCACCCAAAACTCCATCTTGGAGAAAACTTGAATACTTTCGCCATGCTTTCATGATGTAGATTTTCTACCCCCACCTTCTCTAGGACCTAAGACCCATTCTTTGAAATGCAAACTTCAGGGAGAAGTTTCTCATCAGAAGGATTAAAAAAGAACTATTTGGAAATTGGGCTAATGAAAAATCTTAAATGCCCTCTCCACAAATATTAGTAAGAAGCTTTAGCCATCTTAAGTTAAGTTAAGTTAAGATAAGTTAAGTTCAGCTTTAGCAGATGAACTTAACTTATCCCAACTGCCAAAATAAAATTTATATACAACTGTTCCTTTATATTGTACCTGACTTGTGGCTAAAATTTTAGAACAAAAGTTATAAAGATCTCTGTATGTTTCTGTCTGTATGTTTATGTGTGTCTACATATGTATGTTGTAGATCTGAGATATTTTTCTACCTCTGGATGGTATTGTGAAATTAATTTGTAAAAGAGTTCTATTTAAGTTGGCTAAAATGGAATGAATTTATTATAAGAATTATGAAATTAAGCTTTAACATCAGTAGTGTACTGTATGTAAAAGTGAAACTTAATTTTTTTCATCTGTTAAAAGGATAAAGTTTTCTGGACTATTGCTCAGCTCCTAATAAGAGATTGTAAGAGGTTATTCTTTACCTTTTAAGTAATCTGCCTAAAAAGCAAAATTCTGTGTTTTATCAAAGTAATTTCCTGTGCTTTTTTTTTTTTTTTTTTTACAGATTTATTTATTTTTCCCTCCAAAGCCCCAGTAGATAGTTGTATGTCATAGCTGCACATCCTTCTAGTTGCTGCATGTGGGACGCGGCCTCAGCACGGCTGGAGAAGAGGTGTGTCGGTGCTCGCCCGGGATCCGAACCCGGGCCACCAGCAGCGGAGCGCATGTACTTAACCGCTAAGCCATGGGGCCGGCCCTCCTGTGCTTCATAGTATCTTTATTATCAACTCTTTGATTATTTAGGAAAACTGAGTCGTCTTAATATTACAAGAACTAAGTTTTACTCACAACTATATAACCTTCTTCTGTATTCGCCTTTGAAATCTTTTACTGTTGTTTTGGTCAATTAGTAATTAAGTATTGTCTCATAATGATCTGTGATCCTATTTAGTCAAGTGTCCAAACCTTTTGATATTTTTGACAAACTTCTCAAAATCAAATTCTAAATGAAGTCTTTTTGATCTGAAATTAACTTTGGGATTTTCCACAGGCCCCTAGAACATCTCAAAAGACGCTTATAAAAGAAAAAGGGAGGGGGTATTAAACTAATTAGGCTTATTTGATGTGTTAAATTACGTGGAAAGCACTATCAAATAAGAAATAATGTTGAACTTTCAGATTCTTTTTGTATGGATATATGTTATTAATATGTGTTCTAGAAATTGTATAAAATTACTAGAAATCTGATATGTCCTGGTATAATGTTATCACTTGTTAATTCTAGTTATCTTAAAATGCTGTGTGTCCAGCCAACATCACACTCAACAGGGGAAAATTGAAAGCCATCCCTCTGAGTTCAGGAACAAGACAACGGTGCCTACTCTTGCCACTCTTATTCAACCTAGTTCTGGAGGTTTTGGCCAGAGCAATTAGGCAAGAAAAAGAAATAAAAGGTATCCAAAATGGCAAGGAGGAAGTGAAACTCTCGCTGTTTTCAGATATGATTTATATATAGAAAACCCTAAATAATCCATTGGAAAACTATTAGAAATAATAATCCATTGGAAAACTATTAGGAATAATCAACAGTTACAGCAAATTTACAGGGTACAAAATCAACTTACAAAAATCAGTTGCATTTCTATATTCAAATAATGAACTAACAGAAAGAGAATTCAAGAATACAATCCCATTTACAACTGCAACGAAAAGAATAAAATATCTAGGAATAAATTTAACCAAGGAGGTAAAAGACCTATACAATGAAAACTATAAGTCATTATTGAAAAAAATTGATGATGGCATAAAGAAATGGAAAGATATTCCATGCACATGGATTGGAAGAATAAACATAGTTAAAATGTCCATACTACCTAAAGCAATCTACAGATTCAATGCAATCCCAATCAGAATTCCAATGACATTCTTCATGATAATAGAACAAAGAATACTAAAATTCATATGGGGCAACAAAAGACCCCGAATAGGTAAAGCAATCCTGAGAAAAAAGAACATAGCTGGAAGCATCACAATCCCTGACTTCAAAATATATTACAAAGCTATACTAAACAAAACAGCATGGTACGGGTACGAAAACAGACACACAGATCAATGGAACAGAATTGAAAGTCCAGAAATAAAACCACACATATAAGGACAGCTAATCTTCAACAAAGGAACTAAGAACATACAATGAAGAAAGGAAAGTCTCTTCTATAAATGGTGCTGGGAAAACTGGACAGCCACATGAAAAAGAATGAAGGTAGACCATTATCTTTCACCATACACAAAAATTAACTCAAAATGGATTAAAGACTTGAAGGTAAGCATGATACCATAAAACTCCTAGAAGAAAATATAGGCAGTACACTCTTTGACATTGGTCTTAGAAGGATCTTTTCGAATGCCATATCTACTTGGGCAAGGGAAACCAAAGAAAAAATAAACAAATGGGACTTCATCAGACTAAAGAGCTTCTGCAAGGCAAAGGAAACTATGAAGAAAATGAAAAGACAACCCATCAATTGGGAGAAAATATTTGCAAATCATATATCCGACAACGGGTTAATCTCCAAAATATACAAAGAACACATACAACTCAACAACAAATAAAACAATCAAAAAATGGGCAGAAGATATGAACAGACACTTTTCCAAAGAAGATGTACGGATGGCCAACAGGCACATGAAAAGATGTTCAACATCACTAATCATCAGAGAAATGCAAATCAACACTACAACGAGTTATCACCTTACACCTATTAGAATGGCTATAATTACCAGGACAAAAAACAGCAAATGTTGTAGAAGATGTGGAGAAAAAGGAATCCTCATACTCTGTTGAGGGAAATGCAAACTGGTACAGACACTACGGAAAACAGTATGGAGATTTCTCAACCAACTAAAAATCAAAATATCATATGACCCAGCTATACCACTACTGGGTATTTAACCAAAAAACCTGAAATAAACAATTCAAAGAGACTCATGCACCCCTACGGTCATTGCAGCATTATTCACATTAGCCAAGACATGGAAGCAACCCAAGTTCCCATCAACTGATGAATGGATAAAGAAGATGTGGTATATATATATATATATTATATATATATATATATACATATATACACAGTGGAATACTACTAAGCCATAAAAAAGACAAAATCATCCCACTCACAACAACAAGGATGGAACTTGAGGGTATTATGTTAAGTGAGAGAAGCCAGACAGAGATAGACAAACACCATATGATTTCACTTATATGTGGAAGATAAACAAATACATGGACAAAAAGAACAGATTAGTGGTTAGGGGAAAGGGGTTAGGGAGTGGGCACAAGGGGTAAAGAGGCTCATATATCTGGTGACTGACAAGTAATAATGTACAACTGAAATTTCACAATATTATAAACTACAATGATACCAATAAAAAAAAATGCTGTGTGTCACAGAAATAACCAAATTTCTTTGTCCATTGCATTATAATGAACTCTCATCAGATCTTTAACCATGGCCATTTTTAAGTCTTTTGTCATTTACAGTTATTGTTTTACTCTGATGCATTTGCGAAAGTGTTCCTGCAAAAGTGCTTCATCTTTAAGATTCATGGCAAGGACTCGGGTAAGTACAGGTTTCTGATAACTTTAAGATCATAAAACTGAACTGGGTAAGAATTTCCAGAACTAATATTAAAAAACTGGATTCAAGCAGAACAAGAATTAATAACATGGGATTGAATGAACAGACGAGGATAATTATAATTTTTATGACTTTTTGTTTGAAACATTACTAGTTCTTTAATCCTTTGTTTTCCAGGTATAAGGAAACCTTTCATCTTAAGCTAACTATGACTTAAAGCAATTTGGTAAGTTATACCTCTGTAAGCAGAATTAAAACACGTATCTTTTTCTCCCTACCTGATCCCTCCAGAATTCAGAAACTCTTAGCGAGTATTCTCATTATCATGGCAATATAGTTATTTGCAAAAGTTCAATAAGAATCTGTTTTCCTTATAACAGGACACAATTGCAAACACTGGTATATTAGCAAGGCTTTGACTGGAACGTCATATTTGAGAGTGAGGTTCATAGAATCAGATATGACCAGACAGCTTTGAGGAACCAAGGTAGACTTTGTGGAGCCAATAAAGCCCCTTGGACAAAACAGCCTGGTACCTTGCTTACAGGGTTCCCAACAGCCCAGCCAGGTGAGTAAGGAAGATCACCTGCTGGCAGGTGCAAAAACCTCAGGATATTTTGGGGACCTTGAGAAGAGAGAAATTCACCCAAATCTATAGGCATTGCAGGCAAAGTCTGATGGCAAGTCCTTGGCTTGGCTTCCCCACCTCAAGAGACTTTTAAAAGTCCAAACTAAGATTCCTTATGAAAAGTTCCAGCAAAGCAGATTAAAAGAGCCTATTTGGTCAATTGGTACTCTTGCTTCACTTATGTAAATAATTACGCCAAGTTTATTGAAACTAGAGTTATTTTGCAAACGAAGTCTTAATTTGGCTATCTTTGGTAGAAATGGGAATGATTGTACAGAGAAAAATTATGTTTCAGTAGAAACTATAATACACACTTCTGGATATTAGATTTTAGTCCTGTTAACTTCTTGAGGTTTTGCTTTCTACCTGTAAACTGAACTGGATCCTGGATTCATCTAGTTTTCTCCAATATTTGGCTATACTTCTCCAAAGTAACATTTCCAATTTGCTCCCATCATTTTGACTTGGAATCATTGAGAACTAACATTGCCCTTTTTCCTGAAGCCCTGCAAACTCAAGCTAGATGACTTGATATAAACCTCAGAGAAATTACCACAATGGCTCATGTTTAGGCAATCTTCTTTGCTCCTGTTGCTGTATGAGCCACTCAGAAAGTTTACCAGTACACCTGATGATATCATCAGAGACATTCAAACTGCAAAACAGAAAAATCTGTCAGATTGACACTGCCTGCCCTCACTCCATCTGAAGATCCTTCAAGCCTGACATCCAGAAATCTTCTCAGCTGGCAGCTCTCAAGACTCAGACACTGGATTTATAATTTGCTCCAACCACTAACCTTTGTTTTACTTTTGTTTCTGTAGAAACGCCTCTTATTAATTACCTGATTGCTTGCACAATAGAGGCCTAACTTTGGAAGCCTAGCTACCAAGACCACCTCCTGAAGTAAGATACAACTGTTTAACTGAACTGACATATTCTCAAGACTGAGACCGGTTTAATGAGATATGGAGCAACCTATCAACTTAACTTCCAGACTGGAAAACTTCTTATTTGAAAGGCAGGACTAAAGGGGAGCAAAATTCATCACCCCGAAGTATACCACTTTGGCATGAGGATTATTTTGAGCTAAAGGCAATCAAAACGCAACAGATTTGGGAAGAGCTCTTTTCCTCTCCCTTAACTGCAAAAATTTACATTGGAAAGGAGGCCTGTACCAGGAAGAGAACTAGTAACAGAGATACTATTTTACCTAAGAAACTTACCTGCATAACAGGGCAACCTTTGTTTTCCAAATGTCTCTTTTTGCCTTCCTGTGAATGGCCTTCCTCCTCTTTGTACCCCCGGGCCCCTACCCCTTTCCTTAGCTCAGGATGTTATATAAGCCTCAATTACTTGGCTGCTTCTTGAGTCTTCATATCTTTATGGGACTCCTGTACATACATAATTTTGTTTGTGCTTCTGCTATTAATCTGTCTTATATAAATTTAGTTATTAAACCAGCCAAAGAACCTAGAAGGGAAAATTTTTCTGCCCTTACAAAGAATAATGTGCTCTTTCTTTGCTATTACTGATCAAATCAACAACCCCTCAGTGCTCTGGGGTGTCTCTTGCTCGCCTATGCATTCGCCCATAAGAGCAATGACACTTGTTGATTACACCCATTTGGTTTTTAGAGGCCAAGGTGGATTGTATTCACCTTTCCTATTAGCTTACCAACACCTCCCTGTATTTTTTGCAGTAGATTTTCTGAACAGCAATAGGTTCTAATCAATCTTCCTGGCTTCATTTCTCAGAATCTCACAGTCTCCTCAAGGAACATTTCAAACCTGATTTATCATCATTACCAGACCCTAAATATTCACCAGATTCTATATTATTTATTACACCTAGTTAATTTCCCTGTTCTGGCCTTATGGGTCGAATCACAGAGCATGTGAAAGATTATCTCCACAATATGTCATGAAGACTCTACTCTAATGCAGAGTCACATTTAGAAAGAAGCATTTCGCCCCCCACAGAATAGCTCTGAACAGTAGCTGAGCCCATCTGCTTCTCTTCAAGACTCTGCCCCACATCCAGGCACAGGCTCCAAGCAGCCTCTGAACTACACGCATGCAGACACAAGCAGCAGCAACTTCCTCACCTCCCTCCAGCCAAGCAAAAGCCCCATCTGTGCTGCTATATTACAGAGCTTTGCAAGGGGCTGGGCAGGAGAAAGTGATTCCAGGTCATTCTTGTGTGGGGATAAAGTGTCCTAAGGTTATAATGAGGTGAGAAGTGGACACAGGTCACAGTACTACACTTCTGGGACAAAACAACACCCCCAGTTTGACCTGTCCTAGAAAACAAAGGTCTCCCAGTGGTGACTCTCTGAAGGAGACATGTCGCGACCTGCACCCCAAATGCCTCCCAACAGGCTAATTGTGGCTCTTCAGTCCACACCTCTCAGCCCACTCTCTTTTCCCCAAATGAGAGAAATTTGGCTCAGCCATGAGCAGTCCAAACTTGGGTTCCACCCATGGCACACAGTAACGATAGAAGAGGTTTCATTTGAATTCTCTTTTAGGAAAATGTCTCTAGCTCACCCAGGGTTCTGTGCTCTAAGAAGACCCTTCAAAGCCCTGACTCTGCCCAGGAAACAGCAGCCTGCTGTGTGTTGGGGGATGGGAACAGGCTCTTCTGGGTCTAGAGCTCCAAGAGACCAAAGATGTGTTCCATGTTGCTCCAGATGACAGAATTAGAACCAATAAGGGAAGTTGAGTAAGAAGTTTCTTCTCAATACAAGAAAGAGCTTCAAACAGAGTCTTTTTCAGAACAGTCTGTCTTGCGGAAGAGCTAAACAGAGATTAGGTAACAACCACCAGGGATGGTGCATGAGAGGCCAACCAGATACCCACTAAGACCTCTGTCAACACTAAGTTGTGTGACTCTGAGGATATGGTCTACATTAAACTCCCACAGCCACAGCATTCCGTTCCTGGAACAGATTTCTGAGTTCATCTTGTCTAGAGTTGCAAATTAGCAACCTCAAGCTGAATTCAGCCCAGGGAGAAATTTAATTTTGTTCACAAGAGTATTGGTCCACACAGGTTTATTATCTCATCCAATACTTAGCAACCAAAGATTTCACATAAAAATCTGGATGTTTCAGCTTCTCTTTTAAAACAAATCAGTAGATCTAGTCACACAAGGCCTGTGTTCAGCTTGAAGCTGAATAGTAGACTGTCCCCTTTAGATGGGGCTATGCTCTGCCATAGTCCCCACTGTCTCCTAGGCTCACATGAAAACTGGGTTTTTGTTGGCTTTCTGTTTCCTTGTTTTATCTTGTTTTCTTCCAATGCCTCTTTATATACACATCTTTTCTGTCTGGCCCCTGTGGCTATGAGTGTTTGTCACTGCTGGCCTAGTGAAATCCTAGATGAGCTAAGGCTCAGAGAAGTTAAGTGACTTGTCCAAGGTCACACAGCCAGCTAGTACAAAGTAAGGAGCAGAACCCAGGTTTCCTTGTGATCCAGTGCTCCTTCAACTTGGCCACACTGCCAGACTTGAAACTGCTTACTCCCCTGGACTGATCTGACTGTTCATATTCCGATTATGCAAACTGTTCCTCTGCACTTCCGTTTAACATATTCTAGTGATCGAGTTTCTACATTTTCCCTTAAAAAACACAATAACACAATAATAATAGCAAAAAATAACTCTTCTTTCTAGCTGACTTTGCAAATAACTAGACCCAAAGATCAAACACCCTTTTGTGTGTCCAATAAAAAATCGACCTGGTGAACACATAAGATTTCAATATTCCTTGCAAAATCAGGAATAGGCCAAAACCTTATTATTTCCAACTCTGCATTGACAGTCCAAATCAATAGTGCAAACGAGATTTCTGGGGGAAAGGTTAAAGTAATTGGCAGAACACACTGATGTTAAGCCTCCATAAACACTTTCAAAGCAAAGAATTAAATACAAATAATTGATAAGCTCAGTACAAATCGTTCTTATCTATCTATATATCTATACATATATTAAGGGCTTCACAAGACATCTCTCTATAATCTAACTTGAGTTACTGCCTGCACTTGAAAGTGACATAAGTGACCGTCTCTTAAAATCTTCTATAATCAGACCTGTAGCTGATTTAGGCTGCCTATGCTCCCAATTAGTCAGGATTTGTAAGGATTGAGTAAACCAGAGAAAAGACTGGTTAAGGACTTCTTAAAGATTTTACTTGGGGTGGGAGATCTCTCCAGGCAGGGCCCAGGTTTACTCCCTTTGCCTATGTGCTAAGCAGACTTGTGTTTTGCTCTGGCATTAAACAGAGATGCAACTTGAATTGACTTGCTATCAGGTCCCTACAGAAGAGGGAGTTGGACTTGGCTGAGTCAGGTCACATTTAGGCTCACCTTTTGGTTGAGACTAATTTAAACAGAACAAGTTAAAAGTAAGATTGCCTAATCACTAAAGCCACAGATACTGAGCTGTCCGACTACAAAACTGGGATTGGGGATTACCTTAGCTGTCCATTAAGCCTAACACTCAAGTAGACACATACCAGACTTAGCAGTCACTGTTGGCTGCCTACCCAGGATCCATTCTCTCTTCTTCCTTCTTAGGGAAACCCACATTGTGGTTAGGTATCTAGGATTGATAATCAGCTAGTACACAACAGACGGACTTACTGTTGTTTATAGCTAGCATCCATTCTGATTGGTCATGTCCAAACTGTACTAGATGTAAGGTATCTAGAATTTCAATCCTCTCCCAAGGTAGTCTACATACCAGTCCTGACTATAGAAATGAGTCCTGATTAGTATTAGCCAATCTCAGTAATCCCATCCTTTCTGCCAGTGATTGGTTTAGGTACCCTGGCTTGAGCCAATCTGTGTAGAGTATTCCCTTTGTTGACTCCCATTGGTCCAGGGTTGGACCCACAGCCTAACTGACCCAATTAGATTGAAGAGAAGGAATGAGGGAAAGTCCATGATTGAGGGAAAGATTTTTCTCTCACTCACATAGAACAAAGAAGTCACTTGTCCTGGCTGTTAATGGCAGTCCTCTTGAAGCCCTGAGGGACAGAGCCTACACACGGAGAAGGGTGAGCAGGGGGAGCATGAAGGCTTCAGAGAAATAGAGCCATAGTCCTAAGGGTTAGGCTACTGTGCCTGGAGCCTGCCCTACCTCTTGTCCTCCCTTCCAAGAAATAGTAAATCTCCTCATTGTTTAAACTAGTTTAGGTGAAATTTCTGTTCCTTACAGTCAAAAATATCCTATATTTGCACAAGCCAATATATTCAAAGCAGGTTAGAGGGGCTTTCCAGGTGAAACCAGTGTCTTCACCCATCCCCTTACAGATTTTTTAATCAGAGCAGATAGAGCAACTGTTTGGAGCTGCAAAGGAAGTTCAAAGTTTGTAATGTACCCACATTGTGCACATCTGCACTTGTAATTGGGGAAGGAAGGAAGGTTAGCAAAGTGGAGAGAACATGGCTCCGGAATGAGATAGGCTTGAGTTCCTCTCAGCTCTGCCTCTTATAAACTCTGTACAAGAAAGTGTCAATATCTGTAAATTATGGGACTAATACTTATCTGACAGCATTGCTCTGAGAATTCAATGAAGTGCAATGTACAAAATATCTAGTGCACAAGAAAGAAGCTCAAACAATAAAAGACATTTTCCTTCTCCTTTCCCCACCCCATCTTTCCAGATCTCCTGACCCAAAGTCTCAGATACTCCGATTACTCCAGCTTCTACTTCACCTCTTTTCTCTCTTCACCTCGAACTCCACATGTGTTCAACTGTCTATCCCTGTTATGTTTTGTGTGGTTGATAAATGTTTTTCATTGATTCCATTTGCTGGTACTTACTATGTGGCAGGTACCATTATGATATTTAACCCTCACGACCACAATCACCCAGTGAGGAACACGATATGCTTGCTTCATAGTTGATGAAATGAAGCACAGAGAAGTGCTTTAAACCTCCCCATGGTTTGTTTGGGGAAGTTTGATTGCTTTAAAAAGGTGAATTACAGAGCAAGGAATTCTAAGCCAACGTGACTCTAAAGGCTGTGCTCTTAGCTACTTCATTATGCTGCCCAACCCAGGAGTAATTTATATATATATATACATCTGTAAGTCTCTTCCAGTGGACTGAGACTTCTTCAAAGCAGAACTATTGTTTTCTAAGGGAAGGCAGGTAACGCAAGGACTGGACAGTCACCTATTCTAAGCCATCACTGACAACACACACTTTGGATTGTCCATTGTGCAAGCTTCCTTGAAGCCTGGGATACACAAAGAGGCATGAGACATTGTTCTTACCCTCAAGAGGCCCAAAACCAGATGCAGAAATAGGATCTCTGCATAGAAAGCAATATGATATAGCATATCTTATCTCTCCAGGGAGAAGTGCCAAATACAAGTGCCACAGGAGGTCAAAGGAGGGAGACCAGCAAGAGCTGGCTCGGGATAAGCAGAGGTGGAGTAAACACTGCAGACCCATGGGGACTAAGTAGGACCTGAGAGGGACCATCCTGTGTGCATGGCAGGAGGTGGGGGGGGGGCAATGATGGGGGCAGGCAGTGGAGGCAACACAGACAGAATACAGGAGGTGTCACAGATAAAGCCAGACACTAGTTAAAGTGGTAAGGACAGATTTTAATCAGTAATACACTACTGCAATAAGGAAAAGAGGCCAGCATGAACTGAACTCAACTGCAACTTGTACAGAGGTGACTGGATGTTTTAAATGGAGGGAATGGGGAGGGGTGAGTGGTGGCTCAGTAGAGTCATGAAGTGAAAAATCACAAAAAGCAGGAAGGAAGGTTGGTCCGTGTGAAACCCACTGGGGTTTGCTAACTGGTGCTTATTGAAGTTCAGCTCCCACCCTCCCACAGAGACAGGAAGATGGGGGCCCTATCTCAGGTGTTGACTGGAACAAACAGTAATTCTTTTAGCAGCCCTGAGTTTTCTCAGGCAGGCACTTTAAGGGGGCCTGGGGTCATCCTAGGGACGCAGCCTTGAGCTGTTAGCAACTACGTCAGTGTTTGTTCAAGTCTTTATAGGCCAAGGTTGAGGCCTGGTGGAGAAGAGGGCTCAGAGGAGCCTGGCTGGAGTTTAATCAAGGAGAGAGTCTGTCAGAGGGCAGCTCTAGCCAGCAGGCCTGGCTTTGACTGAGTTCCCTACATAGAAGAGCAGGAGATAGGATTGATAATGAGAGAGAAAAAACGAGGCTGGGATTTTGAACTCTCCTTCAGGGAGAGGGTAAGCACTAGTCCTGATTTGCCCAAGACTGAGAGGTTTCCCAGGATGGGAGACATTTGGTGCTAAAGTGGGGAAAATTAGATAAACAGAGACCTGTTGATCATTACCCTACTTGGAGGCATCATGCACCTGGGAAAGGTTATTGAGCAAGAGGCAGTGTATGTGACAATTAATGGTTTCAGCTGTAAAATCCCAAGCCTTGTGGGCCAGATAGCGGGTGTCACTGCAACCTGTGTGGTGTGTCACTAAGCCCTGGCATGCTAGTTCTGGGCATCTTAGTCTTCCAAAGTTTCTAAGCTGAGATGGGTCTCTCTCCTTTGCTTTGGGAACCTCAAACACACACCACTGTGCTGCATGAATTGTTGGAGAAGGTAAGACCACTCACTGCTAGATCTGCATTTAAAGAACATTGAGGAATTTGACTCCAGTGGCAGAAGGACTGGGTTGGAATTCCCTTGCCATCAATATCTAGCCATGTGCCCCTATGCGTGGCCTTTCCCTTCCCTAAGCCTCAGTGTTTTCATCTGTAAAACAGAGATAAAAACACCACCCAGCCCGCAGGGTTAGTGGGAGAATTCAATGAGATTATGCACGAGAGGCCCTTAACAGGGTGCCTGGGACGTATCATACATTCAGTGAGTAGCAGCTATTGTTATAACTGTGGCGGCTGTTTTGTTGTTAAGCATGGAAAAGAAGCACGATTTTATCCAAAGTGTTTAAAGGTCAACATCCTGAAACATTTCCACTGGGTTAGATTTTCAGGTGAAATAAACAAACATCAGGAATCTGTCACATAAATAGAAGTTGATCCTGGGCCCCTTAGACTTATGTAATGGCCACCTGGAGACTTCTGGCAAAACAAAGTAGACTCATGAAAAATGCCTGTATTGCCCCTGGGTGCCATCCATCAGTGGGAGAGGCCTCACCCACGACTTTATTTTCTATGTTAGGGGAAGGCCAAATGAAGGGGAATAAAATTCAATTAACAAAAACATAATTGATTTCAGAAATTCATGAACATAGGGCATCATTCTTGCTCTTCAAGGAAAGCTCTATCAGCATCAAGTGTAGTTAACAACACAGAGAGCTAAACATTTATTTTTTTTTTAAATATGCTCCTCTTGTAAAGCCTCAGGAACGAAGTATAATCAAATCATTCTGTAAAACACTGACACTGGATTATTGCTGCAGTAATGAACAAAATTCAAATGAGCAGCACAGCAAGGCACCTGTCAAAGGCCCCTGAGTCCAAAGAGCCCTCTGAAAGGGGAGGTGTGAGCAGCCAGCTCAGGACCCTTTAAAACGCAGGAGCATGTCCAGGCCACAGCACAGGCGCCTCCATCCAGCCCACCTGGCTTCCTCCTGGACTCACAGCCTGAATGAATCCTCGTTGTCACTTGCAAATTTTAGCACCAGACTTGACCTCCCTAACGCCTCAGTTTTCTCAGCTGTACAATGAGGAAGACAATACTTATTGCCCAGAATTATTTTGAAGATTAAGAGGACAGGCACGCGAAGTCCTTAGTTCGGTGCCTGGCACACAGCGAGCACCCAACGACTTTTTCCTCTGTCTTCTGAATCGCTTAGTCCTCCTGACTCGTCCAGACCAACTTACACCCTTCCCTAGAACATTGTGGTGTTGGTTTAGCAAGTATGTTTCATTTCCTCAGTATACACTTTTCCAACCTAACAACAGGGTAAATTCTTTTTTATTTTGTGAGGAAGATCAGCCCTGAGCTAACATCCATGCCAATCCTCCTCTTTTTGCTGAGGAAGACCGGTCCTGAGCTAACATCTATTGCCAATCCTCCTCCTTTTTTTCCCCTTTTTCTCCCCAAAGCCCCAGTAGATAGTTGTATGTCATAGTTGCACATCCTTCTAGTTGCTGTATGTGGGACGCAACCTCAGCATGGCCGGACAAGCAGTGCGTCGGTGCGTGCCTGGGGTTCTGAACCTGGGCTGCCAGTAATGGAGCGTGCGCACTTAACCACTAAGCCACAGGGCCGGCCCCCCAGGGTAAATTCTTCAAAGCCAGAGACAGTTGACTATTTAATAAACACATAGCATGTATGTGCCAATATTGGCTCTAAATCTCTACAAACATTGACTTGTTAAGTCCTCATAACAACCTATGGGGTCAGTACTGTTAGGATTCCTGTGTTACAGATGAGGAAACTGTGGCAGAGAGAGATTCGGCAACTTGCCAAGGTGGCAGCTTGTCAGCTGTTGTGCTGAGATTTGAACTCACGAGGGCTGGCTCCAGAGACCGTGCTCTTAACCTCCAGACCCCCTGTATTTTAGACTTCTGTGCCCCACTACCACATGGAAGGCCCTCAACAAAGACCTGTGAACAGAAAGATGATTTAGTCAACAAGTATCACTTTGCACACCAGGAAACTGAAAAACAGTGAGGTTACATAGTATGTCCTAGGTCAGACAGACAAGTGGGAAGCAGATTACAGCCCAAAGTGCCAGATCCCTAGTGGCTTTTTCTTTCTGTCACACCAGTGGTGGCCTTTTGAGGGAAGAGCTGCCCACTGATGGAAGGAGAGGAGGGGAGGGCACAAGAGCCAGCCTCTGTCCATGATCCCACACCCTGGCCAGGTGAAGGCCACACTTCTCTCACTCCACGACCCCACCCACCACGTCCCAAACGGGGTCTTCACACTTTGGGTCAGCAATAACTACTTACTGGCTTTTATTTATTTTGGGGAATACTTAGGGTTGGGCATGTATAAGAGAGCCAGCTGAACTTGAGCACCCAGGCCACTGGCAGGCCAGGCGAGTGAAGCAGAGGCCCAGCCCAGAAGCCTCGCAGGCTACTGCTTGGGGCAAGCCTTTATTGGCTTCAAATAAGCATCTCAAGTACAGGAGGTTTTCCAAACCAAATTCTGCTTCTGGGGGGCGGCAAAATTTTCTTTCGAATATCATTTCTACACCTTTTCACAATTCAGTAAATTAGTTTTTAAAAACTCAAGAGAGTATGGGGCCGGCCCGGTGCCACAGGGGTTAAGTGCGCGCACTCCGCTTCGGCGGCCCAGGGTTCACAGGTTCAGATCCCGGGCATGCACCAACACACCGCTTGGCAAGCCATGCTGTGGCAGTGTCCCACATAAAGTGGAGGAAGATCGGCATGGATGTTAGCCCAGGGCCAGTCTTCCTCAGCAAAGAAAGAGGAGGATTGGCATTGGATGTTAACTCAGGGCTAATCTTTCTCACCAAAAAAAAAAAAAAAAAAACCTCAAGAGAATAAATTCCTAATTTTAACCCTTTCTAGTCTATCAGAGTGCTCCTTGCACTGTAAGGAAAACTCACTGTTGTATGGACCTGGGCACAGACTCAGGATCCAAGGGCCCAGATTTGAATCTCAGCTCCTGAACTTGATAGTTGTAGGGCACTGGGCTTTGTGCCTCAGTGTCCTCATATTTAAAAGGGTAATAATCACAGTACCTACCTCATAGGCTTGTTTTGAGGATTAAATGAGCTTGTGCATGTATATATGTATATACACACATATATACATGTATACATATACACAAATACATATATATGTGTGTGAATATACTATATATATGCATAAATTTAACTATACATATACATAATTTTGGGTTGAATCATGTTCTCAAAAATTCATATGTTCAAGTCCTAACTCCCAATACCTCAGAATGTGACCTTTTTTGGAAATAGGGTCTTTACAGAGGTAATCAAGTTAAAATGGAGCAATGAGGGTGGGCCCTAATCCAATATAATGGGCGTCCTTGTAAGAAGGAGAAATTTGGACACAGACAAATGTACAAAAGGAAGATGATGTGAAGACACTGGAAGAAGACAGCCATCTACAAGCCAAGGAGAAAGGCCTGGAACAGATTCTTTTTCACAGCCCTCGGAAGGAACAAACCCTACCGACACCTTGGTCTCAGACTTCTAGCCTCCAGAACTGTGAGACAATAAATTTCTGTTGTGTAAACCACTCAATTTGTGGTACTTTTTATAGCAGTCCTAGAAAACGTGTGTGTGTGTGTGTGTGCATGTGTGTGTAGAGAAAGAGAGAGGCACCATCACTCAAAAAGGTAAGCAGCACATGTAAGTAGTTGTACTTAACTGTTAGCTAACAATAGTAGTAAATATGTTATTAATCAGAAAGCATGTGGTTTTACACTGCACTTTTTAAAAATCCAGACCCGTGGATACAAAATCACATACAAGGAAACATAGGATGGCTGCAGTCCACATGGACGCCACTGAAGGCCAGGCTGGCCAGGCTCATGTCTTCAGATCTAGGTCTGACCGTCAGAGCTGCACCATGTCAAGTAACAACACGGAGTCTTGATAGCTCCTTCTAAGTCCTTAGTGCTTTTCTCTGACTCTTGTAAGTTAAACATGAGCTGATATCTTCATTGATTTAACTTTGAAAAAAACATTTCCTACCGCTCCTTTTTCCAGCATCCAAATGAGTTTAATGGAAATGTATTCTGTTATATCAAGACAACCTACAGAAAAAAAGTTATATTTTATAGCTACTTATCTGTGAATTCATCTCAGTACTGTGCAATCAAATCACAATGCAGAAGTTTGGGACCTGAGGCTGATGTAAGATCGCAGCTGCCATCCATACCCCTTGTTGCTTATTTTTGTGTTCACCAAAACAGTCTCATTTTCCCACTTTGTTTATTATTATAAGTATATTATAAGCTTGAACTCTTGATGTAATATAGATTTGTCCTAGTACAGAATCCTGATTCTTATCTGTCATGAATTACAGAACTGCAGAAGATTATGTCTGAAAAAGAGGGAGATGGTGATGGTTAATTTGTTTTTTGTCAACTCATCTGGCCACAAGGCACCCAGATATTTGGTTAAACATTATCCTGGGTGTGTCTGTGAGGGTATTCCTGGATGAGATTAATGTTCAAATCAGTAGACAGAGTAAAGCAGATCACCCTCCCCAATGTGGATGAGCCTCATCCAATCCATAGGAGGCCTGAATAGAACAAAAAGCCTGAGCAAAGGAGAATTCTCTCTCTCTCTCTCTCTCTCTCTCTCTCTGCCTTTGAGCTGTGACATTGGTTTTCTCCTGCCTTCAGACTCAAACTGGAATTACACCATCAGCTCTCCTGGGTCCTCCAGCTTGCTAATTGCAGATCTTGGGTCTTGTCAGCCCCCATAATCACATGCCAATTCCTTATAATGAATTTCTTCAAAAGATAGAGATAGATCTCCTATTGGTTCTGTTTGTCTGGAGAACCCTGTCTACTAATACAGGAGCTGTTCTGCTCCTGGTTAATATTCCCCATAGCACACTCTGAGAGAAACTGCTTTTTGAATTTCATTCAAATAAACTTTGCCTCCCCTAAGTACCATTGCTTTGTTCCTTCCATTCTGATGAACAAGAATGGTGGCCAGGAAGCTCAGACACAAGATCCTGTTCAACCACAGTGACAGCATTGACCCTCACAGTTGGCATCTTTGCTTTCCCTTCATTCTCACGCTGCCTTATAGGCTACTAAACTGGTTTACTAAGGTCATTGTACACACCAAATCCTTTTTGGAAAAGTGAAGGTATAGTCAATAAATTAACCCATAGATCCAAATTTAATCTGCATCTACCCTTCATATAACAATGGTCACGTATTTTCCATGAGAGAAACAAATGAACAACTTTTGGTTTTTCTTTTCCCACTCTTTTCTGCATTCCGCCCATAGGTATTTCCTCCAGACTAGAAATGAATAATGTAAAAAAGTATGATTTGAAAATGTCGTATCACCTGACAGTTTCTGAAGCATCACCATGTTCTTTATAATTATTTTTAACTGTAGGTTCAATAGGCAGATACATTGGCTTATCTCCTCCTGCCCAGGCTCCTGAAAGACAAAACATAGCAATTACTGTTAAAGGAAAGAATTACAAAAATCATGCATCTTTAATGAAACACACAGGAATAGAAATGTTATCATCTAGCTCGGCTGGTTCCCAGTTTGGACTTTTATGATCCTGTCCTGCCAGTAATTCTGGGGGTAGTGGAGAGAACCTTGGACTAGGGTGTCAGGATCCTGGGGTTCTGGATCCTGGAGTTCCAGTCCTGACCCCCACAATTAAGTGGCTAAATCACCCTGGGCAAGTCAACTATTCTTTGCAGATCTCAGTCATCTGTAAAACTGGGAGTCTGGAATCCATCATAATTAAGGCAGTTTAGCAGAATGGTTAGGGTATGGGTCCTGAGCTAGCCAAGGTAACCTTGGATAAGTTACTTAACTCTTTGCTTCTGTTTCTTTATATGTGAAATAGAAATAATAACAGACTTCCCTCCAAGACTCCTTGTGAGATTTAACCAAATTAATACATGTAAAGTGGTCAGAATAGTACCTGGCCCAGAGCAAAGCTTTCCTTTTTAAATGTCAGCTGTTATGATTATCTCCAAAGTGCCTTATCATTTTAAAATTATTCAACTCTATGAGTCTGATACCTCCCCACAAATTCTTAGTATTCTGGGATTTCACCATTGGGATAGGAAGTGAACACAGAAAGAAAATATTGAAATCAAAGAGTCATATTTTTCTCTCTTTATCATTGTATTAATAGAAAGTTAAAAGTCACAAAAATGACTCAAGTATCAAACAGATAAAACATGCCATTGGTATAAAATGAGAAATTTCACATAGAAAAGCCTTAAAAAGAGGTGGGAAGAAGATGGAAAGAAATATTTTGTCTTTCAGAAGAAAACAGCATTCACTGAGTACCCGGTATCTGTTGGGGACTATACAACTTCAATTCACTAGATCCCCCAATATCACTCTGAAACAGTCATTACTATCCCCATTTTACAGATCAGGAAATTGAGGCTCAAGGAGGCTAATTACAGTTCCAAAGGCATATGGCTCTTCAAAGGCAGACTCACATTCCCCCTAGAATCTGAGTCTGGAATTCCTCACTCAAGATGGTAGCGGTTAGGGAGAAGTTGGTTTTTACAAAACAAATTATAATTTAAGTGCACTAGAAGAATTTGCTTTTTAACAGAACCTTTACATAAGTTTTGCTATGAAGCAAAAAATAAAACAATCTGCTGCAAAATACTATATCACTTCCTAATTTCTTAATATCAGTAACAGGAAAGTAAGAATAGTTGTCAAATTAAGGGTTGAGGTGGGGTAGAATTGGAATGCAGTGGGAAATTGGAATGCAGTGGGAAAGAATCTGAAATCAGCTGACCTAGTTTTCAGTCCTACTTTTGACACTTACTAGCAGAATACGGTCACTATCACTATCTCAGATTTAAATCAAGATAACTGCACAGCATCTCCCACACTCTATGAGGTTGGAGTGAAAGATGAGAAAGACTCCAATTTCTGCAATGCCAATTATTTGGTTTTGTCTTAAAGAAAGTGTTTTTTAAAGTGTCTTACAAGTTTGAACACTCAGATGCAATCTAAAATAGCACCTTTTCTACGAATTCTTTCCTTGACTCCTCCCGTCACCACGTGCAACTGGGAATTACTCCCACTCCCAGGTTTGGGCCTCACCATTCCATAAGTATCTAAAAGACTTGACTGCAAGTGTGTATCCTGAAACCATGTGCGATGGCCCAGGGAGTAGAGAGCAGCTCCTTCATTTTTTTGCATCCCCTACGCCTGGTATACTGAGTAGATGTTCAGTAAATGATTGCCAAATGAGTGAATGAATCTCTGACTTCCATTTCTGTGCCTGGATACAGAGCCAGCTACATAACTTACAGGGCCCAGTACAAAATGCAAATTCAGGGTCCCTTGTTTAAAAAGCAGGGGAAAAAAGTGATGTTAAAGGTACTAAAATATAAAGCTTTTTCGTTTGTTCTGGGGTCTCTCTCTTCACTTCTCATGATGTCTTTTACTTGCTATTTAATGTCATTCTAAATAAAGACATATTAGATATTTAAATTATTGGCAAGAATCTTGTTCATCTTTATACTGTATAACCCTAGCTTTAAATGCAGCTGTAAGAGTGAGACTTCACAGGTCACATGCTCATGAAGGTGGCCCAGCCTGAGTACAGTCCTAACAAATTAAGGGATAAATGACAAAATTCAGGTTATCTCCTGGCATGAAGTTACACAACAGTAGCAAGCAAAGTCAGGGAAATCGGTATATGATCAGCAGAGGGCTTTGTGGAGTAGCTTTCTTCAACTTGTAATAACACCAAGAAAACCTTCCATTTAACTCATTGCCAACCAAAGTATCCCCATGGAGATGAAGTCCTTCAATGCTACATAAAATGTTCTCGTAAATAAGTTCTATCTTCTTCGGAAAACAAGAGAAAGAAAATATGCCATTGATATAAAGAATTATGGATGGTGAAAATTGCTGGGTTTTATTTACTTAGCATTCCGTTTTACCTTTGTTCATGCAAGAGGCTGGCAAGATATTATATCATAATTATGGACTCCCCTAGCAGTTTGAGTATCAATGGTTCCTATTGTTCCCAGCCTTTTGCAAGCCCATGAGCTCCCACATTGCATCATGCACAGAAAAAGAGCAGGCGCTAATTGCATTGCATATGTATACTTCCCCAGTTCCCACCATTACCCACATAATTCCCCATGGGTTCTAATTAGCTCAATCAGGGCTGGGGGGGAATAAAATTTTAAGCAATTTTAAATAAATATGGGGTTTGCTACCACCACAAAATTTGGCAAAATGCTAACCTTACCCAACTACAGTTTCTCTCTCATTTCTGAAGAAACTGGATAGCTTTTTTTTTGTGCCTAGATTTAATCAAGGATAAGAGCTTCTTAAATAATATCAACTTCGGTGGTTTGTATTTTAGTGTTTTCCTGAAAGTGGAGGGAAAAAAATCCATTTTAAATATAATTTTTCTTGGACACTTAAGTGATAGCTACGAAGATAATATCCAATAACTCTTCTGTGCTTCCTTTCCTCTCTCGTTTTATAATCTGCAATGCCCAGAATCCTTACCTTTTAATTGTGTGCAAACTATAATGAACGGTGCTTAGGAAAAGGATTTTCCTAAAGGGAAAGCTTCCTAAAGCTCTGAGAAAAGGAGCTTAATTAATCCAGGTACCAATTAGTGATTTAAAGTTTTGAGAAATTTCTTCTTTTTTAACTGAAAGCACCTAAAACTTCTCTTAACATAAACAAGAGCACGGTCAGAGTCGCTCCTTTTCCCCCTCACCTCATTATTAATTCATCTGGCTTCAGAATCGCACTTCTAATCAGGGAGATGGCTCCTGCGGCTGCACTTAGAATCAGCTTGATGCCAAAACGGCCTCATGCAATCACCCTCCTCAAATCTACAGATGACTCCTAATGAAGAAAACCATTTGGAAGGCAACTGGTATGCTGAGACCCACTTTGTGGGGTCTAACGGCGAGAGCTCGGGACTCAGACCAGCTTTCTTTTCCTTACATGTCCAGTCTCCATCTTGGCGAAGGTCAGGCAAAGCAGGGAGAGGGAGCCTTCCAGAAAGGATCTGAGGAGACAACCCAGACCAGAGGCCAAGCCTGGCCACCCAAGGACTGAATGAGGTCTATAAAAACATTTGGTTTTTCCCACCCCTCCCCCCCAAATCCATAGTATTTTATTAGTGACTAACATTTAAATATTGGAAGTATTTACACAAAACTCCAGGGTGCTAGCTTCTTTTGAACATTCATATGTTCTGTAAATGGCAGGCCTGCATTCTGACATTTTAAACATTGGTAAATGCTGAGTCAAGGCAGCCATCTTTCCACAGAACAAAGACTCCTGGTTCTCTGTCATCCCCACCCCCCAGGCTGGTTCACTCTTTTACCTGCCTGGCTCCTATACACATATAAGTTTGTTCCCCTGAATCCAAAACCCAGGCTTCACCAAACGAGCTTTTTCTCCAAGTTTCTCCAGGTGGTGGTTGGCTTGGTCCAAAATGTCCAAGAGGTAATCAGCCCATAAAGCAAGAAAAAGAAATAAAGTGGAAGCTTTACTCAAAAGGATTCGTTTATAGGGACTTACATGAAGGAAGAATCAGGCATCATCATTCCCACATTCAATACTTATTTACTGAGCACCCACCATGTGCCTGGTACAGTTTGAGGAGCTGGAGATACAACAGTAACAAGACTAGATCCCTGCCCTCACCAAGCTTCCCTTCTCTTGCAAGACAGGCAATAACTTGAAAAATAAATATGTATCACATCTGGTAAACGGTAAGAGCTGAGAGACTGAATATACAAACAGATGATGGCCAGACTATATATAAAAATAGAATTCTGACCCACAAGCTGCAGGAACCTGCCCAGGAAACCAACCCTGGGAGCCAGCCTGCGATAAGTCAGATTTGTATGAAGTCCGACCACTGTCTCTAGTGACAGTCTAGAAAGCCAAACAATAACCCCTGTAACAACTGGGCCAAAGTGGCCAAGACTTGATTAATAACTGGTAGCTTCCCTTACTTTTACCTGTTTCTAACCTAGGACCAACCAGAGAAAGCCAAATATGCGCCCTTCACCAATCGCATAGGATGCCCCTTCTAGTTTAGCCCACCTACAGCTTCCCCAGGACAACAGCCTCCATTCAGGGCACACCTGAAGCTTTCCTTTTTCCCACTATAAAGCTTTCCCACTGCTTTGCCTACCTTTGAGTCTCTGCCAAACGCAAGGGATGGGAGCTGACTCCCTTGCTATAGCAAGCTCTGAATAAGTAGTCTTCGCTTGTTCTCATTTGGGTGGTCTTCAGGTATTTCCATAGGGCTTTGAAGCAAAATAAGGCAAAGTAAAGGGATAGAGTGATGGGTGGATGGGGAGGTTGGGAAGGAGGTGACATTGGAGCCAAGTCCTGAGAAGACAGAAGGAGGGAGGGAGGGAGCCATATGACTCTGGTGGAAAAGCATTCTAAGCAGAAGGAATAGCGACACAAAGGCCAGTGGAGAAAATAAGTTGATGTGTTCTAGAATCATGGAGCAGAAGAAAGGAGGGAAAGAATGCTAGGGGAGGAGATCAGTGAGGTGGCTGCAGGCCAGATGCCAGGCTGCGTGGGGCTTGTCAGCCATGGGAAGGACTCTGGATTTTCCCCTCTATGTTACAGAAAGGCACTGTAAGGTTCTGAGCAGGCCAGAGACACATCCATACTCCATACTTAGCATGCTATGTGGAGAGAAGGGCAAGGGTGGAGGTCACGGAGCAGTTACAAGGCAATTGCAATGATCCACGTGAGAGATGATGGCCACCAGGACTAGTGTGGACAATGGGGGTGGTGAAAGGCAGCCAGATTTAGGATATAAATATTGCTGAGGTGTTGAATGTGAGGTGATAAAGAAGTAAGGAGTCAAAGATGGCTCCTATTCCCCCTTTCTGAGGAGAGAACAACAGGAATTATATCAGCCAAGCCACGATGGTCTTTGTGCAGAAAGTTCTGAGGACCCCTTATCTAAAATGCTCCACCCAAGTCAGGAAACCACCAGGCCTCTTAGAGCACCTTCCTTCAGAGGGCCCAAAGGTTTCTCTCTTGATTTCTCAGTCAGCTTCACCACCCTTTCCTAGTGGTCCCAGTACCTGGTGGCTGACACTGTTGGTGTCCACACCCTCCGATCCCCTCACCATGTCTGTGCAAGTCAGCCTGACTTCCAGCCACCTTTCCAGCTAGAGGAACCTGGGAATGAATGCCTCCCCACAACCCCCATCCTTACCCACCCCAACCCCCCACGCCCACACAGCAGCCCTGGACCAGCGTCTGACAGATGCGGGATGTAAACACTCCAGCTTTCTCACCCCTTGGCCAGGGAAGTTTTGAGGTGTGTGTTTTGCACCATTTTCCAAAGTGACCGACTGTGGTAGCTAGCCTGATAGCACCCTTCCTGTCTCACCCTACCCTCACCTACCGCTGCCCTTCCCAATCAACAGCTTGCCCTTGAATTCTTGGCTCAAGGTCTGCTTCTGGAGAACCCAAACTCAGACCACCTGCTATGGTCTGAATGTTTGTGCCCCCCCAGAATTTCATATGTTGAAATGCTAATTCCCAATGTGATGGTATTTGGAGGTGAGGCCTTTGGAAGGTGATGAGGGTGGGCCCTCATGAATGGGATTAGTGCCCTTATAAAAGAAACACCATAAAGCTCCCTAGTCCCTTTCACCATGTGAGAATATGAGAAGTCTGCAGTCTGCAACCAGGAAGAGAGCCGTCACCAAATCCAACCATGCTGGCACCCTGATCCTGGATTTCCAGCCTCCAGAACTGTAAGCAATAAATTTCTGCTATTCAAAAGCAACCCAGTCTATGGTATTTTGTTACAGCAGCTCAAACGGACTAAGACACCACCTACAACAGATTTTCTTTTTTTTTAATTCTTAGAGAGTATCCATGTAACGCAAAAAAAAAAAAAAAAAAAAAATCAGCTCCAGATCATGGTTTATAATTACCTTTGTCTACTAAAAAGAATCAGGGTCCTTGGAGGAAAATGTGATTCCAGAGGTGGGGCAGGGTAGGTACAAAACTATCATGGAACATCTTATTGTACCAAAAAGTGAAGAAGTACTCAAAGAATGATGAGAACATGTTAAAAGGACATAGGAAGCAGCTTGAAGGGGTTCCCACCAGTTAAATTTGGGGAAATTGAACATCAAAATAAATGAAAACATTAATGGACTACAACCCATTGAAGAAAATAAGAATCCATGAGTCTATACAGATAATAAATAAAGTTAAATAAACAAACATGAAAAAAGGGAAAGCTCTTCCTTTTAATACAAGGCTGACTAAAAATAGAGAAGGAAAAATAGGGCCGGCCCCGTGGCTTAGCAGTTAAGTGCACGTGCTCCGCTACTGGCGGCCCAGGTTCAGATCCCAGGAGTGCACTGACGCACCGCTTCTCCAGCCATGCTGAGGCCGCATCCCACATACAGCAACTAGAAGGATGTGCAACTATGACACACAACTATCTACTGGGGCTTTGGGGGAAAAAAAAAAGGAGGAGGATTGGTGATAGATGTTAGCTCAGAGCCGGTCTTCCTCAGCAAAAAGAGGAGGATTAGCACGGATGTTAGCTCAGGGCTGATCTTCCTCACAAAAAAAAAAAAAAATAGAAAAATAGAATTAGTAAAACTTCATTTTAAACCATCATAGCAAAAATTGAGGCAAAAAATCATCCATGGATGCTAAATCTAGCAATTTTGACAAGGAATAGGATATTTATATGGTCTCAAAGTATCTCCCCACAAATTACTTATCAATTACAAAAGGAAAAATAGTAACTGTACAATAGAGAAAACGGAATAAAACAAAGACCATTCCCTTAGACATGCCCAAAGATTTTTACTTATTCCTTACAAAGAAGGGGATAGGAAATAAGATGAGAATCCCACTGACTCTATCACATATATCTTTGTTACATTTGCCATGTTTTTGTTAATGCACTAGTTACATGTACATAGGGGTAGGGCCACTCTTAACTACTCCCTTTACTCTTTTCATAAAGCCTAGGTTTTGTCAGAGAACCATGCCACATGCAGGTGAGCCCCAACTGATCATTCTTCAAAATCACCAGTGTTCAGTGCTGAGAAAAAGAGAGAAACTGTGGGTGAAACTGCGTGAGCTAACTCTTTACTGATGCAGCCCTAACAAAGCCAATGGCACCCAAGCAAGCTACAACCACATTCAGTGCCCGAATGAATATGCATGCTATCCCTTTTGTGCTCCTTAAATCATCTTCCCATCCTGTTTTATCTACCTAATATTTAAACATCAAATCGCAGCATAATTGTCTTTCTCTGCCTCCTCCCCAGCCCAAAGGTTGAGGCTCTTTCCATTTTCTTTTTTTTAAATCAATTTTTCTTGTTTATCATTTAAGATCAGATGTCCACATCCTAATCCCCAGAAATTGTGGATGTGACCTTATTTGGAAAAAAGTGTCTTTTCAGCTATAATTAAGTTAATCAATTTAATTTAATTGATTTTTCAATTAATTTAAAGATTTGGCGATGAAGAGATTATCCTGGATTATTCCTGTAAACCCTAAATGCCATCACAAGCGTCCTTATAAGACAGAAGCAGAGGGAGATTGGAAACACATTTCCAGAGGAGAAGGTGATGTGAAGATGGGGCAGACAAGAATGCAGCCACAAGCCAAGGAATAACAAAAGCCACCAGAAACTAGAGGAGGCAAGGAGTAGATTCTCCCCTAGAGCTCCTGGAGCAAGAATGGTCTTGCCAACAACTTGCCAACAACTCCAGATCTGTAAGAGAATAAATTTCTGTTGTTTTTAAGTCACTGAACTTGTGGCAATTCGTTATAGCAGCCACAGGAAACTAATACACAGCAGAAGTGTTCTTTCAAATGAAATCTTACACCGATATATTGAAAGCGTTCTTTCAAATGAAATCCCTCCAATATGTAAAACAGATCAAAGCAGAACTATTGGTATCAAACGGGGGTGGAGAGCAGTAGCCTCCCACCACAGGGAGGGGACCCTCTCCCTTCCTACTCTCCCATTGACCCAGGACCTGAAGCCATACTCCCATTGGCCTGGGAGCACCAAAGCAGCTTTATGGAACAGAGTTTGAAAACCACTCTTCTAAAACATTTGTCACAGTCAGTATTCTAATGCTTTAATTCCCTGGCTATACATCTCATCCCATATGTCTGCTTTTCCTCTCCTTGCTTTTTTATTTAACCAACCCTTGCCTTACATGAGTGTCCTTTGGAAAAGGTGACAAAAATAGGCATGCAGGTTGAGCAGATGGCTCTCAGTCCCTGAGCCACAGCCTCTGGGACAGTCTCCTGTTAACGACAGTTCATTCTGGTTCCTGTCCTCTGTTTTAAACTTGTGGTTTGGTGTCTTCCTCTCTTCCTCAGCCTCCAATTTTGATTCCACCTCCACTCCCAGGGTCTGTCTTTCGCCTGTTCCAGAATCTCCCTCTTGATTTCACTTGTTGTTTTTCAGCCTCAGGCTTCTGATCTTGACCTTGGCTTGCGGTTTCATTTTGCACTCTCTGAAGCTCTCCTGCCTGGGCCGAGTCACCTGCTCCAGGCCACACATTACCTCTCCACAAACACAGCAGGTGTTTCCTGCCATCCCTTCTAGGCTTTCTGAAGCCGGTAGAATTATTCCTTCAAGTACCATCCAGAGTTGATTCTAGAGGTTTCAGTGCCACTCACGGCCACGATTCACACTCAAGATGCAGAGGCAAAACCACTTGCCTTATAAAAACTCTGTGAGTAGGACACGGAAGCAGGACAAGAACGAAAGTGCCTCTAATTCAGACAGTCTTTTAGATGATTCCTGCCATCACTGATCCTATTCTCAGAGCCCTCTCAGATTCAAGTAAAACCTGGGGACAGGTGGGGATGAAAAGAAAGGGTAAGAGAGAGGTGAAGAGGAGAACTAGAACTTCATATCAAATAACCAACTTTGTAATGCAATTAGCGTACACCTGAGGTCATCACTTGAAGACTGCCGGCACGTTCTTCTCAGCATGTTTATCCTTCAGTTTTAAATGGCATTGACCTAGCAGCCACCCATGCAGCCTCTCCCAACTTCTCATGAAATATAGAGGCACCTCAGTTTTCATATTCAACTTCCAAACAATCTGTACATTCACACATGATATACTATCACTTCAAGCGTCTTTTCATATGCCAAATTCTGACTTTCATTCAACAGCCAAGGAATGATCAATTCAAGCGATCACATAGTGGTGTTATCTGAGAGTGACTTGTTCTGTTTCAGTCCAGAAATGTTTGTGCAATTATTTGGATGTTTATTCTACTTTGCCCTATTATTTTATAAAAAATGAATAGAAAAAAGAAAAATGAGACTGTTGATACAAGTGATAAGACGTATAGGTCATGTAAACCTAATGCAATTGAGACAAAGATGAAAATCATTAAGCAGCCTGAAGACAGAGAATCTTTCACCTTAATCAGATTCTCATTGGACTTAGGCAGGTCAATTGTGTGTTCAATTAATTGTGAAAGAAAAGAACACAATTAAAGAACATGTACTAAATGTTGGCAATAAATCATAAATGATTGTGTTTAAAAAACTGAGGTGTAATTAGGGATCTTATCACTCTTTTAGCTCTCTGGGAATGAAACTCCTACCTCTTTTATATCAAGTAAATCTATTGTCTGGCTTTCCCATATTCAACTCTTGTACAAATTTTCAGGAATGTATTATGCATGAAAGGAGAGAACTGCCTGTACTTATGACCAAAAAAAGAGAAAAAAATACTGAAGTCTAAACTGATATCAACCTAATACCAGTATCTGAGGGAATTCACTTGTACTATAAAGCAAATAAAGCTGAATGGAGAAAACCTAACCATGGGCTTCTCCCCAGACCAGAGATCACCTTAACAAAAATATAACAACAAAGACCCTAAAGACAAACCTCCCCAAGTATGAAATAACTTATGCACAAGGTTATTTGTGGCTGCAGCATTTGTAATAGCAAAAGGCTGGAAACCTAAATGTCTCTCAGTAGGGGACTGGTTGAATAGTCCATAGTACACAATGGAGAACCATGTAGCCATACAGCATAGTCAAGATCTCTATGAATTAATGTGGAGTGACTTCCAGAAAATTTTGCTAAGTTAAAAAATCAAAGTAGGAAATATTACATGGAGTTTGGCATCTTTTACGTAAGAAAGACAGGGGAATAAGTATACACAAACAATTTGCTTATTTTTCAAAGAAACATAAAAATTAATGGTTGTCTACAGAGGGTGGTGATAATAGGGTGGAGAAGATAGGGATAGAAACTTCTCTAAATATATTTTTTGCACATAATTTTGATTTTTGAAGCATGTACGTATTTTGCATATTTAAAAATCAAATTAAATCAAAAATAAGCCTGAAAATAATACACAATCAGAAACAAACACAATTGCATATAAAATTGGTAACCATACAGAAAAAATCAGTATTCAAAATTTCTTTGAATACAAAACTGACTGTACCTCCTTAGGGGTGTATATTCTAAAAAGAAAGAACAGCAAAGAAATTGTAAACTTAGAGGGTTTACTGTCAACATTAATATTAGAATTCTAATTTTTAAACTATTTAACTATTTTGACAGGAGCAGTTTTTAGCCAAGAATTTTATACCCAGCCAAGTTGTCTCTCCAATGTAAAGGTAAAATATGCTACCACATATTCTTCTGTGGAAACAGAAGTCACTTAACAATATGCTTCAGGAACCAAGAGAAGAATCACATTTAAGAGATCAAAAATGTGTCAGTTGTGGTATAAAATGATTTACCAGTCTTCCCTTCCGCAGTTTGGGCCTCAAACAAGAATGTCTGTTGGATTTTGTGTTCCCAGATGGATTCCACCTCTCAGGATATAGGTTGGCCCTGCAATGCTACTCTTGGCTGCTTTCTCTATCTTACTAATACCAGAAAGCATGTTTCTTGAGTTCTGTTCTTTATCTCAAAGTTGATATAAAAGTTTTTGCCATATTTGGTTACCACTTAAAATAACCTATGTTATTCAGTTCTAGTACTTGCTCTAACAATAGATAAACTATTTACATGAGTACAATGCTGTGCTGAGAGAATCACTAACCTAAAGCATTTTTACTTTCTTCTTTCATAAAATTATAGCTGCATTGAGCAACATAATAACCATTTTCATTGCCAAAGAACTCAAGTAATGATTTTCTGCAACTTTAAAACTCATATTGAATGACCTAAGTCTCAGAGTTGTTTTGTTTTTCCTAAATGATAAAAACTAAATAAAAAACTACTCTATAGCAGATATCATCTTCTTTAATCCCTCTTATCATCTTCCACCTAATAGTTTCAAATGCCCCTGCATTTACTATATTTTAAACTTCTAAACAAACATATTTTAAAATGCATACAATAAATGGAGCATTTAAACAAATACATTTTAAAATGCGCACAATAAAATGGAGCGATAGCATTTATCTCTGGATGGTGGAATTCTGTATAATTATTTTTTCTTTATACTTTTATATTTTTCAAGTTTTCTACAAAGCACATGTATCACTTTCATATGCACAAAAATAGACGTTTATATCAGTACATGCAATTTTGTATACATGATATGATCATAATTATGATTTTTAAATAGGTACACACACACACAAACAACACAGTTACTTTTTCTGATAAGACTATGACTAATTGTTTTCTCCTTCCCTCTGCTTTTCCGTATTTTCCAAGTTTTCTATCACAAATGTATACTAGTTTATAAGGCTTAGGGGATTTTTTTGTGGTTGTTTTGGTGGTGAGGGAACGAACAAGTCAAAAACCTTGATCAGTAAGAAATCACCAGGCTAACTGTTACTAATATGAAAGGAGGATAGGGAATAGGCAAGAAAGAGACATTACGGCATACTTCTGCTCAGGCACACTTAGCTGCCACATCTGCTCCAGCCACACACAGCGAGCAGCACATGAACATCCTGATAAATACATGGCAAGCAATAGGATATATTGGAGCATATGAGGAAGCCATTTGGGGTAAAACTAATTAGGCCTGAGTTTGTTTTTCCAAAAGGGCCTGTGGCCTGCATTGGCTATCTGCTTTGCCATGTCCCAAAGAGAAGAGTAAATGCCCTTAAGATAAGGATGCAACTTCCCCCACATTGACATTTCCTTAAGGATAAGCATATCTCCCTAGGCAAGGATTTGACTGCTGCACTTATCCTGTCACCACCCAGCTCGAAACAACAGACCTGACACCAGTCACGCCCCTCAAGACAGCAGACCTGCTCCCCGCTGTGTCCATCAATAGCTATTCTGGCAGGGCGATCTTGTGGCTATTGTAAAAGGGACATTGCAATCATATGTGATACATGCTCTTTGACGGTCTATAACCGCACTGTACACCCCACTTCTTCAGTGCCCTTCCTTAAAGGCCCTGGGCCACGGTCCTCAAAAGTTGCCTCATAATAAACTCACCCCAATTTTGATTTATAGATTGATTATGGATTATTTATGTCAACAATCCTTATCAGACTGATATTACTCATGGTCCCAGTTTGCAGTTCTGCACCATTGTTGGTGTAGGAGGGAGGTGGACTTTATTACCACCTTTCCCTCCCCCAATTTTCCACCATGCCATTAAACCAGCACAGTCCAATCACCACATTAATACTCTTTCCACCTGGCATGTGAATTGGATAGCTGTGTGTTTATTTGCAAAGAAAGAAACAGTTGCCTTGTAATGCCCAGAATTAAGTGCCCGCAACAGATTTTGGTTTACAGGACTCTTTCAAACTGCATTACTTTTCCCCTAATTTTTCCTCCTTGCTGCCACAGTAGAGAGGAACATTTTACCACTCGCCTTTAAAAATGATATGGCAGGAGGCTGATTGCGCAATAAGAAATTTGATTCCCCTGATGAAAAAAGCAGCCCTAGCAAATGTTACTCTCTAGCAACTAATAGCCTCTAAGTACAGATACCTCTGTTTTTTGAAACATCCCAGTGTAAATGCCTGCTGTGCATTTTGTAACAAATTAACAAGTTTTCTTCTGCTAGCGTGTTAGCCTGGGTGGACTAAAACGAAAAGAAGTGGCTGATCTACCATGGGCTTTAGAATTATTTTTAATAATCCGCGTTGCCTCTTCACTCCATGATGACAAGGAAGACACAGGGGTGGCAGCTATTACAGGTCCTCCTCCCTCGAGTGTTTGCACCAGCATTGCGTTCATAATCATTCCTCTTCGAGCTGTGCTGCAGGCAGAATGATATTTTCTTTTTTGTTTTATTTCTCCTAATACCCTTCACTATGGTATCCAATATTTCTTGGCCCCTCTGGGGCACCTTGGACCAATTTTTTCAGAAAATGCATCTATGCTGCTTTATTAATTCCATTTTTGGGTTGTCATTTTATCTATCTCTGCACCTACTCCATACTCCAAATGAGAGGGACAGCTTTTCCCATAACAGAAAAACACTGGGCTGTGGAGCTGTTACTGAACCAAGTGGGCTCGCCTCCTAGCGAGTTAAATAAGACTACATCAGTGGAAGTTGTCTCACAAAGTAAAGCGTATTTGCAGCAAATAGGAGGCCATGAGGAATAATTGCCAAAGTCATGGCATCCCCGAACAAAGGGAAACAAGTACTTTTATTTGGTTGGAGAATGACTGTTCAAAAGGGAGGGGCGGGTATTCCCTTGCACAGGCTCAGCTGGAGAACATGCTTCCACATAATGAGGCCCAAGCTCCCCCTGGAGAGATCTTTGCATTAAAAATAAGGGAAAGGCCATGGGCACAGGTCTTGTGGTGAGGCTTGGTCAGTTTCAGGATGGCTGGTGGTTACATCTTCTTAACATACAAAAGGAAAAGAAACAACTTGGAAAAGCAGTGCATTGCTTCCAAACCCACCCTTGAGTTTCTCAAAGCACCTAGTGGGGACAGAGCCAGACACACCTTGATTCTAATCCCAACTCAGCCGCTTACTGGGTTAATAAATTAGAGGAGGCAACTCACTCTCTGAGATTGAACTTGATCACTTAAAAGATAGATAAATAAGTATCATTTACATCACAAAGCTGCTGCAACAAAAAGAGATACAGTGTGGAAGGTTCCAGCCAACAACAGACCTCAGGAAAGGGCAGATGTTATTCTAATCAGTCACATTATTTATTAGCCCTTGTCCTCGCTGACCCCTCCTGTCAATGTCTTCCTTGTAAGACATCGCGCTAAGGTCTTTCCTTATTGCCGTGTTATTTCATTGCTTAGATGAGGTTAGTGTTGTTCTGAGCTCTACATATTTCCCTATGCGCTTTCTCTTCTTTATCACCCAAGATTATTAAATACCGTGGATCTGAGCACCAGTCCTTCTGGGTCTCTGCCGTTAAACCTTCTCTAGTGAAAAGTAAAGCTATTTTTCCCTCTTTCGTTTCCTATGTTGACCTAAGTATGTATTCAGCAAACACGACTGAGTACATGGACTTGTCCTGACATGTGAAAGCAAAGCTCTGCCTGCCCAGAGCTTATAGTCTAGGAGAGGGATAATAATGTGCACACTCATAACTATCCTGGAAGAAGCGGGGCTGAACTTTTTATAAGAGATTTTATTTTGGGAAATCAAATAGTAACAAGATTGTACAACCCAGCCTGACTTGGCTAAAGCCTGAAGCCATGCTAAAGCAGGAAATGTCTGAGCACTTTCTTGTATTTCCAGGTTGCAAATAAAAGAGGAGGAGGTGAAAAAGATAAACACTGTATCATTCCATTTATGTGAAACACCTGGAATAAGGAAATTCATAGAGACAGAGAGTAGATTAGAAATTACCAGGAGCTGGGGCAGGGTGGGTGGCGCAGTGGTTAAGTGCACGCGCTCTGCTGCGGCGGCCCGGGGTTCGCAGGTTCAGATCCCAGGTGCGCACCAACGCACCGCTTGCTAAGCCATGCTGTGGCGGCGTCCCATATAAAGTAGAGGAGGATGGGTACGGATGTTAGCCCAGAGCCAGCCTTCCTCAAGAAAAAAGGGGAGGATTGGCATCGGATGTTAGCTCAGGGCTAGTCCACCTCACAAAAAAAAAAAAAAGAAATTAGCAGGGGCTGAGGAGAGGGTGGAATGAGGAGCTATTGCTTAATGGTTTTAGAGTTTCAGTTTGGGGTGATGAAAAAGTTTTGGAAATAGTTGTGATGGCTGCACACATTGTAAATGTAATTGACGCCACTGAATTGTACACTTAAAAATGCTTAAAATCACAAATTTTATGCTATATATATTTTACCACAATAAAAAAAGTGAAATCAAAATACAGAGTTACAAATAGCAAAGTATCTCCCTTCTCCCATCACATCCCAGCCCCCCTGGACTACATGTGGTTCCGTACACAGCCTTTCATAGTAATTTAGTCAGTAAGTGTGTTTTGAAAGCCCAATGTGTGTCAGGCACTGTGTTAGGCATTAGAAAAGAACAAAAAACATCTCAGGCCTGTGCTCAGACCAGACAACATCCAAAAATGCCATTGTTCTTTCTGTCCCACTCGAGTGCCACCTCCTTCAAGAAGCTTCTAAGATCACCAGGTTGGAATGAATTGCCCTCTAGTCTGTATCACCATTGCTTTTGTTGCCCTGTTGTCTGAGCCCTCATTTCAGTCTTCCTCATATTTTGCCCTTTACATGTCGGTCTCTGCCCTGGCAATCTCCTTCCAGGTCTAGAGTCTATCTTTTTCACTTTGCACCCATCCATTCACACAATGCATGCACAGTAGACCCTCAATCTCTGTTGAGTTCAACTGTCTGGAGAGCAACATTTTCAGAGCCTGCCAAGGACACAGTAGCAGCCCCCTCCCACTCTGCTTTAATCCCTTAATCCTCTCATCCCTCCTCACCATACTGCCTCTATAAACCGCTTCTTAACCACCAATTAAAAGACCAAAAGTGACTATTTCTCCTTTGTGAATTAGCCTTAGCATCAGGAGTGCTGCGATGTGCTCAGCACAGGTCCCCCATCCCCAGCTGATAAATGGAACACACCTATGAGTGTTCAATGCACAACAAATATTTTAATTCTAGACAAGGTCAATCATTACCAATCAAAGAAATAAACGTGCTCAAGAGGAGAAGGGAAGTATGAGGGGGAATATTCAATTATACAAACAGAAAGAACGTTTATAACAAATGACCAGCAGTCCTAGAGAGCTGATTTCTCCTTCATTGAGCTCTAACCGAAGCACTTATACATGCAAAGACTTTGGAAAACCTGGATATAGTATGTTTACATTTGTATTTCAATGTACAAGCCTTTTGTGAGGACAAAACACTGGCACCATTTACTAGGTACTTACTACATGCCAGATACCATTAAAGCTGACATATATTAGCTTACTGAACTCCTACAACAATCCCGAGAGGACATAAATACTGTCACCCTGAGGACACAAGTGCCCAGAGAAGTAAGTCCCTTGTCCAAGGTCACATAGCTAGGAAGTGACAAAGTCAGGATTAAAATAGGCTTTCTGATTCCAAAGTTAATATCTTATTCAGTACCCTAAAATGACTGCTCACTGGTCATTAATGTCCCCTGTTTTTGCCTGTCTTTGTACTTTTGCCAAAAACCCAGCAGTCATCTCTGATTCCTGCCTTTATTTGCTCCATATTCAATCAGTCATCAAGTCTTGTTGGCACTGCCTCCAAAACGCATCCTGAACCTGGCCCATTTCTCTCCTCTTCTACTGTTCAAATTCTGATCCAAGCCACCATCACGTCTGGCCTGGACCCCAGTGTGGCCTTCCAGCTGATCTCCCTACTTCCACTCTTGCCCCCGACATCCTATTTCTCTACGTGGCAACCAGAGCGATCTTCATAAAGCACCAATCAGATGTTACCACTCTTCTGATTAAACCTTCCAAAGCTTCTCATTGACTTTAGAATAAACTTCTAAGTCTGACCATGGTCCACAAGGCCTGTCCTACACAGATCCCTGGTTTTGACATCATCTCCTTGTCCCTTCCCTCCCTCTTATCCCCCCAACACTGTCCACTGTACTCCTACCCACTGGCTTTCTCCTACCCCCTCCAAACATGCCACTGTAGCTTACTTGCCTAGAATACTCTTCCCACAGGCCTTCTTTTCATCGAGGTCATGTCAGAGAAACCTTTCCCACCCTTTCTAACTAAAGTGCCAGCCCCCATCCTCTGCCACCCCACCTAGTCCTTCTCTATTCTATGCCATATTTTATTTTCTCCATAATACCTTTATCTAAAATCGTATCAGTTATTGATTTAAGTATTTATTGGCTTCCTAACCCTATCCCTCAACTAGAACATAAGTTTCATGAAGGCAGATATTGTATCGTCAGTGTGTGGAATTGTGCCTGGTACATATCAGATACTCGATGATTACTGGGTAAATTAATGTGAGTGGCTCCCTCTGCATAGCCTTCCCTCCCATCTTCACCTAACTCCTACTTGTCCCTCAAAACCAGCTCAGAGATCATCTCGTCTGAGAAGAGTTCCCAGCAATCTCAGCTGAACTCCCCTCCTCTCTGCATCATCTACTCTCTTCCATCAGAATACTTATCAAACTACTGTAATTGTCTCTCTTCCACACTGGATCATGACCTCCTCTGTCTTTTACTTCTATATACCTACTCTCTAACACAGCCTGGCTGCACAACAGCAGCTCAATACATGTTTGATGAAGGAATAAATGATCAAATCATTTTTTATTATTTTTTGGCAAAGGTAACTAACGTTCATGTGCGGGAACTTCTTGGAGTACTTTTAGAAGAAACTGTACTGAAAAAACTAATTTTTTAAAAATTAGGCCGAATGTCTTAAGGCTTATATTGAGAATAGCAGTCAAGATGAAGGGAGGGATGTTATAATCCTAGGTAATGATGCACAGGAAATGATTAGCAAATCCTGGTTGGATGATTGGCAGTCTGACCTGAATGAGGCTTCATAGACATGGACATCTCAGGTGGCCAGCCACCACACAAATACACTATTTCCTTGACACACACAGTAGGCCATGGTGTGGCTTCATGAAGCCTTTCCCATGACAGAGCACATTTTTCCAAGGAGGCTAAATGGCTAAAGGCTCCCAGATGCTCTGCCTTTGTCCACTGAACAGCATGAGTAAACCAACCAAATTCTCAATCCTTGGATCCCCTTTCCTTTAAACCCATGACAACAGCCCCTTCTCTTAAGAGAAGTCTTTCTTTGGCCATGTTAATCCATCTTTCTGGCTACAGCCATGCCCTGCTCTTCTGGTTTGGGGCCTATTTGAGATGCCTCTGCAGAAGTCTGATCTCACCAATGTAGGGCTGACTTTTCTAGCTTATGTCACAGAGTTCTGGGGATCCCTCAATTTTCACCCCATGCCATCTACACTACAACAGTCTAGAATTTTCATTTTGTCATTTATTAAATCCCAGTGCTCTCCAGCAAAGAAGGATTATTTCCTCTTGCTGCCTGATCTTTACCCTTTTCTGCATCTTTATTTGAGTTGTTGATAGAATTTTTCCCCCTTGATCTATTTTGATATCATTGTGTGCACAATGGCATGCCATAAATAATCCTCGTCTCTAGGATTGTACTGGCTTTCTCCCTAAATTGCATTCTCAGAAGCAACTGCCTCATTTCTCTGAGTTGAGTCTATTTAGTCAATATGGGGTCAAAAAGGCTGGGAGGCTGGAATTTATGGAAGTTCCTACCTACAACTCAGTAGTAAATTCTTCTAACACATTTACTAGACATTGTAAGTTGGATTCTATTTTGCTGGCCCTTCTTACTTCAGATGTTGACAAAACAATTATTTCTTAGCTGACGCTGAACTCCATTACATCTTACTTTTGTGAATTCAAAATATGGATTGCTGGGGTTTTTTGTTTTTGTTTTTGTTCAGTTTGCTTTTTCCCAACTTTGCGGGTTTAATATTTGCTTCATGTTAAAAGAAAGCAGTGGAAAAACTGCCTTCTTATTGATAGTTTTTTAGTCTCGGCCCCTTTGCTAACAGATCCGAATCTCAGCCCATCCAAGTCCAGTCACTTAGAAATCATTCCTCATAATTCTGTCACCAAACATGAGCTCATACTCATACTTATCAAAATCCTCCTCCATTCTGCAAGGACAGCAACCAGAAAAAAGGGAATCGAACCATCTTGAATCTTCCTCAGTGTCAAGACTCGAGAATCTCACCATAAAACTGGTAACAGGAGAGCAGAACCAAGCAGGAGTGCTTCCGGCCTGCACTTTATCCTACGGAGTTTTATTACTGAAGAGTCATAATGGAGACTATGCCAACGTCATGATCCTGAAGCTCTGACATGTGATCTTCTGGAGACAAGATGAATCTATGCACTCAGTAGCTCTTCTGGAGGGACTGAGAAAAGAAAAAATGATGCCCTCAACCTGAGTGATATTTGGAACATTCTAAGTAGCATTTCCAACTAATGAAGAAATAGTCCAGCACCCACAAGGTTGCATGAAGCATTTGATTCATACCCAAGGTTTTAGCTTTGTTTGTATAGAGTAGTGATAACCCTCTTTAACAGGCAAAAGGGGAGAAAACTGAAATCACTAACTCAATGTAATGGCCAAGGCTCAATTTAACTCAAACACTGAGTGCCTGCCGTGATCAGGTATTGTGCAGGATGGTATAGATATGGGAATGCAGAAGACAGTCCCTACTCTCAAGGAGTTTGAAATCTATGGGAAGAAACAAACATATAAATAATTAAATACAATTTGGAGGTGAAATCATAGATGTATACAAAGAACAATATGGAAAAATGTGGAACGGCATTCAGCCCAAGGGAGGGGTCTTAAAAGAACAGTAAGAATTAACTTTATTTATTTATTTAGTTTTTCCCCCAAAGCCCCAGCAGATAGTTGTATGTCATAGCTGCACATCCTTCTAGTTGCTGTATGTGGGATGTGGCTTCAGCGTGGCCAGACAAGCGACACGTCGGTGCGGGCCCGGGATCTGAGCCCGGGCCGTCAGTAGTGGAGCGCGTGCACTTAACCGCTAAGCCACGGGGCTGGCCCCCAGCACAGCAAGAATTAGATTCATTATTCAAATTCCCTTCCAGGGCAGTTTATAATTCTTACTCAAAGACACCACAATAGTTTATGCCTAGTCAAAACATAAAAATGATATTTGGAAGGCAGGAGGATAAATATTACAGGCAAAAATTTATATGAGCCTTTGAATCGTCAATGCATGAAAACTACGTGGGTGTCTGTGTGCATGTGTGTGTGTGCTTGTGCACGCACAGGTATATTTGATAAATGTAGGCTTAGATAATAGGTACTTTACTGTACTTTTAAAACATAGGTTGACAAAGAATTAACTGAATGAGAATTACAACCCACACATGTGTAATATATTAGTTTCCTCACAGATTTAGAGATAATCAGCAATCTGCCCACACAGGCAAGAATCTACAGCAAAATCCACTCACAGATTAGCTTAGTTATGCCTTCTTCATTTCAGAACGTGCCTTTTAGGAGAAAGGATAGTATGCCCCAGTCACACTGAAAATGAATGCTTTGGGCTCGAGCTTCTCATTTTTCAATCTCACTTTTTAAGGGAAAGAAAAATAACACTAGTTGAACACCTCCTAAGTGCCAAACATAGATCCATTACCTATATTACACTTGGTTAATCTTTATAGCCATTCTCAAAGGAAGGTATTGTTATTCCCCAGCCCTATGCCCACCACACTATACACATTTTACACATGAGGAAATGAAGATTTGGGGAAGTTAGGCATATGACAAGGGTCCCACAGCTAAGTCTGACTTCTTCTAAACATGTGTACCCTGTTTTCCCAAGGACATAAAAGATTCTCCAATGCAAGGAGTATGCTTTCTATTTCACTTATATCTCTCCGCAGTGCATCACAGAAACAACAGTCTAAGTCAATAATAACTATGTTGGTTACCTCAATCTACCTGGCAGGCGGAGGCTGAGAACAGGTTTACAGGTGCTTTATTTAGGCAAGAGAAAGTTCTAAAATATGTAATATCCCTGTATCCTAGATTTTCCAGAAATAATTCTAGTGTAAAATATTATAGTATGACCACCACAAATCACCAAAATTATAACAAAAATAGAGCTTCCAGTGAAAATGGCCTCTCTCATATCTTCATGGAAACAACTCTGAAGACATACTCCAAGAAAAGATAAGACTCTCAACACTGAAACCAAAACCAAGAGTCAAGATATTGCAACAAAAATGAGGGACCCATATTAAAAACTTGGCCCACTGATACCAAATGGAGAAGTAGTTGAGAAAGGTGGAAGATCTTTTCCCTCCTCCTGCACTGTCTGCTTCCCAGTTTACCAACACACAGTCTGTGCCAATCAGATCTTTAAGACATGGGTACCACTCTCTGAGGCCACCATAGAATTTCCCCTGTTATCTAAATTAGTGGTCCTTTTTAAAAATTTTGGTAAAATATATATAACATAAAATTTACAGTTTTAGCCATTTTAAAGTGTACAGATCAGCGGCATTAACTACATTCACATTGTTCTGCAACCATCACCATCATCCATCTCCATAACTTTTTCATCTTCCCAAACTGAAATTCTGTACTCATTAAATAACAATTTCCCATTCCTCCCTCCCCTCAGCCCCTGGCTATCTACTACCTACCTACAGGTTGCCTACTTTCTGTCTATGAATTTGACTACTTTAGATGCCTCATATAAGCGGAATCATACAGCATGTATGTTAGTAATTTAGTTATTTTACTTATCATAATGTTTTCAAGGCTCAACCATGTTGTAGCATGTATCAGAATTTCCTTCCTTTTTAAGGCTGAATACTATTCCATTGTATGGATATACCACAATATACCGCATTTTGTTTATCCATTCATCCATCAGTGGATACTCGAGTTGCTTCCACCTTTTGGCTATTAGGTGAATAATGTTACTATGAACATAGTTATGAACTGCTGCTATAACATGCTATGAACACTAAGTTAGTGGTCATTTTATACACATAATTGAAGGCTACAACTCCTAATACCAGCTAGGGAGAAGATAGACAAATTTGGGGTGGGGAAGATAGCATTAGCATATAAAATTCTGAGAGATGAAAGTACCTCCAGTGAAACATCAAGGACGTGATAGAGAAAAGTAGAAACCCAGTGGGAGTGCACCCAGGTAGCTACTGGGTCAGGCAGAGAAGGAAGGAGAGAATTCCAACTCAGCCCAGGAGAAGTGCCATAGAGGACACCCTGATAACACCAGATTTAGGGATAGGGCCAGTGCACGTACAATCACTCTTGAGAAGGGGATGCGATCAGCACCAAAGTGGGCAGACTATGGGGCCAAGTTCTGACCTCTCTGTAGTCAAATACTAACTCTATTTAGATCTCTCTTTGTTTGAGGGTGAGAAAACAGAAGAGGAAAAAAATGAGATTTATGCAAACTCATTACAGAACAAGGGAAAGTCATACCAAAGACTAGCAAAAAAATAGGCACCTCTGAAAATGAATTACTACTAAAACCAGATGAAAATTATTAAAATCCTCATGAGAACACCGACAGACATAGCCTTTGTGGAACATGTCAGAAAATCACAAGAAGAAAGATTGAGATATAAGAAAAACAGGGTGATACGAAAACAATAACGTGATGAGAGATGGCAAGGTCACTAGAATGCAGTAAGAGAATTTAAACCCACAATGCAGGTAGTAAATAACAGAAATGCATTGTATAAAACAAAATCAACGGCAAAGAGAATAAACCAAGAGTTGTAATAGATCATGAGAAAGAAATCCAGAATAACTGAGAAAGACGAAATCAGTCATAATAAAAGAAAACCTTCCTAAACGGAGTAGAAACTGAGACTTCAAATTGGAATGATTTATTCACTCATTTCTTTACTTGCTATTAATGAGTGCCTGCTAAGTGCCAAGTTTACAGACGTGAGCATAATTGCATTTCAGGAAAAATAATTTAATAAGAGATCCACACCTAGTCTCAACATGCTAAAATTTTTGAACAATTAAGTAAGGTTAAAAATCTCACATGTATTATAGCAGTTTTTGCTATAATGGAAGGAAAAAAATTTAGGCTGGCCTCAAATTCTCTTCTGAAATAGGATATGGAGCAACATGTTCTACATTTTGAAGGAAATTTTGAGCTAAGAATTTTATACTCAACTAAGAATTCTTGCTTATGTGGAAACAACAGAAAGATGTCCTTGGGTACGTAGGGTTTTATAAAATATAAGCTCCACTTACTGTTGAAAAATTTAAGAAGATAATCCACCAATAATGAAATTGAATGAATAAATCTCTTCTAGTTCAAAATGTCAGGATGAATGCACATGTTTCTCCTCCTAGTCTTAAAACAGATTGTAATGGCCATAAGAAAGGGAATACATTCCTCAAAGTGCTGAGACTTTTAGGGAGGGATATCAGTAGACCAAAGTTTCTAATACATTTCTGAAAGAGAGAAGAAGGCAAACAGGATGAACTACAGCAGAAACGCACTGCTTAGAGCATGCACCAAAGAAGGCTATGGTGGAGGTGGGAGCCTTTCTTCATGGAAGAACTCTCTGAAGGTGGCAGGAACTCAGAACAGGGATGATACGAGGGACAGAAATTGAGGTCATCGATTAAAGAACTGTGCCATAATGGCATTTGCCCCAAGGCTGAAGGCACAGAAATACTCTCTGAAGAAAAGGAGTAATCTGACAGGTGCA
Source organism: Diceros bicornis minor (assembly GCF_020826845.1). Taxonomy (NCBI): domain Eukaryota; kingdom Metazoa; phylum Chordata; class Mammalia; order Perissodactyla; family Rhinocerotidae; genus Diceros; species Diceros bicornis. The sequence goes on along the minus strand of NC_080749.1, from coordinate 21,898,353 downwards.
GGCTGGAGCTCTCAGAGGGGCTGACACCCCAAAAGTAAGATCATCCAAGGTCAGGGGCGTCGCCTGCCTTCTCGTCCCCACTTGCACAACCTAAAAGCTTCCAGTAGACAAGCCCTGTCCACAGAAACAGGGCACACTCTCAGCCCTCATTCAGCTCTGTACTGACAGAAGAAACCCACCTAACTACCCATTAATCAACAAGTCTTTCCATTGTAACTATAAAGGTACAACCAGATATTACCAGAAATTTGAGTAAAAACAGAAAGACCATGAGAAACATGAAGATAAAATACTAAAAAACAACCTGAAGGGACTATTTAATTCAAGGAAAAATTTTAAAGTATTAAAAATATATAATTAGTGTCTTTTGAGAAGTATTATTTCCAGATAACAAGGTCGTACTTCTGAAAAAAGAATAAACCAAGAACAGAATTAATGGAATTAAGAAATATGATTGCTGAAGTAAAATATTCAATAGAATGACTGAAAGAAAACATTGAAAAAATTACCAGATTGGAGAGTGAAAAGTCAAAGCTTAGAAAAAAGGAGAGAGAAGAGTGATATCAGTAAGATGGCAGAATAGGAGGTCTTCCACTCATATTCCCCTCAGCAACAACAATTTGGCAGCCATCCATGGACAAAAGTACCTGTGTGGGAGCTTTGGGATCCAGTTAGGAGATTGTGAAGCCTAATGGAGTCCAAGACCAAGGAGGGGCATTTTAAGAGGGCAGGCCTATGCCCAGGTGGCTGACCTGCCTACGTCATCCTAGCTACAGACCTGGAAACAGCTCTGTACCCGAGGACTTGGCTACAGCCCCATTTGGCTTGGTCCTGCCACCAGCCCGTATGTCAAGGGACCTCAGAGGAGTCACATCCATCCATGCCTCAGGTAATAGGCCCACAGACCTTAGTCCCAGCTGGTGGACCCTGAAGTAGCAGGTGTTCCAGCTCCAGCCCCTCAGCCACAGTCTGGGAGCCCTTAGAGGCAAACCTGCCAAACTTAGTGTAACTGTAGATTTTTAAATGACCCAATAACTGAGCTCCAGCCCCTGCCACCCCCAGTCCATGAGCAGTCCTGCTAGCACAGGGACCCACCGGGATACAAGCCCTCATCAGAGGCAGGCCAAACAACCTCAGTCTGACAGCAGATTCTGAAATGGATCTGTGACTTGGCTCCAACCCCTCCCAGCCAAGGTCCACAAACAGTTTCCTCCACCCAGAGACCTACCAGGAGACACACCTGTTCATGCCTCTGGAGCGCCAGCCTACTGAATAAGGTCCTGGAGGTAGACCCATCCACTCAGAGACTAAACAGGATCCACACCTGCATGAGCTCCTGGAAACAAGCCCACCAGCTGTGGATCCCTCTGTGGTCCGAGCAACAGCCTCCTGACCTGCCTCCAACCCAGCACAACTGCAATTCCAAAGGTAATCCTATCAGCCCAGGGAACCAACAGGAGCTATTTATTTGCCAAAATTAGTCTATAAAGACCGGAAGAAGTGTTTGCTCCTTCAAATGCACAGACACAAAAACAAGGCTACATGGGTCATGAAGAATTGTGCAAATATGACATATGACACTACCAAGGGAAACTAATAAAACTCCAATAACTGACTCCAAAGAAATAGAGATCTGTGAATTGCCTGACATACAATTCAAAATAATAATCTTGGGGCTGTCCTGGTGGCATAGCAGTTAAGTGCACGCGCTCCGCTTCAGCAGCCTGGGGTTCACAGTTTCAGATCCTGGGCGCACACCAATGCACCACTTGTCAAGCCATGCTGTGGCGGCATCCCATATAAAGTAGAGGAAGATGGGCACAGATGTCAGCCCAGGGCCAATCTTCCTCAGCAAAAAGAGGAGGATTGGCGACGGATGTTAGCCCAGGGCTGATCTTCCTCACAATAATAATAATAATGATAATAATAATAATGATAAAAATAATAATCTTAAAGAAACTTAAAGGAATGCAACAGAGCACAGGTAAACAATTTAAATAAAATCAAGAAAACAATGCATGAATAAAATGAGGAGTTTAATAAAGATATAGAAACCATAAAAAGAAGCAAATAGACATCTTGGAGCTAAAGAATACAATGACAAAACTGAAAAATTCAATTGAGAACTTCAACAGCAGACTTGGCAAAGCAGAAGAAAGAATCAGCAAATTCAAAGACAGGTCACTTAAAATTATTCAGTTAGAGAATTAAAAAGAAAAAAGAATGAAAAAGAAAGAAAGCCTAAGTGAATATCAGACACCATCAAGAGAACTAATATTTGCATCATGAGAGTTCCAGAAGGAGAAGAGAGATAGGGACAGAACTCTTATTTAAAGAAATAAAAGCTGAAAACTTCCCAAATCTAGACAAAAGAGAAATATGGACATCTAGGAACCAGAAGTTAAAATGACCACAAAGAAGATTACCCCAAAACACATTATAATCAAAATTTTAAAAGTCAAAGACAGAGAGGACTTTGGAAATCAGCAAGAGAAACACGACTCATTATATACAAGGGAACCCCCAAAAGGCTATCAGTGGATTTCTCAGCAGAAAACTTGCAGGCCAGGAGGGAATGGGATGATATATTTAAAGTGCTGACAAAGAAAACCTGCCAACCAAGAATACTCTACCCAGCAAAACTTCCTTCAGAAATGAAGGACAGATAAAATCATCCACAGACAAACAAAAGCTAAAGGAGTTCATCACCACTAGACCTGCCTTACAAGAAATGCTAAAAGGAGTGCTTCAAGTTGAAATTAAAGGATGCTAAGTAACAACATGAAAACATATAAAAGTATAAAATTCACTGGTAAGGGTAAAAAAAAAATTCAGAGTACTCTAATACTGTAATGGTGGTGTGTAAATCACATTTATCTCTAGTATAAAAGTTAAAAGACAATATTATTAAAAATAACCACAGCTACAATAATTTGTTATTGGATGCACAATATCAAAAGATGTAAAGTGTGACATCAGTGGCATAAAAGGTGGGAGGAGGAGAAGTAAAAGTGTAGAGCTTTTGTGTGTGATTGAAAGTAAATTGTTATCAGCTTACAAAAGACTGTTATATCGATAAGATATTTTATGTAAGCCTCATGGTAACCAAAAAGAACAAACTTTTAGTAAATACACATAAGATAAAGAGAAAGGAATTTCAGGACACCACAACAAAAAAATAAATCACAAAGGAAGACAGCAAGAGAGGAAGAAAGGAATAAAGGAACTAAAAAATAGGAAAAAATTTTAAAAATGGCAATAGTAAGTCCTTACCTATCAATAATTACTTTAATGTAAATGGATTAAATTCTATAATTAAAAGACATAGAGTGGCTGAATAGATAAAAAACAAGATCCACCAATATGTCACCTACAAGAGATTCACTTTAGCTTTAAGGACACACAGAGGCTGAAAGTGAAGAGATGGAAAAAGATATGCCATGCAAATGGTAACCAAAAGAGAGTAGAAATGGCTATATTTATATCATATAAAATAGACTTTTAGTCAAAATCACTCACAAGAGTCAAAGGTCACTATATAATGATAAAGGCGTCAATTCACAAAGAGAATATAACAATACAAATTATACATGCACCCAACATTGGAGCACCTAAATATTTAAAGAAAATATTAACAGAACTGAAGAGAGAAATAGACAGCAATACAATAATAGTAGGGGATGTCAATACCCCACTTTCAAATTAGATAGAACACTCAGACAGCAATTAAAAAGTAAACAGTGGACTTGAATAACACTAAAGACCAAATGGACCTAACATACATATAGAGAACATTCCATCCAACAGCAGCAGAATACATATTCTTCTCAAGCACACACAGAACATTCTACAATATAGATCATATGCTGGGCCACAAAGCAAGTCTTAACAGATTTAAGAAGATTGAAATCATATCTTCTTTTCTGACCACAATGCTATGAAACAAGAAATCATTAATAGGAGGAAAATTCACAAATATGTGGAAATTAAACAACACACTCTTGAACATCCAATAGGTCAAAGAAAAAATCAAAAGAGAAATCAGAAAGTATCTTGAGATAAATGACAATGGAAACACAACAAAGCAAAACTGAAGACGTAAAGCAAAAGCAGTTCTAAGAGGGAAGTTTATAACAATAAATGCCTAAGAAAAAAGAAAGATCTAAAGAAAAAAGAAAGATCTAAAATAAACAACCTAACCTTACACCTCAAGAAAATAGAAAAATAAGAACAAACTAAACCCAAAGTTAGCAAAAGGAAGGAAATAGTAAAGTTTACAGCAGAAATCAATGAAATAGAGACTGAAAAGAAAATAGAAAAAAATCAATAAACCTATCTTTTGAAAAGATAAGCAAAATTGACAAACCCTTAGCTAGACTTAGCAATAAAAAAAGATAGGGGACTCAAATAAATGAAATTATAAATGAAAGAGAAGACATTACAACTGATACCACAGAAATACAAAGAATCATAAGAAACTACTATTAATAATTATATGCTAATAAATTGGTCAACCTAGAAAAAATGGATAAATGTCTAGAGACATACAATCTACCAATGATGAATCATGAAGAAAATAGAAAATCTGAACAGACTAATAATGAGTAAGGAGATTGAATTAGTAGTCAAAAACCTCCCAACAAAGAAAAGCCAAGGACCAGATGGCTTCATGGGTGAATTCAACCAAACATTTAAAGAAGAATTAATGCCAATCCTTCTCAAACTCTTCCCAAAAACAGAAGAGGAAGGAATGCCTCCAATCTCATTTTATGAGTCCAGCATTACCCTCATACTAAAGCCAGATAAGGATACTATAGGAAAAGAAAACTACAGGCTAATATTCCTGATGAATGTAGATGAAATATCCTTGGGCTGGCCCCATGGCATAGCAGTTAAGTGCGTGCGCTCCGCTGCTGGCAGCCAGGGTTCAGATCCCCAGCGTGCACTGATGCACTGCTTGTCAGGCCATACTGTGGCAGCATCCCATATAAAGTGGAGGAAGATGGGCACGGATGTTAGTTCAGGGCCAGTCTTCTCAGCTAAAAAAGAGGAGGATCGGCATGGATGTTAGCTCAGGGGTGATCTTCCTCACAAAACAAACAAACAACAAAAAAAATTAATTAAAAAAGAAATATCCTCAACAAAATACTAGCAAACAATTCAACACCAAATTAAAAGGATCATACATCATGATTAAGTGGGATTTATCCCTTAAATGCAAGAATGGTTCAGCATATGCAAATCAATAAGTGTGATACACCACATTAACAAGAGGAGGGATAAAAATCATATGATCACCTCAATAGAGGCAAAAATCTATTTGACAAAATTCAACATCCTTTCATGATAAAAACTCTCAAAAAACGGAGTATAAAAGGAACAAATCTCAAAATAATATATGAACAACCCACAGCTAATATCATACTCAATGGTGAAAGGTTAAAAGCTTTTCCCCTTAGATCAGGAACGAGACAAGGATGTCCACTCTCACCACTCCTATTCGACGTAGTACAGGAAGTTCTAGTCAAAGCAATTAGGCAAGAAAAAGAAGTAAAAGGCATCCAAACTGAAAAGGAAGAAATAAAATTGTCTCTGTTTGCAGATGACATGGTCTTATAGATAAGAAACTCTAAAGACTCCACCAAGAAACTGTTAGAACTAGAAAACGAAGTTGCAGGATACAAAATAAACATATAAAAATCAGTTGCATTTCTATACACTAACAACAAACTATTTGAAAAGGAAATTAAGAAAATAATCCCATTATAATAGCATTAAAAAGAATAAAATACTTAGGAATAAATTTAACCTTGGAGGAGGTGAAAGATCTGCACACCGAAACTATAAGACGTTGATGAAAGAAATTGAAGGAGACATAAATAAACATAAAGGTATCTCGTGTTCTTGGAATGGAAAATTTAATATTGTAAAAATGTCCATTTTACCCAAAGTGATCTACAGATTCAATGCAATCCCTATCAGAATTCCAATGGCATTTTTCACAGAAATAAAAAAGAAAAAAACCCTAAAATTTGTATGGAACCACAAAAGGCCCTGAATAGCCAAAGCAATCTTAAGAAGGCAGAACAAAAGTTAGAGGCATCACACTTACTAATTTCAAACCATATTACAAAGCTAGAGTAATCAAAACAGTATGGTACTGACATAAAAACAAACACATAGAACAATGGAACAGAATTGAGAACCCAGAAATAAACCTACACATATATGGTCAACTAATCTACAAGAAGGGTGCCAAAAATACACAATGGGGAAAGGGTAGTCTCTTCAATAAATGGTGCTGGGAAAAATGGATATCCAAACACAAAAGAATGAAATTAGGCCCTTATCTTACACCTTACACAAAAATTAACTCAAACTGGATTAAAGACTTAAACATAAGACCTGAAACCCTAAAACTTCTAAAAGAAAACATAGGGAAAAAAACTCCTTGACATGGTCTTGGCAATGACTTTTTGGATATGACATCAAAAGCACAAGCAACAACAACAACAAAAAAAACAAGTGAGACTAGAGGCTATACTGAACTGAAAAGCGTTTGCACAGCAAAGGAAATAATCAACAAAATGAAAATGCAGCTTATAGAATGGGAGGAAATATTTGCAAACCATATATCTGATAACAGTTAATATACAAAACGCATAAGGAACTCATACAGCTCAACAGCAGAAAAACAAATAAACCAATTAAAAAATGGGCCAAAGACCTAAATAGATATTTTTCCAGAGAAGACATACAGATGGCCAACAGATACACAAAAAAGTGCTCAAAATTACTATCATCAGGGAAACGCAAATCAAAACCACAATGAGATATCACCTCACACCTGTTAGAATGGCTATTATCAAAAAGACAAGAGATAATAAGTGTTGGCAAGGATGTGGAGAAAAAGGAACCCTCATGCACTGTTGGTGGGAATGTAAATTGGTACAGCTGTTATGGAAAACAGTATGGAGGGTCCTCGAAAAATTAAAAATAGAACTACTACATGATCCAGCAATCCTACTACTGGGTATGTATCTGAAGGAAATGAAATCAGCATCTTGAAAGATATCTGCACTCTTCTGTTCACTGCAGCATTATTCACAACAGCCAAATTGGAAACAACCCAAGTGTCCATCGATGGATGAATGGATAAAGAAAATGTGAAATACACACACACACACACACACACACACAGGAATATTATTCAGTCATAAAAAACACAAAATTCTGCCTTTTGCGACACCATGGATGAGCCTGGAGGACATTATGCTAAGTGAAATTAGCCAGACAGAGAAAGACAAAGACTGCATGATCTTCACTCATACGTGGAATCTAAAAAAGTCAAACTCATAGAACCAGTGAGTAGAATCGTGGTTACCAGGGGCTGGGAGGGTAGAGGGAGGGAATTGGGGGAGGTTAGTCAAAGGATACAAACTTTCAATGATAACTTATAGGGACCTAACATACAGCATGGTGACTATAGTTAATAATACTGTATTATATACTTGTCCTTTGCTAAGACAGTAGATCTCAAGTCTTTTCACTATAACAACGACAACAAAGGATAACTATGTGAGGTGATAGATGTGTTAATTAGCTTGACTGTGGTAATCATTTCACAATGTACAGATATATCAAACTATCACATTGTTGTACACTTTAAATATATACCATTTTTATTTGTCAATTAAACCTCAATAAAGCTGGTGAAAGAAAAAGAAAAAAGGAGTGAGAAGATAAGAGAAGATTGATTCAAGAGGGCCACATACATCCAATAGAAGTTCCAGAAAGGGAACCAAAAATATGCAAGGGATGAATTAATCACAGAAATAATCAAAGAAAATTTCCCAAAACTGATGAAATACTCAAGCCCTCACAACTCTTCTCATATTTAAGAACACTAAATCTAAATGCAAGATCCAGAATGAGGGGAAACAGTTTACCTGCAAGGGATAGATTTTGTTTTAAAAATTGACAAGGTCTTCTAGCTATTTTGGATATTAGAAAACAACGAAACAATGCTTTCAAAATTCAGAAGGAAAAATGATTTTGAACATGGCATTCTATACTGAGCCAAATCATCAATCAAGTTCAAGGGCAAAATAAAAGACATTTTTTCAGACATGCTTTAACTTAGAAAGTTTAACTTCTATAAACACTTTCTGAAAAATTTATTGAGAGTATACGCCTCTAAAACAAAGAATGGAAAATAATAATTAAAGAAAAAGTAAGATATAGGATCCTAGAAACAGTATAATCAAGTTAAAATACAATGAAAACAAATCCCAGGCTGACACCTGCGCAGCAGGCCTAGAAAGACATTAGGATATTCAACAAGCATTTTGCTTTAAACTGAATGAGCTCAGGTATGTGGTGAAGAAGGCATACGTTCCTCCAGTCAACAAGAAAAAACAAAAAAGGAAGGCAATTACAAACTTTTAGCAAAGTAAATACGTGTTCCTAGAAAGTTGTATTCGAAATATGAAGCAAACCAAGGCATAATTTTGAAAAGAATCCTTGAAACTTGGAGTGTCTTCCTTTCAATGGCCCAAGTTTGGTGATATATTACATATCCTTTTCTGAAGGTATAGTAATTCTAACCATTCCTACAATAAACATTATAAATGATATTGAATCTTGATATTTTATTTAATTAAAATGTAATATAATGTAAATGCTACAAAACTTTGTAATAAAAACGTATGGGGAAGGTTGACCAGCTGAGAGGTAGATGAACGAGAGACAGTGGGAAGTGCTGAGGCACTAAATTTCTCATAGAGATTAGAAATTAGAAAATTAATAAAAATTAGGAGGAAGAGTGATCAGATTAAAAGGGTAATGAAAGTGAATTTCATCCCCATCTGTTTTATTAAAGTATCAATAAACACAATTTAAAGCTGATGAATGAATTGAGGTATATGTTTATTATTTAGAATTATGCTTCCTAACACGAACAGAACTGGGTTGGGGAGTATTTCACTATTCATGCTGTACCATTCAGTACTAATATTTTAATCTCCATATACATCTACTACAATAACAATAATATAACAGGGGGCATGAGTTCACCACTGTCCTGGCCCAAGGGACAATTTCCCACTGGTTCTGTCCAGACCCCACTTGGCCCCATCTTGATCAAGAGGCAAGGCTTTCCTCTTCACATCACCATGGCAACCTCTCGAGGGTTACAATTTCCCCAATCTCTATCCCCAAAGGCTTACAGTGGCCCATGACCAGCAGCACGTTATGACTGGAACAGGGAAAGAGACAGAACAGAATCTCCTTGGCCTGGCCAAGCATCACTTTGACCCAGACACTCATGGCTGATAGGCCAATCACTGGCTGTTGGTGATAGCAACAAGCAGGACAGCTGAGTCAGTCTACCAGGAGTCCTTGCACACAGTCCACAAGAGGTCATGCCATCACCCCTCTCCAACCCAGGCTTGAGGGTTTCCCACTCTTTCCTCTTCCCTCGATCCTTCAAATTCCTCCCTCTCCTTCCCCATATCAGTCATATGCAGTTTATAGAACTACATAAGACTGTTTCCAAATCCTGTGTCTGACTCTTTCATCTGACGCTTTTACAAGCAGCTTCTGTCTTCGCATCTTAGGCTCTTAGCTGCTGCCTCTGAAGCGGTGACCCAAGTCCACAGATCTGAGCGCGGGAGAAGGGAAAAGGCCTCAGGACACAAGTCAGAGACCTTAGTGTTCTAGTGAAGCTGAGAAACATGCAGGAAACACACAGATAGAATCCAGCTATGACAAGAACGACAAAAACAACAAGAGTAACAATATTGCGCAGATTAAAAACAAAGGCTTCTCAGAGAACCAAAAAAACTGCTTCTATCCTACCATATTAGCCAAATCTTCACTGAGCAGGAGAAGCACTTGGAATGCCTATAGGAACCTGATATATATAATAAAGACATTATTATTTTAGGATAGTATATGGTTCATAAGCCTTATGATAATATGGAAATGGCTTTGTACCCTGTGTAAACAAACGCTAAAAGTAAATCTACTGTATGTGGGTACATAAGTCGATTTTAAAATGATGGAACCATTCATTGACAACTGGTATGCAGAACACTCCATGTCTAAACACTAAAATAGATGTCCTTTATTAAGAACCTTGAGTTTTCAGCAGCCATTTCCACCACGTCTCCAAATTTCCCCTTTTCCATTTTACTGCTGCTTCAAGCTCTAAATTAAAAGATTAGGAAAATAAAATCCAACCACTCTTTAATCCCATACCTTTCCAAAAGGTTTGCTGGCTCCTCCACCTACCAGTCATGTGACCCCAGGCAACTTCCCTAATCTCTGTGTGCCTCCATTTCCCCATCTGTAAAATGGGGATAATAATAGGGCCTATTCCTCATAGGAGTGTGATGAGAATTAAATAAATGTAACGGACTTAGAATGAGCCTGGTACATAGTAAGCCCCTGATAAATGTTATATGCTACTGTTATTTCATTTTAGCAACATAAAATATTCTTTGGACTTGATAATGGCCATCCCAGCACCCACCACACTCCCTTTACCACTTGATATGTGAAGCTGGAAGGCTTCTAGGTAGAAATTCAGCAAATTTTCACAGAAATCAAGGAGTTTCTTGGGAGAGAAGATACCGAGATGCTGACCCATGTTTCCCTTGAGGTTCAGCTCTTTTAGAACATCTTTGCTGGTTCTAATGGCTCCAACTCAGATCAGAGAGGCAGCAAATTGCGGTGGTGGGAGCTTGGGCTCTGAAGAGAGAGTCTGGGGTTTGAATCTAGGTTCCACCATTTACTGTCTGACCTTGAGCAAGTTATTTAACCTCTGTGTACCTCAGTTTCCTTCTTTGTAAAACGAGTGAGATGGTAATAGTATCTACTTCATAAGGCTGTTGGGAAGATAACAGACAATTTCTATAAAGCAGCTGTCACAGTACTTGACATATAATAAGCACTTTGGTAAAATGTGATTGCTATTACTATAATCAGCGGGCAGGAAAGAGCAGCAAAGGCCCTAGGGTAGTCACTAGTGCTGTTTGACACATAGTCTGCCTCTCCAAATTCTGGGCACAGGGTGTGGCCATGTGACTAGCTCTAGTCAATGACATGATGTGTGTCAGTTCTGTAGGGAGGAAAAATACTTTTCCTATACTCTTTTATGTTCAGTGACTGAGAACTGCAAATTAAACTGACAAAAGACAGATTAACAGGAGAAAAGGTTTATTTTGCATGCACACAGGAGTTTCACAGGAAAGAAGTGAAAATGCAAAGAAGTAGTTAGGCTTGAGAGCTTATATACCATTTAACAAGGGCAATAAATTATGAAGAAGTGACAAGACAAAGGAAAAGGGGTTTGGGCTTCTAGGGATTTTAAATTGTGGGAAGGTAAATATATGCAGGAAACTAATGGAAGATAAGGGTTTTTTACTAAAGTTAATATGCAGACTCAAATCAATGTCATCTCTAGGGATGAGAGTCATCTCCAGTAATTAAAAGTCACTCTTGGGCCGGCCCTGTGGCTTAGCGGTTAAGTGCGCACACTCCGCTACTGGCGGCCCGGGTTTGGATCCCGGGCGCGCACCAATGCACTGCTTCTCCGGCCATGCTGAGACCGCGTCCCACATACAGCAACTAGAAGGATGTGTAACTAGAAGGATGACCTACAACTATCTACCTGGGCTTTGGAGCGAAAAAAAAGGAGGAGGGTTGGCAATAGATGTGAGCTCAGAGCCGGTCTTCCTCAGCAAAAAGAGGAGGATTAGCATGGATGTTAGCTCAGGGCTGATCTTCCTCACCAAAAAAAAAAAAAAAAAAAAGTCATTCTTCTCTTCCTGGTATGGGAGACGGGAGGGGGCAATACCTTCACCCTGCTTTCAGAGAGAAAGTAGAGAGGGCAGAGAGTTCCTCCTCTGTCTGCTGTTTCTCAATTGCCTTCAGCTCAAAATAATCCTTATGCCAAAGTAGGATATTTTGGGTTGGCATATTCTGATCCCCTTCACTTCTAAGCTGAAGCATTTAATTAACAGTGCAAGACCCTCTAGAACTCTTTCCCTCTGATATGACGACCATCAACTTTCTAGATGGTGGCTGCTCAGTCAGCTTGGGGCACTGAGTACCTACAATAAAAGCAGAGCCACCTCTGTGACCTACAAAGGGCATGCAGCACGAGCAAGAACAGAAATCAACCTTTCAACCTTTATTATGTTACACCACTGAAATTTAGGAGTTGTTACCATAGCATAGCCTACCCTATCCTGACTGATCGAGCATAACTACCACCCACCCCACTGCCAAGGGGAGCCCACCTTGAAGGAGGAGGGAATTTGGATTATTGACTGAGGCTAGGGCAGGGGTTAGGGATGCTGTTTCTGAGCAGTGTGTGGGGCTGAGACTGAAAACCCTCTTCTTACTCAATAGACATTGTATTAGTCATCTATTGCCGCATAACAACTTATCTCCAAACTTAGTGGTCCACATGCACAGACCATCACACCATACTGTCAATATTCAGAGCTGGATCTCCCACCTCTCCCAGCTCCTGTTACCTTCCTCTCTTTCTCTACTGAATTTATACTCTGCAGCATGTGGGGATTGTACAAAATGTCAGGTATAATTCAAGTTGCTGTGAAAGGAAAGAAAAAAAGCTTACTGTGTCTCAATGCTTAGAAAAACACATGGATAAAAGACCACTGTGAAACACAGGTATGGGAAAGGTGTGGGCAGAGAGCATGAGCCAGGGGTAGGTCACACCTGTACCCTTGGTTGGTGGGGTGAACAAGCACATAAAAATTGTGTCCCCCACGGGCTACCTTTTTTCCTCATCTGACCATCTGCCCACTGATGTTTCAATTGCTTCTTTCATACAGCTTCCCAAAGGTGTTTTCAACATAATCTTAACAACCTATCATGCCAACATATTATCTTACAAACAATTATACGAAAGAGGCCACTAGAGAATGTGCTGACCACCTTGCCCCCTTTAGCTACATCTGGGCCACCAAACATTGTCCCAGCAAATCCTAGCATGCAAGTGGGCAAGTCTAACAAGGGCCCTGATTTAATATCCCAGAATTCAGGAACCATAAAGAGTTACTGAACACCAGAAAATGCCAAGCAAGAGGCTGCATCAAGTGATTTAATATTAACAAGGCCAACACCCCTCCTTCCCAAGGAAAAAGATGGCTATTAGTGGTTCCTCCTCTCCCCAGTTCCATGCACAAATAATTGCTTCAGGAAAAGCAGACAGGGAACCACTGGCATATTCTACTCTCAGATAGCCTGCCACTCCCACAGGCAGTGTTTCCAATCAGGGTGTGAGCGAATGGAGATGACAGAGTTCTTCCCTGGAGACAAAGAGGTGTCATTTGCAGAGAAATGGAACAGGGTGGGAAAGGGATGCTAAGAATCAGGCGACTATTCCCCAGGCATGGTTAACAAAATAAGTTAAAGCCACCATTTCAAGATTAAGGCAGGAAACATACAGACACAATGCTATAAATACAGTGTCCCTCTGAGCACCAAGTCATGGATCTTCACAAGCCAAGGGCTAAGTGGGACACATGGTGGGTGCCCATCGCTGTTGGGCCTGATGGATTGATAGGCAGACAAATATGAAATGCAAGGCTTGCAGCCAGGCCCTGCCCTGGGTGAAATTTTATTACAATGCACATCAAAGATCACATGGCAGGAGTAAAGAGTAAAAAACAAAGCAACAGCCAGCTTAGAGGGTTAAGAAAAAAGGAGAGGAGGAGAGTTAGCTTTAGCCAGGAACCATCCCAGCTGCCCGCTGGCTGCCAGGCCTTCAACAACTCAGCAGGCTCCTCTCGAGGGCCATGGGGTCTCAAAACCATCCTGCTTCACAGCCTTGGGATGGACCCATGAGATACCATCATAATACAAGAACCACTTCACCATGTGCCAGGCACTGTGCTAAGTGCTCTGTATATATTCTCTCATTTCATTACCCCAGGGGTTGGATAAGGCAGGTATTATCCACCATACTTCACAGATGCAGAAGACAGAGGTCAGAAGACTTTAGTCAATGGTCCAAGATCACACAGGTGATAAAGCTGGGGTTTGAACCCAGATATTTTCAACTCCAAAGCTTATGCTTTTATCCCCAATGCCGCTGCCTCAGCTCTTGTAGTATCACAAGCTGTCTGGGCCCTCACTGCCACCACCCTTCATGGCAGCTGGGCCAGAAATGGAACACACATGCTGCCACTCCCCCCCCCATGCCCATTCGTCACTAATTAATGATCACAGGCCCTGCGGGGCCTGGACTCCACCGCAGAACCCTGCTGAGAGCAGGTGTAGTGTCTCAAGAGGAGGTGATGGCCAGCACAAGAGGCCCCAGTGAGAAAAGGACACTCCTCACCTGCTTTGTCACACGTGTCTCCTCTCTCAATTCCCACAGCTAGTGGCCTAGCTCTGGTGCTCCTCATCTCCCCTGGGCACATCGTGGCCATGTAAGTCCTAGCATATGTCTGAGCATGCCTCTCTCAAGCTCAGAGTCCTTCAGGGGCTCCCCACTGCCCCCTGGATCAAGGGAATACTCCTCGGCAAGATCTCCTTCCACAGGCCCTCATCCACCTTGGCCACCTGGAGAAGGCCCTCTCAGCTTATAAGATTTGGCTCAAAGACATGGACAGGCACATACCAAACTATTGATATTGATCACTTCTGAAATTGAGATTATAAGGGGATAATAGGGAAATTGTCAGGTCTCTGTTTATTCAGCTCTGTATTGTTTTACTTAGCATGAATATTTATCATGGTTTTAAAAGTCATGATAATGTCAAAAAGTCATAAATACATAAGGTGGGGGAAATGATAGCTAATTCCACATACCCCTTCCCTCTCCTCCTATGCAGATAAGACCCAGCATCCAGAGTTCTGTACTGCACTTCCACTGGTCAGATTTCACTTCCGCACTCCTTGAAGACAAGAACTTTCTTTTACATCAATGAATCTGTAGGGTGACTGCCCGATTTTGATACTATTTGTTGAAAAAAATGAATAAACAGTGGAATGAATGGGAGTGAACAAAGTCTCCCTAGAAATTTTGTTCACCCTGTGGCCAATGTCCTCATCCATGACGGTTATGAGTCTGTGCAAAGGGCTAACTAAGTCCACGGTGGAATTCTCCAGAAAGACAGTTTTAACTTAAATAAGAAATACTAGATCAGTGTTACTCAAGATGTCATCCGTGAAACTGTGCAGGACACATGACCCATTTCTTCAATGAATATACAGCACAGGTTTAAAAAAAGAGGTCTCAGACTTAAGAAATACAACCACCAAAAACAGTGTGTTGGTCTTTTTTGGATCTTCACAAACCAACTCTAAAGAAATGTTTTTGAGACAATTAGGGAAATTTGAACAATGATGGAGCATTAGAGGATGTTAAAGATTCTGGTTACTTTTGTTAGGTGTGATAATGCTATTGTGGTCATGTAAAAAAAAAATTCCATGCTGGATATGGGTTAAATAATGTCTGAAAAGTGCTTTAAAATACTCCAGCCTAGAAGGAAAAAAAAAAACGTACAGGGATAAGCAGATGAAATGTTAGGAAAACGTGTTGCTAATTGTTGGAGCTGAATGAACATATATGGGGTTCTTCATTCTCATCTCTCTTTTTTTTATGTATTTTCAAAGATTTCCATAATAAAAAGTTTAAAAATAAATTTAAATGGGCTTCTAATTTAGAAAAATATGTTTGTAGTCCATGAACTCTGCATCAGAATCACCTGGTGCTTATTAAAGCGCAGATTTCCAGGCCTGGCTGCCTGGCTGGCTGGCTGGGAGGAGGGCCGCGGCCTTAAAGCTGCACTTGAACAATCACTCCCACCCCACACCCAGCTCTAAGACACCTATGGTTCTGACAAGAGGATTCCACTGAGAATGACCAACATCCCATCTGCCAGGAGCCGGCTTAGTTTACACCCAGTGTCCCATGTAATTATTAACAGGAGTCCCTCCTCCACTCTCAAGAGTATCCCAGTTTGCACAACAAGGTATACAGTCATCCAAGTTAGAGTGCACCATGCTCACTCCTCACATGCTGTCCCCCACCTGTAGGTGTTGACCCCCAACTCGTCTGCCAAGGCCCAGCTCAAGCACCTCCACCAGGCTTTCTCTGATGACTCCAGGCGAGAGAATTCTGCCACCTTTTAGACCACAGACAGTACATAATGCTGTCATCGAGTGTATCTGCCTGGATGGCTGTGATATTGTGATATAATAAAAAATATATATTTGGTCTCTGTCCTCAGTTCCTGGCACAAAATTTCCAAAACTCGTGGAATTTTCTAAGTGGTACTAGTGAGAGGAGTGTGTTTTATTATTAATCATAAGCTCCTGTCGACCATACCTGAGTTTACGCTAATGAGGTGACTCTTGGAGGATGGAGGCCCATTGCCAGAGGAAGAACCATGTGATTAGAGGGTTAGAACTTTCAGCTTCACCCCCAACTTCTGGGCAGGGGAGAGGGACTGGAAATTAAGTTAATCACCAATGGTCAATGATTTAATCCACCATATCTATGTAATGGAACCTCAATAAAACCCCTAAACCCTGAGGTTCAGAGAGCTTCCAGGTGGTGAACACACTTAGGTGCTGGGAAGGTGACATGCCAGAGAAAGCATGGAAGCTCCTAGCTCCTTCCCACATACTTTGCCCTACGCATCTCTTCCAACTGGCTGGTCCTGAGTTGTATCCTTTATAATAAACTGGTAATTGTAAGTAAAATGTTTCCCTGAGTTCTGTGAGTCATTATAGCAAATTATCAAACCTGAGGAGGGGTCATGGGAACCACCACGTTATAGCAGGGCAGTCACAAGTACAGGAGGCCCATACTCGTGATTGGTATCTGAAGGGGTTGCAGTCTTGTGGGACTGAGCCCATAATCTGTGGGGTCTGTGATAATTCCGGGTAGTCAGTGTCAGAATTGAATTGTAGGAAATGCAGTTGGTATCTGAAGAGTTGGAATTGGTTGGTGTGGGAAAACCTCCACACATTGTGAGGAGAAAATGTGAGTAAGTATTGTGAGTAGAAAAAATGTTTTTCTTTTAATGGCCATCCTTAGTTTTGTTAAAAAACAAACAAACAAACAAACAAAAAAAACAGGCCCAAAATAGAGTCATTTGTGCTAAGCTCCACGTCAGCAAACCAAGACTTAATATCTAACCTAACTGCAGTTTCAAGCCTCTCCTAGGAATATAATCTTTAACCAGTCAACCTGGAACTACCTGGTCAGCACTAGTGAAGTAATCTGCCTGACAGACCCCCGCCTTCCCCCAAAGGGAGGTGGCCTTGCCTGAAACAATCTACTCTTTGCTAGAATAACTTCCTTGCCCTGCATCCTTCTGCCTATAAAAGTTTTCCACTTTGTACAGCTCCTCAGAGCTCTCTCCTATTTGCTAGATGGGATGCTGCCCAATTCATGAATCATGAATAAAGTCAATTAGATCCTTACATTTACTCGGTTGTATTTTGTTTTTAACATATTTGGTGGCGCAATGGGATCTAAAGTAAATTTCTGATGGCTTCAGGGACAACAAGAAACACAGGCTTGGTACCCACAAACCCTTTGAGTTCTCTTTCTCGCCATTTCTGAGGGCCGTGGGTAAGTTCCTCTTGGTTCTGGGCTCCTCTCTCTTTGCATCAAGCTCCTGACATAATTGGCTTTCCAGTCCAGGGCAGGTCAGTTTGAGCTACTAGATGTGTCCACCCAAAACCCAAGCCCCTAGTCCTTGGTTTAGTCTGCAATTCCTCACTTGACTGCAAACCCCAGCACTTGGTTCTGTCCTCAGATTCCATGTTAGGAACTGCTGGTGGCAGCTGCAGTTCTCCATGTGTTTGGAAGCAGTCTGCAAGGCCTGTTCTTTGGGATCTGCTGGTTCCGTCCTTTCCCCATTCCCAGTACACAGTCCCCATTCTTTCTCTAATCCCCAGTTCCACGTTGGGAATTGCTGGTGGTGTGTACAGGGCCTTCTCTTGGCGAGTTCACAGCAACATCTCGTCAGTTACTGCTGGTGTCCACAGTCCTGTTTCTTCAGTTACTGATGGTTTCTATTAATGTGCATATGAGGTAAAGGCTATTGCTAACAGGACCAGGAAGCTGGAAGCCGCAAAAATTAATGGGCATGGGTTGAGCACTTAAAAGCTATTAGAGTGTTTGCCACCTAACTCCAAGACTCCTGTGTTAGTAAAAGTTGGTCAAAGAATGCATTAGATTGACACTAGGTCACCTGCTAACCTTGAGAAAACTTCTGTACGACGAAGTACACTGTATAACACCACACAATCTCCAACTGAGGAGCACATCCCCTTTAAGTATTAGTTTGGCTCCGAGAGACCCAGAGGCTTAACTAAAAAAGAGTGAGATCCTTAAATTCCAAAAAGTTGAATGTACCACCTTCTGGCCCACCCACTCATTTTATGTCTAAGAACTATGGTCTTGGAAGCTATAAATATCTATAAAAGTGGCAAAATCTTACTAAAAATAACCTAGAATTACAGTAGCCATTATGAGAAATGGTCCAATTAGATAAGATGATTTAAGAAGTGGACTTGAAAGCAAGGGCTCCCAAATAAAACAGAATGGGATACCTATTTTAACTGGCATGCAAAAGCCTCCAAAAGGCTTCAAAATTCCAAAATAGTTCCATTGAATTCGTTGTAAAAGGCTAGTGAAAAATTAAAGACACAAGAGGTACCTAAAACAAAAGATTATAAGACTGATGTAACTCCTACTGCTCCTCTCCATCCTCCTTTATTTGAGTACTCATTCTACCAATCTTCTGTCTGAATTGTCTTCCCACTCTAAAGAGACTACAAGACCATAAACAAAAGTCCATCAAGTTAATGGCCTTACAGATGTTCCAGTGTCTACCTCCAAAGGAGGGTCCCCTTATGGGCCCCTCCAAGAGCTGATGGGCCTCTGAGGGATTGTCTGGTAAACTGCTACTTTATTCCCTTAAACAGATGAGGAGAAACTAAAACTAACATTAATGGAAAATCTTCCCAAATTCTGGTAGGTACCAGAGCCTGCAGATGGAATCCTGGGAAAACTGACAGAAACCAGCTAACCATGAAAATCCTTCTCAGAGTCAGCTTTCCTGAATCTCTGTCTATAGTGCCCACTTGAGAGAGGGAAATAAAATTTCACACTGTCCCTTCCTTTCCAAATCCACACACGCTGGTTACTGATCCTTTCTCTCCCAGGATTTCTTTTGTCTATCTTTGTAAGTGGTTCTGGATCTTGGGAAGGTAATATCTTTTGAACCCACTATGGGGATGGCTCTTAAATCCTAAGAGTTACTCAATACTGCCAGAAATATTTACTGTTAGTCCCAGCTGAAAACTGACAAGATATTTAAAAGAATTTTTAAGTAGCTCTATGGTCATAAGTTGGTCAGATTAGAAGCTCATATTTAGAGCCTGATAGGAATTTGTTTAGGCCTTTTCCCCTAAGCAAATCGAAGATGATATAGTTGGATGGGTAGATCAGCCTCTTGATATCATTTAGGCTACAACCCAATTCTTTGAGTTATTAAAAGCAATTGTCCTTACCTTACAAATCTTTGCAAAACCAGAAATGCCGCTCCAGAAACAATTCAAAGTCCACCTATCCTTTTTAAGAATCCCAAAACCTCTATTTACCTCAAAAGGCTTGTAAGTATTGTAAAAATTCTGGCCTTAGGGAACAAAAGTCCTTCTTGGAGGAACTTGCATTCTTTCCCTGTGCCTTTGAGATGTAAATGTTTTACCAGTCTTCTCCAGAAACTCTTATCTAGACCATCCCCAATTCCTAAGACTAAAGAACAAAAAAAAGGAAAAGCTTTTTTAAAATACAAACTGTTATAGAAGCTCCCTTGCCCAAAATCTAGCCCATAGCTTCCATAAAATTTCTTGTGAAGGACAAAAACAAATCTTAAGTGTCTTCTCCACAAATATTAATAAAAAAAGCTTTAGCCATCTTAGCAGATAAACTTAACTTATGCTAACTGTTCTTTTATAAACTAGTTAATGTTTCATTATCATACCTGTCTCTTGGCTAAAATTTTAAAACAAAAACTATAAGGTCTCTGTTTGCGTTTGTCTATATGTTTATGTGTATCTATGTATACATGTGTATATGTGTTGTAGATGTGTGGTATTTTCTACCTCCAGATGGTATTGCCAAAATTAATTTGTAAAAGAGTTCTACTTAATTGGTTTAAAGAAAATTAAGTGTTTATATAAATTAAGTATTCATAAAATTCTCAAAAATATAATAGAAACTAACCCAAATGATTTTCAAGGTAATATGATCCAGGAAAATATTCAGTAAATAAAAGCTAGTTTGAGTTTGCTGGCTTAATTAAAATAGACATGTCTTCAGAGTTATCAACATTTAATATAATACAGACATGCAACTTTTATTCGACCTGATTTTTTAGTCAAATAAGTTCATGTTATCCCTGTTATAAAATTTGTCAGCAAGAAAAATAACTTGGTTTTTAAGGTATGTCTACTTAAAAATAGTTTCTAAATCTTTTTGGTAACCTAAAACCTTAAAGTTTTGCTAAGTTAAATTAAATGATGGATAGTCATTAAATATCTATCTAATTTCCAAATAAGATAAAATACTGAAGCCTTAATAACTGAACATAGGTTTATCCACTTTTGGCTTCCTTTTACAGAGAAAGCTAAAGATAAATTTGGGTCGATTAGTAAACATGTTTTACACCACACTGAAAAAATTACTATGAGGAAGAATATATTTCTAGACATTATGAAATGTATTTATAAATTTGCCAAGCCACAGAATGCTACTTTAAGAGACAGTCCACAATTGCTTACTTCTTAAATGTCACTAAAAATTAAGGTTTTTAAGGGTTAAAAATTCTAGTATATGTAATTAAAGCTACTAGAAATAATAAAGGAAATATCTCCATATGCAAGGAAAGCAGAATGTGTGTTTTTGGTAAAAGAAGATATGAGGAATGGAGATGCATTATTTTTTTGTTGAGGGAAAAGAATGCGATTTTGTCCTAAAGTGAGGCTAGTTGTTTCATAATGGCAAAGAGGAAAAACAGGAAAAATCTAAATGTAAAAAAAAGTTATTAGAAGGTTTGTAGAAAAGGAATCTTTGGAAAGAAATTTTAATGTGTGGTCAAGCTGGCTACGATTAGAATTAATTTAATTAAGTTAATATCAAAAGTAAACTACTGCAAAATTAGAATTTGAGTTTCTCTCTTTTATAAGGATGACTAAACATTGTTCCACAATGACTTGTGATCCTATTTGACTAAGTATTTTAAAACACTGATATTTATGACAAACTTCCCCAAATCAAATTCTAAATGAAGTCCTTTTTGACCTTGAACTAACTTTAGGATTTTTCCAGAGGGCCCCTGGAACATCTCAAAAAATTTGTTCTCTCTCCTTATAAACAGAGAGATGTTAAATTAATTAGGCTTATTTAATATGTTAAATTACATGGGATGCATTGTCAAATAAAAAGTAATAGTAAGCCTTCTTTATGTTGCATTTGTATAGGCATATGTGACAAGTGTTCCAGAATTTGTGTGAAATTCCTTGAAATCTGATATGTCTTAGCATAATATTATCACTTATAATTCCAGTTATTATCAAAATGTTGTGTGTCACAGAAATAACAAAATTTCCTTGTCAATTTCATTATAATGAATTCTCATCAGATCTTTAACAACAGGCATTTTAAGTCTTTGTCATTTACAAAAAGTTATTGTTTTACTCAGATGCTTTTTCAAAAGTGTTCCTGCAAAAGTGCTTCATCTTCAAGGAGATTCATGGAAAGGACTTTGATAAGTACAGGTTTCTGATAACTTTAAAGTCATAAAACTGAACTGGGTAAAAATTTCCATAACTAATGGAAAAACTAGATTCAAGCATAAAAAGAACATGGGACTGAATGAAATGAGGAAGATAATTATAATTTTTTATGACTTCTTGTTTGAAATGTCACTGATCCTTTAATGGTTTGCTTTTCCAGATTTAAGGAAACCTTTTCTTTTAAGCTATCTATGACTTACAGCAATTTGCAATACTTTTTTTTTTTTTTTTGTGAGGAAGATCAGCCCTGAGCTAACATTCGTGCTAATCCTCCTCTTTTTGCTGAGGAAGACCGGCTCTGAGCTAACATCTATTGTCAATCCTTCTCCTTTTTTTTTTCCCGAAAGCCCCAGTAGATAGCTGTATGTCATAGTGGCACATCCTTCTAGTTGCTGTATGTGGGACGCGGCCTCAGCATGGCCAGAGAAACGGTGCGTTGGTGCGCGGCCGGGATCCAAACCTGAGCTGCCAGTAGCGGAGCGTGCGCACTTAACTGCTAAGCCACGGGGCTGGCCCTTAACAGCAATTTGGTAAAGTATACCTTTGTAAATAAAGATGAAACTTTTACTTTTTCTCCCTGACTAATCCCTCTAGAATTTGGAAACTTCTGAGTACTCTTTTCACAGCAATATAGTTAGTTATTTGCATCTGTTCTCCTTGTAACAGGCAACTTTGGCTATATTACCAAGGCTTTGGCTGGACTGTCATATTTGAAAGAGATGTGTATAGACTCAAATATGACCAGACAGCTTTAAAGAACTGCTTAGAAATATTGGTCTGGTACCTTGCTTATAGGGTTCCAGGAAGCCTCACCAGGTGAGTAAGGAAGAACACTTCCTGGTAGGCCTAGAAAACTCAGGATATTTTTGAGAACCACGAGAAAAGAGGAATTCACCCAAACTATAGATATTGCAGGTAAAATCTGATGGCAAGTCCTTGGCTTGGCCCCCACCTCAGAGGCTTTTAAGAGTTCAATCCGAGATTCCTTACGAAAAGTTCCAGCAAAACAGTCTTAAAATGAGGTTATGTGGTCAATCAATATTCTTGCTACACTTATATAAATAATCAGGCCAAGTTTAATACAAACAAATTAGTTTTACTATGATTATTGTGGTAAAAAAAAATGGGAGTGATTGTAGAAAGAAAAATTATGTTGGCACATTTGTAGATATTAGATTCTAGGCTAGTTAACCGTCTTCGAGGTTTTGTTATATACCTGTAAACTGGACTGGATCTTGAATTCTTCTAGTTTCCTCAAATGTCTGGCTATGACTCTCCAAACTCACATTTCCAATTTTCTCCTACTTTTCTGATTTGGAATCACTCAGAACAAAGATTGCCCTTGAATATTCTTGGTAGGGATTATGCCAGGTCCTCTTCACTAACCAGATGGCAGCCAAACTCCAGAGACTCGAACCTTGGGTATACATCTCACAGCTGAAGAAGGCTCTACCTGATATTGATCCTGTGCAAAAGCTGGAGACCTCAAAATCAAGTTGACAAGGAAGAGAAGTAGCTGACATCAACGTAGACTGCTTCTTTTCAAGACACTGGATCAAGACTTCATACTTTAAACATGAAACCCTTCTTCTTTTTCTTTCCTTTACTCTGGCATTGGCCTTGAAAGATAATGCCATCATCTGTATCTCACAGGCCATTGCTAAGGGGGGTAACCGCTCAGACTGTTGGGTTTGTCATCAAAAACTCTAATCTGTCCATTAACAGGGTCACCTTAGCATGAATGGTTTCTGCCCCAACAGGATTTTCTTTGTCTGTGTGGTTATCATTTTCCTTGGGCCTGTGAATACCCAGATGGCTGGCGCATAACAAGACAATGCCTTTTAGGTTATCTAACTCAACTCCTAACTGTTCACAAACAAACTGAGACACCTCATTGGTCAACTCCCCTGAATTTACATCATCACATTGGAAAAGACCTACCAGGAGGCATTCATGATTTAGGATTTGCTTCCTCTGGAGGTCCCTACTTTCCTGGTTGGGCATGAATACAAATGAGGCTCTCATTAGGAACCTCTCCTAAACTCTTGCAAGCATTGCAGAATCCATTGCTAAAGCAATAGCTGCCCAACAAAGATCTTTAGACTCTCTGGCCAAAGTTGTTCGTGATAACAGGATAGCCCTTGACTATCTTTCAGCTGAGCAAGGCAGTGTCTGTGCTGTGGCCAACACCACTTGCTGCACCTCGATTAACACTTCTGGGGAAGTTGAACTCAGTTACATAAGATCCCTGAGCAAGCCACTTGGCTTAAAAAGGTGACTCCATCAGCGGGGCCATTCTTTGACTTATTTGATTTTGATCATTTTGGGTTTTGGGGACCATGGCTCTGAAGTACACTCCAGACATTGGGAATTACCCTACTTACAATAACCATAATAATCCCCCTGATAAACTCTATTCTCTGAAAAGTTTTAATGCATGTTTGCAGCCACTAACCACCATGCAAATGATCTCCCTAAGACGGGAACGTCAGAAAAGGAATGAAGAAAATGACCAACTTAAAAAAAATGTGAACCTGAAGTTGCAACCTGTGAATACCACAGAGATTCAGCAAAAAACCTCACAACCTGTGAAGACCACACAGAAGATCAGCAAAAACTGTGAGAACTTCAGAACAGTAGCTGGGAGTGGCACTAATGCCTTAAATTTTTATCACATCTCTCAGTTAAACTGAGAATCTGAGCAAAAGGGGGAATTGTTAAAAAGAGAAACAACAGGCCCAAAATGGAATCACTTGTGCTAAGCCCCATGTCACTAAACTGAGACTTAATACCTAACCTAATTGCAGTTTCATCCTCTCCCAAGAATGTGACCTTTAACCAGTCAATCTGGAATTACCTGGTCAGCACTAGTGAGGCAATCTGCCTGAGAGACCCCCTCGCCTTCCCCCAAAGGAAGGTGACCTTGCCTGAAACAATCCATTCTTTGCTAGAATAACTTCCTTGCCCCACATCCTTCTGCCTATAAGCCTTCCATTTTGCATAGCTCCTCAGAGCTCTTTTCTATTTGCCAGATGGGATGCTGCCCTATTCATGAATTGTTGAATAAAACCAATTATATCTTTAAATTTACTCAGCTGAATTTTGTTCTTTAACAGTTTACACGTCACTAGCCTGGGAACTTCTTAAAGGCAAGGACTGTGTCCTATTTACCTCCTTCTCTCCAATGCTGGCACAGCGCAGATGTTTGATAAGTGTTTGTTCAGTGAATGAGTAACAAACAAATTAATAAATAAATGAGAGTCACTGTGCTGGGCACCTCCTGTACAGATAGCAATTCTGATATATTGTCATGATGAAATGCTAGGCAGCCTTAATTTAAGATGACTAGTGTGAAATCTGGATAAAGCATTGGGGAAAAGTGATACATTATATGGGGGAAAAGATTAGAATTCCAGAAAGTATATGTACATTAATTGTAGCTATAAAAACATATATGAATATTATTACTTTTTTTTTTTTTTTTTGCTGAGGAAGATTTGCCCTGAGCTAACATCTGTGCCAATCTTCCTCTATTTTGTATGTAGGTCACCACCACAGCATGGCTTGATGAGCAGTGTGTAGGTCTGTGGATATGAACCCACAAACCCCAGGCTGCTGAAGCGGAGCACGTGAACTTAAACACTAGGCCACGAGTCCGGCACCCCTGAATGTTATTATTTTTATAAGAACAAAAGCCAAAAAGTAATACGCCAAAAAAAAAGCAAAATAGTGGGATTCTAGGTGACTGTATTTGTATTTCCATTTTCCAAATATCTTTTTTTTTTTTTTTTGTAAGGAAGAAGAAAGAGGGAAAAACAGAGCTTGGAGACTGTTTTGGTCTGCTGGTAGCCTGCAGGACAATAATTGAAGTACCATAGGGATCCTCCGAAGGCCCCACCAACCTCAGCAGGGGAGAAAAAGCCTGCAGTGCTGCCCCAGGCATTGGGGGTGGGGGAGGGAGATGGAGACAGATCTTTTTTCCAAATAACTCATAGGGCTTCCCCTACCCTGGTTGAGTCCAGCAAGACCTGCAATCCTAAAACAGGGAGTCTTACTAAATTTACATGTTCTGCACTCTACCCAGGCCTGTGTGTACCTCTAGAGGTATTTAAAAGAACAAAGAGCTTAAACTGTTACTTTGTTCCATCTGTACTGCCAGCATTCAGGGCCTTCCAAACATCCTGCAAGGAACCTGCTCAAGTATTAACAGATATCAATCTAGTATATTGTGCAGCAAGCACCATTATTTTCTTCCCAATCTATTGTACCTGCCACGTCTCCCAGGGGCAGATTGGAAAATATGTGGTAATTACATATTGATAGAACGTGGGAGCAGGATATATATACAGACCCACTGTACTTGTCTTCCTTATTAACCAGCTAAAACGTGCGCTGTGGGATCCTTCTTTTCTCTTTTAGGAATCTTCAGAGCTGAGCTCTTATTTTGCTGTTTATGATTCTCTCCTTACTCATAAAAGTTATCCAGTTTTGGGCCGGCCCGGTGGCATAGCTGTTAGGTTCACGCGCTCTGCTTTAGCAGCCAGGGGTTCGCAGGTTCGGATACTGGGCATGGACCAATGCACTGCTTATCAAGCCATGCTATGGCCGGCGTCCCACACATAAAGTAGAGGAAGATGGGCATGGATGTTAGCCCAGGGCCATCTTCCTCAGCAAAAAAGAGGAGGATTGGCATCGGATGTTAGCTCAGGGCTAATCTTCCTCACAAAAATCAATAAAATAAAAAAGTTGTCCAGCTTTACCAGAACCTCATGTGTATAGAGCCAAGACGGGGCTTTGAGGCAGAACCCCAGTGTCATCCTCCTCAGCAAGGTTCCCATCTAAAGCCCGCCACTTGCACCCAGAGACACACAACAATTTCACTGGGCTGCCTGCCTGGTCCCCTGCACCATCTAATTAAAGAAGAGTTAGCATGAAACGTACTTATTAGGAAAGGGTCACTGGACCATATCTGTGGGCCTTCAGAAGAAATAAATTACTTTTTTTAAGGAAAATATTAAGCTGTGGGTTTAAGAGTAGGTTTTCCTTGTGAACACTAATGATAACGGCCCCCAGTGAAGAAGCCACAGGAAACAGGAATGGGCACCTCTGGGAACTTTAATGGTCTTGACTTGGTTGATTTGTTTAGAATGTTTAGGCAATGAGGAGGGGGCTTCGTGTCACAGACATTCAGGTAAAAGGCAGGATGGAAAGCAAGTCGACCCACAAGCGCTTTGGGACTGCTGCCCAGGTGATCCAAGTGGACCTTAGGTCTAAACGAAACGTGAGGAGGCCACATAATCCAGGTATTGAGGGTGCAGCCAGACTGTTGCAAGGTGGTCCCATCACTCAGCACACATTCACTCAGCATTTCCTATAAGCATGATGGCACCCAACACTCCGCAGCTGCCCTACAGAAAGGTGGCAAGTGGCAGGTCACAACACTGGCTCATCTCCTGCCAGCTCTGCCACTCAACTAGTGGGCTGCCCTTCCTCAAGATTTGTCTCTCTGTGCCCTTTCTAGTTAGAAAATAAAAAGAGGGGGAGACAGTAGGAGATGGCTTATATCCCATCCAGCTGTGACAATTGATCGCGTACGTGAAAAGAACCCATTAAAATCAGCTACTTGTTTCTTAGTCTGGTCTTGTCTGTCTACGCGGCTCTTTCACCAAAAGATATCCCGAGGCAGCTTGAGCTGAACAACTGTGCAGGGCTTCCGTCAAGTAGACCTGAAAAGGGCACAGGGAAACAGAACTCACCTTTTAAGGCAAGAATCTGCTGATTAAAAACGCAAGTCCAGAAATCATCATTTAACTTATTAAATACAACTGTTCCACCACCCCCCCTTGCCAAAGAAAGATACCCAGCCAGTGTAACTGCAGCAATAAAGTAATTAGGGAGGCACACTCCCTCTAAAATGAAACCACCAATACTGTAACTTCCAGTTAAATTTAATTACTGCTTAATTTCCTTTACAATAGATGACCTACTTTTTGGACAATATTCTCAGAAAAGAGATTATGTGTGGGTGTAAAACTCTGCCCTATCTTGGAGAAGCAGAGAGACCATTTACTGGGCTCACCTAATCCATCCAGATATAAATGTGTGCAAGGAGAATGGATAAGATACAGCCCCAGTGAAGAAACATGCTCTGTTCTTACACAAAAGCCAAAGCAGCAAGCGGTCCAACATTTATGCCTCGAAAAAAAGCAATTCCACGTGGACTCGTGAGCTGTTTGTCAGACTTGCTGACCAACTTCCAGAGGGCAGCCTTGGACGTTTGTATGAAGAGCCAGGCTGTGCCTCTGCCCATCACCTCCTACACGTGCAGACCCAGCCCATGCCCCCAATCCCTAGGTCCCAGGACAAGGATGGGGCACTGGCACAGAGAAGCCCCACATTTTGGGGGCTGCACAGACTCTCATGCCTTAGAAAGTCCCCAGTCTGGCAGGACAGCAGAGAGGGTGGGTCCATGGATGCTGTGGCTTCCCTCATACCAAAGTTCTCCCAGGCTGAGCTGAGCGCAAGGAATGGTGAGCTGAGTGCTGTGAATGGTGTGACATGTGGATGACAATGAATAATGACATATGCAATAAATGGGTGACAGAGGGGTGTCACGAGCATCCCAATCCCAGGCAGCCAGAATATCCCGAAGGACAAGGTCAAATGCCTCTTCATTCTTTATTTCCCATAATTAAAACGGTGTGTGTGGGAGGGGGGAACAAACATCCTACTCTCAAGGATCTCAGAGACTAGGAGGGAAATAAATATGTAAACAGGCAATTACAAGA
Organism: Diceros bicornis minor; assembly: GCF_020826845.1. Classification (NCBI taxonomy): domain Eukaryota; kingdom Metazoa; phylum Chordata; class Mammalia; order Perissodactyla; family Rhinocerotidae; genus Diceros; species Diceros bicornis. The sequence continues at coordinate 21,869,704 of NC_080749.1, read as the reverse complement.
GTGTGATTAATTGTATGGCAGGAGAGTACAGCGTATTATAGGTGGAAAAGGCAGTAGGGAGAGGAGTCAGACAAGGGGAGTGAGGATGGCTTCCCAGAGCTCGGGACCTTGAAGCCCAGATCTAAGATATAAGAAGGAAATAAGAGGTGTGTGGCGGGGAGGTGGGAGAGACTGGACTGCTTAGGCAAAGGCGTCAGCAAGTACAAAGGCCTGCATGCAGAGGGAGAGGGTGGCAGTTTGAGGAAAGGCAAGGGATTCCATGGGACTGGGTGTGGGAGAGACGAGGAGACAAGGAGCAACCAACAAGGCTGCTCATAAGCGGGACCAGTGGGTGCAGACTATATGGTTTGCACCCAATCCCGCGGCTTTGGGGTAACACTGACAAGTTTCAGGTAGGCTAGTGACAACTCCAGGTTTGTGTTTAAGAATGATCACACTGAAATGACATGATATTTGGGAATTACAAAATATAAAGTTTGCTACTCAAGCAAAATATAAAAACAAAAAGGGAGATTGATGAGAAAATGGTGAACTGTTGATAATGGTTGAAGGCAGGAGATGGGTACATGGGGGCTCATGATACTATTCACTCTACTTTCATCTAGGTTTGAAATTTTCCATAGTAAAAATATTTTTTTACATAACATGTATTATTGGAAAATATTGGAAGCAGTTATATTAAATTCTTACATTTTTTTAAAAAACATTATATATCCTAAATTATCAGCCAAAAATAAATGGGAGCATGTTTGGATACTTTTTCTACATTTTAAAAAGATCACTGTGCTGCAAGGTGGAGAGCAAATTGGAAGGAAGAAGAGGAGACAGGAGGCCATTAGGAAGCTGCATGGGGACCCAGGTGAGGGATGGTGGTGGTCTGTACCAACACAGTGGTGGAGGCAAGGAACATTTAAAATGTTTTAGAGGTAAAATGGCCAGGACCCAGTGATTGACTAGACATGAATGAATCATGCATTCAATCACTCTCTCCATAAAGATTTAAGGCTACCGCTCTGCCCACAGCACTGCCAGGGACTGTGAGAGGATGAAAAGGCAGGTATGACATGAGGCCAGACATCAGCACAAGTATCTGTGACAGTAATAAGATGAAATAAGCTAAAAGAACAAACACAGTTTTGCAACAGTAAAAAGTAAAAGCCATAAGTAAATATCAGCTTAAAACATGTTGGAATAAATACCAGTAAAATCAAAAAATGCTGCAAAATAAATCTGATGAGTTGAATAGTGTGCACCTAAAACGTTAAAACTGTAAAAGATGGCCAAGATAAAATAAACAGTAAGATTACATCATAAAAAAACAGATACTACAATAAAAACTACAGATAAAAAGGCAAAAGTAAATATTAGCTGATGGAACATATTAAAAAGATTAAATAGTTTAATAAAATTATTTAGGATGCATAAATTTTGCTAAAAGCACACACTAAAAGGTAAAGAGAAATACAGGCTACAACACGGATGCCAACACACAGGTGAGCTACCCGCCTGGTCGACCTCACCTCCTGCTGCCACTGTGAAGCACTCTGAGCCCAGCCGTACCAAGTACTTGCCATTCCCAAAACCTGCCACGTTTTCCTTCAAGGACACCGCTGGGGGGAAGTGAGGATTACACTGCACAATCCACAGAAAAGCCCCACAAAAATCCTCTTTAGACATCTGTCCCTTTCCTCAAAGCTTCCCACTCACAGCAGCTGCCAACACACTCTCCTCTCACCCACCCTCCCAGCTATATTGTCCATTCCCATGCACATCAGCCTTCTCTGCTCCAGCATCCTTGCTTCTATGGGAGACCTTCCTTGCCATACCCATCCCCTGGGGAAGGACAGCCCATCTTGGGCCTCCTGGTGCTCATCCTGCCAGAAAGCGCCCCCTAGACCTAAATGAATGGAATTCTCCACCTCATTACATGTACACATAAGCCAGGCTTCTCCCAAGACTGGGATCTTGGAGGAACAAGTACGACAGCCCTTCCTAAAGTGTTCTGGAGCCTGGCCCTGGGCCCGGCACATAGTTGGTGCTCAGTTAACATCTGCTGAAGGTAAAGAAATGAAAGGAATGATCAGGAGCCTTCAAGCTGAGATGCACAGGGCTCAATTATTCCACACGGATGAATCCCACAGCAAAGGATCCCAGCCGCCATGGTGGCTTCTTAGGGCTTCTCTCTCATTAGAGGTCCCTGGGGCTCTTGTCGTTCATGTGGGCTTCATCAGCTCTTCCCAAAAGGCACATAAGACAATGACAGAGATGTCCTCACACAGCGTTCACAGCAACAATGCAAGGAAGGAAACAGCAGCACTGCTGAGTGACCTCAAGGAGAGACGACTTCCAGGTGAGTGCTCAAGGAGGGCTTAATGAAGGACAGGGGTTTGAGCCAAGGCTTGGAAGATGGCTAGGCTGCATGGATGGAAGGAGGACAGAACAGGACTCCTGGGAAGGGCACAGGAAATGAGCTAACACACAGAGAGACAATTTCAGCCCTCCACCAAAGGCTGCCCTTTCCCTCAAGTCACCGGCGGAAACCAGCCACAGAGCCCTGCAGGCAGGGTTTTGTCCAGTGTGGACTAAGTCCCCTAACCTCAATAGCAGGAACCCCCTTTTGCAGGAGCTGCTGAAAAGCCATATGGCAGGGCCACTGATCTTGTAGCCAGATTACATCTTTAGGATGCCGAGACTCGCTACTAGGCTTCCAGCACACGCTCCAGCTCTCGGGCAGCCACTGCATTTGCATCTTGGACAGCCATATGTGTGAGAAGCCATCACGCTCTATTTTCTGAAAGAACATAGCAATTCCAGCTGCCTCTTCCATAAGGCACTCCCGGTGACGTTGAACTAGACAGTGACAGTTTGCAGCATTGCACTCCTAAGCGAGGATTTGCCTAACCTCTTGTACGAGCCAGTTTTCAGCTCTCACAGCCATTCGGATTATGTAAATCATTATACATACTTATTACCACCAGGACAATTGCTGGCTTTTTATTTTTTCAATTCCAGGGAAAGCAGGAATCTTGTCTAAACTTTAAAGAAGCCTTAAGGGGAGGTTCACCAGCTGTAAAGCTTGCATTCATCTGGAAGATGATGCTAGACTGGAATTCTTCCTGTCTGTTGCAACTGAGATGCCGATACCACAGATATCAGATGGCAAAGTGAGTATAGAAAGCCTTGCTACAGACTGGATGTTTGTGCCCCCCCCAAAATTCATATGTTGAAATCCTAACCCCCAAGGTGATGGTAGTAGGAGGTGGCACCTTTGGGAGGTGATTAGGTCATGAAAGTGGAGGGCTCACGAACGAGATTAGTGCCCTCATTAAAGAGACCCCAGAGAGCTCCCTTGCTCCCTCCCACCATGTGAGGACACAGTGAGAAGACAACCATCTATGAACCAGAAGGCAGGCCCCCACCACATATAAAATCTGCCAGCACCTTGATCATGGGAATTCCCATATTTCAGAACTGTGAGAAATAAATTTGTGTTGCTTATAAGCCACCCAATCTATGGTATTCTATGATAGCAGCAAGAACAGACTAAGATAAGCCTCCAATGCAGAGTTTATAGGAAATGGTTGGGAACCAGTTTCATGACTCTTGAGCCCCTCACCCAAAGGCCTTTATTTGCTTTGGGAATAGAAAATTTTGAGAGAGTGGAGGAAGGGGAAATTTGTGAAGTGATTGTACTGAAGAGAACTATTAAGATGCTGCGAGTCCCACCCTATGTTGCCACGTGAAGGAAGCAGGATGTGCTTTCTGCCACCTCAAGCCTAGGGAGGGGACTTCCATTGGGCCATTCAAGGGGCATGAGGACTGTCCCAGTACTTAGGGGACTGCACACTGTAGAGAAAACTGGGCAGCACATGGCAGCAGAAGAGAGCATACAGCTGGGTGGGCCTGCACCCCCAGGGTTTACAGGGACGAGATGCGGGCCATGAGAGACAGCCAGCCTGGATTCTTTGTAAAGCCTGCCCAAAAGGACTGCCTGGGAGGGTGTGAGGCCTCCAATGGTGAGAAAGTGTGTGGAGAAACATCAGAGAACCCAAATGAGGGGAGCGCAGAAGGGGAGGAATTGCACGGTCTGCACGAGGGAGCTGCACTGGGGTTCCCAGGCAGAGGCGTTCTCAAGGAGCCCCCCAGAGCATCCGTGAGAGAGAGTCAGCTAAAAATATCTGCCAGGCCTGGGAGTGGGAAGCACAAGGCAGTTTGAGGAAGAGCTCTCCCGTCCCTCCTTCCCCTTCTCCCTTCCCACCCTCCAGCCCCAGAGGTCAGGAACAGCAGTTATAGAGTACAGACAGAAGAGCAGCCGAGAGAAGAAAGACACTCCTCTGCCCCAGCAAGGGATAGGTCACAGTGAGGGTCCAGCTGCAGGAGGCGCACAATCTCGTGTTAACTAAATTCAGAGATTTGATTATTGTTGGAATCTGGTTATCCTAATATCTGAGATGTGTTTGCAACTAACATAACCATTGAATTGTCTGCTGCCTAAGAGTGAGCAGAGGAGCCATAGACCTGCCTAGATTTTCATCATAAGCAAGGAAAATTCACCCCCAGCCCACCCAATATAATTAAAAGGGGAAACGAGAGATAAAAATAAAGCTACACGTGATTATATCCCCAAAGTCAGCTTTGTTCAACATGTAATAAAAGCCATGTATTGCTGTTGACGTCTACATAGTCCAAAAGTAATTCTTTAAAGCTCTTTTTAGTTTATACACCTTTTGAGCCATAAATTTCACATCTAGAAATCATCCTAAGAAAACAATCCTAACTGTATACAAATATTGGATACTGAATGCCTCATTGTCTATGTGGTAGCTACTGCAGTTCAGCCTACCCAACGGCTCTCACCCTTGCCTGCTGTACAGGAAAGGTATAAAAACTTAAATGTTCCTTTTCACAGCCTCACTTGCAGCTAGGAGTGGACATGTGACAAAGTTCTGGCCAATGAAACACAGCCAAACGTCTGCAGGTGCTGCCTTTCACCTTCTGCCTCCTTCCTCCACTAAAAGCAGCCAAAATGGCTAGAACTGCAGCCACCATCTTCAGCTCTTAAGCAAATGACCAAGGGAATTGCAGAGAATCCAGCACTGACATCACGAGCCATTGAATCTGCCAACAACCCCTCCCTGCAGATGTCTCGTTAGGTGAGACAAATAAGCATCTATTTGTTTAAGACCCTGTAGTTGGGTTTTCTGTCAATTAAAGCTAAATGCAACTCTAACCTGTAGGACCTGCGCACACACAGGCACATGCACCCATACACACACACACACATAACACATACATGCATACCAAAAAAATAGTGGGGGATACGACAAAATGTATGGTGGTGGAATTTTATGTCATTTTAGTTTATTCCTTTTTTCCTGTTGATATTTTTAAAATTTTCTACAATGAACACATATTGCTTTGTGATAAAACAAAAAATTTAAGGGGAGAGGAAAGAGGGTGAAAGGGGTAATATGGCACATGTGTAGAGTAATAGCCATAATGAGATATAATTGATATGTAACATTGTGTTAGTTTAAGGTGTATATGATGATTTGATACACATATATATTGTGAAATGTTTACCACAATAAGGTTAGTTAACACATTCTTCACCCTACGTAGTTACCACTTTGTTGTTATGGTGAGAAAATTTAAGATTTACCATCCTAGGAACTTCAGTTATACAATACAGTATTTGTTAACTGTAGTCACCACACTGTACCTTAGACCTCTGAAATGTATTCCTCTTATGACTGAGAGTTTATACCCTTTGACCAATATCTCCCCATTTCCCCCACCCTCCGACCTCTGGTAACCATCAATCAACTCTCTGTTTCTATGAGCTCAACGTTTTTAGATTCCACATATAAGTGGGATCATACAGTATTTGTGTTTCTCTATCTAACTTAGTTCACTTAGCATAATGCCCTCAAGATCCATCCATGTTGTCGCAAATGGCAGAATTTCCTTCTATTTTTTGGCTGAATAGACATTTTTGTTTGGCTATTGCAAATAATGCTGCAATGAACACAGGAGACCAGATATCTCTTCAAGATACTGATTTCATTTCCTCTGGATATATACCCAGAAATAGGATTGTTGGATCATATGGTAGTTCTATTCTTAATTTTTTGAGGTACCACCATATTGTTTTCCACAGTGGCTGCACCAATTTACATTCCTACCAAAAGTGCACCAGGGTTCCTTTTTCTCAACATCCTCACCAGCATTTATTATCCTTTGTCTTTTTGATAATAGCCATTCTAACAGGTGTGAGGTGATATCTTATTGTGGTTTTGATCTGCATTTCCCTGATGATTAGTGACTTTGAGCACTTTTTCATGTACCTGTTGGCCATTCATATGTCTTCTCTGGAAAAATGTCTATGCAGGTTCATTATCCATTTTTTATTTGAGTTATTTGGTTTTTTGCTATTGAGTTATGTGAGTTTCTTTATATATTTTGGATATTGACCCCTTATCAGATATATGCTTTTCAAATATTTTATCCCATTCCATAGGTTGCCTTTTCATTTTGTTGTTTTTTTTTTTTTTTGCTGTGCAGAAGGTTTTTAGTTTGATATAGTCTCTTTACTGATTTTTGCTTTTGTTGCTTGTGCTTTGATGTCATATCCAAAAAATCATTGCCAAGAATGATGTTAAGGAGCTTTTTCCCTATGTTTTCTTCTAGGAGTTATACAGTTTCAAATCTTGTGTGTAAGTCCTTAATCCATTTTTGAGTTAATTTTTATAAGTGGCATAAGATAGGAGCCCAATTTCATTCTTTTACATGTGAAAATCCAGTTTTCCCAACATCAGTTATTAAAGAGACTATCATTTCCCCACTGAGTATTCTTGGCTCCTTTGTCATAAATTAGTTGACCGTATATGCATGGGTTTATTTCTGGATTCTCAATTCTTTTCCTTTGGTCTTCGTGTCTGCTTTTGTGCCAGTACCACACCATTTTGATTACTATAGCTTTGCAATATAGTTTGAATTCAGGAAGTGTGATGCCTCCAGCTTTGTTCTTTCTCAAGATTGCTTTGGTTATTCGGGGTCTTTTGTAGTTCCATATGAATTTTAGGATTTTTTTTTCTATTTCTGTGAAAAATGCCATTTCAAATTTGATAGAGATTACACTGAATCTATAGATGGTTTTGGGTAATGTGGACATTACCATTAACTCTTGTGATTCATGAACATGGGATATCTTCCCATTTATTTGTGTTTTCTTCAATTTCTTTCCCCAATATTTTAGTTTTTGGTGTATAGATCTTTTGCCTCCATGGTTAATTTATTCCTAAGTATTTTCTTGCTTTTGATGCTCTTCTAAATGGGATTATTTTCTTTATTTCTTTTTCAGATAGTTCATTGTTAGTGTATAGAAATGCAAGTGTATGCAAATGCAACAATATGTAAATACAACTGCATGCAAATGCAACAGTATGTAAATACAAACTGATTTATGTATGTTGATTTTTTAACCTGAAACTTTATTGAATTCGTTGATTAGTTCTAATAGTTTTTTGGTGGAATCTTTAGGATTTTCTATGTACAAGATCATGACATCAGCAAACAGAGACAATTTTATTACGTCCTTTCCAATTTGGATGTCTGTTATTTCTTTTCTTGCCTAATTGCTCTGGCCAGGACTTTCAGTACTCTGTTGAATAACAGTAGTGAGAATGGCACCCTTATCTTGTTACTGATCTTAGAGGGAGAGCTTTCAACCTTTCATCATTGAGTATGATGTTAGCTGTGGGTTTGTCATATATGGCCTTCATTATGTTGAAAAATGTTCCTTCTATACCCAATTTGTTGAGAGTTTCTACCACGAAAGGATGTTGAATTGTGTCAATTGCTTTTTCTGTATCTATTGAGATGATCGTACGATTTTTCTCCTTCATTTTGTTAACATGAAGTATGATGTTTATTAATTTACATATGTTGAACCATCCTGGTATCCCAGGGATAAACTCCTCTTGATTATGGTGTATAATCCTTTTAATGTGCTGTTGAATTCGGTTTACTGGTATTTTGTTCAAGATTTTTTCATCTACATTCATCAGGGATATTGGCCTGTAATTTTCTTTTCTTGTAGTCTCCTTGTCTAGCTTTGGTATGAAGGTAATGCTGGCTTCATAAAGTGAGACTGACAGCTTTCCCTCTTCTTCAAATTCTAGAAGAGTTTGAGAAGAACCAATGTTAATTCTTCTTTATTTAGTAGAATTCACCCCGTAAGCCATCTAGTCCTGGGGTTGTCTTTGTTGGGAGGTTTTTGATTACTGAGTCAATTTCCTTACTTGCTATTGGGCTGTTCAGATTTTCTATTTTTTCATGATTCAGTAGTGGTAAGTTGTATGTTTCTAGGAATTTATCCATTTCTTCCATTTATCCATTTCCATGCCATTTGTTGCATACAATTGTTCATAGTAGTCTCTTATGATAATCCATATTTCTGTGATATCAGTTGTAATGTCTCCTTTTTCATTTATAACTTTGAGTTGTCTCTCTTTTTTTCATGGTAAGTCTAGCTAGAGGTTTGGCAATTTTGTTTATCTTCAAAAAACAAGTTTTGGGGGCCGGTCCCGTGGTGTACTGGTTAAGTGCCGCACGCTCCATGGCTGGCGGCCTGGGTTCGGATCCCGGGTGCTCACCGATGCACCACATGTCAGGCCACGCTGGGGCAGCATCCCATATAAAGTGGAGGAAGATGGGCATGGATATTAGCCCAGGGCCAGTCTTCCTCAGCAAAAAAAAAAAAAAAAAAAAAGAGGAGGATTGGCATGGATGTTAGCTTAGGGGTGATCTTCCTCACAAAAAAAAAAAACAAAACAAGTTTTAGTTTTGTTGATCTCTATTGGTTTTCTATTCTCTATTTCATTTAATTCTGCTCTGATCTTTATTATCTTCTTCCTTCTGTTAACTTTGGGCTTAGTTTGTTCTTGTTTTTCTAGTTCCTTGAGGTGTAAAGTTAGGTTGTTTACCTGAGATCTTTCTTTTTTCTTAATGTAGGCATTTATCACTATAAACTTCCCTCTTAACACTGCTTTTCCTGCATCTCATCAGTTTTGGCATATTGTGTTCCATTTTTATTTGTTTTAAGATTTTTTATTTCCATTCTGATTTCATCTTTGAGCCCTTAGTTGTTCAGGAGTATATTATTCAATCTCCGTATATTCACGAATCTTCCAGTTTTCTTTCTGTTATTGATTTCTAGTTTCATACCATTGTGGTCAGAAAGGATATTTTGTATTATTTCAATATTTTAAAATTTGTTAAAACTTATTTTATGACCTAACATGGGATCTGTCCTGGAGAATGTTACCTATGAAGAATTTGTATTCTGCTGTTGTTGGATAGAATATCCTGTATATTTCTGTTAGGTCTGTTTGGTCTAAAGTATAGTTCATGTCCAATGTTTCCTTATTGATTTTCTGTCTGGATGATCTATCCATAGTTGAAAATGGGGTATTGTATTCCCCTACTGTTATTGTATTTCTGTCTCTTACCCCTTTCAGATTGATAATATTTGCTTTGTATAGTTAGGTGCTCCTATGTTGGGTGCATATGTATAAACATTATATTCCCTTGATGAATTAATCCCTTTATCATTATATAATTGCCTTTTTTGTCTCTTGTTACAGTTTTTGACCCAAGTCTATTTTTTTTGCTATAAGTATAGTCACCCCTGCTCTCTTTTGGTTTCCATTTGCATGGGATATCTTTTTTCATCCCTTCACTTTCAGCCTATGTGTGTCCTTGAAGCTGAAGTGAGTCTCTTGTAGCGTATAGTTGAATCTTGATTTTTTTTCCATTCAGCCACTCTATGCCTTCTGATTAGAGAATTTAATCCATTTACATTTAAAGTAATTACTGATAGGTAAGGACATTCTATTGCCTTCTTGTTAACTGTGTTCTGGCTGTATGTATTTCCTTTGTTCCTGTGCTCCTCTCTTGTTGTCTTCCTTTATGAATCGATGATTTTCCATAGTGGTATGCTTTGACTCCCTTGTCTTTATCTTGTGTGTATGTACTATGGGTTTTTGGTTTTGTGGTTATGTTAAGGTTTACTTGAAATATCTTATAGATATAACAGTGTATTTTAAACTGATGACAACTTAAATTTGATTGCAATCAAAAACTCTACCCTTTTATGTTTTTTATGTCACAATTTACATCTTTTTATATTGTGTATCCATAAACAAATTATTGTAGCTATAGCTATTTTTAATATTTTTGTTCTTTAACCTTACGCTAGACTTAAGTGGTAACACATCACCTTATTACAGCAGTAGAGTATTCTGAATCTGATTATATATTTATTTTTACCTCTGAGTTGCATATTTTCATGTTTTCATATTAATATATAATATACTAATTAGTATATTTTTGTTTCAGCTTCAAGAATTCTTTTAGCATTTCTTGTAAGGCTGGTCTAGTGGTGATGTACTCCCTCAGTTTTTGTTTGTTTAGGAAAGTCTTTATCTCACCTTCATTTCTGAAGCACAATTTTGCTGGGTAAAGTATTCTTGGCAGTTTTTTTCTTTCAGTACTTTGAATATATCATCCCACTCTCTCCTGATCTGCAAGGTTTCTGCTGAGAAATCCACTGATATCCTTACAGGGATTCCCTTTTTTCTTACTGATTTTAATATTCTTTCTTTGTCTTTGATTTGAGACAGTTTTATTATAATGTGATTGGAGAAGATCATCTTGGAAGAAAATTTTGGGATGACCTATTAGCTTCATGAACTTCGATGTCAAAATCTCTTCCAAGGTTTGGGAAGTTCTCAGCCATTATTTCTTTAGATAAGCTTTCTGCTGCATTCTCACTCTCTTCTCCTTTGGGACTCCAATGATGCTTAGATTGTTTCTCTTAACAGGGTCCCATAAATCCCATAGGCTTTCTTCATTTTTCACTCTTTTTTCTTGGCTCTTCTGATTGGATAATTTCAAATGATCTGTCTTTAAGTTCTTTCTTCTGCTTAGTCCAGTCAGTCTGCTGTTGAAGCTTTATATTGAATTCTTCAGTTGTCATTGTATTCTTTATCTCCAAATTTCGATTTGGTTCTTTTTTGTTTTCTATCTCTTTGTTGAATTTCTCATTTTGTTCTTGTATTTTCCTGATTTCATTAAATTGTTTATTTGTGTTCTCAAGTGGCTCTCTGAGCATCTTTAGAACAATTATTTTGATATGTTTGTCAGGCAATGCCTGGATCTCCATTTCTTTGAGGCCAGTTACCGGAGATTCACAGTATTCCTTTTGGTGGTGATTCTTCATGATCCCTTGTGTAGCTATCCTCACATCTAAAGAAGTTGTCACCTTTTCCATACTTTATGGACTGACCTCAGTAAGGAAAGACCTTCATCCATGGGTGGGGGCACCCTGGAACGTGCTGTGACCCCGGTCTAGTGGTACAGGGCACCAAGTTGGGGGGGGCATGTGGCATGTCTGTGTCCAGAGGGGCATGATGTCTCATCAGCATCAGAGTCCACAACATTGACAACTGCATGGTCCCTGGTGAGTGCTGTGGAGGTCTGCAGTGGCTATAAGGGCTGCTAGGGTTCTCAGCAGCACCTCCAGGTCCAGTGGCTAGGGACCAGGGCAGGCAGTGCTAGTGGCCGGAGCCAGTGGTATGTACACACTCACCTGCAGGTACCTGTGTAATGGCAGAGGCCAGATGCATACACACATATAGTGGCAAGGGCCATGGCTAACAGAAAGGACTGCGGCCAGCTGTAGGTGCACTAGCAGCTGTGAGGACCCTGGCTGTCAGCGTGCACTCCTGTGGCTGCAAGGTCCCAAAATGGGTCTGCGCGCAGCAGTAGAGGCTGGTGACAAGTTGGGCCAGCAGGGTACAGGTACACAGCTGAAGGGGCTAGCTGCAGATGAACCCAGTAGTGCCAACGAGTAACAGGAGTCAGGGCTAGATCCAGGCCAACAAGCAGCTGTCGGGGCCCTGGCTGCCAGCGTGCACTCCTATGGCTGCAGGGTCTTGCCAGAGGCACACAACATTGGAGGTTGGTGACAGGAGTTGGACTAGAGTCATGCAGGTGCACAGCTGGAGAGGCTAGCTACAGGTAAGCCCAGCAGTGCAGGCCAGTGACAGGAGACAGGGCTGGATCTGGGCCCACAGCAGCTCTGGGGGCCTTGGCTGTCAGCACACACTTCCATGGCTGCAGGGTCTCACCACAGATGCACACACGACAGTGGAGGCCCATGACAGGAGTCAGGCTGGTGGTGTGTAGGTACACAGCTGGAGCGGCTGGCCTCAAGCACACACACAGTGGTGAGGTCAGCCACGAGGTCTAGGCTGGCGCCTTGTGCTTGCACAACACAGAGGCTGGGGCTGCTGCCAGTGCAGATCCCAGGCTGGCTGCGGGGTGGGTAATGGGGGAGAGGTAGGGAGGAGCGAGGGACTCAGGCAGCTGGTTCTAGTGTACACAAATACCGGTGGGGTGAAAACCAGTGAAATCTGCAGAGGGTCTATTGGTTTCTTCCGTGGCAAAAGCTGTTGGGGTCCTCTGCAGAGCACATCACTGGGAACTGTGGTCACTCCCCCTGGGTGGCTGATATTGGGATCGTCTGCTCTTCCTCCTTGTTCCCAGCCATCTCTATATGTCTCAGCTTTGCTGGTCTCTGGGTGGGGTGAAACCAAAGTGGGTCCTTTGCGCAGTGTCCTGAAAGGCTGGGGGAGCTGGTCACTCGCCCTGCTCTCCCTTTTTCACAAGGGGAACTCTTTCTAGCTGAGGAGTTTCCTCTTGGTGCCAAGCAGTGCCAGCCTGAGGGATGGGGTGATGCAGGCAAAATGAAGCTGTGCTTCCTCCCCTTTTTATGTGGTTATGCTCAGGTTTTTTGTTCTACTGTGTTGAAGCTTTTAAGTGGACTCCGGAGCTCTCCCAGAGCTGTTTTTGCTCATGGATAGCCATCTAATTGTTGATTTTTGTGGAGGGATGGAGGCTGGCGTCTCCTACTCTGCCATCTTGGTGACACAGGCTTTTTGAAGGAAGGGATCACACAGTATCCCAGCCCCTGTTACCTAACAGATGTTCAGTAAATTAACAGATACAGAAACAAGGAAACCAATCAATGAATATAGAGAGAAGTTCCTACAGAGATTATTTTAAGGCAATAAAAAAGAAGAGCAAAGAAACCACAGAGAAAAACTCTTCCTAATCTTGCCTCTAGTCTGCCCAACTGCTTCCCCTGTTTATCTAAAGCCTTCATTTTTCAGTTGGCTTCTCTGGCAAAAAACTGACACACCTTTGTACACTTCTTATTGCTTCACCAACTCTCCCTGGGACTCAGTGGGCTGCAAAGCTCTTTTTTAACAAATTAGTCCCCAGGTGCTCATGAGAGAAGCCCCCGTTGTCAGATTGCCAGATGGATGGTTTTTCCAGTTTGACAGACGGACCAAGCCCACGCACCACTGCTCCGGCCAGGCTTCTGTTGCATCAAAGCCCCGGAGGACCATAGGCCCTTCTCCTACATGATTGACCAACTATCTCGCCATCTTCATCTTATTTCAAAGGCAAACTGAATCCTCGACTGCAAAGAGCTCCAGACTTGGTAGATTTATGCTCAGTATGTCAAGATCCAGGAACTCATTATGACACAGTAAAACCACAAAAGCATAAATGAAAAGAGAAACCAATGAGCCACATGGCAACAAAGTATATAAAACAGCAGGAACCACACACACTCCAATCCCATTAGGAAAAGAGCAGGTGACTAAAGGGAAAAAACAAACGACTCTGATGCTCTCATGTGGAATGGCTACAGTCTTTCCCTGAGTCGTCATTTATGAAAATAAATTCACTTATTTCCAGCAAACGATGCTAATATATACGTGTGTATGTGTGCGTGTATATATACACAATAAGGCCTGGGCCTCTTTCTCAGTTACTTAGGCTTTGTATTAATTAAGTCCAGGTCAGGGGTTCAGTTCTCCTGTGGCCTGGGTAGTTTCACCAAGGATGACTGAATGTGCAACCCCAGATCACTCTGCTGCCCGAGCTCAGCCTTCCCTCCAAGCCAGCACTGGCCACAGCTATCATAGGTGGACAAGGAACCCTTCCCCAATTTGGAAAAGCAACACAAAACCTTTATGCTTTAAATGTGGTGCGTCGTCAGGCATCAACATCACTTTTTTATTTATGCCATGCTACGGGCTGAATTGTGTCTCTCCCATAATTCATATGTTGAAGCCCTAATACCCAGTACCTCAGAATGTGACTGTATTTGGAGACACAGTCTTTAAAGAGCTAATTAAGTTAAAACCGAGGTCACTAGGATGGGCCCTAATCCAATATGACTGGTATCCTTTTAAGAAGAGGGAATTTGGACACAGACACACACAGGGAAGACAATGTGAAGACACAGGGAGAAGACGGCCATCTTCAAGACAAGGAGAGAGGCCTCAGAAGGAAGCAATCCCACTGACAGTCTCAGACTTCTAGCCTCCAGGACTGCGACACAATAAATTTCTGTCTCACAGACTGAAAGCCCCCTAGTCTGTGATACTTCATTTTTGCAGCCCCAGCAAACCAGTACGTCACCTCTCCTTTAACTAACTTTGCAATTCCAATACATCGTAAGCTCCAAGAGGGCAGGAATTTTCACAAGTTTGCATCACTTCTGTATTTCCAGTGTCTAAAATAATGCCTGGTAAAGAATTAGTACTCAATAAATATTTGTTGAAAAAAAGAATGAAGACTTAGATGACATCAGTCTAAAATACCATTTCTGACTGCTTTTCTCATCCTCTCCTACTCCACTCAAGTCAATCCCAGTTATATTGTTTAAAAAAATGATTCGGAGAATCCAAACCACCAATAACTGCCATGCACCATATTCATTTTTTCCCAGCAGGTGTACAGTCTAATCAGATGTGCACACATTCTCTGAACCTGCTTTCTCTTGGATACACAACTGCTAGTGATGGATTCTGACCTGTTGGGCACAGGAGAAACCATCGTCTTTGTTCAATTTTGCTGTGGCAAATCCATATAACTGAGACAGGTAGCTAGGTAGACATAAGCAAGGGATCATAGCTGGAGACGTTGCTGCACCAATGGAGCATCTTAGCGGCATCCACACATAAGCAGGTGGAATCACAGCTGGAGACATCGCTACATCAAAAAAGTGTCTTGAGATTCCCCTAAAAGGTCAAGAACTCCCCCTCCCAATGTGTGGGTGGAGGAAAAACCATTATTGGCAGATAACCAGATAATGCTAATTCCCTTCTAAACAGCCCCCCAAAAAAAAACTAACCCAAGACTCGGGGCAGATCCGTTCTCTGGCACCGCCCGTTCCTCACTTGGAGTGTATGCGAGCTTTCCTCTAATAAATCTTTGCTTGCTTGCTGTTGCTGTTTTGTCAGTGTCTGAATTCCTCTCTTACACTGACCAAGAACCTGGGCAATCGGACTCGTCAGTGTGATTACATAATGAAGAGTCATCTCCAACGCCCAAGACTAGTGACTGCATAGGAGCCAAGGGATCCTGTCTCAACTCACCCAAAATGCCAGACTGTCCATCAGTCGAGGGAGCTTTCATCAACGGCTGCCTCCATCCCTGCCTCAAACCTAGAGTATCCTCCCATTACACTTAACAAGTATTTATTAAGCACCTACTCAGTGTTTAGCAACATAGAAAGCAAAAGGAAATGGAAGAAATGGATGTAAAAGCATGAGCCCAGCCTTCAATCTTAATGATATGGCGGGAGGCCAACGCTGAGATGCGTGAGGAAACCAAGGAAGCAGGTGGTCTGGAGCCAGCAGGGAACCTGGATTGGAGTCAGGAGACCTGCTGACCATGGGCAAGTCCTCTCCCCTGTGGAGCCTCAGCTCTCTCATCTGCAAAACTGGGAGGGCAAGCAAGGCTTTCTGGAAAGTCTCTTCCAATCTATCAGGCTATGGATTTGAGACCATTAACATAGGCTACCTTGTTGGATTACAAAGATGAGAGACCCAAGCAAGTCACCTCCAGGGAGGGGGTGGATGAAGAAAGTTATTGTCAGATACACGGGGCTGGACGTGAACCTGGAAACCCCAGAAACAAGCAGCCCTGGGGGCTGGTCTCCCTCTCTCTCTCTCCCTCCCCTGCATGGTGCTTCTGATTCTCTGTGATCTGTGTAGATCTCTTTGCCAACATATTTATATTGTTTGTTCACTCATAATTTCATTTTACATGTGGCTTTGGCCGTGACTCTGTCCTAACTCTGCCTCAGCAGATCGCTGGTCAATCCTTCCCGTGTTTAGTAGTTCATATTCCTGAGAAAGCGCATCTGATTTCCCTTGCTCATCTTTTTACACCAGTTCATAATCATAATCCACCATGGCCTGGTGACACTTGTCAGGCCTCACCCCTGGGCCACCTATAAGATGGAGCTGAAGCCCAGGGCACCCTGGCATTAAGCCTGGCAGCTGAGGCGATGGCTGGGCAGCTTCCCTTAGAAGAGGGTGTAGGTGGGTAAGGATCTGGAGGTCAAAGGTCATAATATATGGTACAGTCAACCAAGGCCTAACAAAGGACATTATCTGGAATGTCGGTTGGATTGCCATAAATGATGGCACTTTATCTACTATACCCCTCCTCCCTGAATCCATAATTAGATTGTACCAGGAGCTGTGTGGGTCTTTACCCTCTGACTTAAACCTTCTGGAGATGGGGAAAGAACGAACAGTCAATCCCATGGCCATAAATAATCCTGGGGCTATCCCACTGATGGGTCATGCCTTTATACACAGTGGGGACTGGGATCAGGTAGAAAGCCCCTGGATTACAAATGAGCATCCTGGGCCATTTGTGTGACCTTGAGAAAAATCACTTAACCTTCTGGACCTTGATTTCTCACTTGTAAAATGAGAACAATATCTTCCCTACATCCTTTATAGAATTATAATGAGAAACAAAGGAGGAAACAGATTAAAAATTGCTTTTAAAAGCATAAAGTCCTAAGTACATTTAAATTAAAGAAATTAACAATAACTTTAACTAAATCAGGAAATGTAGTCTATATTTAGGCATAGGAAAAAAAAAGACTAGAAGGAAATAAACAAAAATGATCAATTATCTCTGGTAGATAATGGTAGTTATCTCTGAATGGTGAGATATCTGTGATTTTCATCTCTTCATACTTTCATCAAATTTTCTATAATAAAAGTGTGATAAGGGGCCGCCCGGTGGCGCAGCAGTCAAGTGCGTGCGCTCCACTTCGGTAGCCAGGGGTTCACAGGTTCGGATCGGATCCCGGATGCGCACTGATGCACCACTTGTCAAGCCATGCTGTGGCGGCGTCCGATATAAAGTAGAGGAAGATGGGCATGGATGTTAGCCCAGTGCCAATCCTCCTTGGCAAAAAGAGGAGGATTGGCATCGGATGTTAGCTCAGGACTGGTCTTCCTCATACACACACACACAAAAAAGTGTGATAAGCAGAAAAATATTCTTTAAAAAAGACGTGGGTCAATGAGATGCCACTTCTTTCCCAGGCCACGTTAGTTGCCTTCTGGACATTTTATTGCTCTGTTTCTAAGTGTTTCACTTAGAGGCTGGGCAAAGGAAATAAAAGAAGGTCAGCTTCAAGCCAGTCAATTTCTGCTGCGTGTTAGCACTCCTCTGAAAGGATTCGATAGAAAGACAAGGCTGAAACGTCGTAGCTGATTGAGGCTTAGACAGCAGGCTTGTGCTTCAACTATTTGGGCCGCCCTTGCTCCCTGCCGCTAAGAGTTGACTCTGCCGTGCTGTTTCATCTCGTTCGGGGAACCCATGATGATGTCGTAGTGAAAATTACTTAAAAGAAAAAAATGTTCTCTGATCCTCAAGTAAGGAGGTACAACGCGGAATTTGTTCATACGTGATTTATAAAGGGGTACTGCATACCCAGACCCAGTATTTCAGCAGTGGTCATCTGACTGTAATGGTAACAAAAATACACAATTTCGTCCCTGAACTAAATATTTCTTGAGTCCCTACCCTGTGCCAGATTCCGTGCTGAACAGAATATGATGGTGACAAAGACAGACCCAGTCCCCCAGCACCTAAGACAGCGCCTGGGCATACAGGAGGCTCCCCATCAACAGGCGCTGAACGAATACACGAGCATCTTCTGCCTCTACGGCTGTCCTCTCGCCCACAAACGTGGGCAGGGCTGTCCCTGAAGGGCTTCAGAACTCAGGGTCGCCCTGAGGGAAAGGGACTGGTAACCAGGGGTGAGCCAACTGTCTGCCCCTTTCACCAAACCCACTCTCTCAAAAAATAGAGGGAAAAAACATTATTTATCCCTTTGGAATCAAATTAAAATAAAAAATAAAGGAGAGGGGAGGCTAGCCCAGTTGCGTAGCAGTTAAGTTCCCGCACTCTCTGCTTGGGCTGCCTGGGGTTCACAGTTTGGATCCCGCGCGCAGACCTACGCACTGCTCATCAAGCCATGCTGTGGCGGCGTCCTACATACAAAACAGAGGAGGATGGGCATGGATGTTAGCTCGGAGCTAATTTTCCTCAGCAAAAAGAGGAAGATTGGCAATGGATGTTAGCTCAGTGCCAGTCTTCCTCACAAAAAAATAATAAAATTAAAAAAATAAAGGAGAGGAAGAAATGTCTAAAAAGCTAAACTGAGCACCAAAGATAGACAGACTATTAGATGAGACTAAGGAATCACCCTTAAATTTTTTTTGGAGTGACAATGTTATTGTGCTTATGTGGGTTTTTTTTGAGTTCTTATTGTATACTGAAGCATTTAAGGATGATATAACATAAATCCGGA
Organism: Diceros bicornis minor; assembly: GCF_020826845.1. Lineage (NCBI taxonomy): Eukaryota > Metazoa > Chordata > Mammalia > Perissodactyla > Rhinocerotidae > Diceros > Diceros bicornis. The sequence goes on along the minus strand of NC_080749.1, from coordinate 21,850,932 downwards.
ATTCGCTTTAAAATAATCTGGGGGGCAATGGAAAATCGGGGATCTAGGACACAAGAGCTATAAGATCAGTGAGACTGGCTACATGTTGATAACTGTGGAAGCCAGGTGACAGGGACACCAGTGGTTCTCAGACTTGTCTGTAATACATGGGAACCAGCCAGGGAGCTTCACAAATACTGATGCTTGCGTTCCAACCCCAGAGGCTCTGAGATAAATGGTCTGGGGGGGTACCTCAGTGCTGGGATTTTTACAAGATCCCAAGTGATTCTAATAAGCAGGAACCGCTGGTTACACTATTCTCTATACTTCTGAGTACATTTGATAATTTGCAGAATAGAAGTGTTTTTTTAATGCAATGGGGACAAAATGTAGGTAAGCATATGAGGAGGAGCAAGGGGCAGCCCTGTGCCCCCTTGTCTGAGGATGGAGGACTCGCTGGTCCACCTCTCAGTTCTTTAGTCCCAGGCCCCCTCTGCCTGCAGCTGTCTCACCATCTTTTGGGTCCTGACACAGGGTGGGGCCCACGTAATATGGCACAACCACATCGACCCACAATCACCTACAAATGGCTCCAGCCCCTAAAAGGAAGAAACCTGAGGGTGGTTGTTCCCCTGAGTTTGGGAGTCTGGACCTCACCGTGCAGCCTCCTCTCCTCCTCTTGGAGTAGCTCCCTCTCCTCCTTTGCCACCCCCACACCATTCCCCCTCTGCTCCTTCTTTTGTGAGAGTGAATTAGCCACTTTCTTCTCCAGCCAGGAACAGGAGGCCAGGGCTTCCTAACAGCCCCATGACTGAGATTAATCATCCTCGGCTGGACAGATGTTTTTTACCTACCCATTTTCAGCAGGACCTGCAAAGCCCTCTCACTTGGCTGCCCACAGACCCCCACGGACAGGCCCATCTTATGGGATAATGCTTCATTTTAACCAGCATCTCTCAATAGTAGGTTTCATGTACTCAGCTGTGCTCACGGTGGGATGTGATTTTCCTTCATGAAAATGCTATTATTATAGAACTCCAGGCTCACTATCCTCCCAACAACAGACCTCTATTATTTGTGAGGAAATGGCACCTTGGAGGGGAATTTGCATGTGGTTCTCTAAAATGAGCCATGCATGGCTGACAATCAAAGGCCTGCATACAGACTTCAGCCAGACCCTCACCGGGCCCCTAGCTACCACCACAACTTCACTCTGAATGTGAGAAGGAAACAGGAAAACCCAGCGGACTGAATCCTGACTTGACATCTGTGGCTCCATCTAAAGAGTGTTCTCTTTCCTTCATTCTTCTTTAGTAAAGCCTTTCTTAGATGCCTGTCACTGTGGGGGGAGCAGCCTGTGAGGCCATCTCAGCCCCCAAGAAACAAAAGGAAATAGCAAGTATCAAGTATCCACTATGTGCCACTGTCCCAGACACTTTATAGCAGAGCTTGCACACTCCAATGCCCATGGGGTCAGGGATGGAAAGTGAACAAGGGAACCAAGTTGAGTTGGGCAGGCAAGAGGGTATGGTGGGGACTGTGGTACACACTCTATCTGAAGAAGGCAGCCACTACTTAGTTTCAGACCATTGTTTCATGCAGAAATATTGGCTCACTGTAGACAAATCTATATTTTTCCAGAGGAGCCAGAAACCTGGAATTCCAGGTGAAATCTCTCCATTTTTAAATGGTGTAAAAATGTCAATTTTTAGGAAAAAATGGTGGCAAATACTGTACATTTCAAACTACAAGTGTGTTTGGGCTGGACTCGCCTGGATTCAAGTCTACTATGTCTGCTTGATGTATCAGTCTCTCTCCCCCTCCTTCCCTGAACACACCTGAGTGAGTCCCCTGGCCCCAGGGCATTCCACCCAAACTTCCCTTAGCACGTTTCTCCTACTGCGCTGAAAATATTCATGGACATATCGGTCACCCCACTGGACTGTGGGGAACCAAGTTTCATTGTCTTGGCACCCTCAGAACCTAGCTTGCGCCTGGCATCCTGAATGTATGTTTGTTAAATGACTAAAAGAAGGAATCCACATTTCATTTACGCCTCACCACAACCCGCCGATGCTGGTGTTCTTACACCCATCACACAGAGGGGGAAACTGAGCCTTAGACAGGACCGGGGACTTGCCCCAAACCCCCAATTCCCACCCACGTCTGTCTAACCCCAAGCCTGCGCTCTTTGGGCTGCCCCACACTGCCTCCTCTCATGTCATTTTTCTGCTCACGTGCAAACATTTTGTAGCTCCTGAAAGCCATAGTCCTCACTTGAGACACAAACAGCACATTAACATCATGTCAAAAGTCCTCCCGTTTTCATGTCAATGTGTCACCAAACCACTCGCTGAGTTATTTACTGTGGTGAACTGTGACCCCTTGCTAGGTCAAGGCCTGAAGTGGGTCAGCAAATCAATATTTTTAAGATGCCCATTAAATATCCAACAGCTGCGCGCGTTAAGTGGCGTCAACCTCCCCCCCATCACTTACGAGTTTTCAGACAACGCAGAACATCTCCTATTCTGCCTCGGGCCTTTTAATTATTTGAAAGAAAGTATCACCAAAATATTGCTCTCCCTCTGAAAAAACAGAACAGCTTGTGAACATTATTCCTCGACACACGTGCACACACTCAGAGCGCCGCCTTCCTGGGAGAGAGGCTCCGGAGCCCCAGGGGAAGGGGCTGTGGCCACTCCACCCACGGGGGAGGGCGGGGAGTGGGAGCTGCTCTCCTTCCCCTGAGAACAAATGCACGCCTGCTCCGGGGAAACTTCCGTTCTAAGCTGGGCATCGACGGGAACCCTACAGCCTCCTCCAGGCGCCCCCAAACCATGCAAAAAGCGCGGGGTCCCTCACAAACCTTTAGCGAACCGCCCGGGAGCTCCAGCCCGCCGCCGGCTGCGCGCGCCCCCGGCTGCTCAAATTCAAGTGCCTGGCCTGCCACCTTGTGGACACTACAAGGAAAACACCCCGGTGAGCCGGCTCCAAATGCCCTCTGCCCAGACGATCCCTCTCCGCTGAGCGCGGGCAGCGAGAGAGAGGAATACAGATGAGAAGCAGATTAATTCGGCAAAATCAAAGACAACCCATGAGGAGGATTTGGGGATCATTTTTTTCTCCATATAATTAAGGCTTTATATTAGCGGTGGGGCAACCTTTAAATGCCCTAAGTCCAAACCACAGGCGCATCCTTAAAGACGGTGTGGTCCAACGGTTCTAAAAGTTTGGTGGATGTCAGAATCTAGAGATTTTTTTTAAATCTCTAGATTCTGGATCCGGGAACGTAAATTCCCGGCCCACTCCAATCTATTTACTCAGAATCTAGGTACAGCATCCTCCTTTATATATATTTTTTTATTGTGGTAAAAAACACATAACATAAAATGTACCTTCTTAACCGTTTTTAAGTGTATTTACACTGCCATGAAACAGATCTCCAGAACTTTTTCATCTTGTAAAACTTCAACTGTTCTCTTCAACAACCCCGCTGTCCCCACCCCCAGCCCCTGGTAACCACCATTCTATTTTCTGTCTCCAGGAATTTGACTACTCTAGATACCTTGTGTAAGTGGAATCATGCAGTATTTGTTGTTTTGTGACTGGCTTGTGTCACTTAGCATAATGTCGTCAGGGTTCACCCATGTTGTAGCATGTGACAGCATCACCTTGCTTTTTCAGACTGAATCATGTTCCGTTGTGTGGATATACCACATTGTGTTTATCCATTCATCTGTCAATGGACACTTAGGTTGCTCCTACCTTTGGGCTAGTGATAACAATGCTGCTATGAACGTGGTGTGCAAAACGTCTCTTGGAAACCCTGCTTCCAATTCTTTGGGATATTTACTGGGCAGTGGGATTGCTGGACCATACGGTAGTTCTATTTGGCACTTTTAGTTTTCACAGGTCCCCTGGGTGATTCAGATCCACAACAGAACCGCTGATGTGGTCCCACCCCTTCCCCGCACAGGGTGGAAGACCAGGGTGGGGGGAGGGGGGAGGGCACGTGAGGACGCCATTGATGAGGCTTTGCTCCTTCCTCTATCTAAGGAGAAAACTTTGAGCTCTGTGTAGTTCCAGTTACTCAACCTGCATAAAGCCTGGAAGAAACAGACAATAAATAAGGAAACAAAGCAATTTCAAACAGTGATTAGTGTCATAAAGAAAACAAGCCAGGTTCAGTGACAGAATGACTCAGAGTTGGGGCTCCTATAACAACACTAACACTTATGTAGCACTGACCGTGCCCCAGACACCGTCCTAAGGCCTTCACTTACATTATCTTGTATAAGCTGCACAACAACCTTATGATATAAGGATATCATGAGCCTCGTTTACAGCTGAGCAAAATGAGGCACAGAGCAGTTAAGTGCTTGCTGAATATTATACAGCCAGGCACACGACAGACTCAAGAATGGAAGGCAGGCTCCTGAGTTCCTGCTTAGGGCAGGCCACATCTGAGCTGAGACCTGAATGGCAAGGAGGAGTCAGCCAAGCACAGTTCTGGGACAGAGTATTCCCAGGCAGCAAATGCAAAGAGTCAGAAACCAGCTTCCAGAAACTGAAAGAAGACCAGAATGGCTGAAACAGCAGGTGGAGTCAGAGGAAAAGAGAAGAGCACATGGGAAGGCAGGGTCAGATCATAAAAGATCTCATCAGCAAGAATGAGGAGGTTGGATTTTATTCTATGCTTAAACTAGAAAGTTTAAGCAGGGGAGAGACTTCAGCTTCTTCTTTCCTCCTGATAGCCTTCCTCAGTGATGTATATTAAATATGGTTTCAACAAGAAACTAAAGTCTGGTGGGCACCCTCAGGGTCCAAGTCTCCAAGTTTCTGTATCCTTGGACATGTTTCGCTAATAGTCCATGCACACTTAGAATCTCTGAGGCTAGAGCATCATATCCATTTCTCTACTCATGAGCATCTTCACACCGAGGTCAGCTCTCCTCAGCAGCCGTTACTTAGCTGATGACCTCTGTCCACATTAACTGCAGACTCGGTAATTTGCTTTTACCTCACTACACTGCCATCACACCTCATGGCCTGGGAACAGCACTTGTTCATTCAGGAGTTCTGACTTCCCACCACCAGGGATAAGATTTCTTGCCCCCACTTAGGGAAACCCGTGAAGCCCTGTAATTGCTGTGGGGGGTCGATGAGCGTGAATTAGAAACTGCAGCCCGGCTAAGGCGAGAAGCAGCAGCAACCAAAGAAATAGAAGCATTGGTATTTTTACCGTGAAATATCACTTACATCTGCATAAACTGGAGAAGATTAAAAGAGCTCTTTTACATGAAGTGTTTGCCCTGCTCAGAGGCATTGCCATTACAGTGAGGAGGGTGGACCTGTCAGAACTGCTCATCCCTGAAGCCTTCATGCGCAACCGTCTCCGCCTCCTCTCTTGACCAATTCACCTCCTCACAGAAAGGTCTAAATCTTGTGCTCTACTGAACACAGTGCAGGGCCCCTTCCCAGCGGAGCTCTGATTTCCTTGTAGGGACTTCCCTCTGCCCCCTACTGGATGCAGTCCTGGTGGGACAATAAACCCAGGAGCCCGCCCTCCCATAGTGGGAGCTGGAGGGTCCCACTGCTCTGTCCTTCCTCTCACCAACTTGGTACAGGCTGGTCATGTGACCTTGCCTCAGAGGGGTCATGTGACCTTGGCTCAGCCAATCAAATCCTTGCTTCTGGGAGATGTTGAATCTTGGCAGAGTGACACAAGGACTGGCGAGAAATTAGGATGCCCTGATGAGATCAATGAGCAGAGCCTGCTACCAAGACCTTCCAGAGCAATCTGATGCCCACCTACTGCTCCAGGCCTAGTTCTTCAGTCCTCACTTCAATCTTATGAGCAACCTTATAACCTTCTTAAAGGATAATTCGTCCCTTTATGCTAAAATTAGCCAATGTTTCTGTTACTTGCAATTTAAAAACCCAACCAGATACAATGAACATTCAGGGATCACAGTTAGGTATCAATAAGCACCTAACAGCTACAAGGAGTTATAGGCATCTGCTATCCAAAAATAAAATAGCAAAAAAAAAAAGGGGGGGAGTTATTTTTCTCTTACATTGAAAAAGTCCAGAGGTGGGTCCTCCAGGGCTGGTGTGGTGGCTCCATGATGTTCCCAGTGGTCCAGCCTCCTCCTGTGTTTCTGCTCCACGGTCTTTAGCTCATGCTTCCATCTACAAGGTCTCCTTGTGATCACAGATTGTCACTGCGGCTCTAAACCATCCCAGCCATGTTCCAGGCAGGAAGGAGGGGCTGCGAAGAGGGAAGGGTCTCCTGCCAGCCGAGTGAGTCCCCTTGAAAGAAGTCTGCTGGAGGTGACTTCTACCCCCACCTCACTGACTACCCCAACCTCAAGGAAAGTCGGCAAATGAAGGTTTATTTAAAAAACTTAGGCAAATTGCTATACCCAAATGTATAGGAGCCCCATCCTTCAAAAGGAGAGAACAGATATTGGGTAGGCAGCTGGCAATCTCTTTCACACATTTCTTTCTTGACAATTGCTGAAGCTTCAGAAAGTATTCTGAGGACGCTCACCTACCTTTCCTCAACCTTTCTTGATCAAGCCCATCTTAAAAGATCCCCTAGTCTTAACTCTGGTTACGCGGAAAACTACAGGAAACTTTCCACCTCCACCACATTTTATTGAATGACTTTGAACAAGACACTTGATTCTTCAGAAACTTAGTTGCCTCAAATGTAAAACCCACCTCAGTCAAGGAGGACTGGTCCAGATAACAGCTTCAAAGGGGATATGAACGTAACATTTCCCATAGTTGGTGTGTCCAACAGCCCTGGGAAGAGCCCCAAAGTAAGAGATGCACTGGTCATAGAGTGAATAGGACTTTTCAAATTCTCCTCAGCCTTCACCCCCAGGAAGAGTTTGAATTGTGCCTGGAGCTCAGGCTGGAGTCTGTCTGCCTAGATTTCCTTAGAAACTCTGGAGGGAAAGCTACTAGGATCCAAAGCCGGGGGTGAAGTCACCTGAGGCGGCTGGGGAGGAAAGGGGAAATTTTTAGGGCAAAAACATGTCTTTGTTGCTGTCGGAAGACAATTCTCCATGCATCTCTTGGGTTTCTGCACATATTGGAAACAGAGGCACTGAATGCTTTTGTTCCAGACTACTTCTTCCAGGATATCAGTACAGAGAACAGCCTTGGAAGATAGAGATAGTATCTCTTTCTAGGGCAGAGCACAAGTTTGCTTACTGCCCATATAATAAAGATAATGTCTCCCTCCAGAGCTAAGGGCAGGTGTGTTTACTGCCCACTATAGAAGATTCAGGTTCTCTAAGATGAGGGTGCCTCTCCTGTCACACAATCCACAGCGTGTATAGGCATCACCTGGCCCTTTTCATATCACCCTGTGGAATGGGGTTCAAGGAACTGGCGTAAATGCTGATACTCTAACTACTGCTATTGTGGGAAGTAGTAAAGTTCTTTGTCTCTGAACCAGGAGTCCAGCAGCATCCATGAACCTGCGGCTGACCACGGGTTGTCTTGCAAGTTGAAGCAGAGTAAAATCCCAGACCCTTACAGTCTTAACTTTCCTCTTCATCATCTCCCCAGCCCCAGCTTTCCTACCTACCTCCCAAATGCAGACACTGGGTCCTTAGCTCCCAATCATCCCCCAGAAAGTAGAAATTATTATTTTTTTATTTTTATTTATTTATTTATTTTTGGCGAGGAAGACTGGCCATGAGTTAACATCCGTTGCCAAGCTTCCTCTTTTTGCTGAGGAAGATTGTCCCTGGACTAACATCTGTGCCCATCTTCCTCTACTTTGTATATGGGATGCCGCCACAACATGGCTTGCCGAGTGGTGCCTAGGTCCATGCCCAGGATCTGAACCTGCAAACCCTCGGCCGCCAAAGCAGAGCATGTGAACTTAACCACTACACCACTGGGCTGGCCCCAAAATAGAAATATTTTTAATACTTTCATCTAAATCAGAGAAATCTCAGAATAATTCTCTGTCTATTTTTAAGAACTCTTTAGGTGCAGAAATGATCCCTCCAGGCACTTAGTTCCCTGTGATGATTAGGCCCTTGGCGTGACATGGTTAAAGAATACTAGCCCGTGGTGATGGACGTTTCTCATGGGACTAAACCACAGAAGGCACAACAAAAGAGATTGTGTGTCAAAGCCAAAGGTCCTCAGAAGAGACCTAAGAGCAATGGAGGATGTGTATTTATCTCCAACTTTCATCTTCCAATATTATCAGTCCAAACTGCTGATGGCTGATTTTCTTTTTTTTTTTTTTTTTTAAGAATTGGAAAGTTAGAGGAATGGGACTGTAAACAACAGGCTAAGCTGATGGTGAGTGCAACGGTCCACGATGTTTGACTTTTCAATACTAAAAACCTTCAGTCACCCCAAATGCACACAAAGAATGGTCAGATAAGAAATAATCTATCTTGGTTGTGGCCAGCAATCTGTTGTCATCTGCTGGGGCCACAGCAGAAGTCAAACACTGAACACTAATAAAAAAGATAGTAATCGACTCTGCCGATTCTATTTATTTCCGAGCCATCCATGCCACAGGTACATAGGAAATTCAGCCCTCAGAGAGCAAGAGCTTGCATGTTTCAGCTGCCAAACTCAGCATGACCCTTCTTTTCCTTGTGTGAGAAGTCTGCAGCCAAAGGCAACTTTCTCAAATTCCATTCTCCTCAAAGAAGCAATGAAAGACTCTATTTGCTTGAGCATATCCACTTTGGCAAACAGCCTCCTGCTTTTTCTAAGAGAAGGTTTCTGCCACAGAATCACCAAATGTTAGAGCTGAATGGGACCTTGGAAACCTCCTTGCTCAAACTCTCATTTTCATATGAAGAAGTAAAGCTCCTAGGGGGCTAGTGATCACCTGGAGCATACAGCACTGTCTGTGTCCCCAGCCATGGCTTTTCCTACAACACCCACTGCCTCAGGGCCTTTGCACTTGCTGTTCCCTCTGCCTAGAATGCTCTTCCCAAGCCATAGTTGCATGTCATATTCCTTCACCTCCTCCAAGTCTTGATTTAAATGTCTGGGTGAGCCCTTACCTGCCTATCCTATTTTTAAATTCTAACCCTTCACTTGCTATCCCCTTCTCAGTTGTATTTCCCTCATAAAACATCACCCTCCAACATACTCTATAATTTACTTGTTTATTGTCTGTCTTCCCACACTAGAATGTCATCTCCTTGCAGTCCGGGATTTTTGTGAGTTTGGCTAGACATCATAGGCATTCAATTAATGTTTATTGGCAAAATAAAGAAGCTGGCTCAATGAACCTTCATTTAGAGGTCACAAATCCAAATTCCTACAGGGAACAGGCAAGAAATGTCAAGGGTGGGGTTGGGACTACGGCAAAGCAGGGAGCTCACGCCACCATCGAAAGAGGACAGCACGACTTAGCACCAGCCGCTCATTGCCGCAGGACACTGTCGCTTCAATTTCAATTTTTCAGGAGAAACCTGAAATTGGAATTTGGGGATGAGGAGATGAAATCTACTGGTTTTTACATATGAGAAAAAATTAATTTTAATCGAGTAATGAGCATACTGTTCAAACTGAGCAAACTGTTCAAATGACAACAGTTTGTGACTTCACCTTGACCCAAACTGGAAAATGGCTACAGTGGAGGGGACGGGGGAGGAGGGGCGCACCAGAGAGTTCCCTCTTCTTCTTCTCTGTGTCCCTGCAGAGCCGAGAGAGAGGAACAGACTGCTAGGGTTTTACCTCACCTAAAAAGCCAGGAGATTCATTGAAGAGCTGGTTCGGGGGAGTTCGGAATAGACTATGGCACACCAGAACTTCCCCAAATATAATAGAAAGTCTCGCTCTCAGAAGGAAGAAACTCAAGAAGTTCCTCAATATGCATTTTTTGAAAACCGCTCTGTCCCCACACAGCCTTGGCTGAGTCTCGATTAAATGTTAATGGTTTGCTTTGACAGTTTCCCAAGGAAATAGAAGAGTGCAAAGCTTTGCCTCAGTGGACAAAGGGCATTCCCAGTCACCAGGGAAGAATCAGCCAGATCAGCCTGGAGCTCCCCCACGTTCCTCCAGACCCTGTGGAAGCTTCTCTAATGGAGAACGGGCTCCAAGGGCTTCCCTGGGTCAGTCAGAGCCGAGTAAGGAGGCCACAGCCCGGTGCACTCAGGACCAGCAGGGACATTCACTGGTGCCCCCTCCGTTCCGATTCCTCCTCCCCCTACTTCATCCTCAACTCAGACTCCAGCCAATCACTTCGTTAGCCTGGAAGGGTAAGTGCACCCCAGGGGGTCTAGAAACCTCTCCAAGGAATTCGCAGCCGTGGATAATTTCAGGAAATCAAACTTCAGATTTCCTGCTCCCATCGCCACTCTTCCTAACACTGACCTCCCTGTGGCCGCTTCTAAGTAGAGGCTTCTTGCCGCTCTGTTGGGCCCCCTCTGCCACGTCCCTGCTTACAGGCATCTATGGCTCACTAGGAATGCCAGGCTCTCAGCCAGGCTAGGTCTCCCCATGGGACTTGACCCAGGTGTTCATGAGTCCAGACCCTAAACAAAGGTGTGGCATGTAGGTGTCCCAGCAAGTCTCCTGGCGGGGCTGCTCGTCTCTCCCAGTAGTAAACATGTTCTGTTCAGGGCAAACTGTGGCATTGAAGACAAGGTATTTTGGCTGTGTTAGAAAGTTCTGAATTCAGATATTCAGAACATCTACTTAGTGTCCTCTCCTCTTCTATCCCCAACTTGCATCAAAGAAAATAAGGCTCCTGAGCCCGGGAGCAGAGCAAAGAATGGGCACAGGCCTCATGTTCCCAGGCAGCAGACGCCCAGCAAGGCTCCAGGTCCCACATATCCCTCTTTCTTTCTTTCTCAGAATTGGAACCAGAAGTGAGGGAGCTGTCACAGAGGTGTCTGCTTGAACTGGAAACACAGTCGGATGTTTTCTGATGGGAAACACACAGACTTGGCTGATGAGCTGGGCCGTGGTGGACACTCCCGTAAATTAAATTCTATAACTCTGCAGTCTCAGGTAAATACATGCAAAGCTTTTGCATTTGATAAAAAACGTTGCATTGGCAAAAGTATGTTGCAGTGATCAATATTTTTATTTTTTCAATCATTTACAAGTATGTCAGGTAGAAGGTAATGCCTTTAGGTGAAAAGATAAGTATAATTAATAGTAATTTGATAAAGAGTAATAAACACTTTTCAGTGTAATTCCAAGAAATCAAGAGAGTGAATAAGTCTAACAACTGGATAACAAATGTTCTGCAGTTCAGGCTGTTTCCAATTCTTTGCTTTTAATAAAATTGAAAGAGGACCTAACTGAGTTGTCAAATGATATATCATTATTAAAATAAATTTTGTGATATATCACTACGTGATTGTTGTCATATAACCACGAAAGAATCCAAACTGGGGTAATAAATCTCCTTCCATAACTATTTATTTTTATGTGAATTTTTTATTTGCATCTATAAAAAATAGAAATAGAATTGATGGTGTACCCTGTGTTTTTCTAGCAATAAGTCATATTCATCCTTGAATACACGAACTATTTGTTAAAGCTTCAGTCATGTCACTTAGAAGACATATTTCCAAAACTTTTTTTACATTTTATAGCTTATATCAAAATTGTAATATTATTATGATGTTATGGTCAATAGCATACTAACAGTATATTTGTATACTAATAATAATTATAACATCTCAAGCAAGAAGAATTTTTTAATACTTAGAGTTTTATCACAGAATAAAGGAAGAATTCAATTTTAATCTGTGGACTTTTTTGTTTTAGAAGGACATATGAGGATGATCAATAAAAACTTTCAAGCATAAACAATTATACATTAGGATAAGATTTTGTGGGGTAAGAGAATATATGTATAAATTCAAGGAAAGAAAGTATAAAGATGTAAAGTGTTCAAATGCTAAAGAAAAGCTTGTTTATGTATTTAGAAATAGATAATGATGAGTATCAAAGTCTTATAGTATTTAGATTCCATTCGATAAATTTAAAAGAATACCGTAAGAGATTTATTTTTAAATGTCAATATTTAGAACATATCAGAAGTTACATACTTTACACTATGTTAGTCTTCTCAGGTGTGGTGATGGTATTTATCATCTTATGATAGAAGACTGTCCTTATTTTTAATAGATGTACCGGCTGTCATGATTTTCCTCCATATTCATATATCAACTGGGCTATTTTAATTTAATGTTTTTATTTCAGTTGACTCCTTTTCTTATACTTAAATTGATTAACTTTCAAAGAAAATGTTATGTCATTAGCACAAATAGAAAATCAGCATTACTTGTCACAAAGAGAAAATAAACATCAATAAATAAAATGAAAACAAGATGATGTTTTAAATTTCTAGCTAGATTCTGTCACTTATACAATGAATCTAAGCCAGAAACCTACTATCTCTTATTTAAAAAAGGGCAGGGTTGGGGGCCGGCCCCGTGGCTTAGTGGTTAAGTGCACGCGCTCCGCTACTGGCGGCCCGGGTTCGGATCCCAGGCGCGCACCGACGCACCACTTGTCCGGCCATGCTGAGGCCGCGTCCCACATACAGCAACTAGAAGGATGTGCAACTATGACATACAACTATCTACTGGGGCTTTGGGGGGAAAAGGGGGAAAAAAAAGGGCAGGGTTGGGCTGGAGAAAGCAGTTTAGGGGGTGGTGGAAGCATTAAAGTAACTCTAGATCCAAATTGACTTTGTTTTTTCTCTCAGGTGAGGGTGAAAAGAGACAATTAAAATGGAGTGTTTTACATGCAAAGTGGGTGAGGGACAGGATGCTAGGAGAAGACACCGGAGTGGTGGTCTCAAAAAAGGCTCAGAAGACTATCCCAGGTAGAGGGGACATCAAAACAGCGGTCTACAGATGAAAGAAAACAAAGCACGGCTGAGGAACTGAAGGTTCAGTATGACTTGGGTTGACGATACCTCCCGCTTTTCTTGGGAGAGTTCTAGTTTTCTCTCATCGTCCCAGAGAAATTATTAACAGCACCCTCTTTCATTCTCAAGTGTATTCTGATCTGGACAATCAACTTTACGTCTCCCTAAGGATGACCAAAATGAGTAGAGTAAGAAGAGAAGAGGCAAGAAAGGAGGCTGAAGAGTGGGCAGGGCCAAGTGAATCCCAAGGGCAACAGGAAACCCTAAAGTGCTCAAGCCGGGGAGCACCGTGAGGAGGTTGCATTTGAGAAACACAAGGTGTGGCCAGTGGCCTGGAGGGTAGAAGACTGGGTGGAAGTGAGCAGGGGAGCAACAGAGGGAAAGAAGAGAAATGATCTGATGCAAATGATTTTTAGGAGGTATATCCACGAGGGTGTGGTAATTGATTGTGGGCATCAGGTCAGGAGTAGTGGAACAGGGGGAGTCAAGGATGATAACCAGGTTTGGGCTTGAGCAACTGTTTGAATGGTGGTACCACTCACTGAAACAAGATGCAAGGAAAGGAGCAAGTTTATGGGAGAGCTAAGTGTCACGTGGGTCAGATTGAGTGTGAGGTGCCTAGTGGACATCCAAGTGGATATGTGTCAAAACACCTACATGTACAGTGACAGATCGGGATCTGTCAGCATTAAATAAGAGCTCCTTATCACACACACACACCCCACGGTGATATACACACATACGCAATTGAGGAACTACCATCCCTAAAAAGACCACTACGACAGTGAATGTCAGCTATAGGTGGTGCATTCAGAACCTCTGCAGTGGCATGTTAGTGTGAAGAAGCCTCTCTCTTGGCAGGTGACTTTGGCAGCCCTCCCTCTGAGAATCAGTGATGCCAAGGGGAGTGGAAGCCAAGCCTGTAGATGGAATTGTTTAGGAAGAATAGAGGCCTAGGGCAGAAATGGGAGAAGTCTCAGCATATAAATGTAGGTTGGAAGAATGTAAACCAGCAAAAGAGAGTGAGAAGGAGCAGCCAGAGATGCAGGGGAAAGCCAAGAGAGAGTGGTGTTCCTCAATTAAGAAAGAGAGAATGCTTTAAGAAGAAGGAAGGGGTCAAGATGGTCCCAAACAGTGACAAATGGTGCTGAGAAGTCATGGTGACAATCAAGAGGTGTCCACTGGACCTGACAACAAGGAGGTCACTATGGCCTTTGGTTGGGCAGCTTCTGGGCAGTTGAGGGGTAAAAGCCAGATTATAGTGGATTGAGGAATGGGTAGAAGTGAGAAAGAGCCCTCTCCATCAAGACATTTGCCTGTGACCAAAACAAGAGAAATGATGTGACTCCCAATCAGCCATGTAGATTTTTTAGTGCCAAGAATGTGGCTCAGGGAAAGGGAGTGGGAATTGCACGTTTTCCACCCAGCCAATATCGGCCCATCACTGGGCTCCCTGGGCTGGGGTACCACATGCAGGGCCACACCACCTCTGTGCCGCACGCCCAGCCAGGCAAAGCATATTCACATCTGAATGTGGGTCTGGTCTATTGAGCCCCAGGAACCGCCTCCATATATAAGACAGAACTGTATCTCCTGCACCTTCACAATTTCAACAATAGCATCAACTATTACTATTACAACTAGACTTTAAGGAATATGTAGTTTACTCTTTAACAACATTGTGTACTTTATTCTTTAAAAATAATCATATACCATAAACACAATTATCTGCATCTTATAATTGAGGAAAGTAAGGATCAGGGAGTTTAATGTACTTGTTCCAGGCTACATCACACAGCTAGTGGGCGGCAGAGCCAGAATTCAAGCTCACATTTGCCTGATCCTGCTGGAACACCTTTGCTCCCCACAAGGCTTGCTAAACAGGAGCATCTTAATCAAAATCTCCAAGGCCTCAGGGCGCTAAAACAGGGCAAAGTGTGCATCTCACTACATCTTTGAGGGAGAGAGAGTGGTATAGAGGCTTGACCCCATTCCGGAGTCAGAAGAACGAAGTTCAAGTTCTGACCTGCGGTAACTAATTCCCATAACCTGGACCTGTTTCCTCATGCATAAAAGGGAGGATGAGTGCTGACTAGATCAGGGGTCTCCAACTTTGATCATGTACTTCATCAATTAAAAAAATGAGTACAGACTGCCAATCTATATGCATTTATTTATCCTTTCATTTAAAAGGCATAAATATGTTCTTTAATGAAGAAATATTGCATATATTATTAAAAGGCATACAAATAAGATTCTTAAAAGGATAGGATAAACATGAAATAAGGACTATTTAATGTCCTATTGATTGCGATAGCTTGATACTATCATCAGTTAATACCTCAAGGCACAAAATGAATTGGGGTAAGATTGGTTTATCATAATAATAGTAGATGACAATCTGTAGATCAAATATCTTGATAATTTCAAGACATTTTTGGCTGATTTCTTACCAGGTTTGATGGAACTGTCTTCGTTTTTCCCTCATGATGGTGGTTGATGGAGAGGTGGCAGGGCTGCCGCATTCCTGTGGTCCACTCGTGTTTGCATTAGAGGTGTTAGTTTCAAATGGTAGTGTCTTTGCAGAGTATCCATTTGGTGAGGGGTAGTTTCATTTAAACAGGGAAATAGAATTTGTAAATCTACCTATGTAGGCACATGTATTAGTTTCCTTTGACTACCACAAACTAGGTGGCTTAAAACAACATAAATTTATTCTCTCACAGTTCTGGAGGCTAGAAGTCTGAAATCAAGGTGTCAGCAGGGCCACACTCCCTCTGAAACCTGAAGGGGAGAATCCTTCCTTACCTCTTCCAACGTCTGGTGTTTCTGGCAATCCTTGGCTTTCCCTGGCTTGATGATGCTTCATTCCAAAGTATACCCCCATTGTCACATGGCTGTCTTCTCCCTGTGTGTCTCTGTCTCTGTGTCTCTTCTCCTCTTCTTATAAGGATATCAGCCATATCGGATTTAGGGCCCATCCTCATTCAGTATGATTTCATCTAACTTACCTAATTGCATCTACAATGACTCTATTTCCCAATAAATCACATTCTGAGGTACTGGGGGTTAGGACTTCAACATATGTTTTGGGGACACAATTCAACCCTTATAACAGCATGCATAAATATGCTGAATGGAAATGAAACAGGGAAGGCAGCTCTGCCCATGCTATGGAAACTTCACCCTTGCCTCGGGCACAGTACCTACTATACATGACCTGTGACTTTCTGATTCATAGGGCAAGTGACGATGCCATGTAAATCCGTATATTAATTTTTTAAATTTTTATAAATGCAGGGAATGGAAAACCTGCAAAGGAGGCTGAGAAGGAGCAGCCAGAGAGAGAGAGAAGAAATGGGATGAGAGTGTGACCTAGCTCAGTTAAGGGAGGTGAATGCTTCAAGCAGGCAGGGTCAGCAGGGACGACCGGAGCTGAGGAGTCACTATGATAATGTCTAGGGAGTGTCCATTGGACTTAACAACAGGAAGATCAATATGGGCCTATCTTTGGTTTTATACTAGTATTTTCTTCCCTAACTCTGATGGATAACCTTGTCTGTCCTGTAGGGTGCAAGTGCTTTATTTAGACTTCTGTGCTAGAGAATCTCAAAGGTTTCTTCCAGCTTAAAAAACGTAATGACCTCATGAACATCCCTTCCCGAGAGGTCACTTCCAAAACGACTAAGAAATCAGATGCCATGAAATAGTATTAGATTGAACTGTATAAGAATTTAGAGAGGGCAGAAAGGGGAGACACAAAAAGGATGCTGGAATCTATTACCATATTTATTTTTATCTTAATGGCATGCCTACAAGAAAAGCATATAGAAAAACACCGTGTTGTGGGCCGGCCCAGTGGCACAGCGGTTAAGTGCACGCGTGCGCTTTGGCGGCCCAGGGTTTGCAGGTTCGGATCCTGGGTGCGCACCAACACACTGCTTGTCAAGCCGTGCTGTGAGGGCATCCCATATAAAGTAGAGGAAGATGGGCACGGATGTTAGCCCAGGGCCAATCTTCCTCAGCAAAAAAAGAGGATTGGCATCGGCTGTTAGCTCAGGGCTGATCTTCCTCGCAAAAAAAATTGTGTTGAAAGAAACTGAAGGCCTTATTACTAATCATTATTAGTAGTAGTATTTACCATCTACCATGTGGAAGGCAGCAGAGTGTACTGGTTAATGGCATTAAGTTTGGAGCCAGACTGCCCAGTTCAAATTCCACCTCTCCCACTCACTAGCTGTATAACTTTGGGTTACATAATCTTTTTTGTGCCTCTGTAAAATCTATTACAATAGTACTACCTCATAGGGGTATTTTGCAAATAAATATATGTAAGTGCTTAAAACAGTGCCGGTACATAATGAGAGCTACGTAAGGACTAGTTGCTGTTGTAATGATGATGATGCTGCTGCTGCTGCTGATGAGAGCTATTTCCTGAGCTTTTCTAATGAACTAGACACTATGCTAAGCATTTTACTTATCTTTTCTCTTCTCATCAATGCAAAAGAGCACAGTGATTAAGAGAATGGGCTGAGAAACCAGCCTGACGTCAAATCCAAGCCTTGTCACTTGGCAGCAAGTCACCCTGGATAAATCACTTAACATTTCCAAGCTTTAGTTTCCTCATAGGCCAATCAAATAATCCATGTAATCCATCTAGAATAGCACCTGGTGAATAGTCAATGTTCAGTTAATGCAAGCTCTTCTGATTCATGACTTAATGAAGTATAATTACATCCATATTGGTCCAGGGTCTCACAGCTGATGTAGACTTGAACCTGGCCTAAAAGTCAAGTCAGTGATCTGGGCACCTCATGCTATGAGGTCGGCACAGTTTAGATCATTTTGTCATTCAGTCCTTTACATTTCAGGACGCTGTACCAATCACTGATTGACAGGGGTTTCTCAGAGCAGCAGAAGGTGTAAATGTAAGCACCCAACCTGTCACCAGAACAACAGCAGTCACATTCAGTCTTTCTTAAAAGTAAAGTGCTCGCCTGCCTTCACACTGTGGGAAAACAAAATTTTAAATTACCTTTGAGTGGAGGGAATTTTGAACTGCTTCTAGACCCAATCCTGAAACTGACTAAGGTGTGGCCTTGGTGGAATAGATTATTTGGTCTCTATGGCCCCTTTGAGTTCAGAAGTTCTACAGTTTTATGAATTTACAATCCAGGTGGGGATGTAAGACCCAGATCTGTAAGGTAACTAGCAAACAGTGTGAGGCTGTTCATGAAGGCTTTGCGGAGATTAGGGACGCCTCTAATTGATTATTCAGACAGCGATTTCTAAAATGCCCAATTATGAAAATATCCTGAGACTCTTTTTTAAAAGTACAGATTTCTGGGCCCCATCCCAGACCAACTGAATCACAATGTCCAGAGAATCTGTATTTTTAACAAGCACCTCTGATTCTTGATCAATGGGCTCAACCTCTAGACATTTAGATTTAATTAGGGTGGTGGTTCAGGGGACAGTATTTTTTTTTTTTTTTTTGTGAGGAAGATTCACCCTGAGCTAACATCTGTGACAGTCTTCCTCTATTTTGTATGTGGGATGCAGCCACACTGTGGCTGATGAGTGGAGTAGGTCTGCGCCCAGGATCCGAACCTGCAAACCCGGGCCACCAAAGCAGAGCTCGCAGAACTTTAACCACCCGGCCATGGGGTCAGCCCCCAGGGGACACTATTTTTTTAAAGTTCTATAGGTGGTTTTAATGTAACCAGAGTTGAAAATCACTGGGTTACATCATTGAATTGTTGAAAAAAATTGTTTTTAAAGAAAAGGATCAGATATTTTTACATCCTCCTTCATAGCAGCATTATTCACAATAGCTAAAAGATGGAAGTAACCCAAATGTCCACTGACAGATGAATGGATAAAAAGAAGGTAGTATATACATACGGTGGAATATTGTTAAGCCTTAAGAAGGGAGGAAATTCTGACACATGATACAACATGGATGAACCTTGAAGACATTATGTTAAGTGAAATAAGCCAGACACAAAAAGACAAATACTGTATGATTCCACTTATCTAGAGTAATCACTCTCATAGAAACAGAAAGTAGAATGGTGGTTCCAGGGACAGGGAGAGGGGGGAATGGGGAGTTGTTGTTTAATGGGTATCGAGTTTCAATTTTGCAAAATGAAAAAGTTCTAAAGTTGGATTGCACAACAGTGTGAATACACTTAACACTACTGAACTGTACACTTAAACATGTTTAAGACAGTAAATTTTATGCTATTTTACCAAAATTAATTTTTTTTAAAATAAAGGATGGAATGGTAGCTACATAGCTTACTTGGCACCGCCCTCACCCTCACCCCTGGCAGACATTGTTAATTGACTACTGCACACTCCCTCACAGAGCCCAGACTCTCACAATCCCTGACACAGAAGAGAACAGTGTGAGAAGAGATGGGGAGAAAGTGAAATGATTAAGGTTATGTGTCTGCGTGTTTGGGAGAGGGGATGAAGGAGTGAGGGTGGGGTATAAACTAAGGAGATTATCCCCCAAGGATGGGAATACTAGGGAGGAAAAAAGACACAATAGATGAAATCCCCTCAAACACATTATGAACTATCAATTCTTTAAAACACCGCCTAGTGAGCAGAAGGCCAAATACTCTTTTTCTGTTGCCATATTACCGTATAGTCTTACCAGGGGCCTAACTAGCCACAGAGGTCTCTTGGCAAGCACCCAAGCACAGACCCGCAGACTGGAGTTTAAGGTCTGCCTGCCCCTGGACCACTTGGAGGAACACTCCCTCAACCCCTCTGTCCTCAGATCCCTCTCCAGGCTCCTGCCGTACAAGATTGGTTTGGCACAGATGCACACGGTCCCTGGCCACCTGAGGGTCCAGTGCACCACAAGGCTGAGAGCCGTCCAAGGCAGGAAGCACTTCACAAATGGAGAGGTGTTAGTAGAAGCCTTTTCACGACGTTCCACTTGACACTTGGCTAGACTAGGTTTCCACCTTCAAGGGCCCGACTTTTTGAAAAGCAGATGAGCCAACACCTTTAAGTGAGTCATATCCTCTGGAGGTGTTCTCTCCCCTTCTCTCCTCACAATCCCTTTTGTCTCTTAAACCCAGAGGAGACAGACGTGGTATTATTCTCTTCAATAATTGCGTTTTCCATCCCGGCCTAGCAAAGCCAAAAATTTATGAGGAAGGAAGTGTGTGGCTCAAACTCAGGGTGTTGGAGGAGTTCATCTGTAGAGGGGGTTGGGTTGTTCCCAAAATAATCACTACTACAAAGGCAAATCAATGCTTGAAGATTTGCTCCCTGTTTTTGCACTAATTAGTGTGCAGAAGGGAGGAGGAGGGGAGTGAGAAGCAGACAGCAGCCACCAGCTGCGAAGATTTGTTATGTTAATTAACAACATGATTAGGCAGGAAAACCATAGTCAGGTCTGATCTGTCCCAGGGTGCCCAGACTGGTCCCGTGTACCCAGGGAGTGGGGGGATGGGAGGAGGGAGTCAGTGCCTGCCTCCCCGGGGACTGTGCCTCCTGCCCCAACACCAAGGGGTCAGCACTGGAGCCCGGAGGAGAGGCCAGCAGCCTTGAAATCCCTTCAACTGGACACCAAGAAGCAGCTCCCACCCTCACTCCACGGACACATCTGAGGCACCTGGGCTCAAAAATAGTCTAAGGAGGGTTCTCTGTTACAGCCACAAACACTTTGCTAGCTCGAGCCACCACCGGAAAGCTTTCCTGTGGCGTCAAGGCTATATTTTATGTCAGCTTTAAGAGTAGGTTTATAAGAGAGGATAAATGGGCTAGTGAGCAGGAGAACACGGAGGGGAAATATGGAGAAGAGTTGAGCGTCTAGTGGTAACGAATAACGGAGCTCTGTTATTAGTGAAGTCTGTCTGCTTTTAAAAAGGGGGTTGCCAGTGTGGGCAGCTGTTAAGAGCACTCAAAAACAGCCTAACGTGCTGGCTTTAAACCTCTTCATTTTTCCTGCCCCCAAAGAAGCCATCTTGCCAGTTTACGTGCTTCTTGAGGTGGTGAAGGCAATTCTGCTCACCGCCTTCACTGGTGTCAGGAGACGGCTGCAGGAGTCTGGGCAGATGCCAAGTCCCCAGGCAGAGCCAGGAGCTAGAGCCCCTACAGCTGCCTCCCTTGCTTTCTGGAAACCGTCTCTTCAAATGGAGGCTGCTCCACTAGACACTGGGAGAAAGATGAGCCATCAGAGTCACGGGACTTCTTACAGCTGGAAGTCAACTGACACAGCATGTGATCTGGGAGTCTCATTGCAAAGGCAATGGGGCAGCTGAGAGGTGCAAGGATAGCTAGAAGAACAAACGGTCAGAGGCAGAGCCAGATGTGAACCCAGGGCTCCGATGCCTGGCCTGAACGCTCTCTGTCGTCCCACGCACTAGACAGCCTGACTCTGCTCCCTGTTACTGCTGTTCACTGGGGAATCGCCCCTCATGCCTCTGGTCAGCTCTGGCAACCTTGGAGGGGAGGATAAAGGGCTGGAAATCATATATTCATTGGGCAAACATTGATTATTGAAGCCCTGCTGTGTGCCAGAGATGGGGCTAAATTCTGGGGACACATAGAGGGGACTCATAGTCTAGTGGGGACAGCAGAGCCACAAACCGAAAATCCAACTGTGATTGTTGTAACATAAAAGGTGGACACTGGAGCCCAGAAAGGAAGCAGTGGGCTGCCTTGTGAGCTGGAAATGCCTCCCTGGAGGAGGTGATATTTGAGCTGTGCCACAGACGCCTCCCCCAGCAACCGCCATCTCCTTGGTCTTCCCTGTCTCTCTCTGGGGGCACTTCTCCTAGGATTTCAGCACCTTCATACTTGCCCTCTGGCTGCTTAGAACTCAAAGGTCTGCCCTCCCCAGGAATACCTTCAGGTCCCTTCTCACCATCTTTCAAAACTAGCTTCCTGTCTTATCGGGATGAGGAAAATGTTCTAAAAATGGATGGCTATGGTTGCACAGCTCAATAAATTTACTAAAAATCATTAATTGTACACTTAAAATGGGTGAACTGTAGAGTATGTAAATTATACCTGAATAAAGTTGTTTAAAAAAATTCCCAACATTTTTTATGTTATAGCATACAGAGAAAACGATAGCATTTGTTATCACATCCAGAGGTAAACAGAAAGAAATTTAGAGTTTAGTGGTAAAAAAAATCATTATACTTTATTTATACCAATATAAGAAAAATAAAATACAAAACTTTCAGAAAGGTATTACATATTGAATTTATATAAAATTTCCAAATAAAATATTTTTAAATATTTAAGTGAGACACTTGAATTTGTGTCAATGAATATACTTTTTGTAAGTTCTCCCCATTCTCTTGGGGGGATGCAAGTTGGAAATGGCTACATGTAACTCTGGAACAACACTTTTTAATGACAATGTCTTCAAATTCTTGATGATCTTCACCAACAAGAAACTTTGTCCACACAAAGATGTGATACACATTTTAAAATAATTTTTACAACCATTCAAAAATCTACATTGAAATTATATTGGAATAATCTAATCACTCTTTTCCTTCATTGACAAATAAATAATATTGACATTTTTGTGATAATGCAAACAGATTTCAAATTCAATCAAATTTTTCATGCCAAGTGTTTCAAAATAATGACAATGTGTATATTTGCAAAATGGACACGAATTATTAGAACAATCAGCTTGTAGCTGGCGTGGATGCCACTAAAAGGGTATCGAAGCTGCAAAAATAATCATCCAGCATACATGAAGACACTTGGAGTTGGGCCCACCAGGACATCCTGATTCGCCCACCCCTCGGATGACATACCCTGCACTCTGGCCACCTGGAATGCTAACTCCTCCAGCCGCAAGCTGGGCACCTAGACATCTGGGCACCTGGAACGCCAGCTCCTCCCACTGCTCCCTGGGCCTTTGTCCTCAATGGGAAGTGGTGGTCCCCACAACTGGCTGCCCAAGTGGATGTCCAGATTGGGGCAAGTGGTGGAGGGGCTCATAGCAGGGCTGTGGGCCATGTCAGCAGACCCCCCTCCATTCATTCAGATGCCCTCTGAGAGACACCTGAGGCCCAGCCTACCATCCCAACACATGAGGGATCCTGATCATCGGGGGCACAGGCTATGCTAATGCCTGATAACACCTCCTGTTTTGACTCCCAGATAACCTGTTTGCATTCTCAAAGAAGTTTCAACCATCCTGAGACAATATCCATTTTGAGGTTTGGGGGTCACTCCCTGGAGAAACAGTGTGCTCAGAATGAGAGAAGAGGGTTGAAAACACAAACTTGGAAAAATCTCTATTTAATAAGTGTGGACAAGTACCAGCTTGCGGAGAAAACAGAAGGGGAGGAAAACCAAATGTTGCGAGATCACAGTAGTTACAGGAAGGGAGTAATTAACCGAGAGAGAATAAAGTCTGAAGCGTTACTAAGAGAAGGAGGAGGAGAAGCGAAGGCTGTGGGAAGTGGTGGAGAAGCGGCCGTTGGCGCCTCAGAAGACAGAGGCTCAGGACAGAGGCATACAAGGTTGAGGCAGAGCGGGGTGCTGTAAAAGAAAATGATTCATGACACTTGTTACAAATGGTAAGGAAGACTTTACTCAAGAGGGACCACTGCAACAGGGGCTTTGCAGTAGGGGAGAGAGATCGGGCTCAACACTGAATACAAGGACAAGTGGGAATTTACAGCCAAGGGACAGGGCGGGGGTTGATGGATGGAAGACTACCAAGAGGAAACACCAGGGACAAGGGGGCTAAACTGACCTAACAGGATTATTGCTGAAGGCAGCCCAGAGTAATAAGACATCGAGGGTGAGGGATAAGGAATTTGACTGGATATTGAAGGTGTTCAGATACCAAGGGTGGGGGGATATTTGCTAAACAGACTCAGCAGGATTCTTGCTGAAACTGGACTAAGCGGGCCAAGGACTGAGCCCAAAGTCAAGGCTTGGGGAGGGCTCAGAAGAGCCTGACTCAGGCTTGATCAAGGAGGTCTTTGTCAGAGTGGGCTGGTAGCTTCAGGAAGCCACATGGCAAATGGAAGCATTGCTTTTTGATTTACTGGCCCAAGGAAAGGTGGCTGTGAGGAGCATTGCTGGTGGTACTGGGAAGAGGGGGGCTCTTTGAGAGAGCCACAACCTAGGAGGGCATGAGGTCAGGAATCCACAAAAAAAGATCTTCCTGGAAAGGAAGGAGTTCCTCTATCTCTGATTTAGGAACAAAGGTTTTCCTGTTGGGATGACAAAGAGGAGATTCAAGGAGCCAAGAACCACCAACTAGTCAGTTGGTGCAACAGATGGGGACAGCCGGCCTGTGGCAATGTTCCTTCATTATTCATGTGCCAGCATTTTCTGGACAGCTGCTGTGTGCCAGGCCAGGGGACAGCTATGACAGGGGCCTTTCCCATTAGGAGCTCAGAGTCCAAGGGAACAAGCCAGTTATCAGACTACCACAAAGCCAGCAAAAATGACCAGGAGATAGCAGGATGCACTGGGGAGCCATGGAGCACCCAACCCACCTTAGAGGGCTGAGGGAGGCTTCCTTAAGGAGGTGGCATCTCAGCCAAGACTTAAGGAAGAGGAGGAATTAGACAAGAAGGGGCAAAAACTATTCCAGGAAACTGCCCAGGGGCAAAATGGAGCATGGCGCATTTGGGAACTGAAAGTGTTCAGCTTGGATGAAGTCACAGCAAAAAAGTTGGAAGATGATGGCCCGAGAGAGAAGGTAGGAGGCAGACCATGAAGGCCGTTGTCATCTGAGTTAAGGGTTCTGCAGTCTGCCTAAGGTTCTTCCCAGGCTTTGGAATAAAGAGGTTGATCTAAAGGAGAAATCCTTGGCCTGTCCTCCTATACTCAGGACACAAAGACCCTCTAACCCACTGAGAAAAATAATGGGTATTGGGACATTCAGATGATATGGTGTTTAGATCAGATGGACAAAGCACAGTGCCCTGGAGATCAAAGCCTATACAAAGAAGATTAATTGAGTTTAGTTGTTGTCCTTTCCTTTCTTTGCAGGGATTATACAGAATGTACATGAGCCATGGCTACTTTCCCTTGAACGCCATTTTTGTGTCTTATTTCTCCACTCAAGAATCTTCTGAGGCTCCCCACTGCCTGTCCCATAAAGTCCAAGCTTTCATGTTTGGGTTTTAAGAGCCTCCTTCCGCTGACTTACCCTTGTTTTTCCTTCTTTTACTTAATGCTGACCTCCACATCAGCTTTCTCAACATCAACACATTTATCGATTGCCTTAGAAGACAAAGACCCTGCAGTAAGAGTTTACGTGTTGTCTGAGAGAATTTCATAGCCTAAGAAAGCAAAATAGCATCAGAAAGTGTGAGGAGAGTGGGACACCTCGGGAGTTCACCCATGAGAAGGCTGTAAGGAGCCCTACACACCTGTGCGTCCCTGCCTCTGGGCCCTGGGAAACTGCTTGAGGTCTGGTGGCTGACAAAGGAAGTGATATCAAAGGAATAAGGAAGAATACTTGATTGCGAATGTGAAATGGAGAGTAAAGCATAACTGTAAAGAGCATGGTCTGTGGAGCAACACATACTAGCCGGGTGGCCTTTAGCAATTTAGATAACCCCCTGAGCCCCAATTTCCCATGTGTACAAATCTGATGATCGTATCTACCTGGTAGAGTCATTATGGAGATTAAGTTAAGGGAGACACTGTATGCAAAGTGCTCAAAGCCCTCAACACAATGCCTAGCAGATAGCGCTCAAAGTAGTCGTTATTAGTGTTCATTATAATAATATTCTGAAAAAGAGTACTGTATAGACAG
Organism: Diceros bicornis minor; assembly: GCF_020826845.1. NCBI lineage: Eukaryota > Metazoa > Chordata > Mammalia > Perissodactyla > Rhinocerotidae > Diceros > Diceros bicornis. Next base: position 21,825,283 of record NC_080749.1, on the reverse strand, counting down.
CATGGTAGTTAGAGCTCTGTCTCAGGACTCCTATCACTCTTCACCTACCAGCTATGTGGCCTTGAGCAAGTCTCGTCACCTCTCTGTTCCTCACTCTCTTTATCCATAAAATGGGGATAATTTTATCCTCCACAGACCTCACTGTGAAGAATATTATTCGTATCAGCATTAAGTCTGAAAGGAAGAGGAGAACTGAAGAACAGGGTGAGGAGAGAAAAGCTGTATACCTTTCCCTAGGCTTAAAGAGCTGCTGCCTGCCCTCAGTTCTCAGTGATGTTGGCATGTGAACAGACAGACAGGCAGTGGAACAGAATAAGAAGTCGAGAGATAGACCCAAACATATGCAGGATATTTCGATGTCCTCTCAAATCAGTGGAGAAAATGGACTGTTCAATAAATGGAGTTGAGACCACGGGGCAGCCGTCTGGAAAGGCTGGCTTTACCCCTCCACCCTCTGTGATGAGAAGAGTGAAGAACTGGGCAGACGGGGAACAGAGATGAGCCAGAGACTGTTACTCTCCACGCTTTTGTAAGTTTTGAAATTGGACCCCCTCAAAAATATTGCCTACTTTAAAAATTACAGGACAGAAAAAAAAAAAAAGATAGACAAATACATAGTTCTCCAGAAGTGATGAAAGATGGATTGCCCAGAAGAGCCTGGAATCCCAGAGGAGATTAGTTTCTCTGGGAAGCGGGTCCTCCCTCCTTCCAGTAGGCTACAGAACACAGGCACAGTCAGGGCTGCGTGCAGAACCTAGAAAAGGGCTTGAGGGGACTGGGAGGTCCCTCTTGCTGTCCCTGCCTGTCACTGGACATTAGGCCACTACTTCAATCCAAATTTGAGCGCTTCTGGGAAGGAGGTGGAGTGTATGTTTTCCCAGAGCCACCATTAATTTTGCCAGATTGGCAGAGATCAGGGCTACCGAAGGCCAGGACGCTGGATGTGTAAGTTTGACAGAAGGTACAGACACAGGGACTGCGGGTACCACTGAAGCTGTCAGACCCGAAGAAGCCAGAAGATTACAGGGCAGGGGGAGCACAGTGGGAACTCAAGACAGAAGTCCTGGGCACTCACTGAGAGGGCAGGGAAGGAGGACACACAGGAATGCATTTCCCCAAGCTCCCCATCTGCTGGGCCTGGTGCTTCCAAAGAAGCTCAGGCTGCATGTAAGGACTTCAGAAAAGTCTCTCGGGCCCCATTGTCCTCGGCAGTGATTTAATTTCAATTGCCCAGCTGGTAAAACTTACACCTCCTAGGTTTGCAAGACACACGGGGGAGGTCCTTCACCCGCACTGAGCCGATCCAGGGGAATTGCTAGTTCCGAAGCCCTCCCCCTCCCTGAGAACACCCTCGTCCACAGAGCAGGCAGGCCTTGTCTCAACCGTCCCAGCCTTTGATTTGTACGTCTTACTGGCACTTCCTAAGAGGATTCACTTCACACGGCTAAAGGATCCCTCCTCAGGTTGCAGGTTACAAACAAGAGAGAAAAGGAGAGCAAAATCAATGCCTCCCACAAATTCTCATTCCCTTGCCTCTCCCCGTAGCTCCAAGGACCAGAGTCTAATTCAACTGATGTGGAAGGCGCTGCTGAGGAATTGTTTCACTAACATTTTTGCTGATTATGAAAGGAAAACTCTATTTCTTGCCCCTCTGGGTCTTACCCTGGAGATTAGACACAGTGACAGCATCCTTATAGAACTATCCAAAAATACAGAAGGAAATATAAGAAAAATAATTCAAACACAAAGTAGCCAACCACCCAGGGTAAAACTGTTATTGTATTGGTGTATGTGTTTCCAATCTTTTTATTAAAGCCTGGTTGATATAATTTGGATGATATGCTATCCTAAATGAATAGCATAAAATAGATAGTATAGAATAGTATAAAAATAAGTGGACTTAAATTCTTTACAATTTTTATGGCTACATAATATTGCATCCAAAGGATATGCTGATGTGCTGAAATTTATTTAATCAATCCAGTAATGTTGGACATTTTTTCATGGTCAGTTTTTTCCTAATATAAATTATGCTTAATAGATGATGTTGTACCTAAAGCTTGACCCACATATCAGATCATTCCCCTAGGAAAAATTCCCAAAATTTAAGATTACTAGGTCAAAGGGCATGAACATTTTTAAGGCAATGCATAGTATGTCTGCAAGAAAAGTTGTATCCATTTCTACCCAGCCAGCCAAGAGTAGATTTTAACTTTTACCCTCTATATCAAACTCTGGACCAGATCCAGCCAAGCTGTGGTACCCAGGACTGGAAGGACGGAAGTGTCCTATCAGAGCGTGATGCCCATGGGATTAACCAGTCCCTTAGGAGACGCAGGTCTGGAATCCAACGAGGAAGGAGGAACGCTGTGGGCATGTGCTTTTTGATCGCCAGCCTTCAATGACCCTGTTTCTTCTAACAACTGTCTAGGGATTCACCTGAGGGTTTTTTCCCCCACATCACCAAATGCGTGATGTCTTTTCCAACACCAATTCTCTGATTCTCTAACACCAAGTGGGTGTCACGCAATTCAATCCAATTCTGACACTAACTACCCAGAGTTAGCACAGACCCCACAGGTTAAGGGCTCAGGTTAAGACTACCCTCCACTTCATACACCAATCACAAGTCCCAGGTTGCCACCCATACTTCTGACTGACTGGCTATAAATCCAGGGGTTCCCACAGTCCCACCTCAGGTTCCATAATTCACTAGAAAAACTCACAGAATTCAGGAAAGCACTTTACTTACTATTACTGGTTTATTATAAAGGATACAATTCAGGAACAGCCAAAGGAAGAGATAGGGCAAGATTTTCATGCTTTCCCATGAGAGATGAAGCTGAAAAAATACAAGACCCAGGACTGTTACAGCCATCTTTCACTACCACAAGGAAGAACCTAAGAATGAGTCATTATGAAAGAGCAGAACCAAGCAATGGTGAGGAAGTCCATAGGAGTCTCTTGACCAAGCCACATCCAAACCAGAATCTGCCTGGGCTTTTCAGTCACATGAGGATTCCCATTTTGCTTTAGCCTATTTTCAGTTGTGAGAATCAAAAGACCCTTATTCAGCACAAGGTATCCAGGAGATGTTGATAATCTTGGAAGGAAGGGGATCTAGTTCAGGAAGTAGAACACTTGGGTAAAGTCAGGGCCAGAGTGCTCTCCAGAGATGGGGCCAAGGGGATAGGAGCCAGGCAGGCACACCTGGAGGGACTCATGTCCTAGAGGTGTACCCAGGCCCATCTCATCACAGACAGGAGGGGGAAGTCTGAGCAAACAAGGGAGGGAGATCTGTTAGCATGTGTAAGTAAACCAGCCAAAGAGCCAGAGTTTCGGGACCTGGCGTCTGGGCAGAAAGGCAGGAGATAGGTCCCAGGGTAAGATAGTGGACAGGAGCTGAACGTGTGTATAAGGTTAGGATTTGGTGAAGAAGAACCAAACAAGAGCCTGGGGCTTCTGTGGCCTGGGAATGGGGCCAGAAGAGGTGTGGCAGTGACAGTAATTTAAGGCAGAGGCTATCGATGCTGAGTTTCTGCATTCCATATCATCATTCTCAATGAAGTCTAAGATTCTAGGGGAAGACTAAGGTTCCTATGGTAGGAATTAAATACCACCATCCATGGGGAGTGGGGCGTATTGGGCAGGTGGACAGATCAACGAGTGCAGGAACACTGGTCACAGGAGTCCCCTAAGGCGAGACTGAGGGCTCCTGGGGGACAAGAACTGCCTTGTTGTTCAGTGTGGTCACCAGCTCCACAAGTGACAGCAGGAGGAGCTGGGCAGGGGCCCATTTCTGTAGACAGAGCTTTCAGCCTAAGAGGAGAAAGATTCACAAGCGTGGCAATGGTGGCAGGAGACACTGGATCCCAATGGACCCCAAGGCAGAGGCTGTCAGCTCTGCCCCATTCTAGGCCCTCTATGGGGATGAGGCAACAGCTCACAGGTGAGTTTGCTGCTAGAAGGCATCTTGTTATCACTTAATGCAGGAGAAAAATTCTGGTCAGGGCCAGTGGTTCTCAAACTCCCGTGTGCACCAGAATCACTTGGCAGACTTGTTGAAACACAGATTGCTGGGCCTCACCTTTACTGTTTCTGATTCCAGCAAGTCTGGGGAGGGTCCCAAGAATCTGCATTTCTAACAAGTGCCCAGGCTAGCAGTTACTGCTAGTCTGGAGACCGCTGTTTGAGAAGCACACCCTAGGCCCATGGTTCTCAGTCCCGACTGTGCGTTAGAATCACCTGGGTCTTCTCACGCCCAGAGATTCTGATTTCCTTTGACTAAAGAGGGGCCCAGGCACGGGGATATTTTTAACATTCCTCAGGTGAGTCTAATATAGAACTAGGGTTAAAAAAAATTAACTGTTCTAGGTGCCAAACCAATCAATAGGGAAAGAATAGTCTTTTCAACAAATGGTGCTGGGACAACGGGATATCTCCACGAAAAAGAATGAAGTAAGACCGCTTCCTTACACCACACACAAAAATTAACTCAAAATGGTCATAGACCTAAGTGCAAGAGCTACACTATAAAAACACTTAGAAGAAAAGATAGGAGTAAATCTTTGTGACCTTGGGTTAGGCAAAGGCTTCTTATATATGACACCAAAAGCACAGGCAATGAAAGAAAAAAATAGATAAATGAGACTTCATCAAAATTAAAAGCTTTTTTGCTTCAAAGGACACCATTAAGAAAGTGAAAAAACAACCCACACAATGGAGAAAATATTTGCAAATCATATATCTGATAAGGGACTTGTATCTAGAATATATAGTAGTCCCTCCTTATCCTCAGGGGATACGTTCCAAGACCCCGAAAATTCCAGTGGATGCCTGAAACTGGCGATAGCACCAAACCGCATGCATACTATGTATACATGTATATATACATACATACCTATGATAAAGTTTAATTCATAAATTAGGCACAGTAAGAGATTAACAGCAATAACTAATAATAAAATAGAACAGTTACAACAATACGCTAAAGTCATGTGAATGTGGTCTCTCTCTCTCAAAATACCTTATTTTATTCTACGCACCTTTTTGTGATGATGTGAGATGATAAAATGTCTACGTAATAAGATGAAGTGAGGTGAATGATGTAGGCATTGGGACATAGTGTTAGGCTACTATTGACCTTCTAACGTATCCTCTGAGGATCTTCTGCTTCTGGACCACGATTGACTACGGGTAACTGAAACCGTGGAAATTGAAACTACAAAAAAGGGGAACTACTGTACAAAGAACTCTTACAACTCAATAACAAAAAAACACTTTAAAAATAGGCAAAAGGAGGCAGGCCCGGTGGTGTAGTGGTTAAGTTCATGCGCTCTGCTTCAGCAGCCCTGGGTACATGGGTTTAGATCCTGGTGTGGACCTACACACCACTCATCAAGCCAAACTATGGTGAGGTCCCACATACAAAATAGACGAAGATCGGCACAGATGTTAGCTCAACGACAATCTTCCTCAAGCAAAAAGAGGAAGATTGGCAATAGGTGTTAGCTCAGGGCCGATCTTCCTCACCAAAAAAAAAAAGGGGCGGGGGCAAAGGATCTGAATAGACATTTCTCCAGAGACATATACAAATAGCCAATAAGCACATGAAAAGATGTTCAACATCATTAGTCATCAAGTAAATGCAAATCAAAACCATAATGAGATACCCATATGCACTAGGATGACTATGATCAAAAAGACAGATAATAACAAGTGTTGGTGAGGATGTAGAGAAATTGGAACCCTGGTGTATTGCTGATAAGAATGTAAAATGTTGCAGCCACTTTGGGAAACAGTCTGACAACTTGTCAAAACGTTAAACCTAGAGTTACCATATGACCCAGGAATTCCACTCCTAGGTATATACCCAACAGAAATGAAAACATACGTCCACACAAAAACTTATACATGAATGTTTACAGAAGTTTTATTCACAATAGCCAAACAGCAGAAACAACCCAAATGGCTATCTCCTGTTGAATGGATAAACAAAATGCAGCATATCCATACAATGGACTATTATTTGGCAATAAAAAGAAATGAAGCACTGATACACACTACAACATGGATGAACCTTGGAAACATATGCTAAGTGAAAGAAGCCAGTTACAAAAGACCTCATATTGTATGATTTAGTTTATGTGAAATGTCCAGAATAGGCAAATCTATAGAGACAGAAAGTGGATTAGTGATTACCTAGGGCTGGTGGGAGGAGGAGCGTGATGGGGAGTGATTGGTAGTAGGTATGGGGTTTCTTTTGGGGATGATGAAAATGTTCCAAACTTAGATTGTGGTGATGGTTGCACAACTCTGTGAATATACTAAACACAATTGAATTGTACACTTTAAACGGGTAAATGGTTTGTGAATTATATCTCAATAGAGCCATTAAAAAGAAAAAAAACTGTTCTGGGCCTTTTAGAGGAGATACTATTAGTGATGCTTGGTGGGAAATAAGATCCTTCCACATTTTCTCATTTCTCTCACCCCCTAAACCATAAGAAACATGATACTGGGCAATTCTGGTTGGGCTATATAGTTCAGGAGCCTGATCTGAGGCCTTTCCTTCCCCTCCTGCCTCCTCCCTGTTAGCCATGATCTATTCCCAAACCTTCCATACTTTCTCTGCTATATAAAAGCTAAAGAAGTACACTGCATATTGATCTTCAAAAAGATACAGTAAAAATTTACAGAATACACATTGAAACCACCCTACCTTCCTGTAGGCTTTGTTTCCAAGAAGTACGCTCTATGAAGGCTTGAGCCATTGCCCTGGCAAAGTCCGCACCTATAGCCACACCCACCCCGATACCTAGGCTGAGCTAGCGTGCAACAATTCTGGATTACAATAATGGCATATCCCACCTCCCCAGTCCCACCCCCAAAGACAACCCCCTCCCCAGATGCACAGCTGAGAAACCCCCAGAGCAATGCTTCTCAACCTACAATGTGCCTACAAATCATCAGGATCTTATTTAAAAGTCGGTCTGGGCTGGGGCCTGAGATTCTGTATGTCTAACCAACACCCACATGATGCTGATGCTGCTGGTCTGGGAACCACATTTTGAGTAGCAGGGTCCTAGGTGGTTCTGACGAAGATGGTTCGTGAACTACACTTGAGAAACATCATTCTCAAGTCTCACTGCTCTAGAGCTTTCTATTGTATTCAATACATCCAGGGTTTTTGTCTCGGCTTCTTAATATTCCAGGGAAGAGGTTAGTTGAGCCAATATTACCCTCATTAAGATCACACTCCCTTCAAGCCACTCCCCTTAGAGTAGTGGTTCAAAAAGCAGAATCAGTATCACCTGGAAACTTGTTAGACAAGCACATTCGCAGGCTGCACCCAGACCTACTGAATCAGGAACAATGGATTTGTGTTTGAGCAGGCCATACAGGTGATTGATTCCGGCACTCGCTACAGTTTGAGACCCACTGTCTTGGGATAACAGGCGGTGTCTGAATGTGGCCCCTCAGGGCTGTACATCCAGCCCCTGCCCCGGCTCCTTGGCCTTCTTTCCGCTCCTCCAATGTGTCTTGAGGCCATCTTAACTGCTGTTCTTTTTGCCTGATGAGGCAAAGTAGAACTTTTTTAGTAAGAAAAGCTGCCTCCACTTTCTGAACAGGCACAGCACATAACCTCGAGCGGATTTTCTTTGGCTCTCCCTTGAATGCTAGAAGGGTCTCCTTCGTTCCATTCCACAACTTAAAGGGGGAAGCATCCATTGCCATGAAAGGGCCTTTTGTGGAACTGGCTTCAACTTCCTCCCCGTGGCGGCCCTGGAACCCAACAGCATCCAGGCAGAGGAGCAGGGTCAAGGAGCCTGCGGCAGGAGAGCGAGCGAAGCTCTGCCCGCTTCCTCTTCTGAGTCAATGTTTTTAGAAGTGCTCCTATATTCTGCCCTGGGGTGAAGTCAGTCAGCAGGAAAGGGAACCAGGCAAAGGGAAACCGATGCCGTGTGGAGCGGGAGCCTGAACTGGTGACCCGGCCTCAACACACGCACAGGCCTCAAGTTTCACAGGAAAAGATGACTTTGGCCCAAACCAGGCACACAGGCACAGAGGCTGTGCTTTGGGACTGAGGGCCAAGCACACCCATATCTTGCATTGACACCTTGGTCAGCAAGTCTCCTTTATGGCTGTGTCCCCAGCACCTGGCACAGTGCTGGTACGAGGCAAGAATGAAATAACTATTCTTGTGGACTAGGTACCTGCAAACTCACCCAGAATCACAGAGCCAACCTCTTCATACAACCAACCAGGAAACTGAGGCCCAGAAAAGTTGAGTGACTTCCCCCTGTCACACAGCCAGCCTAGAACCCAGACCCTCAGACCCACAGGGCCTTAACCCGACACCTCACACCCCTGCTAAACTCCCCACGGCCAGCGTTCCTTGCTTGTCTATCAGACTCGAGATACACCTGGAGAAATAGTGCAGGGCCTGAATTTTTTTAATTAATTAATTAAATTAATATTTAATTTTGGTGTGGAGGAAGAGGCCCTCTGAAACACGTTAGTCATGTCAATCCAAAGTTATTTTTAACTACCTTAGGTCTTTATAATGTCCACCTCCCAGCATTGTCAATATTGCTGACAGAATTGCACTGGCATGGGGCTGGAGATGACGGACCAAGTCTATAATGCAATTTTCTGAACTATATTCAAATATGATGAGCTAGCAAAAATGGCACATGGGATTGGGCATTATTTCCTGTAAGCGCACCCTAGTCAGTGAGAAGGAGTGTGGTGACGATGCTCATGGTTGGGTTTCGTTTTTTGGGTTTTACACTAGAAGAAAGACTTGTTCTTTGATACAAGGTCAAATATCCATGAGAAGAGAAATAGAAAACCTCTCAATGAAAAAACAAAGGAAATCTTTTGAATAAGTATAAATATTGATTAGACTCTATACCAAGTGCCTGGAAACAAAATGATCTTCTAAAATTACCAGAATGCATTATTTATCGTACATGTAACTGAGATAGGAGAATAGCAATATTAGGAAACCAGAGGGTTATAGGATTTTTTAAAAGGGATAGGATGAGACTCTCAAGCAGCTCAGTTGCAGTATCATTGAGCAAAAGCTTCAGGATTCCTCTCTGAGGGTTATGAGGGCAGTCTCTGCGTCTGTGCATGATGTCACCCCCGGTTGTGATGACAACATGCAGAAGGACGCAGAGGCTACTGCCACTCAGGAAATCTACTCCCAAAATGAGTAAAGAAAAGAGCACACCTTCCAGTAATAATAAAAAGTACCATGGTAATAGTGTCAATAGCAACTACTGTTCTATTATAAATAATCTTGCTATATTTTCCAATCATTTTTAAACTTTAAGAACTTTTATATTCATCATCAATTTGCCCTTGCAACAAACCTAAGAGGTATATAGACCAGGTGATGTGCCAACGTTATTGATTTATTGAATACCTACCATGTGCCAGACAAAAAGGAACAACAAAGAACAAAACAGAAATGTCCCCTGCCTGAATGGAGCCAACAGTCTTGTGGAAAGGCAGATATTAAATAGTAATTCCACATAAAGAAAACTTTTACTTTTTCTATCCATCATCCAACAACCATTTATTAAAAGCCTGCTTCATGCCACCCTCTTGCTAGGCACTATGACACAAAGATGACCAAGGCCCAGCACCTGCCCACAGGAACTTCCTGTCTAGTCAGGAAGAGGGACTCCAAATAAAAACTAGTGCTATGGGAGGACAGATGACTTCACCAAAAAGGAGACATTTGAGCTGAATGTGAAAAAACTAGTAGGATTTTTGCTTTTCTGAGAAAAGATCCCTTCTAGGCAGAAGAGGAGAAGAGTAAGTTATGCTCACGTGTGAGGGGGATTTGCGGGTCGGGCGGGCATGTAGTGGCAGGAGGGCTGAGGAAAGGAGAAGCCATAGGAGGTGGAGCTGGCCAAGTAGACAGTGGCCAGCTTGTGCAGGGGTTAGAATTCCTATACTGCAGAGTTGAAACATCATCTGGGCAAGAGGGTGCCTTTAAGAGTCTCATCAAAGCATTCATATAATCAGCTTTTCATTTTAGAAAAAAGAATTCTGTTTCCCAAGCAGAGTATGGATTTGAGGAGGAAGACACAGGGGTGAGGTCGCCTAGGAGTTACAATCTACAATAGAACCATTCAAATAAAGAATTTTTTTTAAAAAAAGCTTTATAGGAAAGAGAGTGGATTGTTCAATAAATCTAGGCTGATAATACTGTGTGCTAAGGACACCATTTACACTATTTCATTTAATCCTCACAACACTTTTACTAGGTATTCCCATTTTATAAACTGAGGCACAGAGAATTTAGGTAATTTCCCCAAGGTCACATGTCTAGTAAGAAGCTGCAGTCTAGGCTCAAAGCCACTCACCCATCACCGTACATTGCACAGGGTGGACACTCGATAAAAGTTTGCCTTGGCTAAGCGGGCAAGTGTTGGTTGCCCAGCGAGGAATGAATGCAGAACGTTGGAGAGTTCAGAGGACAGAGTGGTCAGAGTCACTCTGCCCCACCTCGTGGGAGTCTTCACCCTGCAATCTCTGGAAGTGTCATCCAGCCTCCCTGTCATCTGTTGGAGAAACACCTGGGAAACAAACAAACAAATAGCAGTCTCTGGGAAGATCCATCAAACCCTCATTTACTGAACAAAGGGTGATAAAATGGCAAGAAACAGGCCACAGGGAACAGAAACTGTGGATTCTGGCTAGGACTTCTCTTTCCACCCACATTGCCTGCTCAGCAGGCCCATATATCACTTTTCCCTCAGACTGTTAATTAGAGAGACACCCGCCAACCCAACACAATACTTTAATTATGAAAACAGAGCACTGTGCACAACATAACATGGAAATGAAGTGACATGCATCCAATTAATTAAACTTTCACAGCTCTGATCAGTTTTAATTAGAGAAGCTATCCTTTTCACTCTCTTCTCGATCAATAAATGAACTTTGCAATACATACATATTTTTTAATCAATTAGCAAACAGGAAAAAGTGTGAGTTTATTGCTGAGGGGTACCATGAATTCTTCCACAAGCTTCACCTAGGTGTACTGTCCATTTTTATTCTCAGTTGAATTTACAAGCAACACAGTTTGAGCCCCTGCAACTTGCTTCCAAGTTAGTTAAATAAAAAATAAGAGCCGAGAAATGGTGACCCCATTGTTCCCACTCAATCTCTTATCATTCCTGTTCATAGATCTAGAAAATGCATTGAGGACTCCAGAAATCATAGTACAATGTCAGCAGAGGAGCTCAACAGCTGTGTTTCTTTAGGTCATCCGTATAGTGTCTGTTGTAGCAGAGGAAGACTTATCCTCTACCCGCTCTGGGTCCTTCTGGTTGGGGTACGAATTAAACTGACATGAGGCAGAATAACAGCAGAAAATCAAACAAAGCTTTATAACATGTATACATGGGAGAGACCCAGGGAAACTGAGTAACTCACCAAAATGGTGGAGGCTGTCATCTTGAATACCATCTTCAGCTAAAGACAAAGGAGGATGTTGGGGGTGGGAGGAGTCAGATATGGGAGATTACCAAAAAAGCACAGTAAACAAGAGTAAGGTTATTACGCAGATTTAAGTCCTCACCTTCCTCACTGATAAGAGTTTCTAGAGATCAGGTCATCCCCCCTTCTTCGAGGCACAGAGAGGGAGACACCTTTACAAATGGAGATTTCCATTACAAATGTAAATGTCTCTTACAAAGGGTAACTTCTACTTTCCAGAGCTTCTCCCCTGTCTGCAGTTTTTCAAAGTAACCAACTCAAAACAGTCCTCATGCCAAAGAGACACATTTTGGGGCAGCCAATTCTGATCCCCCATACTGTGTACCCTTGACCAAAGGACAGCTCTTCCTCTCCAGAAAGGGCACCCTCTCTGACCAAGCAACAGCTCCTGGAGGGCTGCCCCCAGGTTAATGAGGGCCAGACAGAGGGGACACCAGCCTAGCCCGTGGGATCAGTCAGCTCAGCCCTAGCAATTGATGCGGTCACACATGCAGCACCAGATCAGCCTCACACATGATCCTGTGAGTACCTTCCACCTGGTGCTTCCAATAGGCTGCAGTGTCCTATGTTCCCGTCCCATCTCCCGGGTGGATTTTTTTTTTTTTTTTTAACATTTCTAGTCTTTATTTATTTATTTTGTGAGAGTAGACCAGCCCTGAGCTAACATCCGTGCCGATTTTCCTCCACTTTCTGTGGGATGCCGCCACAGCATGGTCTGACAAGCAGTGCCTCAGTGGGTGCCCAGGACCCGAACCCGGGCCGCCAGCAGAGGAGCAGGCGCTCTTAACCGCTATGCCATGGGGCCAGCCCCTCCCGGATGGATTTTTAAATCTCTATGTTAGGGAAGAGAGAGAGTCAGGAGAATGAAATAAGCAAAGGTCAGTGTCCAGGGGAGACAAAAGGAACAGAAGAATAAGTGAGGTGTAGATCAGTTTGGGCAGTTGAGGAAGTAAGGCACAGAATGAGACATAAAAGCAAGGGTCTCATTTTACGCAAAGTCACTGTGTGCGCCTTACAAGTGCTATTCTGGGTAGCAGTGAAAACAACACAAACGCAGTAGAGAAACCCTATACAAGAGGCTAGGGAGGAGCTAAATGGCACAGGCTGGCAAATGTCTATACCTCCATCTTTGACAGACAGCTTATGGATCACAGCTCCCTACAATGGATTCCAGAAATGACTTCAGAAATCATGTCAATCAGTTTGACTTCAGAAACCTTGACTCCAACTGGCTTAAACAATACGGAAATGTACTATCTCACGTAACAGGAAGTCTAGAGGGCCAGAGGGTCCCTGTAAGGTTAGTTGATTCAGTGGCTCCATGAAGCTGTCAAGGATCCAGTTTCTTTCCATCTGTCTCTTCTGTCATCCTCAAAGTTGGCTTTATATTCCTTCTGGTTGCAAGATGGCTACAGCAGAAATCATATCCAGGATGACAAGGTCCAGAGGCTACAGAGAGATCATCTTTCCCTACTTATAGGAGAAAAGTTATCTTTCCCAGAAATCCCCAAAAGGCTTCTTCTCATGTCTCAGTGTTCAGAGTTGGGTCACTTGCCCTTTTCTAAATCACTCACTGGCCCAAGGAAGGAGAAGATTCTGGTTGCCTTAGACTCATCCATCTGGGCTGGAATAGATGTCAGGGTATCAATCACAGTGTCTCCTAAGGAAATCCAATTCTTCACAGCATCATTGCACCCTCTACTAGCTACCGATCAAATTGGCACCAGAGATAAAATCTCTTGGCCATCCTCGGACTGGGAGAAGAGTCAACAGTTGGGGGACTAGAAAACATGGCTTAGTAAGCATGAGGGAGTGAAAGAGGCAGAAGGGAAACCATTTTGTTTGGAGAAAAGTTTGAGTTTAAGATCTTGGAGTTGAGGTGAAGTCTGTGCCCCTCATCTCCAAAGACCTGGCACAACCTATCTAAACTTATGAAGGAAAGGTTTTCAGTGGATGTAGTATAAGTCAGGGGAAGCTGTGGTTCCATGTTATTGCCAAGAAATTAGGTCGATGTGTATACCCTCAGGCAAGGGGTCTAAATCAGTCATTAGCTTACACAAGAAAGGTGAAGTGAGAGCCATAGATCTAGAAGCCAGGACCTCAGAGAGTAACCAGAAGGAACATTTACAAAAAGGACTCAGAAAAATTGGGTACCTAAAGGAGAAGACATTTGCCGGTCTATCTTTTTGGCAGAGACTTCCACTTTTTCTGAGTGCTGATCTTAACGGCCCTTCTCCCTTGGTTTAAAGTGAGAGGGAAGCATATAATAATAATAGTAATAATAATAATAATAATTTAATAATAATTATTATCAAATATTGAGAGGAAGAAGGAAGAAGAGAGATGACAGTAGGTAGGCATGGTAGAAATGAGCTAAACCCTCATTTTCATAGTGGGAGTTAAAAATATTATCTAACATTCATAAAGCAAGAAATAGAGGTATAGCATGTTATAAGGAGATAACCACCGGAAGAATTAAATCATAAATAGATCAAAGCAGAGGCTGAGGAGGGGTAATGATCAGGCAAAAGACCACTCCTTGCCATCACAAACTCTTCTGTATTATTACTTTAATAAACATTTAAAACAAAATACAAGAAGTTAAATTTAAATTATTGTTCACTCTCATATCCCCACTGCCTGACACATAGTAGGTGTTCAATAATTATTTGTTGAATGAATCAATGAAATGTCCCAAGTAAGACCAATTGTTTGGGGAGTGCCCAGCTAAGTATATTACAAAGTTGTGACTCACCCCTCAGAGCCGAAATCCTGGGCTTTCGTAGATGAGACGGGGCGGGTTCTTCTATACGTACATCCCTGGACTCTCAGTCTGGGCCTAGCCTCTTACAAACCTAGAAGAACAATTTGAAGTGCTCTGTCAACTTGAAATTTTTACATCAAAAGAGCATCTCTTCTTGCTGATCAAGTCCCACAGTTTCACAATATCCCATAGAGTAAGTCCCACGACTTGCTCTGGGCAGAGACCGGGTACCCAGCTGGACAGCAGCATTCAGAGCTGTCAACATGAGTAATATACCCACAGGGAGATCTTTATGGGGAGTCAAAGGAGACAGGTGTTCTCTGGAGCCATCTAGCAACTTTACCTGGTGGTCTAACGCCTAGAGATAATGCAATGTCTACAATAGATTACAGCACAGATCAGCTCACTCGACACACTCTGCCCAAGTCCCCCACTCATCCGTGGGCACTGACTAAGGAACTTTCCCAATAAGTGATTTTCCTGAGGATTTCTAGGGAAAGAACTGTTCATGGTGATGGAATGTTCTTCAAAAGCACAATGGGAAAATCCCCTTTGAGACCAGTACATTCCTAACAGGTCACTTCCTTATGTTTCCCTCTGATGATTCTGGGAGGCCTGTAAGCTATAAACAAGTGTTCTGACATAGTGATTTGCAGTATATATTGGGCAGGAGCCGCTTGAACATTAAAATATTAAAAATTTTAAATTTAAGTGGGTATAAAAATGGTTTTGCAATGATGTGAACAGTACTGACACTGGGTTTGCATGTTTTGGTTAAAAGTGTATACTGTCCAAATGACCTAAATGTTCCAAGATTGGATTAGTTGTTAAAAAAAAAAAGTGGAAAAAACACCAATTTGGTTGATTCCCTCTGGGGTGTCCTTCCAACATGAGGTCACCATCTGTCCATGAGGTCCACCCCAGCTTCACTGCCCAAAAAGAGTCCCTGGCCCTGAGCAAAACGGGCTAGAAACAGATCCTTCCAGGCTGTCTATGAAGAGACATACACCATATGCTCTGCTTCAAGCAAGGTGGAGCCAGACACTGAGTCCTCTGGGGCCCCGGGACTGCCTGGACTTGTCTCTGTTGCAAACTCCGCCATCAGGAATAGTTCTATCCCCTTCCTCCCCGTCCTCCTCCCCACCTCACCCAGGGCTGCTTAGAGGATCCAGGAGGGTGGCAGCAAAGCTGTGTGAGGGCAAATCCACCATTGGCCACTGTGCATTCTTTCCATCACCAAAGAATGACTTTGAGGGACCTACTAGGTGAAAAAGAATCTAGTGGCTAAAGCGCAGGCCTGCAAAACCTTCCCCCACAGAGTCCAGCTGTGATCCACTCAATAATCGTTGTCTCTAACTTCTACAGTAATCACGTCTGCCCCAGTTATTTACAACGTGGGAGTTGCCAGATACTATGCTTCGTGATCTGGCTTTGCTGTTGTGTCACAACACAAATGATCAGCCTTAATTGGTGGGGATTGGATCTTTGGAATACCAGATAACTAAGGATGTACAGATAGCTAAGGATGTCCAGGCACCGACTGGTAAAATCTGTCCTGCTGAACTGCCAATGCAGTCATCTCCAGCTGGCCTCAGGTGTCTCAGTCAGCTTGAGCCAAAGACAAATAAAACCCGGCAGCATTGAGGTGCTGTTGTTTATAAGATGTCCTCTCATTTTTAAGGTGCTGCAGTTAAGGTATCACGTGGCTCTGCCATGAAATTGAGCTGAGGACGGCTTCAGTCATGATCCCAGAGATCACAGGCCTTTTGTCACTCAAGGGACTTATGCCAACAACAATGCGACATCTGTGCATTGATCAGCATTGAAGGCATCCCTCCCGGGGTGAGAGGAGACTGGGTCATTTGAGTTATCTCCTTTCCAGCCTTCCCCTTTCCATCTGTACTTCCTGAAGGTTCACATTGTCACAAAGAGGAGAGCCCATAACGGTTTAGGGGTACCACAATTACTGCTGTTTCCAGACCACTATAATACAGATTCAACTTCAAAAAAAGTGTACCCCCTGCTGGTTAATGTCGGCAAAGTGGAGGAAGCAGAGAAGAAAAGAGAGACTCTATAAGGCAGACGGGCCCTAGTTCTGGTTTAGGTAGCAGTTTGTCACAGTGATTTACAGTGGGGCTATTCATGAACCATTTTCTCTCCAATAATGAGCCATTTATGGAAGACTCCACAGTGCTTGCCTGTTTTATTGCCACACAGCCCAGCAAGAAGATCCTCAAAACATTCTCTCGACAGACAGAAGATCTCCCTCTACATCTGGGACCCTAAAAACTTGAGATAATTTGTTCAGGTTTCCTTCCCACGGGGCAGGGACCTGGGCCATGAACTGTAGTGGTTCTGCCTCACCACCAGAGGGTGCCCTGTGGTCACTTTTTCCTCTCTCTCTCAGTTTGAGGCTGGGCGTCCCTCCTGAGTTTGGGCAGAACGAAGTGTCAAGTGTGTCACACAAATTAATAGTAAGGGTTTTTTGTTTTTTTTAAAAATACCTCCTGGGATGATGTCAGACTTTCACCATACGTAATTATTTTGCTTTGGGCCATGTCCTTTGACCGATGCTATTGTGAATCCTGAGGAATAATTCTCTGAATGTTGTGCTTTCATTATGACAGCTGCTCATGTTTGCAAACTTCTTATTTCGAAACAACACACTATTCAAATCTGCATGATTCCAGGATGCTGGGGACAAGGGGAGAGAAGTGAATCTCCCACCAACCCATCAGGGTTCATAGCTCTCATAAGGTAGTCATTGCTAGGGGTTTCCCATCCCAAAGGTCCAAGCCCCACCAATACCCTATCTGCTTTTCTATCACAGGTCTTCCCAGCCATCTCCTTCCAATGGGAAGATAATGGTGACCAACGCTCTGGGTCAGAGAGAGCTTTCAGCTGCATTAAGGGAATGAATAGGTTTGGTCACTCCTGTGACAAAAAGTGCAGTTTACAAGCCCGGTGGCTATAGCTCAGACGGTCTATAGCCATGGACCTGAATTTTCTCCATGTAAAATTTACTGGTTCATCCGAATAGATAACTATTCTCCTTCTTTTCCCAGCCATCATTTTTGTTTTTGACCTCTCTCTGAAGCTGCCCAAATCACAGTATCATCCATTGGATAGTGTGTTCATACATAGTCCTTTCTGTTTTTCCATCACATTTTTCACTGCGTTATTTCACTGGTATCTCATTATAAAAAGTTGAGGTAAGTAAAGAAGGTATTAATAAACTTTTACAGTCCTCCCAAGAAAAATTAGTTGGTCTACTCTGTGTTCCCATGTTGCACATCCCTTTATTACAGGTATTTTTGCTGTATTGTAACTGCTACTTTACCAA
This sequence comes from Diceros bicornis minor, assembly GCF_020826845.1. Lineage (NCBI taxonomy): Eukaryota > Metazoa > Chordata > Mammalia > Perissodactyla > Rhinocerotidae > Diceros > Diceros bicornis. The sequence goes on along the minus strand of NC_080749.1, from coordinate 21,807,653 downwards.
CTTCTACCGCTGTGTGCTCCCTAAGGCAGGGACCAGATCTATTTTATCAGCTTTATATCCCCAAAGCTTTGCAAGTTCTTGACATACAGTAAGTATTAAATAAATGTTTGTTCATTTGAATTACCATACCCATGTGAGAAATAAGGTAATCCGGTCACCCAGAGGGGCTAAATGATACCACATGCTACATCCACTGCTTGGAGTGAGTAAAGGAAGGACGTGGGGCAGTAGAGGGATGATCCAACTGGGGAAATAAACAATCAATGAGAACATAGGTGTTGAATTGTGACTCTGGAACAAGCATCCTGATAAATGCAACAGAAAACAATAAGATATGGTCATAGTCATAGATTCCCATCCAGTGACTAGTGGGGTCCTTTAACTTCTCTGGGTTTCAGTTTTAACTTATTCAAGATAAGCAGTTTGGAGGATAAGATCTTCAGTGGTTCATTTAGCTCTAACACTCTATGGCCTTGTTGATGTTTTGATTGGGGAGATGCTACATAGACTTTTGCAGAGATGTACTGCACACAAACTAGCATACATGTGTCACACAGGAGAAACAAAATGATATGCCATATTGCCAAGCGGAATCAAGGTGGAAAGCGCAGTCCAGATACACCCTGGGAAAAGTCTAGAAGAAGAGAGAGCTTGGGGAGCAGAAGGGTTCAGGAGGCTTTATACAAGTGGGACGAGAGCTGAGCACAAAGTTGAAATGTATATAATCAGGAGTAACTGAAGAAGGGAGGTGAATGAGTGGGGGGAGAGGAACACAAAGTGTGCATTCAGAGGACAATAGTATCAGGAAGCAAGGGAACTGCTTTCCCATGGTCAATGCCTGTTTGTGAAAGGGAGGTTTGTGTTTAAAAAAACAAAAAGGTCTGTCTCCATTTCAGTCTTTTCCTCTCTCATCTGAGCTCATTCCCATTTCATTTCTTCTTGCTGCCAAACTCCCAATCTAAATTAGGTTTTACCCTGTTGCACAATCTGAACTTTTCCTTCCCAGCAAAAATCTTAATGATACATGAATGTAGGCTATTATTTGTCTCTTGCCTCTATCCCCTGCAAGACTGAAAGGTCTTTGAGAGCAAGACTTTACATGTTTTGCTCACTGCTGAATCCCCTGCACCTAGAATACAGTAGGTGTTCCATAAATGCGCAATGAATTAATAAATGAAAATCAGCACAAATCGGAAAGGGGGTCCATGTAACCGCAGCGCTGCTTCCCAGGCCCCAGTTGCTGTGGCTGCCTCAGCAGCTTCTCCCAAAGTCAAGTGAGGACGTAAGTGACAGGTGCAAATGCAGCCCGGGCTGCGAATCTGGACCTGCGCCGGCGGTTTGAGAAGCACCACCACGCAGTTTCATCAGCCGACCCTGCCTTTGGCGCTAAACCACATCCCCTCCCCATTTCCTCTCCGTCAAAACGGAAGCCGCACTTCTTTCCAAACAAACTTCTCCTGATGAGCTTCAGACCCCTCCCAGCCCTCCGCAAACACATCGATTCAAGCATCTGGCTTCCAACTCACTTTCATAATGAATGGCTTCGTCCATACACACCGAGAACCATACAACAGAGTCAGCTGACCTGTGCCCCCACCTAGGTCCCTGGGGCGATTTCTGTTTAAAAGAGCAGAAATAACTCAGTCTCAGAGAGAATAGGTGACCTCTTGTAGGTCACACAGCTAAAAACCCAACTCGTAAAAGGGGCTCTAATGAGAAAAGCTCTTTATCATAACACTAGTTAACAGTCAGCACTTGCCATACACCAGGCTTCCTGCTGAATACATCCTTGCATTTCCCCTGTTAATCCTCACAGCAGCCCTGTGAGATAAATATATTATCAATCCCATTTTACAGTAAGACCTGAGTCACAGATTAGTTACATAACCAGCCCAAAGTCACTCAGCTTGAAGTCGAAGATCTGGATTCCAACTCAGGACCAAATCTGACCCCGTGGCCTAAACTCTTTCCCCTACGTCTTCATCACATGCTGCTGAGATGATTTTTCCCTCTCCCAGATTCTCCCTCATTCAGTCATAAACTTCCTAGGCAACAGGGCCACATTGTGGGAGAATTGACCCAAGGTTCAATTGTTTCACAGTAGGACTCACCCAGAGGGGTCTTTCTTCAGAAAAATCACAAATTCAGTCTCCAGTGTCCCATACCCACTCTCCTCACTTTTCCAGACACCTCTTCTTTCCTGCTCTCCCATCCACATCAAAGCCTAGACCCTCCATGCCTCCACAGCGGCCCCCACCCAGACCTTCCCTCCTTCCTCCCAATTGCTTTGCCACCAAACCTGAGCTCAGCGAGTTTGCCAGGAGGAATGCATCCAACAGACCCAGGGACTGTAACTAACACACACCTACCACGGGAATGGGGCATCCCTTTAAAATTCAAGCACATATTTTATTTCAGCCAAATCTGCAGGGGCCAGTTCTGTCAATTCCGTAGTAAAGTCTTGTGTTTGGTTCTCCAATGTGATCATCAGATGCTGCTGCTCTAGGCCAGCATTTCTGCTGTCCTGGGAGTAACTGAGCTTTCATAGCCCTGGGGGTGCGCTCCACTGGGGGCTGGTGGACTCGCATTTTAACACAGAACAACCTTAAGAGGGTAGAAGAAGGGCCGGAGCACAAAGGCTCTAGGTGTGGATCCAGAGAGATCACACAACTTCTCACAAGGTAGAAAGGACTTGGGGGCCAGCATTGCCTGACCCCAGAGCTTTGAGTATTTGCCTCCGCACTAAGCCGCCTCACCCACTCTCTCTATAGGACTTAAGGTTTTGCAAAGCAAAACCCAGCTCTTACCTTCCCAAACAATGCTGGCTAGAAGATCAATCAGAGGAACCGTTTACAATCAGCAGATAGTAGAGATTCCATATAACATACAAGCAGACATTTGTATTCTAATCTGCAATTAGAGCTCTGTTCGCAGCTCTGAGATTTCTTGCTGTATAACTATGCCCAAAAATCCAGTTTGATTTGCTGTTCTGCTTATTTATTCTTCGCATTAGAATTGTTTAGATTTGTTGGACCAACCAAATTTATAAATGGCAAATTAAACAAGAGGTGGATGTGCTGCATGCAAGCAATATTGATCAGGTCGAGACGACGCGGAGCACGAAGCAGGTCTTTTCATGTTTGGCCAAAATTTCTGAGACTATTGACAATCTTCTCTAAGGCCTTTTAATAACGACATGTCTGCTTTGGCTTTTGAATTGCCTAACCTTTGGGTGGTGAAATCACAGCATGTTATCTTAATCTCTTTATAATGGACTAGGGTTTGATTCAAATAAACATGTCTCCTGAGTGCCTGCAGCAGTAGGAAGCAGGAAGGGTCGAGAAGCAGGTCTCACTGCCACACGGATCTCTAAAAGCCTGAACTGTGCTCTCCATCTGAAAACCACAAACGCTTCTGGGCCTGCTGCTCTTATCTCTAAACCAAGGTTCCCAAAATCTAGTTCCCAGACCAGCAGCATCAGCATCACCTGGGAAATTGTTAAGAAATGCAGATTCTCAAGCCCTTGCTCAGACCAGCCCCTGTACAATCGGGTGCCACATAACGACATTTCAGTCAACGACAGACTGCATATAAAATGGTGGTCCCATAAGGTTAGTACCATAAAGCCTAGGTGTGTAGTAGGCTTTACCATCTAGGTTTGTGTAAGCACACTCCATGATGTTCACACAGCAACGAAATCACCTAACAATGCATTTCTCAGAACATATCCCCGTCATTACGCATGACCCACCCACGTCACCTGAAACAGGGCTTGCCCATAGTAGTCACTCAATAAATATTTATTGTTTATTGAGTAGTAACACAAGGAGAAGGTACTAACAAGGAAGGAGTATCATGGAGAACCAAACGGATGCTGAATGTCATCTACTTCACATTTGTCTGGGGTCGCTTCAATTCCCCAACGCAGGGATGGTCTAACTTGAGCCTGCCTCAGAATCATCTGAGAACACAGATTTCTGGGCTCCACCCCAGAGTTTCTGATTCAGCAAGTCTGGGCTGGGGGCCAAGAATGCGCATGTTAACAGGCTCCCAGATGCTGCTGATGCAGAGATCACACTTGGAGAACACCTGCCCTAGAGGTAAGACTCACCTGTCACCACTTTCAGCTTCTCTTTCTGGCCTTGAATAGTTTACTTATTTTTAAGGCCTTTTCTCCAAACTTTTCAAAGCTTGGCTCAAAATATCGCCTAAGGGCTGATCCAAAAATAACTAAAACCAAAACAGAAATGAATTCCTTTCTCTTAGGCGGGACTCTACCTTAATAATACAGCAGTGGCTTCCTTCATTCAGGAAATAGGAAAGCAAGGATGGCACAGTTGTTAGGAATGCGTGGTCAATTTTATCAGCTGAGCAAGTAGGGAATATGTATTCTGAATGTCTGGGTCCTTTTCCGAAGCTTGCTCTAAAGTCACTGGTAGCCTTTAGAGTTTACCCAGCCACGAGATGGCAGCACTCAGCTGATGTTCACCCCCAGAGCCACCCTTCCTCTCAAGGTGACTATCCAGATAGGACAATAAGCAATGGACTAATACATTTGATACAACCAAAATAGGCTACAGCTTTTCCTCCCAGGAAACCTGGCATGGAATAAACTCTCTGTCCCACAAATGCAGACTCTGAAACAGAGTTGCATACATTCCATTTAGTCTCTAAGACAGAGCCACAATTTCCCACACTCAGATTAGGAAACACAAGGCTGCTGACTGGTCATATGGTACCAAGGAAACAATGGGGCAGAATAATAAATCCGCAGACCCCCCAAAACATCTGGGATGTGTAGCCAACTTAGTTACAAAGCAACTGATGGTGACCTAAAATACATATCCATTCAAAGATGCATTACAATTTTTAAATCCTAAACAAATGGAAAGTTGTTTCAAAATCTGTTTTTTCCTGGTTAGCCAAAGCATGGTGTATTATAAGTAATGGGCATAACTTTTTCATGTCAAGAATGGGAATTCATGATTTATGAACTATAAGAGTTCTTAGCAATAAGCATACACAAAATGAAGAGACCCGCAGCACATCCAGAATGTATGGCGGCCACAATGAGAGTAAAACTGTTCAGAAAATGCAATTCTTCCTCTCTGCTCAACCTCCCACCACCGTTACCTTTTCCCGAGGCTTGGTCTGAATTTAAATAGGTGAAAAGATTTTTGCTTCACCAGTATGCTTACCACCCAAGTGTTTCAGAATCAGTGACTTGTATTTCACGTAATTCTAATGAAAATGTGTTTTTGTGCTAGAATTATCAGGATAATTGCTTCCATCTTCCTTGGCCTTGGAGATAGAACCCATACACTTTGTAAGGCCCTTTTCTTCACTAGATCAGTTGTTCACCAGAGCAATTGTTTCCAAACCTGGCTTATCATCAGAATAACTTACAGAGTTTTGTTTTATGGCTTTGTTTTTAAAGTACTGATTCCATGTTACAGACCAGCCTACTGCGTTAAAATCTCGGGGAGAAGATGGTGGCGTTGGAAAGCTGTGTTGGTTTCTAACACATATGTAGGAATGTAACCCAGCTGAGGGAGTGCCAATGATCACTCAGGTTTAGAAATGGCTGCATAGCTTTTCAGGCCTCAGAGCATATTCTCGCCATCATATTCACAATGTCCTGTGGGACTAGTGGGAAGGAAATATTGTAAGTCTACAGGGCCTTCTTTTCAGAGGAAGGGCAGAGAGACTTGCCCAGAATCTGAGAGACTCATGCAGGAGGATTCAAGCTCACGTTTTCTAACTATCCATTTCTAGTCCATCCTCTTCTATCCTTAGAATTTTTTCACCTTCTGTGGGTTTTGTAAACTCAAGTTTACCAGATATAGTATTGCATGGCATAGAAAAACTGTGAAATTACTCTTAACTGTCACTCTGCCCCTCCAGTCAACTACATGTTCATGGAGGCCTTGTAATCCATCCCAGAATTCTGGCAAAGCACCATGGAAAGGAAATGAGTGAAAACAAAGACATATGAGAAAAGGGTCAAGTTGCTGGGACTCTTTGAACAGGAGAATCAAAGACTCAGGGAGGAGTTCATCATGTCTCCAAGGGCACTGAGGGCTCTCTGAGCAGGGCCCTGAGGCAGCTGGTGTGGAGAGTGAAGCAGCCCTCCTCCAGCACTCACGCCCAAGTGAAACATCTGTTCACAACCATGGAAGTGCAGGGAGTTTTGTTTTTATTAACTGGGGGAAGAGGAGGGCTTTTGGTTGGGTGGGAGTAGGAAAAGAAAGGAAAATGGAAGATTTGTGTTGGCATCTCTCTCCCAGTCAGCCCTGAGGTTTGAGTCTCTGATGGTAAAGGTGATGGTCAGACATTGGACTCTTTGCTTTCATGAGAAGTCTTTATAAAGATTTTGGCAAAGCAGAGCTGCTCCTGGGCCCAGGTAGCATAAAGTTGGGTGAGAGACCTGTCTTAGCCAGGGTTCAATCAAAGAAGCAGAACCACTGTGGGTGATGTGGAAAAAGGCAATTATTATACGGGTTACACCTCACACAACGGTGGCAAGCAGTAGAGCATTCTATGCGGGATGCTGCCTCTGTGTCTGATGCTAAACTTGAAGCTGCTACAGATCAGCTAGACCAGCAGTCAAGAAGGAAAACTGGATGTGGACAACAGCAAAGACAAACTGGATCACAAGGACAAACTGGGACCTGCATCCATCCTTCAACCTTGGGACCACCACCTCCAACCTTAAAGCCTTGGGTGATATGCAGGAGACCTCAGCCCCCTTAACCACAAAACTGCACAAGCACCTGGAGTGTTCCAAGGACTCCTAGAAGCAGCACATCTGCTGGGAGCAGCCCCAGTCAGACAGGAGATTAGTGATAAATGTGGGTGAGCTGCCACAGTGCCCACAAGGACCATCAGAGTGAAACAATATGGCTGCTGCCTCACTCCTGCCTTCCAAATCTCACACAAAATATCTCTTGTGAGCAATGCTAATCTGAACCTATAGAGAAAAGGGAATTCTATGAAAGGGAACTCTTGCTTAGCTAAGCTGACACAACGCAGATGCACGACAAGATTTTCTCCCTGCTCTGGCACCTGAGACTGGTAGCTTTGGGTACAACCAGCATTTCATTAAGCTTGGCATGAACTCTGGACTTGTCCCAATGGGCAGAACTCCAAAACAGGAACGGGAAAATCAATGTTCTTGGGTCAGCTTGCTGGGCACTAGATGTCAAAAAGTGTGTCTTGGGAAGGAAAGGGAGAACATGGCAGACAATTTTGTGAACACATATGTGAGAGCACATTTGGAGATTCCCTCAAATAACTGGGGGACACTTCAAGCAGGTAGGGGGTCAGGGAGTGGTATTGTTGCAATTTGCACATAAATGGAGATGTTGCACCATTTTATATTCGGGGATAGGGATACCTGGACTAGCTGTTTACAAAAGTAAGTGGCATATTATAATGAGAATTTCATAAACTCATAGAGCTGAAAAGAAATCTGACAGAGTCATTACTTGCCTCTCCTCTTCTCTCTCCTCTCCATGAGCAACCTATGTTTTAGTCATGCCAGGCTACTTGTAGGTGTCTAAACATATTTCATACTTACATGCTTTGGAACCTTTGCATTTGGTGTAGCCTCAACATGAAGAGCTCTCCGTCCCTCTTGCCCTTCCTCACCCCCTTTCCCAGAATAACATAGACTCAAATTCCAAGTCTCAAGTCAGGCATCCCCTCTTCCTTGACCTCCAGGTAGTGTCAGTTAGGGGACCCTCCCATGGATTGTCTATTGACAGCCCCCTGAACTTACCTCTTCCAAGGCATCTATCTACTCCTCTATTGTCAAGGAACGTTATTGAGGTATAATTGACCTACAATAAGCTGCACATATTTAAAGTGAACAACTTGATAAGTGTTGACATAGGTATACAACCATGAAAGTGTCACCACAATCAAGATAATAAACAAATCCATCACCACTAAGAGTTTCTGCATGATCCCTTGTAATTTTTCTCCCTCACTTCCCCCCCAACTGCATTCCCAGGCAACCACTGATCTGTTTTCTATCACTATAGATTAGTTTGCATTTTCTAGAGTTTTATTTAATGGAATTATATAGCATATACTCTTTTTTTGCCTAACTTCTTTCATACTCAGCATAATTATTTTGAGATTCATCTATCTTGTGTGTGTCAATAGTTCAATCTTTTTATTGCTGAGTAGTATTCCATTGTATGGATTTACTACAGCTGTTTTTTCCATTCACCTGTTGATGGACATTTGGGTTGTTTCCAGTTTGAGGCTGTTACAAATAAAGCTTCTATAAACATTTGTGTACAAATCTCTTTATGGACATATATTTCCTTTTCTCTTGGGTAAATATCTTGAAGTGAAATGACCGGATATATGGTAGGAGTACGTATAACTTTTAAGAAACTTCCAAACTGTTTTCCAAAATAGTTGTACCATTTGACATTCCCACTAGCAGTGTCTGAGTTCCAGTTCCTCCACATCCTAGACAACACTCAATACAGTCAGTCTTTTTCATTTTAGCCATTCTAATAGGTCTGTAGTGGTATTTTCCTGTGGTTTTAATTTGCACTTTCCTAATGACTAATGACGTTCATCATCTTTTCATGTGCTTTTTTGCCACCCATGTATCTTCTTGGGTGAAATGTCTCTTCAAATCTTTTCCCATTTTCTTAATTCGATCTTTGTTTTCTTCTTATTAAGTTTTGAGTGTTCTTTATATATTTTTGACACAAGTCCTTTATCACATACATGATTTACAAACATTTTATCCCAATCTGTGGTTTGTCTTTTCACTCTCTTAACAGTATCTTTTGACAAGCAAAAGTTTTTGATTTTGATGAAAGCAAACTCATTAATTTTTAAAATTGATTGCATCATTCCTTTAATTCTCTAGTGATTATACATTTATCTCTACTAGTTTGTGAACGCTTTGAGGACAAAGACCACCTTCTTCTATTTCTGGATTCCTAGCACCGTGACACTGATTAATACTTAAGAGACACTGAAATTGTGGTTCTTATGGCTATATTATTACTCCTGGCTATTATGGGAGAGCCCCTGAGCTTCCTGGCATCTGCTATGTCATAACTGCCCTGAGCTTCCTGGCATCTGCTGTGTAATAACTGGTCTTTTTTACAGAAATAGAGGGTTTTAATCAATGTGACCATTTTTCTTAAGCAAGAAATGCCTAGTAAGGCCTCTATACATTTCTCCATAAGATATTTGTACATTTGAACAGAGAGAGGACGAAAAACAGGAAAATCCTCTCCTGAAGGCCCATCATTTGAGAATTCTGCTTGCTTTCTCTTTTGATTAGGGAGAGCCTTTTGTTTCTGAAATAAGTAAAGAAAAATCTCATAACAGAGTCTACCCATTGGCAGAAGTCAAAGGAAAGCAGTTGAAGTAAAGTTCACCAAGGGCCTGCTATTTTTGCCCCAGGAACTGTGTTTTAAGAAAGAGATAAGACATCTCCTCCATCTATGAGTACCACAGCCTAGAGGTCCCCTCTAGTGGTCCCACTATAGGCTGCTGGTCCCCACCAAGTTCTTTCACAAGCACCAAGCCAGCAGTAATGTCGGCTCCTTCAAGCCGACAGCAATGAAGGGCCTATCTAAACAATGCTGGGCTATTGAATTCAATAGAAATTGCACAGTTGAAACATTTATATAGGTGTTTGTCTTGTGGTGTCCTGAAACTTCCATCTTTCACAATTAAAAGACTCTAAGGATGATCTCAGTTCTGCACATATGGAAGACTAAGATAACAACCAACAACAACAATAAAACCGCTTGCTTCAAAAATGAAGAATTGCTGATAAAATGTAATTTTAAAAAGTATATTAAATATATGGTTAGGCTCACAAGAAAAAAAAACTGGAAATTTCCAAGTGCCAAGATGGAGCATGAAACCAGAGTGGTAGCTTAGAAGCTGGTAATGCTGTGGTTACCATAGGGTGAATAATATAATGGCTTGAGTTTTAAAACTATAAGAGACAAGATGTTGGACCCAAAGCAAGGTGCAGTCTTAGAACTGAGAACTCTCAAATTGGAACTCTCAAAAAGTGATATCCTCTCTGAAGGAGACTAGAAAAAAATCTATCAGCCCAGATAAACAAGAACTCTTATCTGTCTCTGAATTCTAGATGAGCAAAAATGCATCCTTTGGGAATTAGAAATCCCAGATAGACGTGGCGTTCAAATTTGCCCACATTTTCTAAGAACTCCTCAGTTGAGAAATTAGCATAAAAATTGGTCCTGGACCAGCGATAACTCTGAGGCTCCTGGAGAAAGCAATACCATAAATGCCACAGGAATTCATGGAAGGAAAAACGTTAACCTAAAATACACTCACAATTAAAATTTTTTAAATCCACAAGGAGAATTCTACTGTAAGTAAAAAGCAGAACACACCATAAATATAAGATTAGACTCTCAAGAACTTGAGATAATAAAATTACAATCTGAAAAAGAATTAAAAAAAATATTATGTAGTATTTAAAATAATTAAATATCTAATAAAAAAAGAAACCATTAGAAAAGTATAATCACAGGCAGCCTGTAGAACTTTCAAAGAGCGTGATTAACAGCTTGATCTAATAGGCATCTATAGATCTTTGTACCTAAGAATCAGAGAATATATAGTATTAGAACTTACAGTCATCTTAACAAATACCAAACAACAAACATCACATAACCATGCTCTCTCATCATAATACAATAAAAATAAAAATCTATAACAAAAAAGATAACCCTTCAAACTCCCATGTGTTTGGAAATAATTCATGGGTCAATAAAGGAATTTTCTTTTTCCCTGAGGGAGATTCACCCTGAGCTAACATCCACTGCCAATCCCGCTCTTTTTCGCTTGAGGAAGATTAGTCCTGAGCTAACATCTGTGCCAATCTTCCTCTATATTTTGTATGTGGGTCACCGCCACAGCATGGCTGATGAGTGGTGTAGGTCCTTGCCCAGGATCCAAATCTGCAAACCCGGGCTACCGAAGCGGAGCGCCCTGAACTTAACCACTATGCCGCAGGGCTGGCCCCAAATAAAGGAATTTTAATAAATATTAGAAAATATTTTGCACTGAAAGTAAATGAGGATACCATATATCAAAACATGAGGAAGGCAGTACTTAAAGGAAATTTTATATAATGCATTTATTAGAACTTAAGAAAAACTGTGAATTAATGAGCTAAGCATCCAAATCAAAAAGTTGGGAAAAGAAAAACAGAGTAAACCCCCTCCTGTCAAGAACTGGATAATAAAGAAAATTCTAAAGATCAGTAGAGAAATTAATAAAATAGAAAAAAGAAACAATAGAAAAATCAATAAAAACCAAAAGTTTTTAAGTTTTTATTTGAAAAACGACTAAGTGAAATAAACAAACCTCTGAGTGTGTTTATAAATAGTGATTGTTTATAAATAGTGATAAATAGTGATTGATTTAAAAATTACACACATACATAAACTACCAATAAAGAAATATAGAAAAAAAACTAATTACAAATGCAGTGGAGATTTTCAGAAGTCATAAGAAAATACTATGAATAACAATGTTATGAACAACATTTGAAAATTTAGATTAAGGTATAATATTTTAGAAAAATATGATTTACCAAAACTGTCCAAGGAGACATATAAAATTTGAATAGACCTATAATCAGTAAAGAAAAATGAATCAATAGTTTAAAATTTATTCACACACAAGCACACATGCATACACATACACAAATATACCCACAAAAAACCCAACCTCAAATGATTCCATGGGTAAGTTCCACCAAACACTGAAGGAAGAGATATTTTTCAATCTTATTCAAATTGTTTCCGAGACCAGAAAAAGAGGAAATGCTCCCCTCTCATTTTATGAGAGTGGCATATCCTTGATACCAAACTCAGACAGGACAATGTGAGAATTGAAAACCATAAACCAATCTCACTTACATAGGCATACCGAAAATTTTTTAAACTATTAGCAAAATAAGTTTAGCAATGTACCAAAAAATCTTGACTGTAGGTTTCAGCCCAGAAAGGTGTAATGTTAGAAAATCTATTCATATAATCTGCCCAATAAGAAAAAGAAAAGTTATAGATGCAGGAAAAAAGCATATGATAACATTAAATTTCCCTTTTTGAGGGAAAATCCTTAGTAGAAATAAAAGAGATTTCTTTTTAACTAGATAAAGAATTCTATCAAAAACAAAGAGCAAACATAACAATTGTGAAAAATTAGAGTTTCCCCTTTAAAATGAGGAAAAATATAAGGATGTCAGGTCTTACTGCTTCTATACAAACTTGTACTATCAATGGCAATCAGTGCAGTAAGATAAGAGAAAGAAATTTTAAAATGTAAGAATTAGAAAAAAAAAGTCATAATCCCAGATAATGTTGATCAACACAGAAAAGTCAAAAACATCTATAGATAAACTCATAGAACCAATAAGAACATTCAGTAAAGTTATGGTACCCAACAATACACAAAGTCAATAATGTTCTTACACACTAGCAACAAACACACAGAAATTGTGATTTTGAAAAAGACGCACGTAACAACAGCAATAAAAACTATAAAGAACATAGAAATACGTCTAACAAATGATGTGAAAACGTTTATGGACAAAATTATATTTTAAACATTTAAGAGTATATTTAAAGAAACTAAATAAATGAAGAGAGATACCATTTTATTATTTGGGATACGGATTTGACTGAGTATAATAGAGACCCAAAGTAACAGTGGTTTAAACTATTAGTATCTTTCTCTCTTTCTCTCTCTCTCTCTCTTTCCCTAATAATTTGGAGGTAGGTCTTCCAGAGCTGGTATGGAAACTGGGGCAACAAATGATATATGCCATGTTTATACATATTTACGGAAATCAATTTTTCTAAGTTATTCTATAAATTCGAGCTCCATTATAAATCCCAATGAATTTTCGTGTGGGATAAGCACATCATAAAATTCATATGAAAGAGTGAAGGGCCAGGAATAGCAAGACAATTATGAAGAAGAAAAGGAAGGGATCATCTACTGGATATTGAAACACATGATGAGACAAAGGATTTGAATAGACATTTCTCCAAAGAAGATATGCAAATGGAGAGTAAGCACATGATGTTGAAATGCTCAACATCATTAGTCATTAGGGAATACAAATCAAAACCACAATGAAATACAATTTTATACCCATTAGGATGACTATAAGCAAAACCACAGACAACAAGTGTTAATGAGGATGCAGAGAAATTTAACCTTCACATATTACTGGTGAGAATGTAAAATGGCACAGCTACTTGGGAAAATAGTTTGGTGGTTCCTCAAAATGCTAAACATAGGGTTGCCATTTGACCTAGCAATACCACTCCTAGGTATATACCCAAGAAAAATGAAAACATATGTCCACACAAAAACTTACACATGAATGTTCAAAGTGGCATTATTCATAATAGCCATAAAAGGGGAAACAACCCAAATGTTCATCAACAGATGAATGGATAAACAAAATGTGATATATTCATGTAATGGAATATTATTTAGCCATAGAAAACAAGGTACTGATACACATTACAACGTGGATGAAATTTGAAAAATGCTAAGTGAAAGAAGCCAAACACAAACGACCACATATTGTATGATTCTACTTACATGAAATGTCCAGAATAGGCAAATCTATCGAGACAGAAAGTAGACTAGTGGTTACCAGGAGGTGGGGGTGGCAGGGGGAGTGGGGAGTGGCTGCTAATGAGTATAGGGTTTTTTGGGGAGGTGATGAAAGTGTTTTGGAATTAGATAGTGGTCATAATTGCATAACTTTGTGAATATGCTAAATTTTATACTTTAATAGGGCAAATTTTATGGTCCATGTATTATATCTCAATAAAAATTAATAATAACTTATGAGGTTATAGTTATTAAAACAATGTGGTATTGGTATAGGAACAGACATCTTAACCAATAGAACTGAATACAGAGCATAAAAGGGGTCCACATACACAAAAGCCAGACATACGATACAGGTGACATTTTAAATCAATAGGGAAAGGATGAACTTTGAAGGAATTGATGGAATTGAAAGAGTGATGAGAAAAATAAAATTAGGTTCCTCCCTCACACTTTCACAAAAACTAACTCTAAATGGGTTAAAGATAAAAAGGTGAAAAGCAAAACTGCAAAACCTTTAAAATAAAACGCAGGAAAATATCTTTTCTGATTTGGGGATAGGCAAGGATTTCTCAAGTCACAAAAAAAAAACTACAAAGGAGAAGGAAATATTTAGTTAATTTAAAAACACAAAACAATCATAGTATGATCATTTATGGATATATACATTGTAGTTGAAATATAAAGTCATCCATGAGAATGACATACATCAAGTTCAAATGAGTGGTTACCTTCTGGGAAGGAGGGACAAAGGAGACAGATGTGGTGTGGCAATGGCTGTATAGGCACTAACTTATCTTTCTCTTTTTTAAGAACTCTAAAGCAAATGTGGCAAAATAATAACTTGTTTAAACTTTGTGATGGATACATAAGGTCTGTTATATTATTTCCTCTAATATGCTGTATTTTTTGAAGTGTTTCATGAGTAAGGAAAAGTTTTTTACATATTAACGTACTGTCTGGCCTAGAAAGTTGAGGAATCCCCAGACGGATCGTGCCACCTCCCAGGGTCAGCACTTTTGGGGTGAAAGCAAGAATGTTAATCATCTTCCTGAAGTTAGATGGCAAACTTGTAATGGAAATGGGACTAAAACTCAGCTACACTGCACTGCAATTGACAGCTCTTTCTGGAAACAGCACATGTCTGCCATTCTGGGCAAGCATTCAAGTTATTTCCACTCTCAAGTGTTATGTGGATTTACTAAACCAACAAGAAGTCAGGGGAGAAACTTAAATCACTGTCTTTGCAAATTACTATTTTCTGCCAGTACTGAGAGCTTATTCCACCATAAAATCAATGAGGGAAAGGGGAGTAGGGAAGTGAAAACGAAGTACTTCTATTCCTCTGAAGTGTAGAACATATTCCTGTACTCAGTGGGGCCATTTCTTGGCTTGTCTGCTCACCTGGGTAAACACAGATGCCCAGGCAAAGGCATCCACTTGCAGCTGCTAAGTCAGGACAGGGTGAAAAGGCACTTAGAGAAACTCCCACTAAACTGGGGCCTTAAGCAAGAACTGCCAACAAGCAAGGGGGAGTGGGGCATGCAGCCCCAAGGAATTAGAGAAACCCCACCTGCTCAACTCTTCCTCCTTAACCACGGAACATGAGGGGACAGTTCTGGGCAGAGGTTAAGGCACAGAGTGAGGTTAAGGGTGCAAAGCTGGGTCTGGAGAACACATACAACACTCCCTAAGGCAGCAGTTCTAACCACACATTGCAATAACTAGGGAACCAAAAAAACATACATACATAGATGACCAAGCCCCACTGCCCCAAATTCTGATGCAATTCATTTGAATCAGGCCACTGGTATTATTTAAAAGCACACCAGGTAATTTTAATGCACAGCCTCTTCCCTAAGGACTAACAGAAATAATTGGGGAGGACTTTTAAGAGAAATGGTTTCCTCAGAGCTGAACATAAATGGAATGAAATCAGATAAACCCAAGCCCTAAACCCAGCTCTGCCACTCATTATGTGACCTGGAGCAGGTACTCATTTTGACTCAACCCCAATTTTCTTATTTGAACCTGGGGACAAAAATACCTACTCTCTGTGATGGTGGTAACAGAGATGATATACACAAAAGAGCACCTGCACGTGACTATGACTATTAACGGTCATGTCAATCTGCGAATGGTTCACCTGGGGTCAAGTACATCCTTGTGGTGGTGATTCAGAACCAGAGAGAAGCCAGAGCCTTGCATGTCTCAGTCACTCCCACATTTGCGGAGGAAGGTGATCACCCACAGCATCTACACAGTTCTTTCTGGATCAAACACTGGTCTTTGGCTTGAATGGCAAGAGCTTAAGCAGTTAACTCTCAGTTATTCAAAGGAATGGAAGAGAGCTATGGGTAGTGCTATGGACTGAATGTTTATGTCTTCCCAAAATTCATATGTTAAAAACTAATCTTCAATGTGATGGTACTAGGAGATGGGGACTTTGGGAGGTGACAAGGTCATAAGTGGAGAGCCCTCACAAATGGGATTAGTGTTCTTTTAAAAGAGACCCGAAGAGCTCCCTTGCCCTCTTCCACCATGTGAGGACACAGCGAGAAGACAGCTGCCTAGGAACTAGAAAGCAGACCCACACTAGACACCAGATCTGTCAGGGCCTTGATCTTAGTCCAGCCTCCAGAACTGTGAGAAATAAATTTCTGTTGTTGATAAGCCACCTAGTCTATGACATGTTGTCATAGCAGCCCAAATGGACTAAGACAGGTAAGTAACCAAAAGTTTACCCATTTGAGCTCTGTGGTAGGCAGAATAATGGCTCCCCCCAAAGACATCCACATCCTACTCCCCAGAATCTGTAAATATGTTACGTTACATGGTGAACAGGAATTTAGGTTACAGATGGAATTAAGGTTGCTAATCAGCTGGCTTTAACATGGGGAGAATATCCTGTATTTGGGTTGGGCCCAATGCAATCACAAGAGTCATTATAAGTGAAAGAAGGAAGCAGAAGAGAGAAAACCAGGGAGATGGTATCAACCCACTGTTGCTTGAAGAAGCAACAGGACGAAGAAGAAGCCATGGATAAGCAATGTGGGTGGCCTCAAGAAGCTGGAAAAGGCAAGGAAACGGATTCTCCCCTAGAGCCTCTGAAAGGCACACAGCCCTGCTGACACCTTGATTTTAGCCCATAAAGACACATATCAGACTTCTGACGTCTAAAATGGTCAGATAATAAATTTGTGTTGCTTTAAGCCACTAAGTTTGTGGAAACTTATTTTTGAGGGGCCTCCAATTCCATTTTAATTTTTTTTCTTTTTATGTCTTTCCTGAAATATACAATCCCTCATCTTGGCTCGGTGCATGTCACCAAAAATTCTCCGGGGATTTCATGGTCTCTGACAATTAGTTACAGCCTGGGGTGCCCATCTTAAGTCTGTGACAACAGCAGCAATAGAAACTCACAGGCCAAATGCTTGTATAACCAGAAGGTTTTCAGGCCCTCTCCATGGGTGTCCCTGGCTAAACTTTGGCTGGGTAGGGTTTCAGGGAGGTTGCAGGCTGGGAAGAAAATGACCTTAACAACTGGTGCTTAGGAAACAAAATCCAAAACCTGAGGTTTATTCAGTCATTCACTCAAGGACAATTGCTAAGCCTCTTCTTTGTCCTGGAGAACAGCACTGGATGAGTAAGGTGTGGTCTCCAAGGATCTCACCATCTAGACATAGAAGGCAGGGGCATAGACAGGGAATTATGAGTGCTGCGATCAATGCCTAGTGTCAGGAAATTTTCGCAGGGAATTGACATTCCAGCTGAATTTGGAAAAACCAGCAGGTATTTGTGGAGCAAAGTAAATTCCAGGAAAAGAAAGAGATGTGAGTAAATGCAGCGCTCTTGTGAACACCGTCACCCATAAACCATCCCACATTGCCCGAAATGAACAGTTAAGACTTGTGCTCTGCATACCCTCTCCCCAGACCACATGTTGCTCCTCAGGGACATCCCCAGCTTGATCTACTGTGGGCTCTGAAAGTACAGGATCCCTGGCTCATGCATCTCTCGCACACCAGTACCTTACACAGTCTCTGATGTGTAGTAGGTGCTCATCAAAAAATTGTTGTGGGAAGGAATGGATGGAGGGAGGGAGGGAGGAAAAACACCAAACTCCACATCTCCCACCCCCCTCACCCTCACTTCTGCACTTACTTCCAGGTCCACTACTCATCCTCACTCTGTTGTTCACACCAGGAGCTCCCCTCACCCCCACTCCCACTTCAGAAGCCCCAAGACACAGCCCTGCCCACTCTCCTCCCTAATGGACCACATTCTGGCAGTCTCCTCTCAACCCTCCCTCTGGTCTTTCACCTACTGCTGTCCATGACCCAGCGTGAGAGAGAAAGAGAAATGAAGATGTCCATGCCTTCTTTAGAACCCTTCCACAAATTGTTCCTTCTCCCCTGGAAGAAAAAAGGGGGAGACTAGGTTCATACAGGTGTGTCTATATTCTAATGCACTGGAGACTAGACCTCATTCCAAACCAGAAGAAAGTCATAATCATTCACTAAAGGAAAGAGAGCCTTTCTTTTTCCACAACGGTGATGCTATGGATAGTTTGAAGGCCTCCAGCACCCACCTAGCAATCTCAGTTTTTTTTAGAACAATAACATTCTGTGACATGGACATGATGATTCATCAATTTTACTTAAAATGTGACTAAATATGTCTTACGAAAAATGTCATTTCTTCATTGATCAGTATTATATAATCTAAGTAATTTTTTTTTAAAGCTTCAATAGGTTCCTACTCTCCAATCCTCTTACCACTCAGTAAGATTGCTGTTCTTACATGCTCCTGGGTATAAATTTCAGAGCCTGTCAGGATTCTTATCACAGAAATAACTAATTATGAACATTGGCTGAAATTTGCTTCAAACTACATTCATGTTTATGTGCCATTACCACCGGCCACCAGATCTCTGGGCTTTTCATTAAAAAAAAATACCCTCAAAATTAAAGTGGCAGATATTCTACCAGCCCAAAGCACTGGAAACACAACTTTGAAGAGGAAAGGATTTCCAAATCAAGATTGAGAATCGAGAATGTATTCAGCACCTGAGGTACATTGCACCTAATGCACCATTGTCCCATACAGATCATTAGCAGGGGGATTTACAGTAGCTTTCCATGGGCCTAAGGAAGAAATCTCACCTGTTTCATAGTTTTGCTGAAGCCTGCCTGGGCAGAAACCACATAGCCGAAGGCTAATGCAAAAAAAGAGGTACTTCACACAAACCAAGATGGAAAAGATGAATCAATGCGTGTTTTTCTTTATTTGTATGGTTGTTTGGGGACCTAATATTTCCTTCGTAACTGAAAACAGCAGCCACACTGTTGCAGGGGGAGGGGAGGCATGACCAGCAGAGCCGGCTTGATGCCCCAGCACTTTCCATACTGTACACACTTGTTTTGGGGGTTTGGCAAGATTATTAATAGATATATATGGTGTAAAGTTTAACGGGGGGCATACACACTCGAGTGTAGAACTTAGTGGCTGTGAACCTTATTTGCTCAGCGAGTCGACGGTTGCCTTTCTCGCTTTACCTTTGACCACCTGTGCAAAAATCCTCAGCCTGGGTTATAGTCACTGGGTTGCCCACGAAGCTGATTGGCCCACCCCCGAGAATGGTTTCTCAGCAGTGCAGAGCTCTGTCAAAACTCTCCAAGGGGCTTCAGCCCTGGGCTCTTGAAAGTTCACGCTGTTCTCACCCATCCAGAGAGGCCGCTTGCACACCTCTCCTACCTCTGCGTGCAGAGCAGGCCTGGCAAGCTTCCCACAGTCACTCTGAGTCCTTTGAGACTCAGCTCTTGTTCCCCTCTTCCAGACTGGGTTGGTGCCCCTTATCTGCACTCCTTTCATGCTCTGCGTCTACCTCTATTGTTAACACTCAACAGAGTAATACAAAGATGGTATGTTAATACGTTGGGTTCAAGGTGTATTTATCTCCAACGTGTAAAACTATGACTAGCATCTAATAGGTTCTCAATAAATGTGTAGATGAAGCAGACTTATGTCATTGCTAAAGCTCTCTCCCATCAAAGACAAGTTCAGAAAGTAAAGTAACCCCTGCAAAGGCCTGGGCAAATCCCAGCCAAACCTCAGGTGGCAAACCCCAGCAACCTGAAGCCCACTGCTGCTCTTCTCCACTGTTGGTGAGCGTCTGGAGTTATAATAGTTTCTGAGAGGAGCCTGGCTTCATTCCAGCATCACTTCACCAGTTTGACTTTGCTTTTCTCTTAATGTTGAAGAGAAAAGACATTTGGTCTAGTGGGAATAAGCATCACCTTGGGACTTAAAGAGGTTTGCTGTCCAGAGCCTAAATCTGCAACACGTGAGGCTGTACAGGTCACATCTCCTCTCTGGTCTTCAGCTAATTCATCCTTAAAATGAGACGATGCCACTTCACACCCTCTATGATGGCTATAATAAAAAGACAGACAATAACATGTGTTGATGAGGATATGGAGAAATTGGAACCCTCATACACAGCTGGTGGGAATGTAAAATGGAGCAGCTGCTTTGGAAAATAGTGGAAGTTCCTCAGCAAGTTAAACTTAGAGTCACCATACAACTCAGCAATTCCACTCCTAGGTATAGACCCAAAAGAAATGAAAACAAATTTCCAGACAAAATCTTGTAGACGAATGTTCATTGCAGCATTATTCATAATAGCCAAAAAGTGGAAATAATCCAAAGTCCATCAACAAATGAATGGAAAAACAAAATGTGGCATATCCATACAATGGAATATTACTCAGCCATAAAATAGAATGAAGTACTGATACATGCTGCAACATACATGAATCTTGAAGACATTATGCTAAGTGAAAGAAGGAATGGGGACTGTTTCATGGACACAGTTCTCCTCTGTGGGTGACAAAAATGTTTTGGAACTAGAGAGAGAGAGATGATGGTTGCACAATATTGTGGATGTACTAAATGCCACTAAACTATACACTTTAAAATGGCAAATTTTAGGTTATGTAAATTCATCCTCAATTTAAAAAAAAATTTTTTAACTTTTAGAGTTGAAGAAATGTTTTAATTTTTAATCTATCCTGGATTAGATGCATCTTTTGCCAACAGTCATAAAATATAATTTTTAATATATATTTTTAAATGGAAAAAGAGGGCCAAAAAAGCCTTCTGTGGCCCTGCTGGGGGTGCTCCCTGGAGGCAGGCCCACCAGCAGCACAGGGTTGGTAGGGCACATCAAATGACAGAGGGGAAATGGTGGCTGTGCAGCCTTGTTTGGGAACTCACAAGAGCACCTCCTAGGGGCTTCCAGAAACCATTACCGAGGGCTTTGCTGGGCTGTGGGTGCTGAAATGGCAGGTGCAAGTGAGAGGCATAGAAATGTGAGTTACTGAATTGAAAGTGTCCTTATTTTAACACCAGGCTGGGGTGGCCTTTAGAAATGAAATTAGTGGGGCCAGTCCACTGGCATAGCGGTTAAGTTCGTGCGCTCTGCTTCAGCAGCCCAGGGTTCACAGGTTCAAAACCTGGGTGCAGACCTACACACTGCTCACCAAGCCATGCTGTGGAGGCATCCCACATACAAAAAATAGAGGAAGATTGGCACAGATGTTAGCTCAGGGACAATCTTCCTCAAGCAAAAAAGAGGAAGATTGGCAATGGATGTTAGCTCAGGGCCAATCTTCCTCACAAAAAAATAAAATAAAATAAAAAAACAAATGAAATTAGTAATAATTACTCATTTTTTATTCAGCTTCCTTTCTTTATTTAGCTGGACACTGCTAGATATTCCGCCTGCAAAGGAGGCCTCCTCATTTTACAGATGTGGGAACCAAGACTGCTTAGAGAAGGCAAGTGGTTTACCAAAGTCACATGGTGTGGGAGAGTAAGAGCTAACGAATCCCACCCCAGTTTATGTGTCTGCCTTTCCCCCCAACACCATACAGCCTCCTGCAAAGGGAGTACTTGGGTTTTAAAGAAAAGCATCACAGCTGTAGCAAACTGTAAACGCTGTGCCTTCACCCTGAGCTCGGTTCCTGATAACAGTCACTCCGGGCTTTCTAAAGTGGACATGCGGCTCTGTAGACAACCTTGTAGAGACAAGAGGCTCTAAAAAAATGTCATAGATGATCAAAAGGAGCACAAATAGGATCAGAACAATCTGTGGACTGTCACTGGGGGCATTTGCTTTCTTAGCCTGAAACCATCTCTGATCCATTTCACTTGTGGACTGACAGCTAATCACCTTCTGATTTCATTAGCTGTTCAAGGGCTTAAGTGTTTTAGCAAGTCAGGGAGGGAAAGTGGGTTTGGCTTCAAATAGCAAAGGGATGGGGGAAATGATCCGCACACATTTGGCTCTTTCTCGAAAGGTTCAAGTGGATCAGTGAGGTCAAGATTTGCTTGTATCAACGTCGGTGGGGGGTTTGTAAACCTGACCGAGAGGGGGGCCCTTTGGGAAGCAGGTGAAGAGGGCTTTTAGGCCTGATTATTAACCCGAGAGCCTCCTTCCAGGCCAGCACCTGGAGCGACTTGGTTACAGGAAGATGACCTCTCAGTCTACGCCCAATTACCCGGTTAAACAAACAGAGCCCCAGGCGTCGCGTGGATACCACATTTTATCATCTTTTGGCTGTGTACAGTCTTTCCAAGAAAGCCGTCCTGTTGAAAAATTGCTAGGCGTTGAGAGAAATCAGCAAAAGGTGCATATTTGTAAACAGAACCTCCAATATTCATTATTTTTCCCAGAAGGGATAAGGCCAGTTCTACCACCACCAGATAAAAATGTCTTTGACAGCTGAGGCTGTCATTCCAATGACAAATGTATTTTTCTTTGCTGCCCAGAGCCAGTCTCTTGACACACTCTTTGAAAAGTGAGGGGGGATGTTAATTGCTAAGCCCCACTGAAAAAAGTGAAGAGCGCTAACGACGCACATATTTTAATGATAGGATCTGCAACGGGAGGGTTTGTCTCAAGCCTTTGCTCAACAGCCTTTCCTCCAAGGAGAGTTGTCTGTCTCACGGAGAAAAGGGGGGCAATTAGAAAAGAGGTGATGTGACTGCTGACCTGCACAGCGCTGGTGAAGGGTCGTCCTTGGGAACTGTTATTTATTGGGGAGGAGGGCAGCAGGTTCTCAGGGGAGTTGGCTATTACAAGATCGAAGCTGGTGTGGCAAAGAAATGGTAGTTGTGGATGGAGCAGAGGCCACGTTGGCTGTAAAAATGCCTCTGCCTTGCTTGTCCTCCCTCCTGTTCTAACCCAAATCTCTGTGGTCCACATTTCCTCTCCCTGTTCCATGTAAGAGCAGCTCAGGTCAGGGAGTGTGAAAGCTGGGGGGACCACAGAGACCTCGTGCAGGCAGGGACAGCAGATACTTCCTCCTCCTTTGCCCCCTGTGCCCGGAGCAGACATCACTAATTGATCACACTCTTGCTCTTTTGAGTCTAAACACAGTCTCAAAATTCTCTTTAGCTCGGCATTCCAAAAAAGCCACCAATAGAGTTAACAGACCAGATGAAAGTCGTTTTCCAATTTTAATTTTGTCTAACCTCATCTCATTTTTTCTGTTTAAACACATTTCTTGCTCGTTTGGTTAAAGATTGTATATTGTAGCAGTGTTCTAGATTTTCTCGTTTTTTTCCTCTGTCCCTGACCCCCTTGCCTTTAAAAACACAGCCTTATTGAGATATAATTCACGTGCCATAAAATAGGCCCTTTTAAAGTATGTAATTCAGTAGTTTTTAGCACGTTCACAAGGTTTTGCAACCTTCACCACTATCTAATTCCAGAACATTTTTATCACCCCCAAAACAGACCCCCTGGACCCACTAGCAGTCTCCCCACTACCCTTTCTCCCCAGCCCCTGGCAACCACTAATCTACTTTCTGTCTTTTTGGATTTGGCTATTCTGGACATTTCATGTAAATGGAATCACATAACATGTGACCTTTTGTGTCTTAAAAGTTCATTTTTTTTCTTCTGATTTTAAAAGAAAGTAAAGGAAAGCAAGATCTTTGTAGGGCGTTGCGGCCCCTCCAAGTGTCCTGGGCCCCAGGCACTGACCCTGCTGGAAAAGTTGGCCCCGCCTCCCAGGCGCCCTCCCACCCTCTCAGGAGCACCTCCAACTCAGCCAGCCGCAGCACACTGCCACTGCCGATTTCTGACACCTTCTCAGTGCTGCAGGAGCCCCCAGAGTGCCCAAAGGGCCAGATCCTGAGAGCAGACAAAGGAGGATGCTGCCCTCCCGCCGCGTCACGCCAAGCCTGCTCTGCTCCCCGCTGCCCTGTTCATGGCCCTGACCCAGAAGTTAGATCCAGCTGGTCCTCGACTCAGCCCACCCTCTGAGGCCCACAGCTTTGATCCTAGGCCAGGCTTGTCGGCCTGGCTTCTTTCTTACTTAGAACAGTTCCTTGCAGAGCACTTCCTTATGCAAAGAGGCCGGCCGTCCACCATCAGGGCTGAATCCCAGGGTGGGCCAGCTTATGAGTAAATGCTACACTGTTAGCAAATCTCTTTTGCTTCCCCTATTACCAACGGACCACTTTGGAGGCAGCTCAGAGCCTTGCTTGGGCAGCAATTAAAGGGCACAGAAAACCCAAACTTGGGCCTTTGTCACTCTTCCTGGCTCCTCCCCCCCAGTCTGTTCCCAGAAAACTCCTGCTCCCTGAGCCTGTCCAGCTGGAGGGGTGGGAAAGGGAGACTGTCTGTCAGACCCTCCAAAGGGACTTCCAGAAGTTGGGGTGGGGAAACAGACTTTGAGAAGAGGACCACACAACGAGGCCCAGGGAATTCATGTCTTCTGCATATGATTAAGTGGCCGACAAGCTGAAGGGAGGGCTGAGTGCCAGGGGCTCAGGCAGGGAAGCTGCAAAGCACAGGACTGGTCCAAGGCATGTGAGCCAGCAGGAGGAAACACAGCGGGTGGGGAGCTGGACGACCACCACTCCGGGATCCTGCCCATCTGCGTGACCTCTCTCCATCTCTGGAGTCCCTCAACCCTCCCCTGAATTTCCACAGTGTACATGAATCCATCTACCCACAGCAGTTATTGGATCCCTCATTGGAGCCCAGGACATCAGGCAAGAGCTCACAGCAGCCAGTTGTTCATTCATTCATTCATTCATTCATTTATTCACATACCTTTCCACGAGCACAAGATGTGCTCAGGACTGTGCCAGATGCTAGAAATGCAGAAATGAACCAGGAGTGGCCCTCAGGAGTTGTGCCCCAGAGGGACAACAAACAGGAAAATAGCTCAACAAAGGGAACCTTGTGAGAGCACCAAAAAGTGTTAGTTCTTCCTGGGGGTGGGGCTGGGTGTCAGGAATGGCTTTAGTGAGCGCACTAGTCAGCTCGTGCTGCCGTAACAAAACACCACAGGCTGGGGGCTTAAACAACAGAAATCTATTTCCTCACAGTTCTGGAGGCTCAAAGTCCAAGATCAAGGTGTCAGCAGAGTTGGTTTCTTCTGAGGCCTCTCTCCTTGGCTTGCAGATGGCCACTTTCTCCGTGTCCTCACATGGCCTTCTCTCTGTTCATGTGCATCGCTGGTATCTCGATGTATATCTAAATTTCCTCTTCTTGTAAGGACACCAGTCAGATTGCATTAGGGCCCACCCTAAAGGCATCACTTTAACTTAATCACCTTGTTAAAGATCTCATCTCCAAATACAGTCACATTCTGAGATACTGGGGGTTAGGGTTTCAACAGATGAATTTTGGGGAAACATGATCCAGCCCATAACAGAGAGATTGCCTTTGGCTGGGCCTTGATAGCAGAGCTAATGATGGCCAGATGGGCAGAGCGGGGAACTATTCTTGCTGGGGAGCCTAGCAGACCAATGACCCAGAGACATCAAACAGCTGTCTCCTTGAGGGAGCGGCAAGAGCTCGCATGGGTGGAAATGCAGGAAAGAGGCCCGAAGAAAGTGCCCCAAGCTTGAAGGAGAGCTGTGTGTCTTCCTAGCAGGTGTGTACGGGAAGGTGCATGGTGGGTAAGAGCGCGGGTCCTGAAAGTCCTCATGTGTAGACTGACCGTTGTGCAGATCAAATCAAACAAATGTATTAGATACCTAGTGCTTATAACAAATACTGGTCACTGTTACAAGTGGTTCTTTCCTTCTTACCCCTCCATTTCTGTACTTCTTTAAGTCCTTCAGCGACTGTCGATTAGTTTTTTAATGAAAAAGTAAGCTTAAAAAAGTAGTCAAGAGGCAGCAGGTGCTGGGGAAGTCAGAAGGGTGAGAAAATCCATTCTGTGTGGCCATGTAATCATCAAGTATTTACTGGGTGTCGTTCTCTGCTCCGTGCTGTATGGAGGGAAAAAATCTAAGGCAGGTCCCTGTTGTAGCAGAGTTGACAGCTCATTTGGGAATGTTCCTTCAGAAGATGAGGCCACCCCAAAGGATGTTGGCAGGGGCACGGGAGCTGTAATCGCAGCCCTCACTCCTCTAATCCCCAGAAGGCACAACACTCAGAACTGGTAGCTAAATCAAAGCATGAGGGACAAAAATGGCTTAAAAGACCTCCCAGAACGTGGCTGAAGGCCCTGAAGGATTTTTTTAAAATAAGCTCTCTTGTGAAGGGCTTAGGGTTCACCTTTAGGTTTCCTTGAAACTGTAACTGAAAGAAAGCTTGGAAAGTCTGAATGTTCCAGTCCCCGAGAGGGAAGTAGATGGAGCCGTGAGCCTGGAACCAGAAGAACAAGCCCGAGTCCTGGATCTGCCCTTTCTAAGCTGTGCAGCTTTGGTGGAGTCACTAGTCAATGAATCTTTCTGAGTGGTCAGTTCCTTCCTCTCTAAAATCAGGAGTAGGAAAGTACCACCTACCCCACCTGCCTTATGTCTGAGTTGCCCTAAGGATCAAATGGGGTAACTGAAGAGAACATGCTCTGAAACCCCAAAGTTCTACACATCCTTAGCCATCTTCCAGAAGGACGAGGTCACTGGGCTTCCAGCGTGGATGTAAAAGGATGTCTCCATAGTTTCTAGCCTGGCTGTGCACCAACAATGTTTGGTTGCTGCCGGGAATTAGTCACGCCCAAGCTCTGCAGGATAGGTCCCAGATATCGATATGTTTTCAATGCTCCCCAGGTGACTCCAATGTGCAGCCAGGGTCGTGAAGCACAACTAATAGACCAATCTGACTGATTAAGTTGTTTCACAACTCCAGCAAAATACACAGCTTCCACAAAGGTGGTTGCAGAGAAAAATCTCTCCTTCCAAAATGCTTCGTGAGCAGAGAGTGAGGTCCTCCTACCTAAGCACTAAGAGCTTTGCGTTGCAAAACTCAGTGTGCGCAAGAATCACCTGGGTTGCTTGTCCAAGAAGAAGAGGCCAGGGACCCACCCTCACTGAGATTCTGATCCAGTCAGTCTGAGAAGGGGCTCAGGAAATCTGCATTTTAGTCACGTGATGCAAAGAGAATGCATTGGACACAAAAGAAAAAAAATCTAAATTCTTATCCTTGCTCTCCCACGAAAACAGTGGGTAACCTTTGCCTTCTGACAGCAATAATAACCACAATAGCTATTGTTTATGGAGCATATACCAGGACCTCAGGTACAGTATCTGGAACCTTCTTAAGAGCTGTGAGGTAGTATTCGGGGTTGGCATATGTGCACCCAACAGCCCTCCCTCTAGTAATAGTCCCGGTCCCCCTTTGTGTTGAGGAAGTGCCCTCCCGCCATTTCACGTGATGCTAGTGGAACTGCCAATCAAACTGCCCAGTACCACCCCCCTGGGGAGAGGGAGGGACCAGAGGAGGACAAGTGACTCCGTCCCATCCAATCAGGTTCATCCTCCTGGAAACCTGATTTGAGTGCAGACATGTTAGGGCTGAGGGCAGGTCCGCTGGGCAGAATCCCTGAGCCCGCCCTTCCCAAAATTTGTGGTTTAGTTCTTTCTTCCATTTCGTGAGCTCTTCTATAGCCCTTCTATAAATCTTTTTCTGGCTTAGATGAATCAGAGTCAGTTTCATTTATTAAACAGAGAAACTAATGAAATATTCATTTTATAGACAAAGAAGCTGAGGCTCAGAGGAATTAAATGACTGATCAGAGGACCCCACAGCCAGGAGACAGCAAAGCGGGGCTCCTCTCCGTCACAGTCAGGCCTGTCTGGCTTCAGAGTCCACAAGCCTATCGTTACTTCACATCCCTTAAATCCTCCTGAGAGTTCAAGAAGGTGAGAGGACAAGTACACTTTTACCATATATATATTCTTTGAAAAGTATTGAAGAGAATTAGTCACGCCCAAGCTCTGCAGGATAGGTCCCAGATATCGATATGTTTTCAATGCTCCCCAGGTGACTCCAATGTGCAGGGCAGAGAAAAAGTTACTGTTAACTCCCACACTCGTCTCTCTGTAGGTATAAAACCTCCCAGTCAGAGACCTGGGCTAATTATTAATTTAATTTATCCATTTCTATTAAATGTCCCAAGAGTCTAACCAGCAAATCTCTTGCTAGCTTATGTATTACATTACAAGATATGGCAGAGTAAAAGTGCACAGAAAAGCAAACAGTGGTTCAGGTTGGGAAGATGCCAAAGAAAAGCATTCCAACAAAGTAATAATCAGGACCAGAATTCATCACCACTTCGGCAGTTTCTATTTTATTTTATTAAATTACTTACTTCTTGGGGCCGGCCCTGTGGCCTAGAGGTTAAGTTGAGTCCGCTCTGCTTTGGAGGCCCAGGTCCGCAGGTTCAGAACCCCGGGCACGGAGCTACACCACTTGTCAGCCATGCTGTGGCAGCAACCTACATATAAAGTGGAGGAAGATTGGCACAGATGTTAGCTCAGGGCTCATCTTCCTCCTGCAACAAAAAAGGGGAAGATTGGCAACAGATCTTAGTTCAGGGCTAATCTTCCTCAACAACAAGAACGAAAAGTATTGACTTCTTAAATTCATGGATCCTAGATTATGATCCTAAAATCGCAAAACAGAGGCTAGATTCGTGACCAAAAATGTGACCAAGTCATCCTTCCAAGCATTAAACCTTCCAGCACTTGCTCCCTTAATAGACGGCTTCTCCTGCTTTCTCCTTCTTCCATATATATGAGACTATCAGGAAAAAAAAATCGATATTTCATTCCATAATATGACTTTTGTTCTGCTGGTCACCACAGTCCAAATCAAAGACCACATGGGTATTTGTCCTAAACAAAAATTAATTTAGCAGAATGTACTTTAAAAACATGCATTGCCCCTATTTATTGAGTTTTGACTATCTCAAACTGATCATTGGAGGATTCCAGGCAGCCTTCTTATGCCCAACATCCCCAATGTGCATCCCATAACAAATGCCCCTCAATGATAAGCACTTGGCCAAGTTCCACACACAGTGCTTCACTGCACTTCCATGCCACTACCAGGTAGTAGTTTAGTGGCAAACCATTGACTCCACTTCAGGGAATTTAGTCTAAAAATATGATCACACGAATTGCAGTGAACCCAAATATTTAGCTCTAAGGCTATTCATCATGCCATTGCTTACAATAGAAAAAAATGGAAACAATGTAAATGTCTCAAAATAAAAGATTAATGAAATGTATTATGGCATAATCATTATGAAAATCCCGTTAAAGAATAGGTTAATGTTCATTAAATAGTTAAATAAAAATATGTTCATGGAATATGTTCATGAGATATTGTTAAATGAAAAAACTCATAGAACAGTGTGTCCAGTGTGATTCCATTTTTGTAAATACGTATATGAACTATTTCCCCCTAAAAGACTGGAAGGATATTCACCAAAATAGAAAGGACGGTTATCTTGAGAACCACAATCATAAATTATTTTTATTTTATTTGCTTACTAGTCCATATCCCTTAAATTTTAAGAGAATTTTTTTAAAGCAAAGTATTAGGTTGGCCACAGAATGGTCAAGCTGGTTACGTTTGCTGTTCCCAGTCAGATCTTAGTTGGCTGCTAATATCCCACAGGACTGGACTTTTGGATCCTTAGCTCACGTTGTCTGGAGAGGCCATTGGGATGATTCTAGGTATTGAATGTCATGTACAAAGCTGTCAAGAAAGAGTCTAAAGAAAGAAGTAAGTTCAAAGGGTTAAAAAGTAAGAGGAAAGATGCGGCCGGCCCAGTGGCAGAGCAGTTAAATGTGTGCGATCCGCTGCGGTGGCCCGGGGTTCACAAGCTCCCATCCCGGGTGCGCACCAACACACCGCTTGTCAAGCCATGCTGTCGCAGCATCCCATATAAAGTGGAGGGCCAATCTTCCTCAGCAAAAAAAAAAAAAAAATGTAAGAGGAAAGAAAAAGGTAAACAAATTGCCATAGGTGTAAACTGTAACTGGTCAAATTTAACAGATGATTTGTGAAGCTTTACTAACTTGCTTTTAAAAATAACAAGGGGACTAGTCTGAAGCACGTAAGAGGCCTTGGTCTGAAGAAGTCAAGTCTCAAAGCAGTCTGGAAGGGCCACTACCACCCTAGTAACCTAAAGCCGGTCTAACAGAAATGGAAAATGCAACAGTTATCTGTCTCCCTCAGGCTTCAAACCCATTCTCAACTCCATTACCAAGCAAACTTGAAGTAGGATGTTGTTTTGAAAGATGTGGAGAAATACCTTTCTTTCTAACATAGTTTAAGGTATAGAGATCACTTTGGCCACCATCTTGGTTTTGACTCAGCCTCCCAGAGCATCCCACATAGAAGGCTCCCATTGTCTCTGACTGCCTCTGTCAGCAGACACGAAGGATTAAGAGGAAACCTTCACTTCAGACATGACACCACTCCACATTTCACTATTGTGGTCAGCCAGTTCTTCAATCTCTCAATGCCTGTTTACCACAACAGCGAACATTTCTGTGTTATGGTTAAAGTAATTTCAGAATAAGCAGTTCATACAAAGACAAAATGCCGTGAAATATCTATGTCTTTAAGTCTTGAGGGAGACACTGAATTTTTTTTTTTATATCACTTTTTTCAGATCTGAGATCTCAGATAATTTGGGGACACATTTATGTATACTGTATATGTTTGTTATGTAGCCCAAATGGTTCCCTGGCTTGCTAGTACAACCTCACTATCATGGGGCACTCAGTCCTCTCTGTTTGCCCTCTGTGGGAGAGGAAAGGCTGACTCCACCTCTATTTTTTGCCTCCCACTGCCATCCTTGCCCTTCTTCCCTGCAGGCAGAGTCTACCTCCCACAACAGAGACTGACAACACCAGATAGTTGCTTTCCCAGCCTCCCTTGCAGGAAGGTGGCCAAGTAATTCCATTTTGGCCAATGAAGCATGAGAAAAATTCTGAGAAACTTCTGGGAAAAGATTTTCTTCCTGCATAAAAAGAGCCACATAGGAGAAGAGCTTTCTTCCCCACCACCTTCCCTTCTTTTTGAGGTGTTGTTGGAAGACAACCTGGAGCTGCAGTAGCCATCTTTAGACCATGAGGAGAAACATTGTTGACTCACTATGGATGGCAGGGCAGAAAAAGAGATAGAGCCTGGGAACTTGAACCACTGCCCTGGACCCTGTTTTCACTTACTTCCTGACTTAAAGTGAGATACTAAGTGTCTGCATTTTTTTCAAAAAACTTTTATTTGCATATTCTGCTATTTATAACTGAAAACATCCCACCTAATTCTACCCAGAGAGCCCTACATCCTCCCCACACTTCAGAACCTCCCTCCTCTCCTTCAGATGTCTTTCCATTATTCAAAGCATAAATAACGTCCCAGCCTTAAGAATTACTTTCAAAATAATTCACCAACTTCTAGGCCTCCTGGAAAATAAGTGAATGAGTATTTACCCAACTCGCTGAAAGCTTCCGTGTGATTAAAGAAATGTCTAAAAGATGGCCAAGGTGTATTAGTTATCTATTGCTGTGTAACAAACCACCACAAAACTTAATAGCTTAGAAGGACAATTATTTATTTGCTCTCAATTCTGTAGGCGGTAATTTGGGCTGGGCTCGGCTGGGACAGCCCACCTCTGCTCCATGTGGTGTCAGTTGGGCTCCCTTTGCATTTGCAGTTCGTTGACAGATGTCCGTTGGCTGTCACCTGGGGGCTGGCTGGTCCTGGATAGCCTCGCTCACGTGTCTGACAGTTGACTTGTCTAACTCAGTTCTTCTCCGTGGCCTCTCAAGCAGGACAGCCCAGTTTCCACACATGGCAGCTGAGTTCCAAGAGGGTGAGAATGGAAGCTGCAAAGCCCCTTGAGGCCTGAGCTCAGAAATCATGCATCACTTTTATCGCATTCTATTGGTCAAAACAAGTCACACAGCCAGCCCAGCTTCAAGTGTGGAAATAGGCTCCACCTCTCGATGAGAGGAGCTTCAGTTAACTTGTGGCCAAGTTTAATCCATCACCCAAGGTACTTGCAGTCTCCATAGTTAAAAATTGTTAGAAATGTAAATGCAATTCTCTAACAACAACAACAAATGTTGGGTAGCATATGGGTCACACAGCTATGTATATGTTCATATGCTTATACAGATGAAGTTGTTGGCCAGAAAATTAGGTGGGAAGGGAGGGCAGATATTTTTATTATTTTCCAATTTGAGGGATGAGATTACAAAACAAAATAAAAAGTTCTTAGAAAACAAAATTTGTTTTGTCACAAAATTTGTGTTTCTAGATAAATTAGAATTATTATTCTATTTAATCACAGATTACTTTTGGAAAGTTTTGTCACAGCGGTTCTCAATCTGGCTGCATCATTGAATCTCTCAGAAAAGCTTCACCCCTGGAGATTCTGATACAATTGGTTGAGGATGCAGATCCACTTATTTGGTGTATGTCCAACTTTTTCAATTCTGCCCCTAATCGACAGAGGACATACCCTCTCTGAATCCCAGACCTTGAAGCAGCAAGGTTTTCTGACTTTTCTGTTGAATTCCAGACACTGCTTGGATTTCAAGTCAAAATTATATTCTCTGTGGTCATCTGAACCCAGGATTACTTACTCAGACCCTGATAAACAATTCTTATACAATCCTTCTAAATCTTTCTGTTTAGAGGCTGCAAAATGGTGTCCCGTGGGTTGGAAATGACCTGAGTTTTGTTTGACCTGTATACACATTGGTGGCCCACACAACACATTTCTAAAAAGGAGAAGTGGAGTTAGATGCCCACATTTATAAATCAGGAGATTTCACCTTAAGACCAGAGTTGGGGCTCCTCTTGAAAATGCTGAGGATCTAAGAACACACAGTGGAGCTGATAGGCTCTGGTCAGCCCTGGCCCTGTTTTTCAGTCTGCAGCTGTTTTTATACCTGGCTGCCTTCACTCATACACATTATCTGTCTCAGCTCTATAAGCATTTGAGTTTGCACCCTTGGTCTAGTTCAGTACCAGCTACCAACTTATAATAGAAGATTCTGAGGCCCAGAATCTTGGGTGGCACAGATGGTGTTGAGTCCCTATGTTGCACCTGACGCCAGACACATTATCTCATTTGGTTTTCATATCGACTCTGGGAGGAAGGCTTTATAAAATCAGTCCCATTTTATACGTGATGGAACTGAGTCTCAGAGAGGTTGAGTAACTTGCCCATAGGCACGTACAGCTGGTAAGAGATGGAGCTGATACTCAAACCCAGGTCTTTGTGGGCCTAAAACCAGGCTCTTTGTCCCCTTCCGTAGCAATTCTTGCCAGACATCATGACTGCTCTCTCTTGCCTCCCATCCCTTCTCACCTCCCTTTCCCCCAGCACTGTTTTCACCTTTGTATCAGCACATACAACATTTCCTGGCTCCTTTCTCTCACTCCTTATTGTCTGACCCTGTCCAGCAACCTACAGCCCCCTATTAGTCCCAAGGCCCATATTTCCATATCGTACAGCATATCACAGTCATAAAATATCTTGTTCTGCAGCAGGAAGGGGTCCAATTACAACCCATACAATTGGCAAAAGAGGGTCATTCATCACAGTGGTCCTGGGATTGGAGGTCATCAGAGCAATTCCATTTGTTGGACATTTTCCTATTTGTTTCAGCCATCCCTTCATCACAGTCCTTTACAGATCCCGGCGGACTCACTGGGACATTTCACAAGTTATCAGATACATGCATTAAGGATTGTTAATAGCAGCCAAGGAGCAGAAATCATTATGTGAGAATAAAATGTGTTGCGTAAAATGAAATTTTGGAGTGACACAGTAGAAAAGGGGTGATTTTTTCCCCGCAAGTGGCCCAATAAGCCCAAAGCTAGGGCCTGGTGGAGTACTATCTTGCATGGAGGAAATCCTCCACATCCTAGAAACCTGAAAAATAACATGATGGGAGTCCCATTACCTTGCCATTTGAACCAATCTTTCCATACTGTGTGTTGATTTTCTCTATGTCATTAAGGAGGCAGCCAGTGGTTTTCTGGGGAGCAAACTTTTCCATCTGGTTGGAGAGACAAATATGATGGCCTAGTCTTTACCATTTAAGTCAAATAATTTGGTTTGTGTTTGATTAATGTATATGCTTTCCACTACAGTGGGATGGAAACAATTTAATGGAAGTGTACAATTTTAGAATAGAATAGAACAGAACTTTAGAGGGAGAGCATCTAGTCGAGAGATCCCAGCCTCATGCCCACATCTCAGATCTGACTCCCAGGTATGTTTTGTCTGAACTGCACAAGGTTTTTGTAAAAATATGACTTGGTTACCAACATTTAAAAGTCAAGTGATTTCACTTTTTCAAAAAAGTTTTCACTTGCGGGATTTTCTTTAAAAAAAAAACTACTTTAAAGTCTGGCAGTACTGGGCGAGTTTCCCTGTGACAAAAGTTGGCTGGAGTTGTGAAGCAGCTGCCCCCTTAGATGAAGGAGAGCCGTTCCCGAAAGGTTGCCCCAGCCGCACCAACCCCTACTGTCTCCCCACTCAGGCCGAGGGGCAGTTGCCACTTCACTCATTTATGTTTTAGACACGCAGAGAGTTTAAGTTACATGCTCAAGGTCATTCATTCAATTCATTCAACAAATATTTACTGAGGTTCAGACTCTGTGCCAGGCACTATTCCAGGCACCAGGGATACAGCAGTGAAGAAAACAACCCACAATCCTGGCCCCGTGGGGTTGACATTCCAGTGAGAGACGCAGACAGTAAACAAAATCAGGAAAACACACAGGATGACAAATGGTGATAAGAACTATGGAGAAAAATCAAGCAGGCAAGGGGGAGAGGGAGTGATGGAAAGTCGTAATCTTAAATGGGATGATGGGGAGGGCATGTGAGCACAAGCTTGAAGGGCAGGAAGGAGGGAGTCATATGTGTATCTAGGGGGAGAGCATTCCAGGCAGGAGGAGCAGGACCTGCAAAGGACATAGTGTGTCAGCGCCGGAACCAGGACTTAAACTGGGGCCGGGCTGTCCTTCCAATTAGAGATGATGCTGCTGGCCACTAACCCTCGGCAGAAGTTCCAAGGTATGCTTTTCCAGAACACCTGTCATCTAGTTTTTCATGGAAACCCAAAACGCCCTAAGTGAAAATCCAGATTTATGCCAAAGATAAAATGGAGAGGGATTATACCCAGAGCTTCACAATAGGAGCCTTTTATTCAGGAAACTCCCCTGGCACATGTAAAACGGTTTTTGGATTTAGAATTGAGATTCTCACCAGTTTTTGGAAATCCATTTACTGCATAAAGCAAGGAACCCCCACAGTGCTGATGGATTTATGCTGATCCAGCCATGCTCCCTCACCAGGTCCTCGGGCCCCCCCCCACATCCTTAATGAGAGCCCTTTGCAAGCTGCCCAACTAGGTTAGGAGCACTGGCTCTTGGTGGAGGCCAGCGCCAAGCGACAGACTGGGCTGGACTCCGCAGTCATGGGCTGCTACTGCTAGAAGCCCTGGGCGCTGACCCCTGGCTACTGTCACAGCCACTGTTATAGCCAATCCACCCCTCCCACCTGTCCCTGCCCCGCAGGGCTTCGCTCAAAGCTGGGGGGGTTGTTTCATTGCTTTTATTAGCATTCATAGTTTTTCAGATTCAAAAAATACCCAATTTGGAGGATTTAGAAAACACAGGAGAATGGAGAATTGTTGTTTAAAAAATCTGTAATCCCATCATCCAGAGAAAACCACTGGTGTCCATCCTGGCTGGCTGCTCATTATTCAAGTTGAAGGGGTTTAGATTGATGGTCCTCTTTTCTGTCTCCAAAAAGTTTCTCTGCTATGACACTATTTCCCTCAAGAATGCTAGAAGCAAAGACTTGGAGGTGGGCAGTTAGAGAGGTAGAAAGGATGGAGGTCAACTTAAATTGGTTCAGTTCGAGCTGCAAAGGCCCATGTCTATAACCAGCTGGGCAGATGCTGAATCTACAGATGGAGCCGGGGGGGCTTTCTAGATCCTCGGTCGCACCTTCGGAAACCTACCTTCAGGCAGAGGCTGGGATCCCCCTGGAGAGATTGTAGGAGGGAGTGGTTACAACATTGTGCAAGATAGGAAGAGGACCCATCTCCTTCCCTTCCAGAGTCTGGACAAGCTACGGCAGGCTTGGCTCTGCAGGGCGCCCCTCAGGAATCCAACTCTACAGTGAGAAGCTGCTTAGCACCTAACTCCTGCCAGTGCTGCTGACACCCTAAAACAGTAATGGAGCAGCGATGGTGGAGACAGTGGTGGGAAGTGGTGGCTATGACAATGACAGAGACAGAATGTATCAGCCAGCACTTGCCTCAATAATGCTGTATGACAAGCCATTCCAAAATAAAGTAGCTTAAGACCATGATCAGTTATTCTTACTTACGTATCCATGGGTTAGCTAGAGATCAGCTGACCTAGGTTGGGCTCAGCTCAGCTGGGTTTCAAACTGCTAGAAGGTTGGGTTCATATCATCTCCTTGTCTCTGTAATCCTTGGAGCAGTGGACTAGCTGGATTATGTTTATTCTCGTGGCAATGGCTGAAATGCAAGAGCATAAACTCAATTATGCAAGCTCATTTCAAGCCTTTGCTCACATCACATCTAATAATATCCCGTTGGCCAAAGCAAGTCATGTGGCCAAGCCCAGTATCAATGGGATGAGGAGATATTCTGCTTCTAGGGAGGGAAACTGTGAACTCATGTGGCAATGGGTATAGAAACAGGGAAAAGTGACGTACTGAGGCCAATAATGCAATCTACCACATAGATGATAGGTCAACAGGCATGGGCATCAAGAGTTTGCAAAAACTCAAGTAGGACCACAAGGTGGTAGAGAGCCAGGGAAGAATTATAGGATCAATGGGGCAAAGTCACTCCAGGCTTAGGGGCAGCCAGGACACACCCAGTGGGGGAACACTCCAGACCCCAGTGCTGCTTGTCCTGACGCTTCTGATGCCCTGGTGATCTCTAAATCTGTCATCCTGCTGGTTGGTGGAGGCTCTGTAAAAACTCTTGGTCACTTGCTATGTACTGAATGTTTATGTTCCCCCAAAATTCATATGTTGAAAACCTACCCCTCAATATGATGGTATTAGGAGGTGGAGCCTTTAGGAGGTAACTGGGATTAGAGGAGGATATAGGATGGAACCCTCAGGAGTGGGATTAATGCCCTTATAAGAGTTAGGAGAGAGTTTGCTTCCTCCCTCTGCTCTCCACCATGTGAGGATACAACGAGCATCTGCGACACAGAAGAGGGCTCTCACCAGAAACCAACCATGCTGGCACACTCATCTCGGACTTCCAGCCTCCAGAACGGTGAGAAATAGATTTCTGTTGTTTATAAGCCACCCACTCAGTCCTTCATACTTTGTTACAGCAGCCTGAACTGACTAAGATGTCATTCCACCCCCTCAACTCTCTTCTTTAACAACTGTGAAACAGTTGGAGGATTTCTTCTGAACCCCCACCTCCTTTCTTCTCTTTACACTCCTCTTCGTCTGTCTTCCTCTTCATTAATGTTACCTCTCCCGTGGGGTACTTAGCCAAAGTGGGTGGAATTGCAAGTACCACCAGAAACTGGGCAGGGACAGATATTTCTAGGTGGGTTAGACCTTCTTAGAGAAGGCAGTCTAGCTATGTAGTAAGGCGATCCAACTTTAGAGTCAGGCAGAAATGTGGCCTAGTCTTAGCCATGTCCTTTCTACCCAGTGTGATAATTTTAGTATCTCTTAGCCTCAGTTTCCATACCTATAAAATGTATATAATCATTTTTACCTTGGTGTTGCTGTGAGAGTTAACTATGATAATGTGCATATGGTGGGAATTTTCCAGCATAACCTTGAATGAAAGTAAATCTAACCCTGAATCCCCATCCTAAAGGTTAGTGGTAAATTCAATCACAAGCATTAGTAGGGTTCCCTCTCATTTGTTGCCATAATTTACTTTAAAATGCTCCCACTTTAGATGATGTGATATAAATATGTGTTCATTAGTTTTTTGTTGTTGTTGTTGTTTTTTAATACTTTTATTTATTTTTTCCCCCAAAGCCCCAGTAGATAGTTGTATGTCATAGCTGCACATCCTTCTAGTTGCTGTATGTGGGACGAGGCCTCAGCGTGGCCGGAGAGGTGGTGCGTCGGTGCGCGCCCGGGATCCGAACCCGGGCCACCAGCAGCGGAGCGCGTGCACTTAACCGCTAAGCCACAGGGCCGGCCCTGTGTTCGTTAGTTTAAGCTGTGCTCTAGGGACTGTCATTTGCTCTATCCTGAAGTCACACTCTAGGGGTGGTCA
Organism: Diceros bicornis minor; assembly: GCF_020826845.1. Taxonomy (NCBI): domain Eukaryota; kingdom Metazoa; phylum Chordata; class Mammalia; order Perissodactyla; family Rhinocerotidae; genus Diceros; species Diceros bicornis. Next base: position 21,769,391 of record NC_080749.1, on the reverse strand, counting down.
GCTAGTATTTATCAGAAAGGCCACACTCCAGGGTTGCCACTGCTCGTTCATCTGTTATCTACAGATGATAGCAGATCAATAGCAGATTTGCTATATAGCATCCTAAATATCAGAAAGGGGTTTCATTGATGTAGTGGGTTGAATGGTGACCCCCAAAATATGTTCATGTCTGAATCCCCAGAACCTGTGAAAGTGACTTTATTTGGAAAAATGGTCTTTGCAATTAAGTTAAAGATCTTAAGACAAGGAGATTATCCTGGATTATCTAGATGGATCCTAAATCCAATGCCAACTGTTCTTATAAGAGAGAGGCAGAGGGAGATTATACAGACAGCAAAGGAGCCAATGTCAAGATAAAGGCAGAAATTGGAGTGATGCGGCCACCAGAACCTGGAAGAGGCGAGGAACAGATTGTCCCCTAGAGCCTCCAGAGGGATTACAGTCCTGCTAGCGCCTTGATTTCAGACTTCTGGCCTCCAGAATTGTAGGAGAATAAACTTCTGTTGTTTTGGGTCACCATGTTTGTGGTAATTTCTTACAGCAGGCTCAGGAAACTTACACCATTGATAACAGTAGCGGGGTGCTAATCTGTATAAAGATGCTAGAAAGAGGTTCTCATTGGTCAACCATGAGGACTGACGAATAGTTGAGAGATACTCCCCACTTTTGCATTAACTAAGTATCAGAACCCAGCAAGGCCTTTAGCTTGAACACATAGGGATGGCGCATAGACTTGATCTACAAACAATCCCATGTTGAGCTATTGGTCTGGAAAATTCTAGATGCCTTAAGTCAACAATAAAGGGACTAGAAACCTGTCTCTGGTGTACTATTACATCTGTATCAAGTGAATCGAGCATACAAGGTAGTGGTCAAAGCACCTAAAGGGACAGAGAACCAGGACTTCACAGAGTGTATAAGAGTAGGCAGTAGGAAGAGTGTGTAGTCCGCTTGCTAATAAATGCTCATTCAATGACTGCTGTGTGGCAGCATTTGATCTGAATTTGATTTTGTTCTAATCTGGTAGTGAGTTTATGCTGGCTACTGTTATGTTACAAAGAGAATTTAAAACCAGTGTGTGACCAAAGTAGCTTGGATCAGTTCTACAAATGCCCTAAAGACCTCATGAATCAGGAAATATTGGATCCCCCACAGTGATCACTCCACACTGGAGTGGTGGGTCGCAAGCAGATGCCCACTGCCAAGGTCTTCATGGTCCCTTGAGTCAGGCGGCTCAGTTGATCTCTTGCACAGGGGCGGGTATAGCGACCTTTGCTGTTGCTGGGAGCGCAGGTACCTGGAGTCCTCCTTCTTGGTGTGCCACCAGCCTTTCCCCTCTGACTCCCCCCATGGAGAAGGATGCAGATCCCCACCACTCTCAGCTAGCCCTGTCTGTCCCCTTTTCAGTTCTGCAGTAGCTGTTGACTTTCTTAGTTCCCACCTCTCTCTTCTCCAACTACGCTTCTCCTTCCCCTCCTCTGGGACCCCAGCCACAATCTCCTGCAGGAGATTATGCCAAGAGCCCTCCACAAAAGACGAGAAGAGAAGAGAAGTTCTCCTCCGGCAACAGGAACCTCACCCACAGGCAAGAACACATCGGTGAAGCCCAGCCCGCTCAGAAGGAGGAGAAGGAAAAATTCTGAGAGAATACACATACATTGAAGGCATTAAATTTTCCTGACACACATGCGAAGTGCTAACACGGTACTAGCTTCACACTCAATGAGTCGTATTAATACCTGCCAACACCCATCAGACTACACCACCCAGGAATGGTGTGTATGTGTGGGCGGCCCCACATCTGTTCTGCTCACTGATATATCCTCAAGGCCTAGCAGAGTTCTTGGCATGTGGTAGGCATTCAATAAACATTCTTCAATGAATAGTCAGTTATTCCATGAGTGAACATTGCAGAGTTTTCTAGAAACTGGGGCAAAGTAGGAGATATGATTAGATACAAAATCTACTATGTTTGTGGGTAAAAGCCAAGCAGACGCTCAAGAAAAGTACAACCATTTTGGTTGCTGACACCAGAGCGAAATTTTCCCCATTTATCTTCATAAACAAATTTTCCTTCTTTCTACTTTTCTGTATTTTCCAAAATGTCTATAATGAGCAAATAGCAATTGCATTTTGGGTAAAATAAATTAACCTTCTAAAAACATAATTTCTTCATGTCCTCCCTTTCCCGCTGCCTACTCTTCCTATCAGTTTTGGAGACTGAAAGTTGCATGTGTTCCTCCACATTATACACTCCTGATTGGTCCTGCTGGTTAGTGGGGTAAGGAACCCCATTTGCAGAAAATGAAAGAAAATGGATCTACGAAATTGCTAATAGTGGTTAATTACTCAATCTATCCCTCACAGACTTCATGGGTGGGTGTAAGCAATCTTAAGTGCTTTAGTTCCTTTATTTGTTTACTCTGACCTTCTGGGTAAGAGTAATTTTCCCCTGATGTGTTTACACATTGCCCATAAAACAGGTGGAGTAAATACCTTCACTAGGGAGAAGCAGCCCCTGTGGGCCTCTAGAGGAAGCAATGAATCAGCACAAAAGTTTGACATTCTGGGCAGCACCTCAGAGACCTGCACAGGAGGACTGTCTCCACTGGACACATTTCCATGATGCCATGTCTCTCTGGGATGGAGATTCTGGGGGTTGTCACCATTTAAATGACATCATCGGGGGAGGTGAGGGTAGGGCCAGAGAGGATTTTGCTGGCTTCCTTCCTTCCCCAGTGGAGGTCTTCAGAGGTCATCTGAAGGGCTGCACCTGGGTGGGAACTGTTCCCTTCCAGAAAGAATGCAGAGGTAGCAAGCAGCAAAGAGGGGCCTGCCAACCTCAGCGCTAACATGCCAGTGCTCAATGCCCCTTCGTTCTCCATTGCTCTTGTGGAAAAGCAAGAGGAAGTGACTTACTCATCAATTGGAAGAAACATTTAGGTCACTATAAGAAAAACTTCCTGATTCTGGAAGCAGCTGAGAGGCTGGAAGAGGCTCAGATGATGGATGGGATTCAAATCCACACTCTCAAGAACAGGAGGAGGAAATGAGGGTTTCAGCTTATCCTGGCTGAGAAAACCGAGCAAGAGGTGGGTTGTACAAGGCCAGAGGCTGCACTGGTCAATAGCCTTGACCTTGAAGACCATTGGAGACACTGAGGAAGAGGAGAAGGCAAAGACAAAGAATGTATCCAAGATTATATGGCCGCACTGAATGTCAAAATGTCAGAAGAGAAATCAGGATGTTTCCAACTCTGCAGGGATGGGAGTCAGGCATGGGTGTCTAAGTCTGAGAATAGAGTAAGTGTTCAGAGCCAGAACCAGCAGCACAGGAGCAAACAATGATGGAGTTTGAATGAATGAGTACATCAACGAATGAATGAATGAACGGTGGGTGTCATGAGAACCGGCTCTGGAACATGCCCTGGCAGGTAGCTTTTGTGCTCCTGCCAAAGGATGATGACAGGAATTTGTCCAGCTTAAAGGTAGAACAAGCATGGGAGTGGCTCAATGTTGCCTAGAAGCAGGACGAAGGCCTGGATCATTATTTCAAAAACTCCATTTCTCAGAATGCTTGTCCCAGGATATGGTCCTTGGATAAGTAATTCCCAATAAAATAATTTGAGGAGGCTACATACTATGGCCCCATATTAGAGGCTCATAATACACTTCAGCTTATTGAAAGCTCTGAGAAAAGATGCACTAAAGAAACCTGTTGAATCAATTTCCCAGATGGATGAGACTGTAGGACATGTCTCTGCCATTTTTTAAAAAGTTTCCCTCGTAAAACACCAATTAGCACCATACAGGACATGAGCCCTCCTCTGAATACACTTTGGGGAAAACTGGCCTGGGTGCATGATCCCTTCAACTATTTGTTGTCAAAGATCAGAGGCAGCACCTAAAAGTATTATATTTTCTCCATCCCTCTTTCCCTTTCCTCACTTTCTCTCTCTCTCTCTCCCCTTCTCTTATTCCCTTCTTCCCTTTGTTGTTCCTTACCCCCTTCTCCTTTCTTAATATGGGGGTCCCGCTTCATTTCCCTCTTCCTCTTGCTTACCTTCTTAGACAATGCACAGCCGTTCTTGGGCCTGAGAGCTGATATCCCATCACAGCTGCAGCTGAACCGGTTTCCCCTCATCCCTGGAGCCATCCAGAGATCCTTATCTCAGCAATTTGCAAATGGTACCAAGAGCATGCACTGTTCCAACAATGGCCCAGTTAGTTGCCAGTTGCATTTCACCAGCCCTTGTGTTAATTGGCTCACATGACAGAGATGGAGAGTAAACTGCACCCCATTAAATTGATCTGCTCTGGGTAACAATCCACTGTGCTTCCCACCAGTTTTCACAAAGATTCCAATAGACAAGTGAAAAAACCAGGCTTAAAGATGAGGAATGGCTTCTCCTTAGCCTCCCTGATCTAGAAGCCTGCATGGTCTCCCTGGCCTCTCCCTCCCTCCCCAGAACAAACACGGTCATCACACCACTTCTGTGGCCTTAGATAGCTCCACAAATTCATCAAATGTCCTGCATTTTTGGTTTCTGGTCTTCTGTTGAAATACTTGCTCTTTATTTCTGAGAAGCTTTAGCTGAGATTTTTGTTTGTTTTTCTTTTTTTATGCACATTTAGAGTCTCCCCAAGACTTCCCACATAATTGCCAGACCACCGATTCTAACACGCTGTTTCATCATATTCAAACATCGACTGCCCGGGTGGAAATCTATATTCCCTCTCATACTTAAGAGCCTATTTCTCCAGAGTAATGTCTGCCCTGCTATTTTATTCTAGGTAATATTGATCTTCCTCCTCTCCTCCAAAGCGCCTTGCAGTGCCAATAATTTTGCAATAGAAACCTTTTATTAATGGACTCCCCACAGCTTAATTTTGTTTGGAGAAGTTTAAAAACACACACACTTGGGAGAAAGAAAGCAACAGATGACAAGCTTTTATTTGCACCAAAAGTCAGGCCACCTGTGGAGTGGTTTATAGGGAGTTCGGGGGTGTGGAGAGAGTGGGCGACACTGCTGTAAACAAAACGTCAACCAGCTGCCAGGGAGCTGTGAGTCACGCAGAGCAAGCAGGATGTCCCACTAAGCTACAGATTGTTTGATTACACCCGGAGCCTAGTGGCACCAAGCCCAGCAGTGACTGATGCATCAGGGCCTAAGCCTGCCAGACACCTCTTAGCTGGCTGTCCCAAGATGCCAAGGGGCCCCTAGTAAGCAAACCCAACATGCATCGGGAGCTGCTGTGGGCTGACATGTCCTACATGTTTGACGTGAGAAGGAGTATATTTTTTCCCAAGATCAGCCTCTACACAAAGAGATTAAATCAGTCCCATACAGAGGAACTGCTTTTCCCACACTGACCCGTGTTTGTGAAAGGCTGTCAAAACTTCTTCCGAATGAAGCTAATCAGAGTGAAAGTGATGACAGGACAGATCATACCCACAATCCCAGTGCGCTGACCACAGAAGGAGCCCCACCACTGAAACCCTCCAAGGAGGTCAGCAACGAGACCCAGGGGAGGTGCCTCGCAGAGGCCTCCTCACCTGCTACAAACCTGGGCCTTCCCAGCAATAGGGCCTTTGTGGCCACGGCTACAGGTTTATTTCACATTCTATAATAGCAGCAATTAAGCAGAGGTAACTGAGCAGAATGAACTGAGCAGAATCACCTTCAAATTTGCTTTTATCTTGACATAACAGATTTAAGCTAACAGGCCCTATGATTAAGTAGAGAATATGAGATAGCTAAATTCACCATATGTTCCTCCCCAAATATCTATTCCATTAGCCTGTTATCATGCCAGAAATTCCCTCAACTGGAGAAAGCTTAATGTTAAGACCTTTAAAGCTTTTTATCACTGTAGTTTAAATTAGCTTACCTGAATGTTGTATGGTTGGATGGACAGCTGGATGGATGGATGGATAGTTGGATGATGGGATAAATGGGTGGATAAACAAAGGGATTGATAGATGCAGGGAAGGGAGAATGGAAGAGTGGGGAGAAGGCAGACTTAGACTCCAGAAAACGTAGAATAATAAAGTAGAACACATATCATTCACAGTAGGGGTAAGAAAGCGAGAAGAGAAAAACAGAGAACATGAGATATTACCAAATAGGACATATTTTGGAGAGGAAAGGGTGTGGACCACCATGAGAATACTAGTGGAGAATGTCAAAGAGATGGAAATCCTGGGAGAGGTGGGACAAAAATGAATAGCTCCTTCTTCCCAAGTTTGACAAAGTTTTTTTGTAGTCAGAACCTGAGCTGCCTGTAGAGTCTTTCACCATCAATTGATATTATTTCATTCCAGCCGTTCGTCCAGCTACTACACTAGTTCCTTCCCTTCTCCAACTCATGGAACATGAAGGAAAAGGACCCAGAGGGAATATTTTCTGGTTGAAGATATTTAGTAACTGGGCCCGTGAGTAGATCTTTAGAAATCTCACTTTCCAGAAGGGTTGCCATGTGGCATGGTGGAAGCACACACCCTCAGCAGCTGGAAGACCTGCATTCCCTGAACCTATAAATAGTCTTCAACTCCTCTGGCATGCATGAGTTCTGTTTTCCTGCCTGCCCTTTGATTCCTTTACTCCACTTAATATTCCACTAAAAATACAGAAAAGGGAGTATATTTCAAAACCCTACCATTTTGCCAATTGTTGGCAGTGGAAAGATTTAGTAAAAAGTTAGAGTTGGCTAAAATGGCATTGAGAGTAAAGCGAGCACTTCCTTTAGTGACCCCTGGTCCTGTGAGCAGAGAGAATCAAGAGTTGATGAGCAACATCATCCTGCAAACTCCACCTGTAGTCACCTCCTCCAGGGAAACTCCTACGTGGTTCAAGCTTCACCAATCCTTTTCATGACACGCAGGGTCTGAACCACACAATTCAGCACTTAAATTAATCCCTGTCTCTGTTTCCTGCATACAAACCTGTCTCCTGCATCTTCTACATCATATCCCCATGGAGTCTAGAGGTTTTATGCATTAAAAAGTCCTTAATAAACACTTGTTAAACTGGCATGTCCATGCAGTTTTGGCAGAACTGAACTTGAGCACCAATCATTTTGGAAAATAATTTGGCATGAGTCTTCTGGCCAAGAATATGGTTGCCTACCAATAATCATTCTTCCCATCTTTAAAACAAACCCCTGAATTTTAATTAGGCACATAGCCAAGCTAGAGACTGCATTTTGCAGTCTTCTTGCAGCTTAATATGTGGCCGTGTGATGTGCCAAGGAGATGTGAGTAGAAAAATGTGTGCTACATCTGAGTCATGCTCTACCTACTAAGGAAGGCACGTGTGCCCTCTTGATGTTTTCCTGCCTTGCTGGCTGGGATGTGATGAGAGCCAGAGCAGCCATTCAGGATCAGAGCTGTAAATTGGTGTGATCATGGCAGAGATGTACACTCCGCCCTGGACCACTTACCTCTGGTCTGTCACATGAAGAAAAAGTAAACTTGCTTCTTTATTAAGTCACTATATTTTTGGAGTCTCACTGTATTTTGGTTTTAACTTTTAGCAACTTAACCAGTGTCCTAACTATTCCAAGTTTTAAAATATCCTTTGGCCAAGTAATTCCACTTCAGAACACATTGGTGAGAAAATAACACTAAATACAAAATAACAACAATAATAATTAAACTTTTGTTCGATTGAACTATTAATATAAAAATTGACAACATCCTAATGTAAAACACAGGTAAATTTATACAACCATTGCAACACATATGCCCTCAGGCCTTATTACCACTGTAGAGCCTTAATGTATCTGCATTTCTTTGCCTAAGGACTTCCTCTGCCCTTGCAGGGAGCAGGCTAGAAATGCTGGTAATCGAAGCTGCTTTGAATCATCCATCCACCAATGATTTACAGGAGGTTGTGTATAGAGAACACACTTGGGAAACACTTCCTCTGCTCTCTTCATTTTAGAGATCACAGCGTTGAGGTGGTAAATGACTTGCCCATGGCAAGAACTGAGTTAAAACTCGTCTCCTTGCTTCTCTTTTTCCCACCAGCACACTGCAGTGTTAGGTGGGGTATAGATAAAGCAATGCTGGAGGGTTTTTCACCTGTGCCAGAAAAGGGCTAAGACCCCAAAAGGAGTTCAGAGTTAAGAGTGGCCTCAACAGTAAATTAAACCCAGAGCGATATTTAAAATGGAGAAAGTGACTGCCGATTCAGCTGTCACACTTGTAGCCCCATAAAGCTGTTGTTCCTACTAATCACATTTAATTAACAGGTTCAGACTCCAGCTTTACTATAAGTACTTCATCCAGGTAAATGGACTCTGGGGAAAATTCTTCTAGAAAGATCCGCTGGTAAAATTCATCCTTGATATCCAAGAGTCCATCCTCTGGGATAAAGTCAAAGGGACACTCGCCCTGGCTGGTCCTTTAGCTTTAATGGCCTCACAGGGCCCCACACACAAGGATGGAGGGTTTTTCCTCCTCCCAACCAGGTCTAACTGTGCATCAGTTTGCCCTTCTCAAGCTGGTTTCTTGTCACTGCACAGCAAACCCACTGTTTACATCCATCCCCAACTTGGTGCTTTCTGTTGAGGTTCTTCTTTATCTCATCTCCTCTGTTGCAATTTGTGGCTAGGTGAGGAAACGCGTCACAGAAGAGCAGCTCTCTGGTCTCCATTGGTCCCTGGCTCCGTTAGTTGGTGGGCTGGAGGTAAGGTGGAGGCTGGGCCCCCAAATGTGAGAGACATTTGGTGAGAGACAAGCCAAACCCAAACACCAATCCCAGGCGGGTGTCTGTCTCATTTTGTCTGAGCCCTGCTGTATTTATATTTAGAGATTTGGAGAACTGTGTTTTTGTCTTGCCTAAAAAGTCCACTTTAGGGGCATTAAAAAAACCATCTAATCCGGTAAGGTAGCCCCACTTAGGGAATTCAAGCTGAGTACTTTCTCTTGAAAGAAAAAAATAAAATACAGCAAAGATCTCTTCTATGCTTCCTTAACAACAAGTCAGAAGAAGGAGACTTTCCTGCCCAGCTAAATGTGTTTCACCTGAAGGTGTCAACTTTAGAAAATAGCACCTTGGGCTGTCTTCATTTCCTTTACAAGCTGCTTCTCCTTTTGAAGAACACAGAATTCTGAAATTCTGAAGCTCTCAGAATGGTGCTGGTCACTCATTTGCAGACTCCTCAACATCCAGGATCTTAAGAGGTGGCAAAAAATAGGAGTGATGGGGGCCGGCCCCGTGGCGTAGTGGTTAAGTGCCCGCGCTCTGCTGCTGGCGGCCCGGGGTTCGGATCCCAGGTGCGCACTGACGCACCGCTTGTCAGACCATGCTGTGGCGGCATCCCACATAAAATGGAGGAAGATCAGCACGGATGTTAGCTCAGGGCCAGTCTTCCTCAGCAAAAAGAGGAGGATTGGCATAGATGTTAGCTCAGGGCTGATCTCCCTAGCAAAAAAAAAAAAAATAGAAGTGATGGATGACTGGATCAATAAAATGTGGTATAAATATACAACGGACTCAGCCATAAAAAGAAATAAAGTTCTGATACATGCTATAACATGGATGAACTTCAAAAATATGCTAAAAGAAACCAGACACACAAGGTCACATATTGTATGATCACATTTATGACATGTCCAGAATAGATAAATCCATAGAGACAGAAAGCAGAGTGGTGGTTGCCAGGGCCTGTGGGAGAGAGGGAGGAGAGGGGACTGCTTGATGGGTATATGATTTCCTTTTGGGGCAATGAAAATGTTTTGGAGCTAGACAGAGGTAGAGGTAGCACAACATTGTGAATGTACAAAATGTCACCAAATTGTACACTTTAAAATGGTTAATTTTGTGTTATGTGAATTTCCCCAAATGAAAAAAAAGTAGAAGTAACAAATCAGGCAGTCACTTCTCTCCCCACAGACAAGCTGGACCTGTCTGGATGCTTTAAAAATAATTCATGAAAATTTCCAAATTAACAGAAACACTCCACCTGGGCAAGCTTCCACAAATACCTGGCCAGAAACCTCAGATGGGTTCAAAGAGACCTGACTTCAATGGAGCAGAGCATCACCTGTGTGGGCTGTTGCAACTCTTGACCTAGAACTGAAACCGACCTGGGAACTGATATTCAGAGTGTGAGCGGCATCTTTGAATCACTCTTTCCTCCCAGGGTGTTTCTTTCTGAAGCTCTCACAGGTCTGGTTTGTGGGCCAGCCCAGCCTGGAAGACCTAGTTAGCTCAACTTAAAAGAGAAGGGTCCTATTGACACCTGGTGACTCGTTCTGGGAGAGGAGTCTGACCTGAGATGGCCAACGGATGGAGAGGGAGCAGAGGTTCTGGGGAGAATCTGGGTTGAGCTAGGCAATGCAGATCTTGTTTAAATTGCTTCTTATTCTAGGGAGCTATTGTTCTAGTGAGGGCACCAACAAGCTCCTCATTTCTGAATACAACCGGACAAGTTTTAGCAATCTGATTTGGTCCATACCCTCTTCCCCCTCCCAGGCTCGCTTTGGCTCAGGCGGAAGCACGGCTGCTCTAGGACCCTCCCCACATGGTCCTGCATGAGGTAGGAAGTGTATGTTCAGACCCCTAGAGGAGGGTCACCAACCTCCTGGCTACTCTATATTTTCACTTCTGCTGGAACCATTATCTCCCTGGCTCACCCCATGGGTTTTGCTGGCTCAGGACCATCAGTCTAACAGCTGAAATTAGGATTTCAGACTTTATAATGGGAGTTGACTTTTAATCAGCTACCTCCTGACCTGTGCACTGGATTCTCCACCTCCCACTGAGGACAGGACCTGGGTCTTAAAACATAGTGTCTCTCCCACTGTGCCCGGCACATAGCAGGCTCTGAAAGATCATCTGCTAAATGATTCAATAAGTGAAATCTAGAAATTGAGTTCATATGAGGTACTGGAAAAGGCATTGAGGGTAAAAAATGAGAGGAGGCCCCAATCTATTAGGAAGGCCAAAGAGCTGCTGTACAATGTGACAGACGCTGGAACGGAGGTTTGTGTCAAAGGCTTTGGGAGCACAGAAGACAGAGCAAGTGAGCCTGTGGGGAGAGTCGGGACTTGCAGAGGGGGAGGGAGGAAGGAGTTGGAGAAATCACAGAGGAGAAATGATTGGGACCTGAGGGTGAGGAAGAGTTGGCACAGAACGGGGGTAGGGTATCTCAGAGACAAATCAGTCATTCAAGCTTAAGATTTTACTCCTAAGTCCTTTGGGCAATTGGCCTTTCCCTTGTTTCCTTTGCTTCATTTTTTTCTTTGGAATACACAAGTGACTTTCTTCTATGGGTATTTTATTATCTCCATGGTTTAAATGTTTTAAAAAAAATAAAAGGAAAGAAAATGAAATGGGATCTTCTTTATACACATACATTCGAAAAATAGAGAGTAGCACAACCTCCATAAGATATATGTCATTGATGGGTTTTTTACATTCTATTCTGGTATCTGTTGAACTCAGCTCAACAGATGAGTTCTTGGATGGGTCCTGATGGGATATCATGTGTGCACTGCCTCATGTCATCCGGGCTCACCTTTTTACTCTAGCCGGTGAGAAAGCAACAGCCGTGTGCAGGAATAACCTGACAACACCTTGTCTCAGCTGCCCCAGAGCTTCTCCACACCACCATGTGGGACACCATGCATTTCTAGCAGGTGCACTAGCCTGGAGGTGTGAGGAGTTAACATTGCATGGGGCAAACCTGGACTAATGGAGAAAGGGAGACAGTAGATACGTTGGATAAAAGTCCTGTCTTGTGTCTCCTAAGCAAACATTTCTGAGGCACATGCTGCACAGCTCCTCAGAGGTACCCCATTTGAATCAAAGTCTCCCAAAGGGATGAGCAATGCATTAACTTAACAGTGCCTTCTTGAATTAACTTCCCCTCCTTGTCTGTTGCCCTCTTCCCAGTACCTTGGGGTCACTTCCTAAAATAACCTGGATGTAAGCCCTTCTCTCAGGCTCATCCTTTTGGGGAAAACCCAGGTTAAGACAATGGATACCAGAAGTGGCCCTAGAAAGCAGACCCTTAGGATGGAATTTTGGAATTGGATCACTCACAGGTCGGAAAGACTCCATTGCTGGCAGTGAGGTGGTAATGAGCCCTGGCATGCAGTAACATCATTAAGCATTACTAAGACTCTCACTGGTGGTCAACTTGGATGAAGCACGGGTAGAAAGTGAAGCATTGGCTTATGAGGTAGTGGTAGCCTTTGAATGGTAGGGGCAATGGTAATTTTAAGAACTATGGTGTTATACAGATTGTGTCAATGGCTTTATAATTTGAAAAAAAGAAAAAGAGAGGTTCTAGTTAGTCAACTGTCAACTTCAAGATATCCTGTGAAAGTGAAAATGCCTCCCTCACAGTGTTTTAGCTGGGAGATATGGCTTATCACCTACAGCCAGAGGGCGGGCTGTGCTGAAAATCACACCCAGGATTTAATAAGGGTAGCAGAGCTACAAAGGAGACTGAATGCACAGCCTCAATAGGTCCCTTTGACAAAGTCGGAATCGTGATAGAGAAAGAGCAGGATCCAGAAACCCAGGATGGGGACGTTTGGGTAGATGAGCCCAAGAGCTTGGAACACTCAGAATCTTCTTAATCTTTGGTCTAGCAAGAGGTTCCCTCTCTCTTGCTAGAAGAAACTAGCCTCTCCTCACCTGCAAACAGCAATAGGACCTCACTTGAGCTAAAGTGCCTTGTAAGATGATGCTTGTCCTCCTCAAGACAACCTTGCTTCCCCTCATTGCCTCCAGACTAAAAACTGGAGTCAGGTTATAGCACAACCCAATGAGGAAATACAGCCCATGCTATGGGAGGAAACAGCATATACAACCAAAGTATCGTAAGACCCAGCTACATATGCTGGAAGGGACTGAGGGAGCAGCTGAGAGTGTATCTTGAAAGTTGAATATGAGGCTAGATAAGGAAGAATTTTACTTAGATCGGACCATTGTCCCATGAATCTGGGTTTAACATCCTGGTGAGGACACCTGGAACCAGTCCTAATACACTGCTAGGAGGGCTCCCTGAAGCCTGGACACAACAATGCGACTCAAAGCAATAGAGATGCACCAGATTGTCTTAGCAGAGTATTGAGGTGGGGATGGAAGGCTCAGGAACATGGAAATGTTAAAGTGGATTTGTTATGTAAAACCACAGAACCCACCACTAGGCTGTGTTTTCCCAAAGGGGCTACAGGGCACACCCCTCAAAAAGACAGCCTGTACCATGTTCACAGACCTTGTAAAGCCCAAAGGCCTTGGCACTGTACCTGTAGTGCCTAGTGGATAAATGGCCTTGTTTACAAAATTCTCTGAGACCCTCTTTCAGACAAGATCCACGGGAACCATCTCTTGTGATTCTTAAGCTGATAGCCTTAAGGAAAGAGTTTTCAAAAGTCATGGAATTTACACGTTGAAAAATAGTCTCAAGACCTTAAACAAGTGGATGTGTAATGTTATCATTGCTTTCTCTCTGTATTATGGACTTGACTGCCTTTGGAAACAAATAGATGGCTCCCAGATGAAGAAAAGAGTATAATCATCTATAGGAGGAAGAGAAAGAACTTTTGAAGCAATGTCATACCAACTACAAATAGGGAACAAGTCAGTAACTTCATAGAGTGCTTGTATAAAGCCAAACCAACATATTGGCCACCCCATGTAAATCAAGCAAATTTTATGCGAAGTCTGACAGAACAGTCTTTTGAAAAATTCATGTGGACCTGCCTTTCCTCTGGCTCTCTCTGCCTAAAGAAAATTTAGGATCCCATTCATCCCCTGTCCTGCTCAAGAGTATTTGAAAGTTCATAGATTCTCAATATTCTGTCACTGGAACAAACTTACAGCATTCCAACTAGTTGAGTGGTATAAACTTTAGTTCTCAGGCCGAAATGATATAGAATGAATACAGAACTTTAAGAAAATGCAGGGTTCTGGATCCCAACCCTAGAGATTTTAAGGTAGTAGGTTTGGGGGTCCCCAAGCAATTTCAATGATCAGCCAGGTTTGGGAACTGAGTCTCTTAAGTCTTGACTATAATGTCTCAAAGTTAATTAATTTTATAAATTTATGTTACACACATACAGTTCACAGAAGCCAAAAAAAAAAAAAAAAAAAAAACAAAGAAAGAAACAACAGATATTCAGGATAGAAAAAAAGAAAACAAACAGTTTGCACCTCTTAGTCTGCATTTCACCAAATTCAGAGCCTGAGGCAAGGAATTGTGTACAAGTAGTTTATTTTAGGAATTGGTCCCAGGGAACAGGGAATAATGAAACAGAGAAAAAGGGAAAGCTGATACAAGGGTGTGTCTCCAAGCTGATCCTCACTGTCAGCACCTGGGGGTGTATCCCACTGCGGATGCTCTGAGGGTCTGTGTAAATGCACCTTAGGATTGTCCAACTGAAGGAAAGAAGATAGGGACATTTATCCACAAGCCTCTGTCGTCCTTGGTCAAGGATTGCCCCATAGGGCGATAATACCTCACACTTCCAGGGGTTTTGTTTTCATCATTATATTTTGATTTCTGTGTAGACAACATCATGTTCACCACTCAAAGACTAATTACCATCCTTCACCATGAAGATATGCCCTATTACCCCTTTCAGCCTCATCCCTTCCCCCTTCCCCTCTGATAACCACCAATCTAATCTCTGTATCTATGTGTTTGTTTGTGGTTGTTGTTGTTGTTGTTTGTATCTTCCACTTATGAGTGAAATCATATGGTATTTGGCTTTCTCTGTCTGACTTATTTCACTTAGCGTAATACCCTCAAGATCCATCCATGTTGTCACAAATGGCAAGATTTCATCTATTTTATGGCTGAGTAGTATTCCATTGTGTATATATACCACATCTTCTTTATCCATTCATCCCTTGATGGGCACTTAGGTTGCTTCCAAGTCTTGGCTATTGTGAATAACGCTGCAATGAACATAGGAGTGCAAATATCTTTTTGCATTTTTGTTTTTGTTTTCTTTGGATAAATACTCAGAACTGGAATAGCTGGATTGTATGGTAGTTTTATTCTTAATTTTTTGAGGAATCTCCGTACTGTTTTCCATAGTGGCTGCACCAGTTTACATTCCCACCAGTAGTGTATGAGGGTTCCCTATTCTCCACATCCTCTCCAACACTTGTTATTTCGTGTCTTCTAATTCTAATTATAATTATAGCCATTCTGACCAGCGTGAGATGATATCTCATTGTAGTTTTGATTTGCATTTCCCTAATAATTAGTGATGTTGAACATCTTTTCGTGTCCCTGTTGGCCATCTGTATATCTTCTTTGGAAAAATGTCTGTTTAGACCCTTTGCCCATTTTTTAATTGGGTTGTTTGTTTGCTTGTTTGTTTTTGTGAGGAGATCAAGCCTGTGCTAACATCTGCCAATCCTCCTCTTTTTTTTTTTTGAGGAAGACTGGCCCTGGGCTAACATCCGTGCCCACCTTCCTCCACTTTATATGAGATGCCGCCACAGCATGTCTTGCCAAGCGGTGCGTCGGTGCGTGCCCGGGATCCGAACCGGCAAACCCTGGGACGCTGCAGTGGAGCGTGTGCACTTAACCGCTTGTGCCACCGGGCCGGCCCCCTGGGTTGTTTGTTTTTTTGTTGTTGAGTTGTATGAGTTCTTTACATATTTTGGATATTAACATCTATCAGATATACGACTTGCAAATATCTTCTCCCAATTGTTAGGTTGTCTTTTTGTTTTGTTGATGATTTCCTTTGCTGTGCAGAAGCTTTTTAGTTTGATGTGGTCCCATTTGTTTATTTTTTCTTTTGTTTCCCTCACCTGGTGAGACATGGTATTCAAAAATATACTGCTAAGATCGATGTTGAAGAGCGAACTGCCTATGTTTTCTTCTGGAAGTTTTATGGTTTCAGGTCTTACATTCAAGTCTTTAATTCATTTTGAGTCAATTTTTGTGCATGGTGTAAGATAATGGCCTAGTTTCATTCGTTTGCATGTAGCTGTCCAGTTTTCCCAACACCATTTATTGAAGAGACTTTCCTTTTTCCATTGTATATTCTTGGCTCCCATGTCAAAAATTAGCTGTCCATAGATGTCTGGGTTTATTTCTGGGCTCTTAATTCTGTTCCATTAATCTCTGTGTCTGTTTTTGTGCCAGTACCATGCTGTTTTGATTACTATAATTTTGTAGTATATTTTGAAGTCAGGGAGTGTAATACCTCCAGCTTTGTTCCTTTTTCTCAGAATTGCTTTGGCCATTGGGATCTTTTGCTGTTTCATATAAATTTTAGGATTCTTTGTTCTATTTCCATGAAAACTGTCATTGGGACTTTGATAGAGATTGCATTAAATCTGTAGATTGCTTTAGGAAGCATGGACATCTTAACCATGTTAATTCTTCCAATCCAGGAGCACAAAATATCTTGAATTTCTTTGTGTCTTCTTCAATATCTTTCAGCAATGTTTTATAGTTTTCAGTGTACAGCTCTTTCACCTCTTTAGTTAGTTTCACTCCAAGGTATTTTATTCTTTTTGTAGCTATTATAAATGGGATTGTATTTTTAATTTCTCTTTCTGCTTTTTCATTGTTACTGTAAAGAAATGCAACTGATTTTTGTATGTTGCAACTTTACTATATTCATTTACTATTTCCAATAGTTTTCTGGTGGATTTCTTAGGGTCTTCCATGTATAAAATCATGTCATCTGCAAATAGTGACAGTTTTACTTCTTCCTTTCCAGTTTGGATCCCTTTTATTTCTTTTTCTTGCCTGATTGCTCTGGCTAGGACTTCCAATATTATGTTAAATAAGAGTGGTGAAAGTGGGCATCCTTGTCTTGTCCATGTTCTTTAACGGATAGCTTTCAGTTTTTTACCATTAAGTATGATGTTAGCTGTGGGTTTGTCACTTATGGCTTTCATTCTATTGAGGTACTTGCCTTCTATACCCATTTTTATTCAGAGTTTTTATTATAAATGAATGCTCTATCTTGTCAAATGCTTTCTCTGCATCTATTGAGATGATCCTGTGATTTTTATTCTTCATTTTGTTAATGTGGTGTATCATGTTGATTGATTTGTGGATGTTGAACCATCCCTGCACCCCTGGGATAAACCCCACTTGATCATAGTGTATGATCTTTTTAATGCATTATTGTATTTGATTTGCTAGTATTATGTTGAGGATTTTTTCACCTATGTTCACCAGTGATATTGACTTGTAATTTTCTTTTTTGTGTGTGTTGTCCTTGTCTAGTTTTGGTATCAGGGTAATGTTGGCCTTGTAGAATGAGTTAGGAAGCATCCTTTCCTCATCAATTTTTTGGAAGGGTTTGAGAAGGATAGGTATTCAGTCTTCTTCAAATATTTGGTAGATTTCACCGGGGAAGCCATCTGGTCCTGGACTTTGGTTTTTTGGGAGGTTTTTGATTACCGTTTCGATCTCCTTACTAATGATTGGTCTATTCAGATTCTCTATTTTTTCTAAGTTCAGTTTTGGAAGGTTGTATGATTCTAAGAATTTATCCATTTCTTCTAGATTGTCCAATTTGTTGGCATATAGCTTTCATAGTATTCTCTTATAATCCTTTGTATTTCTGTGGTGTTCATGGTAATTTCACTTCTTTCATTTCTGATTTTATTTATTTGAGCCTTCTGTCTTTTTTTCTTGGTGAGTCTAGCTAAAGGCTTGTCAATTTCATTTATCTTTTCAAAGAACTAACTCTTGGTTTCTTTGATTTTTTTCTATTTTTTTTTTTAGTCTCTATTTCATTTATTTCTGCTCTGAGTTTTATTATTTCCTTCCCACTACTGATTTTAGCCTTTGTTCTTCTTTTTCTAGTTCCTTTAGTTGTGAGATTAAGATTTTTCTTGTTTCTTGAGGTAGGCCTATATTACTATAAACTGCTCTCTTACTACTGCTTTTGTTGTGTCCCATAAATTTTGGTATGTCATATTTTCATTTGTCTCCAGGTATCTTTTGATTTCTTCATTGACTCAGTCATTGTTCAGTAGCATTTTATTTAATCTTCACATATTTATGGCTTTTCCAGTTTTCTTCTTGTAGTTGATTTCTAGTTTCATACCACTGTGGTTGGAAAAGATGCTTGGTATTACTTCAGTCTTCTTAAGTTTATTGAGCTTGTTTTGTGGCCTAATATGTGATCTATCCTGGAGAATGTTTGATGTGCATTCAAAAAGAATGCATATTCTACAGTTTTTGGATGGAATGTTTTGTATATATATACTAAGTCCATCTGATCTAATGCATCATTTAAGGCCAATGTTCTCTTGTTGACCTTCTGTCTGGATGGTCTATCCATTGATGTGTTAAAGTCCTCTGTTATTATTGTCTTACTGTCAATTTCTCCTTTTATTTCTGTTAATAATTGCTTTATATATTTGTTGGGTGCATAGATATTTACAACTGCTGTGTCTTCTTGTTGGACTGTTCCCTTTATCATTATGTAGTGCCCTTCTTTGTCTCTTGTTAGAGTTTTCATTTTAAAGTCTATTTTGCCTGGTATAAATATTGCTACCTCAGCTTTCTTTTTGTTTCTATTTGCATGGAGTATTTCTTTCCATGCCTTCACTTTATTTGTGATTGTCTTTAGGTCTGAATTATGTCTCCTGTATGCAGCATATATATGAGTCTTGTTTTTTATCCATTCAGCCACCCTACATATTTTGATTGGAGCATTAGTCCATTGACATTTAAAGTAGCTATTGATAAGTATGTACTTATTGCCATTTTTTTATGTTTTTTCTGGTTGTTTTAGTAGTTCTTCTCTGTTCCTTTCTTCTCTTGCTCTCTTCTCTTGTGATTTGTTGGCTTTCTTTAGTATTATGTTTGGGTTCTTTTCTCTTTATTTTTTCTGTATTTATTATAGGTTTCTGGTTTGTGATTACCATGAGGTTCATATATAACAACCTATGTAAATAGCATTCTATATTAAGTTGATGGTCTCTTAAGTTTGACCTCTTACTAAAAACCCCTCCCCTCACATTTTATGGTTTTGACATCATATTTAACCTCCTTTTTGTGTGTGTGTATCCCTTAACCTCTTATCATGGAGACAGATATATTTAGTACTTTTGTCTTTTGATTTTCATACCAGCTTTATAGGTGGTTGATCTACTACCTTTGCTGTATTTGCCTTTACCAGTGATTTTTCTTTCTTTGATACTTCCAGGTTTTTTAATGCATCAGAGTGATTGAGTCTCTCTTGTAAAGTAGCAAAGAAGGCCCAGGGCAGAAAGCAAGAGAAATGAGGAATAGTTGAAGAAAGGTCCCTTCAGGATATAACTGTATGCAGTTGGTTGCCACAGCAGTGCTAAAATTAAAAAGGTGGGCCAAGAGGATATGAAGCAAGGCACATGAGCTGTCAGATACAGTCCACCTCTTACACGGCTCAGCTCTGCTCAAACTTTAGGTCAAAACTATCACAGAACCTTCAAGGTGTTGTCCAGCCAAAATCTCTATAAAATCTTTCAAACATAGCTTTAGTAGTATAAACTCTAGTCCTTGCTGATATAGCTGATGCTAAAGCCATATCTGGCATTTTTCATCTCCCTTCTCCATCACTTGTTTTAGATTTCCCTCACCCTCAGCCAGCACTGTAGTGATAGCCCAGACTTTCGTGCTCAAAGAATCAGAACCCTCTGTTGCTTTATTGATCTTAGAAGTGGTTGCTGCACTTGCTCATCTGCAGTTAGCTTTGGGCTTTGGAAGTTCCTAGAGACACCCCAGTGAATCCCCTTCATTCCAGACATACTCCTTCCTGTCCTCATTGTATAGCTACAAATTCAGTTCTTAATGACAATCAGGGTCAATCACTCCTGCAAATGTGATCCATCAGCATAAGGAGCCTAAAATGATTGGGTGGTAGTCATAGCTTCAGATTCAGTAGACCCTTTACTGGGTCCCTTCCTGGTAGTTCTCCAGCCCCTCTTACCAAAACCAGGACTTTTAATCCAGCAGAGCTTAAGTTTCCAAGGATGAGAAGTACAAATTCCACAAGAAAGTCACTAGTATTGTTGACACAAGGGGGTCAATTAACTTCTACCTCTTGGTTCCTGGACCTACGTAATCTAGCTATTGAGGACAAGAGACAAAAAGCAACAATGATTCAATGATACTTGCCCAATGTTCTATGAATTTTCTAAATATTTTATGACTTTAAAGCATTTTATAAACAGGGCCATTATAAATATCAGGCACTATGAACACAAGGCTTCTCAAGAATCTATAGAAATGTTAGAGACTAGGTGGAATAAAAGGTATTGAATTCAAAATAAAAAATAAAATAAAATCACAAAATCTAAATAAATATTTAATTCTTTACCTTCAAACACAACAAACATGACAATGTAACTCATTGTTAATATTTATATAAAATATAATTACATTTGAAAAGAATTTGTAGGTTAGATTTTTCTCACTTCAAAAGAATTTCTAATTATACATGAATCATGCAAGTACAGCCAATTACAAATAAATAAGTTACAAGTAACTATATAATTTTAAAATCTAATTTATAGAAATCCATAAAATTGCATATATATGTGTGTTTAATGTGAAATATGGGTGCCTTGTAATACGTATGATTTGATGCAGACTGGGAATCTCTGGGATTAGTAGTTTGGTCCATAAAATTCTTAAATAAGCCTTGTTTGTAAACATCACCTTGATGTTACCATTCCTGTAACGATGTCATTGATTCTAATTTATAAATATGTTGACTTAATTTGGAAACATCTTTAACTCTTCAACCTGAAATCAGAACATACTGTTAATATGTATTATTATAATTTAAAATTTCAATAAATAATCTTGTGTGAAATACTTGGCTAATATAACTAAATTAATCCTTCTTAGGAAATACACTCTATTATCTATTAAACAAAAGTTCTACCGATGGGGAAACTCACCCAGAAAGTTTTAACAATGGATGACACTGATTAGAAATTCAAGTCCCTGGACTTCAGTTCAACTCTGAACTGTTTAATCCAAGAGGAACAATTGGTCTTGCTTTATATTATCATAAATTATCATCTTTTTTCAGATCACTTCCTAGTTTCCTCAGGAGTAATAGCCAGTTGGGAGCATATTCATTTACAAAAGGATTATGAAAATTCGATAGTTTAAAATTTAACAGACCAACCTGGCAGAATTGTCAGAGATGAATGATGCTTTAGAGGCATAAAATTTTAAAAGGCACATAGTAAAGATGCTGTCCCAAAAATCTGTTTATTGAAGTGCATGGCAAGTTGGTGGTGTTTTCTTTTGGACAAATTTGACACCACTCTTAATGAGAGAAGAGACCAATATTCTATTTTGTTTAACTATGGAAGTCGCAATACAAACTCATCGGTCTGCTGTTCCGACTGAGAATAGACTCCAGGTTGCACAACAGAATTCCCTTTCCTTTCATTCTGTGGGATTTCACAACAGAGGCTCACTGGCTATGCTAAGGTGCTATAGTCATTTCACAAACAAACCATCAAAAAAATGCCCGCAAATGACATAGCATATCTTGGTGTGAAGACTGTGGAAATGGTGGTATTATTTCAATGCCCTCTTGATTACTTTTATGCCAGTGTATTTCCTGTCTCCGAATCTTCTATGCAAAATCTGACCTGAAATTGGGCTAACCAGTACCAGCTCAAAGCTTGTGTGGTTTATCTTGAGTAATATACAACTTTTTTGAAAGTTAAGAAGAAAGACAAGAGGATTTATCTATCTGAGGTTTATGGGAACTGTAGACACGTGTCTCTTGAGGTCCTCTATAGAGACTAATAGTCTGACACCAGTAGCCCCGTTACTTAGCCTTTCTTAAACACCAAGTCAGATGTTTTGCTTCCCTGTTTCCCATTCCTGTCTTCAAGAGATGTTCTAGCCTCACTCTCACACCCCCATCTTCATTGTCTGTCCTCACCTCTGGCCCCACCTCCCAGGGGATCTTTATGAAGCCATCTGGCTAGTCTCTGAAAGCCACAGTGCTGGCAGCCCTGACCCTGTAGCTACCAGCAGCTCACTCTGTGGACAGAAGAAAAGCTGCTTTTTGTTGTTGGGTTTGTTTTTTTTTAAGTTGATGAAACCAGCAAAGTTGAGTAACTTCTTTGGAAAGCCAAAACTTGATGATATATGAAAGTTGAAGACAAGTAAAGATTTTCTTTTCAAACTTCTCATCCAGTTTTTAACACTACAATCTGTCTGCCTTTCAGTATTAATTGCAGAAATCATTAGGAAAAGTGACTAAACCCAGTGGCAATGCCCAGTGAGCACGGAGTCTCTTAAGTGTGTTTTAAGAACCAATACAGCCCACAGTGGATTCCTCCTCACATATAATTCTGCAGAATTTGAGAACCTGGAGTTGTATACAAATTTAGAAAAAAGATCTCGTAATTTTATATCTCATCTTGGCAAAGCTTGCAAATAAAAATTTATGTGTAATTCATGAGCATTGTGTCAGTGTTTGCATTTCAGAAAGGGGGATTATAAAGCAATGGAGGCGGGAAGGCATGATCTGAGGATCTGCTCTGTCCACATTAAGCCCTTCTGGGCTGCTGCTTTCAGCACCCTGTTGATGAAACCCCGCCACCCACACAGAGTCAGAACAGATTTGACGAGGTTTACCAAGTATCTTGGGGAACTTCTGTGGCTTGCTAACGGTTGTCTGAAAAATGTGTGCCTGAGGTTTTTCATAGCATGCCAAGAGCACTGCTGTCGGACCTTCTTGGGGAACACACAGAGGTCCCCCAGGCTGCAGAGCCTGGGGATTTCCAGGACTGAATGATGAATAAATGATGCTCACGACATTCTCCCGAGGCGGTCAGGTCCCTGAGAGTTCACTTTCTGTTGCATGAACAGAGCCCCATGGCAGCATCTATGCAGACACCCGTCCTTGGTTCTAGCACTAATTTCAATCTCCTTGCAATAAGTGAAAACAGGACAGGGAGAGGAACAGAGAAAGTACCTCTTAACTGGAAGCTTTACCATTTAGCTGATGCTGACTCCGAACCTCAACTGCCTCATCTTTAAAATGGGGAGAGTCATCCCTCTATGACTGGTTTTGAGAAATAAACATCTATAAAAGGACTTTAAAAATGTAGCAAGCACAAAGTAATTGGAAGATATCATCACTAGGCCCAGCTCTGATACCAACTGGCTGTGTGACCTCAGTGATTATGAATATAACCACCAAAGTCCCTTCTGAAAATGCTGCGAGCCTGTGAAAAATCAAAGAAAACTTTTAAATAGCCAGGGACTTTCTGTCTGGCTAATATGATGCTCCAGTGTGTTCTCTGTACCTAACTGATCACCTGGAGTTAGTTGTTCTAGTTCTGGTTTAAGTGGTGGGGTACTCTCCTCACCATCTCCCATTCTGCTAGTCTCAGGTCTACTTTAGAATATTCCCCTCTAAGCATCCTGGCTTTGGGGAGGAAATCAGACTCTCTGGCAGACAGTCAGCAAGCTCCATTCCTCTCTCTTGAGTTTTAAGTCTATGAACAAGTGAGCTCTGAGTGCCCCACAAGGTGAATATGCTGGGGGCTTGACAAACACGACACACACGACTGGCGGCAGCCGACTCTGCTTCCTAATTGGCAGAGACGGGCGCACCCGACATCTCTTTCAGAGCATTTCTGTTAGAATTGACTGTCCCAATTAAAACTGTGACCCAGATAGAGTCACCTCTACTCCGGAGAGCTGATATAATGGGCTCTGTGGGAAATATATTTTCCAGTTCGAGGGTTAAGTCTATTAAAGTGAACTAGACACAGATTTATATCAAGTCAACCTCAGAAGCAGTGAAGGGGGTGGTGTGCTCAAGTGGGGAAGAGGAATTGGGCCAAACGCCTTAAAGCTCCCAAGCTGCCAAGTTTTGAGCTGCTCTGACCCAAACCATCACTCTTAGCCAAGCTGACGCCATCCTCCTGAACACAGCGAGGCCACACCCACCTCCATGCCTTTGCTCTTGCTGTGACTTCTCTTCTGGAATTACCTTCTGCCCTCTTTTCAGTTCTTCAGTTGGTCAGGAAACAAATATTTCCTGAACATGTTTTGTGGTTCAGCGCTGTGCTAGGTACTATGGCTCTAGAAAGATAAACCTGATGTGATTGATGCTCCCAAGGAGCTTATTCCCCGGGTAGGGAGATGGGGCATATGCCTGAGTAATTCTAGTAGCAAATATCCAGTGAGAGTGGAATGAATGCCTGATAGAGTGGCTAGGACAGCATGAAGAAAGGAGAGATCCCTTACGGCTGGAGGGACTGAGGAAGGCTTCATAGAGGAGGTAGCATTGGGTGGCAGCCTTGATAGAGGGTCTCAAGAGACTGAGATTGTTCTAAGATGATATGGAAACAGGGATTGACTTGGCTGGGCCCGCAGGCCTGATAGGTCCGGTAGAAGTTTTGAAAGGACAGTGAAAAGGAAGGGAACCAATGTTTATTGAGCACCTACTATATGCAAATACATATGTTTTCATATAACCTTTACCATCACTCTCAGTAGGCTTTATTATTCTCGTTTTGTAGGTGGAAAACCAGAGCTTCAAAGAGATTAAGTGACTTGCTTTAGGTTCCAACAGCTAGAGACCGTCAGATCCAAGACTTTTAGGCAAGCCTGGCCAGCCCCAAGGCCTGTCCACTTTCTCTGCACTAAGCTGCCTTCCTGGATCTGAGGCTTGAAAAAGCAACTACACCATAATGACTATATCCTGAAAAGCTAAAGACATTGAAGGTTTTCTTCTTCTTTTCCTAGTTAAAGGCTTCCAGGCCTAGCTCAAACCCTGCCCTTCCTACTAGACCTTTCCTGAATATTCTAGGCCCTCTGATATTCCCAGTTACTGTTGACAGGGTCCCACTGCCCTACAACATCCTTTATCAGCTCATGTGAATCCATTATGAATCCCCAATAAAGACGTAAGTTCTTAAGGGGGAATCGATCTTGCCCTTCTACCTCACCCTCGAATGAGTAATTGTGGAATTAATTATCTCTTTTTGGAGAGGATGTAGAGATCAGCAGTGGCTGCCCTCCCCCAGTATGGTCTGCCCGTACTGATGTTAGAGGGACACAGATATTTGCCTTTCCTGAAATTTTTCTCTACAAGGAAGTCACAAGGAAACATGCCCAGCTCTGCTGAGAGCAACCGATCAGCTGGCCATCAGGACACAATTGGCCAAAATTGGCCACACTTAGTCATGCACTGGCCTGAGAGTTGATTACAGAATTTTCACTAAATGGATCTAGAGAGCTGCACCTTCCTCCCTTGTGTGTAAGGAGAAGCTCCCAGCCTGGAAGGAGACACTCCATAGGCAGTTCCAGCTCCCACGTAGAAAGGCCTGCAGATGGTGCCAATTCACAGCCTGGGAATTTATTTGGGTGTCTGAATTTAGTGCCTCCATGTGTCGTAGGAAGGAGGCAGTCTTACCCTTCCTCTGGTGTAGATTTGATGGCTCTGATCATTTCCAGACCATTTAACACCTCCACTCTTATAATGGTTGATTTTCCAGATCACAAATTTCATGGGCATACTTGCTACTTACAGGATAACTATTGATCATTTAATTGCAAGGTAAGTACTATAGAAAGGATGGAAAAATCACATGGTAAACAATTATGGCCTAAGTGCTTAGTTATTTTTGAGTCTGCCGGGCTACCAGTCATTTATTTTCAAAGTTAAATTTAGTCCTAGAAAAAACCGCATTGGTGTAAATAGGGATGATCCAAAAGTTTCTTTCTTTTAATTCATAATTATATCAATAGTACATTAAATATATTCTTATTTTACTCTCTCTGAACTCTAACGTGGCCATTTTCCTCCCATGGTGCATTCCCCAAGGTAACAGTAGAAGAAGGCAGATAATGGTTCTTTCCAGCACTTTCAGATCCTTCACCAACAAACTTACCAAAGATAAATTTAACAGCCAAAGAAAAAGAGAAAAAGAAGATAAGTTTGTCTGTTTGTTGTTTACATTTTCTTAATAAGGACCATTCATGTTCCTGGCAGTGTGGGTAGAGCTCTGTCTGTATCAGAAGGAATAAGACCTGGGTCCCAGTGCTGCCTCAGCCTCACTCTTCTCCCTACCTCTGCACTCAGCAGCTGTAGAGCTTTGGAGCTCTCTGAGTCTCCGATGTCTCATCTATAAGAAGAATTTATACTTAGCCTGTCTGAGCAAGGAAGGGGACTGGACCAGATCTTCCTTCAAGGAACCTTCTGGTTCTGAAATGTATAATTCTCTGTGGCTTTATTCAGACTGAGTTGTGACAGCTCTAGTACTGTGCTTCTCAAACTTTTTGGTCTCAGAACCTCTTTACTCTTTTAAGTTTTGAGGATCTGAAAGTGCTTTTGTTTAAAGTGGGATATAGATATAGATATAGAGAGATATTATCAGTCTTTGTTGTATTAGAAATTAAAACTGAGAAATTAAAAATTTATTAGTTTAGTTAAAAATAATAAGCCTATTACATGTTAACATAAAAATATAATTTTATGGAAAGTAGCAACATTTTTCAAAAAATAAAGGAGAAGAGCGGCATTGTTGGACATTTTTGCAGATCTCTTCAATGTCTGGCCTAACAGGGGATGACTAGTTTCTCATATCTGCTCTTGCATGTACTCTGTTACAATATCACGTCAGGTAGCTTCTGGAAACTCCTCAGTATATTGATGAGAGAATGAGAGTGAAAAGGGCAAATAATGTCTTAATGTTGTTATGAGAATAGTTTTGACTTTACAGAACCCCTGAAACGGTTCTGGAACACCCAGGGATCCCTGGACCACACTTTGAAAACTGTTGTTCTATTAGTTCTTATTGGAAATGTGAAAATTTCTTCTCAAACCTTTTGCCTACCCACCATCCACAAGTATATATATAGACAAATACACATATACACAACACACACACACACACAAAGCTTCTCTCTGGGAAACTACAAATCAAAATATCAACCCCAAGCAGACCCTGTGCAGAGACACTGCTCCTCAAGGTAGGGTGTCAGCTCATCTCCCAAATGGTGGCTTCCTGCTTATCTCTGAACCCAGTGAAAGTAACAAATGGCTTCTTGAGGGTCTACATCTAGCTTCTCCAACAGGATGAATAGCTGAGGAATTTCAAATGTTGCTTGCCTTTGAAGCTTTAGCTTCAAAAACAAATGCCTGGGGGAAATCAGCAATGAGCAGGCCTGCTTCAAAAGCTAGCCACCCCCTGATCCAACAAAACAACAGGAACCCTCTAAAGCCCCTGCAGTCAGCCCACCAGGAAGCAACCCAGGGTGGGGGTGGGGGTAACATCGGACCAGTTGGGGGCCTTCTGAGAAAACCTTTAATAGAGAGCTAAGTGGAACAGGAAATCCCTAGATCTAGTCACACTAAGTGGATGGGATATGGGGTAGGAAAGCTCCCAGACAAGGAGTTTTAGTTCTGGTTCTACCATCAGCTTGGTGCTACCCAAAGCAAATGACTTTTTCTGAAAATCACAAGGGGGGCAAGAAAAGCACTAAAGCTCCTTCCAGCTTTTTCATGCTGTGTTTCTCAGCAGTAGTGCACGTAGGTCTACGGATATATCTCTGAACCAAAGATAGACACATTCCCTATTCCATTTATGCCTGAAATACATAACTCTTTCATTTATTCACCAATTATCAAGACCCCAGTTTGTTGCAGGCACCGTTGTAGCACTGAAACAGCAGTGAACAAAACACTGAAAAATTCTTGCCTTTATATTCTAGTGGGAGAAATAGACAAACAAAGTATATCATATGTCAGTGGTGATAAGCATCATAGAGAAACCAAAAGGGGCATATGGACTACAGAGTTGAGGGTTGTTTGCAATTTTTAATAGGCTGGTCAGTGTAAGCAAACCCGTGAGCCTGGGTGTTCAAAATGCTATATGACTTTGCGTGAATTTGGCCATCATAAAGTCAATCAGCATTCATTCATTCAGAGTCATCTAATCAGTTCCAATTTACTTGGAACATTGAAGATTTTGCAACTTTGGGAGCTTGGGGAGGCAGCCCCCTTGGGTGGAGATCAGCTTTTGCTCAAGAGGCAGCATAGGGTGACGGTTAAGCATGAGGATCTGAGGCCAGACTGCCTGAGTTTGCATCCTGGGTTCTAGCTGAGAGATCCTGGGCAACTGGCTGAACCTCCCTGCTCCCCCATTTCCTCATCTTCAAAGTGGGAATAATAAAAGTACTTAACTGAAGGTAGTTGTAAGATGTTAGCTTTACTCACACTGGATACTGTGCATAAAACCACTCTCGAATGGTAGCCATCAAAGCAGAAATCAGAAGAGAAGACCAGGAGAGAATTATCTGTGGGCACAACAATTGCTGAGACTCCCTCCTAGGAACCCCCAGAAATAAATGGGGTCCAGCGAGATTTGAGACTTGTTTGGATCTCATTTGGCTGGTTGAGTCTCGGGAAAATCAGCTTACACTACTCTTTCTCAATAGATTCTTCTGGGCTCCCAAAGCACAGGAAAACAGCTCCCACTGATGACTTTAATTGACCAATACCGCTGGCCACAAAGGGGGCCATTCCAAACAGGGTAGACTGAGTTTATTAGAGAAGGAACTGGTTTTCCATGAGATAAAGGGCTGATGTGCCTCCGCTTAACTGGAGTCCAGGCTTTGCCATCCTCACTGTCTGAGTGCTGGCCAGCCTCAGTTGGGATAGCAGCATCCCCACTCCTGTCCCTAGAATGTCGCCACCAAATGACTGTAGCCTGTCCTCCCTCGTTTGCATAAGAATCCTGCTCCATCTGTTAGAGGGAGCAATATCTGTTCATGCTAATCTGATTGCTCCTATAACTTGTATTAAAAAACATGGAGGTTACCACAAGCTTTGCTCTGACCTTTGATTTTCCAATATCGCATCTGGGGTAAGCACTTCCTTTTAATCTCTATGGACAGTAGGCAAAATCTCACCGAGGGGACTACTGACAGAGGCAGAGATCACAGAGCATGTGTCCATGACCCCAGGTTAGATGATTATAATAATGCTTTTTAGACACTTCTAATAAAGAATATGCTGAACAGGCTCCAAAGTACGTGTGCAAAAGTCTAATTGCTGTTAACATGTCACTCCCATCACGGAGAAGCAACAATGTACTGACGGCTTGTCAAATCCGGAATTGATTTTGAAATTGCTTTAATGAGGCGGTGAATAAGTTTGCAGGGGCCTGGCCATCTGAGAGGCCTTGGCGGCATCAGCCCAGATCACCTGCAGGTGCACTGTTGGCCGTTCATAAATGAAGACGGGGCGCGCAGAGGGTTGCCGTTTGGTTGCTGAGGATTCGCAAGCTCTGAGCTGGGATTTCAGTCCCTGTTCCCACCTCTGAAGTCTCTTGCATTTTAGATTTGTTTTGAGCTATGTGCTTGTGTGTTTCGCTTCCAGCTGCATGCCCCCAAATAAATACCTCCAATTGAAAGGGCCGGACTGGTTTTTCTCAAAAGCACAAGGAAGGATTACAAGTTCCTTCTTGTTCTTCATCCAATACGTGTGAGAGGCACTCCAAGAGTAACACACCTCCCAGGCTTGAGGTTTGTCCTGCCAATCAAGATTGATTGTGGATAGATAGAGGCCTGGATGCAGAATAAAACTTTCTACCTACATCACTGTGCACAGCGAAGGAGTTGAACAACCGTCCCTCTGCCTCCAAAATTACTGCATCCACTTTGTTTCCCTTGAAGGAAGAGAAGAGTTGGGAAAGGCTTTCCAAACTGTCAAAGGCTGGACCCCACAGCTATTCTCAATATCCAGCCAACTGAAACCCAGTGGGGCAGAAATGGCCACGTTTGTTTTGATATCTCACTCTAATAGCAGCTGTCACCAGGTATTTCCACGTTGCAAGGCTGGTGGGGAAAGTACCAAATCTGAATAAATCTAAAGCGATGTGTCACCTAATTCCCGCTCAAGATGTGGTTTTGGATTGGTGGTGAGGAAATGGTGTTTCCGCAGCCAAGAGAACTGAATAAGCTTTCCTGCCTCCCTGTCTTTCACTTGTAAACAACACCAGCACTTTGACAATGAAGACAAATGCATGCCCAGCTTGCAGTAAAAATGAAAAAACTGCCAGTAACACTTCACAATTGTTGCTTTTATTACCTGCCTCCCCCGCCCAGAACATTATTTCATTCAGAGCCAAGGTAGAAAGCCAAATCGCCTTATTTCCAAAGGATATGAGTGCATTTTAGAAAAGCATCTGTGTCTATTATATTCCATGGGGCATCGTCTCATTTATATTGCCCCTGCGTTTATGAGTGCATGACTAGCATCCTTATCAGGTACAGATGCCTTCCAGAAATTGAATGCTACAGGGTCCATATATCAATGTTACGATGATGTATTTTTCATGAAATCTGTAAATAAGGTCAACAGGATAGGGATATTCTGGATGACAGAATCTTTAATAGTTTTTGAGGAATGGCCTGTTTCCCTGTAAAAAGTCAATTTACTTTTTTTTTTTTTTTTGACTCTTGCTCATTAAAGTCTGATCTGGCTACTTCAGCACAGACAAAGCCCCCCGCAGCATGTTGAGGAAAGAGGGAGTTACTTTTCTATAAACCACTGATCAGAAATGCAAGTTGTTAGCATGAAAGGAGTAGGTAACTGGCTCCTCTGGGGTCTCTGATATTTTGTCTTTTTTTATCACCTGAAACATTGTCCCAAGCTGAAGGAACAGGTGACTTGGTCTTCAAAGAAGAGAGTGACAAAAAAGGGGAAAAAATGCTAAGGGTAATGCTAGGATTTAAAGTTCAAAAATGTCACTTTTATAACCTCAGTGAAATTGGAAAGTAATCTCAGATTCTGCCAAGACCTCTGTCTGTCCCAGACATCAACTGCACATTGGAGTCGATTATTCTAAGAGGTGTCTGATGTGGCTCAAGAGCTAAGGAAAACGAAGCTCTATACGCTGCTGTCTGTTCCCCTACTCGACCCTAGGCCGCTCAGGGCTGAAGGAAGACACCCAGTACAACTCACACGTCTCCTCACCCCACTGAAGGCCGAAGAGAAGCTGGGTCACTGGGAAGAGGAGACACGGAGACAAAGAGGACAGAAATGAACCACAGCTCGGAGTGAAATTGAAAACTGTAAGCAGAGTTGGGAAGGCTGAAGGCTATTCACCAAATCTGCTGCCAGAGCTTGGGTGTCTTCTATCATTTCCCTGGGCTCGCCTCTCTAGAGCTACAAAACAGGAATAATGGTAGCTCCGGAAAAGAAGGCAATTACGAAGAAATGAAAATATTGGGGCTGCAAAGGCCTTAAAACAGGGCCAGTTCTGTGCAAGCAGTAAATATTGAACTCATATTATAGATACAGATCCTGATCTTCCCACTGTCACACATATATATATATATGTGTGCATATGTATATGTACACACACATATATAGAGACAGAGAGAGAGATGGGTTTTAAAAATATAATAACAGGGGCAGGCCCAGTGGCACAAGCGGTTAAGTGTGCGTGCTCTGCTGCGGTGGCCTGGGGTTCACCGGTTCGGATCCCGGGTGCGCAGTGACGCACCGCTTGGCAAGCCATGCTGTGGCGGCGTCCCATATAAAGTGGAGGAAGATGGGCACAGATGTTAGCCCAGGGCCAATCTTCCTCAGCAAAAACAGAGGAGGATTGGCAGATGTTAGTACAGGACTGATCTCCTCACAAAAAAAAGAAAAAAAAATATAACAACTTTCAAGCAACTAAAGAAAGGAAAATATTCTTCTGTATTAAATATATTGTTTTCTTATTGTCCTTATTATTAACAAAACAGTGTAGACGATCTCTTCCAGATCAACGAGCATCCCCTCAGGCCTAAACCCAAGAGCAAAAATGAATCCTAAGTGACAGAGCCTGGAATTTCACTTGCTTCCGCCACCTGCTCTTGGAGGTCAACCGTACTGCAGTGTGTAATTACCAACCTCAAGGCTGCCTCTTCGCTTCCCTTCTCCTCCTGCCTAATTGATGGCCCAGACACCAGGGCTAGGTCAGCCCTCAAAAAACATCTTGGGCATGAACTACTCCTCCATCCAACAGATGCTGCTGCCTACCAGAGCCAGGAACTCAATGATGGCTTGTGTTTGCTCAGACTTGAGAAAAAATGGTAGAGCAATGAACAAGATTACAGATCTACTCTAGGCAGAAGGAAAATTAGCCGTAGTCTTAGAATTCGATCTTGGCTGCAACATCCACTCCACGCATTAATGTATTTATTGGCCCTCTTCCAGGTGAAGGATACCTGAGCTTCAGTTTCTTGCCTTTCTTTTTGGTCTTACTTGCTTCCCTCTGAAATCACGGGCAGACAATGAAATCATTGCCTCAGCAAACGCTGAAATATTATAAGGAGTCCACATGGGAATGGATTGTTCACATCTGTCAACTGCTGCAAAGACAGCATCAGAACTGCCACAGGATCCTCTTGACCAATGAAACAAAAATCGCCAGCCTAAATCTGGGGCTCTACACCTAGGTGTTCTGCCCTGACATTTACCTCTCCAAAACCAAAACCAATATTGCACCCGGACAATTTGGGGAAATTGGTCTCTTTACTTGCTCATCTCCGGGCTGCTAGAGAATAAAGCTCCCAGCTGGCTCCTAGAAGCACATCCCTTCTTTCTTTCCAAGCACCAAACCCCAACTCCCCCAGGAGATACAGATCTTCTGTGATATGCCTGGTTTCCATTCCAGACCCTTCTTTATTTCAGCCCATTATCGTGGTCCAGCTAAGACAGGACAAGAGGCTTCACCTTGAAAATGAGAGGGCAGGGTACCACTCAGAGCATCTGGCCATCAAATACTTTTGTAAACACTCTCACTCTAACCCCTCACTCTACCTACAAACCTAAAACTCAAGAAAAAAATTGGACAGCAGGTGCTCTATGCTGAGAGACAGCTCAAAATGAGGGTTTCAAAGGCCGATGGAGTAGGCCAGATATTTTTCATAGCTAAAGCTATTCGTTTCTTCCACTTGCTCTAGATTAGGGATCAGCAAACTACAGGCCACAGGCTGAATCTGGCCCATTGCCTGTTTCGGTACATAAAGTTTCATTGGAACACAGCCATGCCCATTCACTTACATATTTTCTATGGCTGTGTTGGCATGACAAAGGCAGAGGTGAGTAGTTATAACAGAATGGTATGACTCACAAAGTCAAAAATATTTACTATCTGATCCTTTACAGAAGATGTTTGCTGACTCCTGCTCTATTGGTTGTCCTCACATGGCCCAATTATCGTTAGTGGTAGCATTCATCAACTCATCTGCTATTGACTATTTTGGCTTACGATGGAAAAGTTCGCATAACCCTACAAAACAAAAAAAAAGAGGAAATTCATGTGCACTAGATCCTGGTTATAGTAGCTAAGTACATAAAAGATGGAGTTAACAATTGCACAAGCAAACTACTCCAATAATTTTTTAAAAGAATGACAAGGCAGGAGTCACATATTTAACTGAAGCCTACACTGTGGTTATTGAGCAAGTGCTTCAAGATCATGGAGCAAATAAAGATAAAAGAACTCTTCCCTGCAGAATATCAATGAAAAAATTTTATTGAAAATCATTCCACATCAGACTCCACTATCCAAAGTCCACAGATACGATAATGAAGGAAATCTCTTTAGGGATTTGCTCAAGAGAGCCCAAATTTGTTTCGCTTGATCAAATACCAAGTGTTAAGTGATTCTTCACAAAGAAATCTTTTTATAAGGAGTACATTTTAAAATGAGAACGAAGAAATGGGTATTTGTTTTTCCATGGAATACACAACGCCAAATCTAGCATACTTCCCTACTCTGCCCCATGCCTATAGGACATTTTAGAAGTCACTGTTTAAAACCTAGCTGAGTCTGACATGAAGTGAGCAAGGTCCCTACAGAGCTCTGACTGGTATGTTTTCCAAGAGGTGCATAACTAGACGTTATAGCAAACTTACTTGTCTAAGTCTCCCTCACACTCCAATCCTTTGGACAGAACTTGACCCAGGTCCCTTTGGCTTGACCAAAGAGTTAAAAACTGACATGGAGGGACTGGCCCAGTGGCATAGTGGTTGGGTTCTTGTGCTCCACTTCAGCAGCCCAGGATTCGCAGGTTTGGATTCCGGGAATGGACCTACATACCACTTATCAAGCCATGCTGTGGCAGTGTCCCACATATAAAATAGAGGAAGATGGGCACAGATGTTAGCTCAGGGCCAATCTTTCTCAGCACAAAGAGAAAGATTAGCAATGGATGTTAGCTCATGGCCAATCTCAATCTCCTTCACCAAAAAAAAAAAAAAAAAAAATTGACATGGATTTGGGGTGGAGCTGGGAAAGCTCACTCCTGGTCCAACTCAAATTTCCCCAATCGTTGGATTACATACCAAAGGACCTGCGTCCAACATGATGAGCCTCACTATTTTGTCTTCCCTACAGCCCCAGACAGCTACATAGACCTCCCAGCCATTTGACCAAACCCCTTTGGATAGTGGGCAAATAGGCTTCAACCTCCCTATACTGACTCCCAGCTAGGATGGGGCAGGCATTAGACAGGCAACCTCCACATCCACACTTCTCAGACACACACACACACAGAGAAATCCTATTCTTGCAATTAAAATACAAGTCACATCCAGAATTCCAGGGCAGGACGACTATTTTGGAGGTGAAAAAGATGAGTGCTACTAATGGCATCCCCTCTTTATCTGAAGCTCGTCTCCCCAAAGGATGCAGTGCCCCTCCTCTGTACATTTTCCATACTACTTTATAATTAAACTGTGTCTTATTCATCTGTGAAATCCCAACATCTGGCACAGTAGGTAGCAAGTTGGTACTCAATAAATGTTTTCTCACGTGTCCATTAATTCAATCAATAAATGTTTATTGAACATCTACTATGTGACAAGTGTCTTGCTAAGTACAGTAAAATAAAGAAATGAATAAGACACAATCTGTGTCCTCAATGTGTCCCAAATCTAGAAGGGGGAGAGCAAGTAAACTGATAATAACAATATAGGGCGAAGATGTTTCAGTCAAGACTTACAAAGCTGAGAACCTACCCTGTCCTGGGGTGGGTGGGTGTGAGAGTAGTTCAGCCAGAGCTGAGAACCTTTCCACTCTGGAAACGTAGATAAATGTTGTCACACTGGGACTTGTGACCTTTATAGGGTGAAGTGAGAAGAGGAGTTTACTTTTTAACTATAAAATCCATGATATTTTTCAGCAATCATAGTTCACTAAGATGTGGGATTGCTCCTCACAAGCATAGAAACTTAACAAAAAGCTGTTTTGTCTCCTATCAATGTGCAAAGACATAACCAAAATTCTTTGGGTCTTGCCTCGCTTTAGGCACGTAGCAGTTAAAAACAACAATGAAATAAAAAATCAATCAGTCAATAAGTTAGAATCAGAGGATCACAGAATGTTAGAGTCTATAACAGGGCATTTAAAATGTTACTAGAGTCGGGGCCCCCCTGGTGGCGCAAGCAGTTAGGTGCGTGCGCTCCGCTGCGGCTGCCCCGAGTTCGCCGGTTCGGATCCCGGGCGCGCACCGATGCACTGCTTGGTCAAGCCATGCTGTGGCGGCATCCCATATAAAGTGGAGGAAGATGGGCACAGATGTTAGCCCGGGGCCAGTCTTCCTCACCAAAAAAAGAGGAGGATTGGCAGATGTTAGCACAGGGCTGATCTCCTCACAAAAAAATAAATAAACAAATTAAAAAATGTTACTAGAGTCTGCCTGATGGCAGAAGACTAGTGTGACCAGTTTCATTCTTCTGTTCAATTGATAGAGTGACTGACAGGTCATTTGGGCTTTGCCAGAAGGATGAGTTGCATAGGAAGACTTGGCAACGGGTAGTCATTTGATAAATGTGTTCTGAATTAATGAAGGCAAATGCCTCAGGCTCTATAGAGCAATAGTAGGCCTCAAAATTCAGAAGCTCAAATAACACAGCCACACGACCTTCTCATCAATCATCAATCAATCAATATCCAGCAATGTCCTGAGAGCAGCGGAGAATGCAGAAGAAATTATACCTGGTCTCTGATCTTAAAGAACACACAAACAAGAACATGAGAAGGCAGTTTGTGGAAGAGGGAAGTCAAAAGTATCTGACGAGATGCTCAAAGTCATCAATTGTTAGGAAAAACGCAAATCAAAATATTAATGAGATATGATTTCATACCAAATAGACTGAAAAACATTTTAAACTGGATGATAATCCTAAGTGTTGGACCAGAAGTGGGATACAGGATCCTTGATGCATGGCTGGTGGGCCTAAAGACTATGCAGCCTTACTGTGAGGCTTACTGTGAGACTTACTGTGACTTCCTAGTCAAATTAAGCACATGTGTAACCTATGCATCATCAATTCCAATTCTGGGAATTCATATATCCCAGAGAAACCCTCACACAGGTTCATAAGGGGCCATGAATTAGGATGCTCATGGCCACAATATTTGTGATGATGACATGAAGTTGGAGGTAACCTGGATGCCCATCCTTGGGGGATTAGACAGATACAATATGGGGGAAGGGGTATAACTCATGATGTACTACACACAGTTTGAAGCAAGCGACTGCATGTCCACATAACAACATGGATGGATCTTGAAAGCATAGTGATCGTTGAAAAGAGTGAGAAGCAGAATAAGATATATAACAACAATATCATTTAGGAGAGTAAAAATGTATAACCATAAAACAAGCATATAATTTTGTAAGAAGTCCTCGCACACACAAAAAAAATGATGTATTTTTTAATTCATTAGAATAGTTGCCTCTGGAGGTAAGATCAGAAAAGGGATAAACATAGGTTTTTGGTACCTGGAATTGGGGTGCTGCTGTAACAAATACATGTGGGAGTGGCTTTGGAACATAGTAGTGGGCAGAGGCTGGGAGGAATCTGAGGAGCATGTTAGAGAAAGCCTAATTGTCTTGAAGAGACTGTTAGTAGAAACCTTGACTTTGGGGACACTGTTGGTGAGGGCTCAGAAGGCAATGAGGAACATGCTACTGGAAATTGCAGGAAGAGAGACCTTACTACGGAGCAGCAGAAAGTTGAGCAACCCTCTTACCTGCAGTTATGTGAAAAGTAGAAAATATGCCAAATGAACTGGGTGATTGAGTTAAGGAGCGTTTCCAAACCGAGGAAAGTGCCAAGTGGTCTCTTTCAGCTACTTACAGGGAAATGCAGGAGGAGAGAAATACATTGAGGGAAAAATACAAAATAAAAATATTTTATACAAAAATAAAATAAAATACATCGGTTTTGAAATTTTTCAGCCTCTCCAGACAGCAAACAATGCTAAAATTAAGAAACAACTTCCAAGCAAATGTCAAATCCAGGGCACTGCTAGGAAAACAAGGTCTAAAGATGAAACTGAGGGTATAAAAGTAAACCTTTTTGTTAAGACCTCAGAAAGATCAAAGGTGGTGCCTGCGAGTCTATACAGTCACATAAAAGGCCCATTAAAGAGGAAAAGAAAAACTCCTGTTTCCCTCTACTTGCAACACCTCTGACACCAGAAATATGGGGGTTTCCACACCCAAGCAATTCTCTAATCCTTGGAGGACACTGACTGGGTATTCTACAATTTAACAATTCTGACACTAACTGCCTGAAGTTAGCACAGACCGCACAGGGCTCAGTCTCACAAGACTGCCCCCACTCTCACTTCAGACAGCAATTGCAAGTCCCAAGTTGTCACCTGTACTTCTGACCAACGGGCTATAAATGGAGGATTTCCACAACCCCTTCCTCAGGTTTGATTATTTGCCAGAATAGCTCACAGAACTCAGGAAAGCACTTTACATACTATTACTCATTTATTATAAAGGATGCAACTCAGCAACAGCCAGATGGAAGAGATGCATGGGGCAAGGTATGTGGGAAGGGGCACAGAGCTTCCATGCCCTCTCCAGGTGCACCATCTCCCAGCGCCTAAATGTGTTCACCAACCCAGAAGCTCTCTAAATCCCTTTAATTAGAGTGCTTGTGGAAGTTTCCTTACATAGGCATGATTGATCAAATCATTGGTCATTAGTGGCCCCCAGAGGTCGGGGGTGGGGCTGAAAGTTCTCAGTTTCTAATCATATGGTTGGTTTCCCGGGCAACCAGCCCTCCATCCTTAGAGACGTTCCCAAAGTCATCTTATTAACATAAACTCAAGTGTGATTGAAAGTGGCTTGTTATGAATAACAAAAGATGATCCTTTCATCTTTATCACTCTGGAGCTGTTTCAGGAGCCAGGACAAAAACCAAATATTATAACAAAAGATGCTCCTATTGCTGTTATCACTCAGGACATCACAAAGGTAATATCCTAAGGAGCTCTGGCCAGGAGCTGGGGATGAAGACCAAATACATATTTCTTTAGATTAGACAAGAGATTAAGGGTGTGCCTCACAAATCCTCTCAAACTGTAGGCTTCTAGGAACTTAAGTGTGTTGGACCTCAGCCATCTCAGCAACACAAAAGGGGCTTATCTCAAAGAAATTTGTAGGTATGGCTTTTGCCTAATAGAGTGAATCCCAAAGAGATTCACAGGAGACCTACAAGTTTCTTAAAAGACATATTTGTAAAAGCATTGCCAACTGGAACTGCAGGGGACAGAGATGTACAGAATGAGTAGATGCTTTTCGACCCCCAGAATTCTACTGGCAGGAAGCAGGCTGAGAGAGCTACTCAGCTGCAAAAATGTGTTACCTTCTATAAAAAAGAAAAGATGACTGAGAGGGCAGAATCAATAGCCCAGAGACTGGAGCCAAGAGCCATGGAAAATTAATCCCAGGCCTTGAGATCTGATCAAGAAACTTCCAACATTTGCTTGGCTGGCTTTTTTCAAAGGACCAATGAACCCTTGTGTTCAAGAGGAATGTCTTCCTGACAAACAACTGTATGTTGGGTAGATGGGGGACAGATAACTTATCTCTTAAATTCCACAAGTCTAGATCAAGGGAATCTGTATTCAAGGTACTATACTTGAGAGGCCTCGTCCACACCTGAACTTGATTTATATGCAATTCTAGACTTTGAACTGGTATAGTGAGATGAGACTTTGGTAGGGGAGGAGTGTATTTTGCATGCAGGAGAGATGTGAATCATTGGGAGTTGGAGGGTGAACTGTGGAAGACAACCTCTAAGATAGCTCCCAATGATCTCTGCTCCCTGGTGTTCAGACCCCACTATAACAACCTCCCCTTGAGAGTGGCATAGTCCTTGTGACTAGTTTCTAACAAATAGAATATGGAGACAGTGTTGTGATGTCACTTCTGAGATTAGATTATAAAGACTGTGACTTCCATCTTGGATCTCTCTCTCTCTTGCTCTCGATTTACTCTGAGGAAAGCCAACTGCCATATTGTGAGCAGTCCCGTGGAGAAGCGCATGTGGCAAGGAACTGATGTCACCGGCCAACAGCCATTGAGGATCTGAGGCTTGCAAACAGCCACATGAGTGAGCTTGCAGGTGGATCCTTTCCCCGTTGAGCCTTCAGATGACTTGACTTTAGCTTTGGCGACACCATGATCAGAGCTCCAGAGCCAGAGGA
Source organism: Diceros bicornis minor (assembly GCF_020826845.1). Classification (NCBI taxonomy): domain Eukaryota; kingdom Metazoa; phylum Chordata; class Mammalia; order Perissodactyla; family Rhinocerotidae; genus Diceros; species Diceros bicornis. Next base: position 21,729,883 of record NC_080749.1, on the reverse strand, counting down.
CCCAGCTAAGCTGCACCTGCATTCCAGACCCTGAGGAACTGAAATAACAAATGTATGTTGTTCTAAGCTGATGAGTTTTGGGGTAATTTATTATGCAACAAAAGATAACTAATACAGATTTTATCGTCTAATACAGATTTGATTTCCTAAGGGGATATAAAAGTGGCTTTTAATGTAGATTTTTTAAATATGAAGAAGTTTTCATTCTATTTATAATTACCTAATTGAGTGACTGTAAACAGCCCACTGCAGTTTCAGTCGATTAGGCCCTCATTCTGGAGAGCTTTTTGCCTGATTCTGTGGAAGGACATGTATGAGGTGTGGGGATTTAAAAAAAAAAAAGTCACACCCCCTGGTTTCTCAGAGCCGTCATCCCTTGGGGAGGCAGGCATGGGAAGCAGGATAGTACAGGGTGATCTGGATCATGATGTAGGCAAGTGCAAGGGAGAAGAGGAACCCAGGGGAGGAGTTCCTGAGGCCTGCTGGGGTGGGGGTGGTGGATGAAAGCATGAAATTGACTCAGGACGACTTGGTGACACAAGAACACATCTAATTGGCTTATGTTCAATAACTAAAATATGCAGGTGTTGCACTGGCTTCCGGCACATGTAGTTAGGGGAGCTCAGATGATATTATAGAGACCCAGACTCCCCCCTCTCTGTCTTTCAGCTCTGTTTCCTCTATGTTTCCTCTGTGTTGGCTCCATTCTCAGGCAGACTGTTTGTTAAGAGCTGAGATGAGCTGCCAGGTGTCACAGTAGTTGATTAAGAAAACAAGGCAAAACGAAAGTAACAATCACGCCTTTATTTACTTACTGTCATAGTATAAGGAAGAGGCTAAAGTGCCAGCTCCCGCAGCGTTCCATTTTTCCTCACGGAACAGCATCTGGGGAGGGTCAAATGTTTCAGCACAGATGGAGCGAATCGTCTCACTGGGGCGTTTGGGGCGCTGAGGGAGCCCCAAACATAGGCGTCTGCCTTTTTATAGATCTGGGGTGAGGGAGAGTGGGGATGCCTAGAAGTAGAGAAGTCCTGAGTCAGAGTGGAGAAAATTGTCTTCAAAGTTCCCCTCCTTCCTCCATAAGAAGGTTTCAGACGAGTCCTCCTCCCCCCATAGAGAGGCCTCTGATGGAGTTGCCTGGGCTAGGAATGCGGATATGCACAGAAGCATGGCTGGCCATGGGGGCCTGAAGCCTTGACTGCAACTCCCTTCAGAGCCTATGGTGCATTGGCTGTACACCAAGTCTGGTGTGGGGAGGGCAGGCTGTGAGGTCCCCTGTGAGGCCTACTAGTGTTACGGACTGTTTGTGTCGCCCCAAAATTCATATTGAATCCCTAACCCCCAATGTGATGGTATTTGGAGGTAGGGCCTTTGAGAGGTGATTAGGGTTAGATTTGGTCATGAGGGTGGAGCTCCTGTGATGGGATTATTGTCCTTATAAGAAGAGGAAGAGGCACCAGAGCTCACTCTCTACACCTGCATACACACACAAGGAGGTCATGTGAGGACACAGGAAGATGGGGGCTGTCTAAAAGCCAGGAAGAGGGCCCTCACCAAGAACTGAATGTGCCGGCACCTTGATCTTGGACTTCCCACCCTTGAGAAGTGTGAAAAATAAGTGTGTGTTGTTTTAAGCCACCCAGTCCATGGTATTTTGTTATAGCAGCCCGAGCCGACATAAAGCCAGTGTAATTGCTTATGATCAAGCCTGAAAGATCACACTTAGGTTTTTGGCCAGGAGTTGACCCCTAGCTCTTCCTTTATAGTGGTAAGATGGCTATCAGCAGCTCCAGACTGACATCTTATTCCTCTCAGAAACACCAGCAGGAAGAGAGTGTTCTGTCTTAGCAGTTCCAGCAGAAATTCCGGGACTGGCTCTGATGAGACTGACTTGGGTCCTGTACCCATCCGTGAACAAATGATGGTGGCCAAGTGGATGGAATTAATGATTTGGCCTGGCTCATGTTTCACATCTGAATCTGGAGTTTGGGGCAAGACCTTCCCAAACTACTTAAACTGAGAGTGAGGGAGGGGTGCTTCTACCAGAAGTGGAAGTGGATCCTAGGTAAGCAAAACCCACAGATGCCCACTCTCCAGTACTTGAGTAAAAGTGAAAGGATTTCTTTCTTCATCCATTTAAAATATTTACTGAACTATGTGCCAGGCACTGTTCTCGGCCCTGGACAGACAGCAGTGAAAAAAGCATCAAGCTTAAGTTCTTCTGGAGTGATAGACAATAAACACAATCAGAAAGTAAACTACATAGCCTTTTAGATAGTGATAAGGGATAAGAGGAAAAAAATAAAGCAAGAAAGGAGGATAGGAAGTGTAAGTATGAGGGAGGGTTACCCAGAATGGCCTTGCTGAAGGCAGTCAGAATGAGCGTCCCAGAGAGCTAGGGAAAGGGTATTCAGTGCAGAGGGAACAGCAAGGACAAAGGCCTTGGGGGGAGCGTGCTTGCTGTGTTGAAGGAACAACAAGGAGTACAGATTGGCAGATAAAATACAAATGGATAGTTAAATATGAATTTCAGATAAACAACATATACTTTTTTTCACATAAGTATGTCCCAAATATTGAATGGAATACACTTATACTAAAAAATTGTTCCATGCAACATTTGGGACATATTTATACTAAAAAATTATTCATCATTTATCTGAAATTCAAATTTAACTAGGTGTCCTGTATTTTTATTTGCTAAATCTGGCATCTTTAGGCCAGTGTGACTGAAGCAGAATGAAGAAGGGGGGATGTTGTGAGTTGAATTATGTTCCCTAAAAAGAAGATATTTTGAAGTCCTAAGCCCCAGTACACCAGAATGTGACCTTATTTGGAAATAGGGTCTTTTCAGATGCAATTAATTAAGATGAGGTCATACTGGAGTAGGGTGGGCCCTGATCCAATATGACTGCTGTCTTTATAGGAAGATGGCCGTGTGAAGACACGGACACACAGGGAGAGGCCATGTGACAGCAGAGGCAGAGATTGGAGTGCTACAGCACAATGAATACCAAAGATAACAACCACCACCAGGGCAGGGAAGGATCTTCCCCTTCAAGTTTCAGAGGGAATGTGGCCCTGTCAACACTTTGATTTTGGCCTCCTAGCCCCAAGAACCATGAAAGAATAAGTTTCTGATGTTTTAAGCCACCCAGTTAGTGGTGCTTTGTTACAGCTGCCCTGGGAAACTAAGACAGGGGAGTAGCAGATGCTGAGGGCGGAGAGGTAAGGAGGGTGATGGGCAGATCCTGTGGGGCCTTGGAGGCCACGTGATGACTTGGCTTGCACTCTAAGTCATCTGAGAGTTTGGCGACAGGAGTGACATGTGTAAAGAGATGTAAGAGCAATCTCAGAGGATACCCAGGGAGGGAAACGGTATGTGATGCTCCAGGAACTTTACACAGTCAAGTCCTGCTGGAGTGTGTAGTGAAGGCAGTGGGTGTGAAAGCTGGAGAGGTGAGCCAGATCTTGAAGAGCCTTTCCGTACCAAAAAATAGGGATACGCTTCCCCCTGTGGGTGATAGGAAGCCAACAGAAAACTTGGAGCAGAGAGATGAGATCAAATAGGCCCACTGTTCATGTTTTTGTTATTTATCATACTAAAGGTGGGTGCTGAAGAGTTCAAGAAGAATGACTGGACAATGATGGAATTCTAAGTACCATGATTGGCAAAGGAGGAGGATAACTTTCCATTAGATAGGAGCCTTTAATCCAAGGCCCTCAAATCATACTATTGAGACAGCCACATTCCCATACACTCCTAAGGTAATTTGGACAATATCAGGATTTCTCTAGAACATTAGAGATTCTATCCAATACCACTTATATGCTCAGGGAGATGGATTCCCATCTGCAGGGCAAGGTCTGGAGGAGCAAGTAGGTGGTCTAGGAGAGAGAGCAACAGATTTTCCCCTGTCCTTTCTGAACCAAGAATCCAGGAACCCAGCCCACTGGCTCTCAAACTTCAAAAGAAACTCAGGGAGCTTCTGAAAATACAGATTTCTGGGTCTCATCCTAGGTATCTTGATTAAGTAAAGGTGATCCTGGAAACTCTTCCCTAATGAGGGACTTGAAGATGTTCATGCAGCTAGTGATAAAGGCTACAGAGAAAGCATAAAGTAGGGAATAAGGATGAGAAATGGGTGTAGAGGGGTGTAATGATGCAATTTCGGATAGGATGGCATTCTCATCACCATGGCCTGGGTTCATTTCCTGGTCAGGGAACCACAGCTGTGATGCTGAAAGCTATCTATGCCACCCGTATTTCAAACACCAGTAGGGTCACCCATGGTGTACAGGTTTCAACGGCGCTTCCAGACTAAGACAGACTAGAAATAAAGACCTGGCCACCAACTTCCAAAAAAACTGGCCATGAAAATCCTATGAATAGCAGTGGAGCATTGTCTGATATAGTGCCAGAAGGTGAGAGGATGGTGCAAAAAAGACCAATAGGGTTCTGCTCTACTGTACACAGGGTCACTAGGAGTCAGAATCAACTTGATGGCACTAACAACAAAGCAGGTAATATCACTAAGAAGGTGACATTATATGCTGAAATTACGTGCAAACTTTTGTATGTATATCAATTCCTAGGGAAATGAATACACAACTTTCAGGAGATTTGTAAAACAAATTCTGAACCCAATTAGAACTGAGAACCACTGCAGATTAGTTAACAGACATTTTCTGCTTTCAGATGGAAGTTTAAATTCCATTTGTATATTGAATGTCCATAATACTTTGACCTTAGTGGTTCTCAACATTAGATGCATATTAGAATTACCTGAAGAGCTTTAAAAAATACTAATTTCTGGGTCTCAGCCCCAGAAAGTGTGATTTATTTGGTTTGGGGGTATGACCTGGGAATTGGGATATTAAAAGCTCCCCAGGAGATTCTAATTGCAGGAAAAGCTGAGAAAGACTGACCTAGGGTTTCAGACGAGCCTCACCTCATGGTAGGAAGGCTCAGGAAACAGGGACTCGGGAGAACGTGTAACTAACCCGAGGTCCCGTGGCTGCTGAGTAATTCAAGACTCAAGACCAGGTTCTTCGACTTCCAATTCAGTGCTCTGGCCACTATCTCACCATGGCACAAAGGCTAGCAGGACTTTGATAAGGAATGAAGGGCCAGAGCTTGGCTACTGCCCTGGGAAGGGCAGACCCGGGGGACCCTTTTGGGAGGAGGACTCAGCCTCTTGGAAGCAGAGGGATGGAGATGCTGCCCACCAGGATGGGGAGTGGAAGAGGAAGTGGCTCAGAGGAAAGGTTGAGGTCTGACAAAACCAGCTGCCACCCAGCAGACCGGCAAAAGGAGCAAGTACTTCACCTGTGTCTGCGAAGACTCCCATCCCTCATACATCAACCCAGTCAACACTGGCCTCCCAGCTGGCCCTATGCTAACAAAACAACAAGGACAACGAAAACTCGCTGAGATAAATGACATTAACAGCTTGGTGGCTTTTAATAATCCAGTTCCTTCTTCATTCCTCAACACCAGCCAGGATTGCTGATGTAGGGGGTGGAGGCGGATGGTGCATACACCAGAAAGAAGTCACTATGCAAAAAGTAATGCCTCCATCAGCTCAGTAAAATCCTAAAATGCTTTCAGCTGGGACAAAGCTTTCCATCCTCCAAGTGGTGATTAGTAATGGCTTCAAAAGTAAATGTTTCGAAAGAGGAGAAATTACAACGGATACCATGGAAATACAGAGGATTATAAGAGAATACTATGAGAAATTATATGCCAACAAATTGGACAATCTAGAAGAAATGGATAAATTCTTAGACTTATACAACCTCCCAAAATTGAACCAAGAAGAAATGGAGAATCTGAATAGACCAATCACAAGTAAAGAGATTGAAATAGTAATCAAAAACCTCCCAAAAAATAAAAGTCCAGGACCAGATGGCTTCTCCAGTGAATTTTACCAAACATTCAAAGAAGATTTAATACCCATCCTCCTCAAACTATTCCAAAAAATAGAGGAAGATGGAACACTTCCTGAATCATTCTATGAGGCCAACATCACCCTGATACCAAAACCAGACAAAGACAATACAAAGAAAGAAAATTACAGGCCAATATCGCTGATGAACTTTGATGCAAAAATCCTCAACAAAATATTGGCAAACCGAATACAACAATATATTAAAAAGATCATGCACCATGATCAAGTGGGATTTATACCAGAGACGCAGGGATGGTTCAACATCCGCAAATCAATCAACGTGATACATCACATCAACAAAACAAAGAATAAAAACCACATGATCGTCTCAATAGACGCAGAGAAGGCATTTGACAAGATACAACATCCATTTATGATAAAAACTCTCAATAAAATGGGAATAGAAGGAAAGTACCTCAACATAATAAAGGCCATATATGACAAACCCACAGCTAACATCATACTCAACGGGGAAAGACTGAAAGCCATTCCTCTGAGAACAGGAACGAGGCAGGGCTGCCCACTCTCACCACTCCTGTTCAACATAGTACTGGAGGTTTTGGCCAGAGCAATTAGGCAAGAAAAAGGAATAAAAGGAATCCAAATAGGTAACGAAGAAGTGAAACTCTCACTATTTGCAGATGACATGATTGTATATATAGAAAACCCTAAAGAATCTGTTGGAAAACTGTTAGAAACAATCAACAACTACAGCAAAGTTGCAGGGTACAAAATCAATCTACAAAAATCAGTTGCATTTCTATATGCTAATAATGAACTAACAGAAAGAGAGCTCAAAAAGATAACACCATTTACAATTGCATCAAAAAGAATAAAATACCTAGGAATAAATCTTACCAAGGAGGTGAAGGACCTATACAATGAGAACTACAAGACATTATTGAGGGAAATCCACGATGACATAAAGAAATGGAAAGATATCCCATGCACGTGGATTGGAAGAATAAACATAGTTAAAATGTCTATATTACCTAAAGCAATCTACAGATTCAATGCAATCCCAATCAGAATCCCAATGACATTCTTCACAGAAATAGAAAAAAGAATACTAAAATTTATATGGGGCAACAAAAGACCCCGAATAGCTAAAGAAATCCTAAAGAAAAAGAACAAAGCAGGAGGCATCACAATTCCTGACTTCAAAACATACTACAAAGCAATAGTAATCAAAACAGCATGGTACTGGTACAAAAACAGACACACAGATCAATGGAACAGAATTGAAAGCCCAGAAATAAAACCACACATATACGGACAGCTAATTTTCGACAAAGGTGCTAAGAACATGCAATGGAGAAAGGAAAGTCTCTTCAATAAATGGTGTTGGGAAAACTGGACAGCCACATGCAAAAGAATGAAAGTGGACCATGTGCTATCGCCATTCACAAAAATTAACTCAAAATGGATCAAAGACCTGAAGGTGAGACCTGAAACTATAAAACTCATAGAAGAAAATATAGGCAACACACTATTTGACATTGGTTTTAAAGGAATCTTTTCGGATGACATGCCTACCCAGACTAGGGAAACTAAAGAAAAAATAAACAAGTGGGACTTTATCAGACTAAAGAGCTTTTATAAGACAAATGAAACCAGAATCAAGATGAACAAACAACCAACCAGCTGGGAGAGAATATTTGCAAAACATACATCTGACAAGGGGTTGATCTCCATAATATATAAAGAACTCACACAATTGAACAACAAAAAAACAAACAACCCGATCAAAAAATGGGCAGAGGAAATGAACAGACACTTCTCCAAGGAAGATATACAGATGGCCAATAGGCACATGAAAAGATGCTCAACATCACTAATCATCAGGGAAATGCAAATCAAAACAACACTAAGATACCACCTCACGCCCGTTAGAATGGCTATAATCACCAAGACAAAAAACAACAAATGTTGGAGAGGATGTGGAGAAACGGGAACCCTCATACACAGCTGGTGGGAATGCAAATTGGTGCAGCCTCTATGGAAAACGGTATGGAGATTCCTCAAAGAATTAAAAATAGAGATGCCCTATGATCCAGCCATCCCACTACTGGGAATCTATCCAACGCACCTGAAATCAACAATCCAAAGAGGCTTATGCACCCCTATGTTCATTGCAGCATTATTCACCATAGCCAAGAAGTGGAAGCAACCTAAGTGTCCCTCGACTGACGATTGGATTAAGAAAATGTGGTATATATATACAATGGAATACTACTCAGCCATAAAAAAAGACAAAATCGTCCCATTTGCAACAACATGGATGGGCCTGGAGCGTATTATGTTAAGTGAAATAAGCCAGAAAGAGAAAGACAAACACTGTATGATCTCACTCATATGTGGAATATAAACCAACACATGGACAGAGAAAACTGGACTGTGGTTACCCGGGAAGTGGGGGTGGGGGGTGGGCACAAGGGGTGAAGGGAGTCATATATGGGGTGATGGACAAACAAAAATGTACAACCCAAAATTTCACAATGTTAGAAACCATTAAAACATCAATAAAAAAAAAAAAAAAAGTAAATGTTTCTAGAAGAGAGAAGACCTTAGATTAAAAGTTCAAGATTTTGGTTTTCAAACTTCTTTTTAAACAGAACCTTTTTGACAAAAATATCTTTGTGTGTGTGTGTATCATATATGTCATATTATACATATGAAATATTACATATGCATATATATAATATGAATATGATATATACTATATTGTATATTATGTATATTACATGTGACAAACATATATAATTTAATATATGTGTATACAAATATAAAACAGATAAAAGTAAACTTGCTATAGACAAAGCAGGAGCCAGATCTGGAAATTACCTGGTAGGTGGGAGATGGTGGGAGAGGAGAACGCCCTTCCCCTTCCCCACCCCTCCGCCAGCCCTCCCTCCCTTCCTCCAAGCCATATTGCCCCTGAGCTACCTCAGCCAAACCCTGGGGCAGTCTGAAAGAGCTGCAGGAAGGAATTCATTAATTCCTTGGACATGCACTGAGAGCCCACTGTGTGCTTGGCATTGTACTAGACGCTGGGATCACAGGTGGAGGAATAACCTCCCCTTTCTTTAAGGACATCACCGTCTCCTGAGGGTCATGGACAGGAGAGGGATAATTATGCAAAATGGGATAGGAACTGAATAGGGGAGGTTACAGAGCATGACAGAATAAAGTGGGAGCCCTGAGGAAGGGCACCTCCACTTGGGGAGCGGTGAGGTAGGAGCTAGCAGGGAAGGACATTTGAAGGAGGAGACCCCCAAAGCTAAAGTCAGTTCCAGTCCTCAGAGCAGGTTGTGATAAGGTGAATGAGGACAGGGGAGTAAGAGGACTTTGAGAATCAGAAGATAAATGGGGCAGAGCCAGATAGAGGAAAAGGTAGGGCACTTGGAGGTGCCAGAGACCAGGGACACAGGGGACAAATCTTGCTACCTCATGGGCTTTTCCAGGCTGCCCCAGAGCCAGGATCCCGGGCTATACCCGCAGGATGTAAAGAAGAAACCACAGCCCCCATCCAGACCTACAGCCCAAAGGGGCAGGTCTGGGGCCACCAGACGGGGGCTTGGGCGTGAAAAGAACTCCCTTTGAAGTGAAAAGATCAAAATGGCTTTTGAGAAATCAGATCTCCTCAGCTGGATTTCAGCCCTGAGAGCTGGCTCTGCCAAAGTCAGGCAGTAAAAAGACAGCAAACGCCCAATAAAGTTCTGAGGGCCAGAGGGGAAGCCGCTCCCTCCGAGGCTGTTCCCCAGCAGACTCACCCCCCACAAACAGGCAAGCAAAGCCACGCAGAAGAAGGACAGAGGGACCCTGGGCTAGGGGGTCCTGCGAGGGATTGCCCAGGAGAACATGATCACAGAATCTCCCTCTGAACAAACAAGCTCCCCCTGTAGGGACCATGATGACCATGACTGTTTGCCTGAGGCAATGGGGACAAGAAGGAGAGGGTGGTGTGCGGTGTCACCCACAAACCTGCCACCGGTCCCTCAGAGTGTTCCTCTTTACTACAAAAAGAAAAAAAAAAGACAGGGAATTCTAGAAGTTTTTGCTTTTTTTCGTGGTCTCTTGTCTTATCTCAAAAACTGCTGTTTCCCTTCTGCTCCTTCATCTTCCTCCGTCTTCCATTGGACTCTCCTTTCTCCCATGACACCATGACAAAGAAAAATGCCAGCATGGGCTTTGTTTTAAGATTCAATCAAGGCTCTAGGCTTTTATCTTGTTCTTAATAGCACCTTCCACCGATAGAGCCTGGCCAGGCTTTTGGGCCTTAATTATCTCCCAAAGATCGATAAGGCTCCTGGCCTCCAGGGCAGCCCACATCGCTACAGCAGCCTTTCCAGATGGATGAGCTGTGTCCAAGGCTGCAGAGCTCGGCTCCTCAACACAGCTGCCTTTGAGGCAGGTCTGGGCTGCCCTATTTCTCACTGGTACCAGTCTCTGTTTCTTACCCCCAGGGGATTTTTCAACGAGACTACAGGCTTAAGAAGGCCCACCCAGTTCTGAGGAGAGGAAACCGAGGCTAGGGGACTTCCCGGTGCCCCAGCCCCAGTGTGTGACGAGAGCTGAGAGCCCAGCATGAGGATTTCCCTGCCCTCTGTCTGTCATGTCTCCCTCCAGAGCCTCTCGGTATAGTCGGCTGTATTTATAAACAGCGTGGGGAAGCCAAGGGTGGGCCAAAGCCCCCAGAGAGGCCGAGAAGGGCTTGTTTTCTGTTCCACTGCCTCCCTCTGCAGCCAGCACACAGAAGGAAATCAAAGCTTCAAGGAAAGTTGACAGAGGAGCTTGCCATTCACACTTAACAGCACATATCAGGCACGTCAAAGTGCCAGGTGCCATCTGAAGAAGTCTGCAAGTTGCAGCCTGTGACACTGGTGCCCAAACCTGGGGGAGGATGTGAGACGCTGTGAGAATAAGGGGGGCAGAGAAGCTGGGCCTCTGATAATCTTGACCTGAGAAGAAAATGCGTTTAAGAGCACTATAAGTCAGCGATAAGAGCTGCTATCTTCCATTGAGCTCTTCTGTGCTTTCACAGCATCTCCTTCATTTAAACCCATCGCTGCCCACACGGTGGGCACAGAGTTGAGTATCTTGCCAATAGTCACCCACCCAGAAAGCGGCAGAGCTGGGATTTGAACTCAGACAGTGTGGCACCAAGCCCATGCTCCTGCTCCCTTGACCAGGCCATTCAGCAAAGTTTTAGGCCTCCTGAGCTTCATGCAGAAGGCAGGAGGGCTTCAAATAGAAGGCACATGACAATGCCTGATTTCCTTACCTGCCCCAAGTTGTTTTCCAGGCTGGAAAAGAGACACACATTGTCCAAGGTGACCTTCCAGAAAGGGGAAGGCTGTGTGCTCCCTGAGGACAGGGACCAGGTTTGATTCTTCTTGGCATCCTCAGCACCTAGTACAGTGCCTGAATCAAAGCAGATGCTCATAAAAGTCCTTGCTGACTCCTGGCCCAACCATGTACAGACTGTGCAGTCAGAGGCAAGCTACTGAACTTCTCTGAGTTCCAGGTCCCCAATCAGTAAAATGAGGATAATAATACAGCCCTCCCAGTGTAGCCGTATGATCAGAAAACACATATGTAAAGTTTCTCCCACTATGCCTGGCACATAGTTGGTGCTCAGTAAACAATGGCTGTCATGGCTATATTTGAAGCCATGATGCCAAGGGTCATGGGTCAGGAGGGGGATTGGACAGACCACAGGAGTAGAAGAAGCAGCAGCAGCAGCGACAGAGAGATCTGCGGACTGCAAAGCCTAAAATATTTACCAGCTGGTCCTTTACAGAAAAAGTTTGCCAACACTTGGACTAGACCACAGCAGCCGAAAGTGTTACCCACATTTCTCAAGGTTTCCTTGAAGCCCTTCTGGGACAACCTGAATGCCCTTGGCTGCTGAAGCCCTCTCCTGGCCGGTCCAGGTGCTCTGGATGTGACAGCGGCCAGTTCAAGGGCTGGGAAGTTTGGGCTCCTTCTAATTCTCCTCTGCGTTAAACTACGCCAGTCTGCTCCAGCCTGCTGCGACTCCCCATGGTAATGATTCACGCAGGACAAACAGATGTTCCAACAGACTCCCAGCATCCACCACCCCAAACATCAAGTCTTCAGGAAAGCCATGGAGAGTTTAGCACAGCACACAGCCCACCAAACAGACATTCACTTCCTTCCCCAGGTGGGCCAAGCAGGTGGGGAGAAAAACGAGACTGGACGCCTGGAGGTGCAGGACACCCTCCAGCTCCCCATGCCAAGGGGACCTTCTGGCTTGCAGACTGCAGGCCCCCAGTCCTGCACTGTCCTGGTTCCTTGGGCACCAGCCCTGGCTGCCTGGGCAGGAAGCCCTGCCAGAGCAACTGCCCTGTGTTGGGGCCAAGGATCTATTCTAGGGACCCTTATCACCCAGGAACAGAAGCTACAAAGGGAGCCAATCCCTTTACGTATTCTGAATGCGATTCAGACAATCTAAGTTTTTGAAGTCTTCCAGCTGGCCAGTATTTCGAGCAGCAACTGACAGAGGCAGTTATTGTATCAGCTCAGAGAAGATACTTCTATAATCAATGAAACTCATTATATTCAAATATCCAATTCCTGCCAATACACAATTTAAATAATTATTTCAAAGCAATTTGTTATATAATTTAGTCTTTTACATATATTACACATAATTTGCTATATAATTGAGTCTTTTATAATTACGATCCCCCAAGGCAACAGCAGCAATTTTTATTTTGGGGGGTGGGAATCAGACTTGGCTGGCAAAGGGACTTTCAGTAGTCCCTGGATACCTGGCCACAGGCAGTATTGGTAATGAGAGGGGAGGGGACGTGGCCCTGTTTGAGCAGTTGTTGGCTATCCTGTTCCTTTGGCTTGAGGAGTGCACTATTAACCTCAAGGCACATTAAGAGATATATTTATTTTTGGCGAAACATTAATAGCCTTTGAAGGGCATCTCTTTCAAATATTCAATAATGCGCATGTCTGTTATAGTGGAAAAAATACAATACACATTTAAAGAGAAATGTTCTTTTTTGGTGTGAGAGGTATCTGATGTGAACCACACTGACGAGGATGCCTTCTGGTGGCATGGCAAGTGGCAGAAGATAAGGCAAGGCTGGGCCAGCAATGGCAACCCTAGTTAGCTAAACCCCAGGGTCCATGAAAAAGGCTCTCCTGGCCTTGAACCAAGGGAAATCCAATTCTTAAAGGCCCATGTAGGATCAGTAAGACATGGTGGGGTGGGGAAGATTCCTCTTTCCATACGTTGAGCCATTGATCTTTGTCAAGGGAAGAATGCAGACATCCATAGAGGTCAGGCAGGTAACATATATCAGGGAAGTGGACAGGTAGAAGGCAGTAGGAAGTTCTGGGGACTGTGACAAGCTAGAGAACTCTCCTCTCTAAAGGAGGCAGCCACTGTTTAGCATCAAACAATATTGGCAAGAAGAAAGGGCCGATGTTGCCAGATCATCTACTTTTTTAGATAAAATTTAGAAATTAAGATTTTATGTGTGATATCCCAATTTTTGTATGTCGACTTGCTTTTGTAAACATTGCACAAGCCAATCAAAATGTGTCCGTCTACAGCTTCCCATCTCTATAAACCCTGAGAGTGATCTTGTCAGATGGGAGTGAATAGAAAGGGTACTGTCACAGGCTGGGTCTCTGGCAGCAGAGGCTGAGACAGAGTGAGGGGCAGGATGTTTACTAGGGATCCACTCCTGTGAAAGGAAGGAGGGAGAAGCAGGACTGGGCAGAGGGAGAAGGCAAATGGTGATGCAGGCCTGACACAGCCTCTGCCAACCTGGCAGAAAGTTCTAGATCAAATATTACCTGTCAGAGCTGTCCCAACTCAGTCCAAAGTGGCTGGACTTTTATAACGTGCCTTGCTCAGTCATCAGATACAAGTTTTCCTAGGAAGGGTTTGACGTTGGGCAAAGCAGTTGTTGGCAGCTGAGGCCAACCATGAAGGAGCTGAGTGTTTGATGCTGTTTGCTAACCACACCCCTCACAGCTGGGCAGCATGTTCTTCCTCGAAGGAAGGTATGGACATCTGCAGAGTGCATCTCGTGTCTACCAGAGGTACAGAATCCCAGGCTCAATATAACATGATTGGCCAGGCATGTAATAGAATCACAGGGACTAAAGCCACCTCCTAACGGTCATTGAGATGGCCTGGTCTATAGGAAAGAAACTCGAACTGATGGCCAGAGGGCCTGGAGATTAACCCCAGAACTGACACTTGCTTCTCTGTTTTCTTGTCTTGGAAACATAGACGGTAACCCCTTCTTTTCTGTAGCTATGTGGCAAAGATCAAATACTGTAAAAGTTCTTAGAAAAGTTAAAAGCACTTTGCAAGAGTCTTCGAAGGACAGTTATCCTTAACCCCAGGCTGATGACTGTCACACTCTCCTTAACTATGTATGGTAACTGGCAGTTTGGGTCTCTCTGGGAGAAAGTTCCCCAAGCCTAGGACTCTGGATTCTGAACTGACCAGACTTCTGAGTTCCAATTCACTGTCCTACATGGATATTGATGACAGGAATGTCTTGGTCCATTTGTTTGGACTAAGGCGTCAGTGAGACTGCTATTATCCAAAATAAGTGGTACATAAAATATGGTTCTAAAGAGCTAAAGATTGCCTCCTCTGACCTCCTGGGCACCAAGCTACAAATGTGCATGATCGTGCCATCCTTGGCAACACAAACCCAGTATCTCCAAAACATACTGCCGCCAGAATATGTAAGATGCCTAACAAACCTAAACTACAAATGAGGCCAAGCAGCTGAGAGGCCCAGGGTCACATCCCCTCGGGAGCCCGTGGCCTCAGGACCTTCACGCAACTTCCTATGTAATGCAGCAAGCAACAAAGAGTTACTGAAGACTTGTGTAAGACCTGAGCTCTGAGCTTGGAGGGATACCAAGAAGAATAAAACCTGGCCCCAGCTCTCAAAGGGCAGCTTGTCTCATGGGGATGGCAAAGCACGAATCCTTGAAAATAACGTCAGGAATCAAAAGAATCAGAGGGGTGACCTCTGGAGTCCCTTCCTGCTCTAAACTTCTGGGAGCTAACCAGTCACTGTCCAATTTATTTAAGTTTTATTTCTCAATAAAGTTAATATTTAATAGTAACAGTATTTGCCTGCCTTCTCAGTTTTCTCCTCTATATTGTTACCTATTGCTACATAATAAACAATCTCAAAATTTTGTGGCTTAAAACAACTTTTAAAATTTTTCTTATTTGCTCATGATTCTCTGGGTTAGCAATCTGAGCTGGGATCAGCTGGGCAATTCTTCCTCTGACCTCACCGTGGGTCACTCATATGGCTGCAGTCATCTGGAGCTCAACTGCGGCTGGACAGCCTCAGATGACCCAATAGCCTCACTCTCATGTCTGCAGGTTGATGCTGGCTCTCAGCTGGTGGGTCCAGGGGGCCTCAGCTGGAATGGCTCATCTCTGCTCCATGTGGCTTCTTCACGCAGCAGACTCAGGGCAGAATTCAAAGGAGACAAGAACAGAACCAATAAGGCCTCTGAAGAATTAGGTTCCAAAGTTGTATAACTTCCACTGCATTCTATGGGGAAAAGCAAATCACAGGGCCATGCAGATTCAAGGGATGAGATCATAGATTTCACTTCCTGTTGCAAGGAATAACAAAGATCACCGAAACTGAACTGAAATCGTTTGCAGCTTATCCTCACGTTATCTGCTCACTTATCTCCATAGCCCATTGGTCACCAGTACCAAGTGTTCATGTCTTTTTCATTGGAAATCCACCCACATAGTGAAAATAAGATGTTCTAACTACAATCACAGAATGTTATTAAGCTTAGTGAAGATGTTTTTGGAAAACTGCCTTTTGCTTTCCCACACGTGAAGTAAAGAAATATAAACATAGTCTACTTCCTCACTTTATACCACACTTGATCCCATACCTTCACAATGTCTACCAAAGAATTTCAGACAAAACAATCAGGCACTTTCTTTACAATTCTGGAAGCAAGGCCAATGAGCTTTGACCACAATGTTCCAAACCATTATTGGCAGTTGAAAAAGGTAGATTAAGAATGATGCATTCAAGAAAGGCCAGTGGGTGTTCATAGTTCCTGAATAACCCTAGATGCACTTCAGGTCTCAAGGCTGAGTAATTTATTACAGCTATGCTAGAACCTCATATCACGCGTAAGTCACCTGCAGCCTTGTCCTGGGGACTGTGTGATTATTGACCATGTTCCTTAGGACTTTATCACTTTACAGCCCCCCAAATATTTGCAGGCAGTAATCCAAGTAGCAAGTCATGGATCGGGTTGCTCAGCAGTTCATAGATCTAAAACAACTCATAAATTAAAATTGACAAGAAATGAGCAGACCAGCTTAGACAGTAAAAATCTTGCCACCAAATCTTCCAACTCCGAGGCTGACAAACACTTGATAACTCTTGATAAGATAGAACCTTGCTTTGACACGCAAAGTCTCGAATAGCAAAGACACTCGTATTGCCATCTGCTTGCATAACCGTGAACCAACCTTGTCAATAATTAGACCCTTCCAATGACACCTCGCCCAACACACCTGCAGCTTCCTCAGACCCTTGGGAAGGTACTCGGAATGAAAAATAAGCTCAGACCCAGTTCGGGTGAAATTTGCCACTTCCTCAAAATTTACTCAAATCATCACTTAGGCAACTTCTCTTTCTAGTGTTTGGAATTTGTTCATTCCATTATTTCAGGAGTATTTCCTCAGGAGGTTAGACAGAAAAAAACAAAAACAACATAAAACCTAGATCCTGCCTTCAAGGAAGAAGAAGTAAGGCTGTGACAGACCGAGCTCAGCATTTTCACGTACATATTCTTGTTTAATGCTCACAACACCCCTATGATACAGATATTATCATCCCCATTTTAAAGATTGGAAAACCAAGGCTTCAGTTAGCAAGCAACAGAGCCAAGTCCAAATCCAGGAAAGAGCATAATGAAGGAGTAGGGCTGGGGGCAAGAGAGCTCGATAAAACACTGTAGGTAAAGCACTTTCTAAACAATAAAGGACTTTGCAAATACTGTTGATGGTAAGGGAGTGAGTATGCGGCATAGATGCGACAACAATGTGGACAATATCCTGCTGACTGTTGGAAATAAAAAATTGAAACCTGAGGAAGAGTTGAGAGGTGCCGAGAGACAGAAAATGAATAAAGGGCCCAAGGATGGATCCAGGTTGAATCTGGCATAGGTGGAAGGAAAAATGTAAGTTAGAGAAAGAGCATCTGAGCACTGGAAGGAGAACCAGGAACATCCACTAGCCCCGAAGCCAAGAGTGTCAAGCTTTAAGAAAGCAAATGTAGCCAAAGAGTGAAGTGGAATGAGACTTGGAAAAAAGTCACTGGATTTTTGAAGTGGGAGGCCACTGGAGACCATCAAGAGAGACTGAGGGTAGATGACAGATTGTAGGGGGTTAGAGACAGTGTGGGTGGTGAGGAAGTGAGCACATCAGTGCAGATTCCCCTTTCTGAAAGTTTCTCAGAGAAGGAATGTGGGAAACAAAATGCAATGACAGTTTAGAAGATGGTAAGATCAAAAGAAGAAACGCACTCCTAATATCCAGGAACTACGCGGCAGGGAGGAGTGTGGGTGTAGGATTTAATACCATTCCCTACTTCCTCGCCTGCATAACTTTGGAACTGTTTGTATAAAGAGAGATTTCCATCTTTGCTGCCACACTGAATTAGAAAACATATCCTCACTTTTTCATCCCGCTATGTTCCATTAACTCTTCCTGTTCAATGTCTCTTGACATTGGACAGAGACTGTCCGGATTGGACAGACAGACGACATCTGGAGTGGACGTGAGAACAGGCCTCTCTCCTGGAACTTTGTGTCATCTTGCTATCTGGTTTACCAAGCCACCCACTCCCTTCCCTCAATTTGAATCTGAACCAGATTAACCTGCCATAAAATCCAGTTTGCAAAACATGAAAAGCACTCGAGTGTGAAAGCACCCTAATATGCATTGGCTCAAGTCCAAAACTCCTGGCCAAAGATGGGAGAGATTCCATCAGGAGTCTCCATTCTTCAAACTCAGCCTTTCTTTACACCTTCCTATAGGACATGACAGTCCCAGCCAAGACTGTCCTCAGCCCTGTTGCATATTACACTCATCAGGGAAGCTTTAAAGTACCCAGGCCCAGGCCCATTCCAGACACTCTGATTCATTGGGTCTGGACCCCATTCTGTGTGTCCAGACTCAGGTATATTTTAAGTGTTCCCTCGTTGATTCTTTCCTACAGCTCTTTACTACTCTATGGGATACTCATATACCCTGCTCTGAGCCTTTGCTCAGTGATGCTTCCTTTGCCTGAAATGCCCTCCTTCTTCCTTTCTATGAATCTAAGTATGCCACGTTTCCCAAAGACCTAAGACAAGCCTGACTTTTCTTTAGGAAGTCTTCCCAGACCACTCCAGTCAGTAATGATCTTCTTCATCTCCAGGTTCTGATAATGCTTACAGAGGGCACCATGAAATCCAGTCCTTAATTCAACAAACCCATGCCAAGTCCTCACTTAGTTACTGGGGGTCCATGCAGATGAAACATGGTCTCTGCCTTCAATGAATTTATCATCAAGGTGGGGTATGGTTTCAGGGTGCTGGTGATGCACACAAAGCAGAGAGAGTTGCACGTGGACGGCAGGGCAGCAGGAGGCCCAGCAGTCAGGAAACCCCCGGAGGTTCAGGTGGCAGGATGTGGGTCTGGATCTGTAGTCTGTGGGAAGATCAAGAAGGATCTTGTACACCAGCAAAAGAAGATCCTGCAGTCCTCAAACCCTCGTCTGAGGAAACATCCTCTGAGGTCATCCCTCTGCCTTTGCCCAGACCCCGTGCTCACCTAGTCACCTTTCCAATTCCAATCCACCTTCCCTGGACTGGGGCATAAGGTTCTTCCCCAGTTGCAGATGCAATCTTTTCTTTCCAAGGGAAGAAAGACCTCTCACTGTAAGTTAGCAAAATTGTCAGTTGATTATGATTGTGTTTATCTCAAGGCAGATAACTCTGTTCCAATGATATCCTGCAGAACAGCAGATAGGCCCCCTTCTACCACCCCACGCCCGAGGATCCCCCAGGGAGCATCACATAACAACTAGGACTTCAGAAACACAGTTTGAAAATCATTGTCACAGGCCATGGGGTGGGGGGTCCTCAAAGGCATAGGTTCTTCTATAATTATTTCAGGTACACAAATCTCACGTCCTGATAGGTTTATAAACCCTTAAAGGCAAGAAGCCTGCTTCTTATATCTTATCATTCAGGACCTAGAGTATAATAAAGAGTTAGTACATGAGCTTGAACAAAGGAGGCCATCCACAGTCAGGAAGCCTGGAGGACAGAATTTTCAAAGGGCTGTTAATGATTTCAAGACGAATTTAAACATCTAGTTGCTACATGAGGACCGTAAGTGAAGTGACTTCCAAGAACTTGGAAATGCAGCTGCCCCTGGAAATTTAGGTTGCTGAAATTCACGCACAATGGATGAGGTTAGCTATTATACTAAAAGAAAAGGGGGAAATAAGCTAAAAGAGTCTCTGCAAGTGTGTGCCCGAACAGTCTGGGAATACCTAAGACTCCCTTCAAGGTGACAGGATTGAAGTACAATTAGATTTAGCAAAAGGAAAACTAATCTGCTGTTTTGTGTACTGCCTGGAGAAGTTCTGTATAAACAGAAAGAGGGTGAGTTCACAAGAAAGGAAAACCACAGGGTCAGAGGTTGGCAGTGTTTACCCATGACTTCCAGGGGAGAGGGGGACAATTAGACGGACAGAGTGTCATCATTAGAGGGGTGTACCGTGTGTGAGGCCAGGAGGGCTCCATAAGTCTAACCAGCACCTGCGTCTGTCAAGGTTTTTGACTGCAAACCAGCAAGAAACCAGGCTATTTCAGGATAAAAGGGGACGTGAGGTGTGTTCTATCAGAAGGCAAAGTAGATAGAAAGGCACAGAGGATCAGCACAGGACTGATCAGGATTGGAACAGAGGAGAACCAGGCTACTCCTGAAGGTCTTGGTCACAGAAGCTACTGCACAGCCTTTCCTGGGTGCCGTCCCCAGTACAAATAAACTCGAACCATTACTGCCTTCCAAGAAGCGGGGTCCTGGGAGAGACAGTATGATGGAGCAAGCTGAGGTTGCATGCCCGCCTCTCAGTGGAAGGCTCTCTGAGGAGGAGCCTTTCACTTATAACATAGGAGGGTATGTGTTGGACCAACCTGCCCCAAGGTCTAATCACGAAGGAAGAGAGAAAAATCCCTAGAAGGGAAGTGAGGTGCTATTGGGAAGTGGGACCTACAGAATTGAACCTATACCTGGAGAACAGGTAAGGGAAGAGCCATCAAGCAGCCAAGCCGACAGCCACTGCAACGTCACTTCATTGCCCAACTTCATTGAGATCACCACCCAGAAAGGACTGATAGCCACAGCACCCTATTCTCCTCAATTGCAAACCTTTCATTCCAAAGCAATTAGAATGAAAGAGATTAGGCTAAAAGAGAACTAATTCCAGACCTTACCATGGCAGCTGATAATTTTTTTTTTACCAAATCCTTTACCATTTCTCCTGAAAAAAAGAGCACCTAAAAAAATTAAAATTAAAAAACCCAGCTGACCGAAAGTACTGAGATGTAGTCCTGAAAAATTAAAGGAGTCACTGTTTTGTTTGCAATATGGAGAATAGGTTCTCATTTGTACCTGTAAAACTTTTTTCTACCTGTTAGCCTGGCCTTGAGTTTGGCTAGATTTTAACAAGACACAGAGAATCAGATGAAGCTATTTTTAGTGCCAGACTTTCTTTTTAAGGCTGGCCAGGGCAGAGGGGAAATCAGACATGTGACCTCCTTTTCAAGCTGACTTCACAAAAGGCTGGGAAGAGGAGGGTACCCTGGAGTGTCCCCGTGAGTCACTGGCTCAGAACCCGCCCTTCTGCTGGCCCAGCCTTGAAGATCTCAGGGTGCTACCACCAGGCTACTGCGACTGTTCACGTGCCCACATTTGGGGAAGTGAGGCCTGGGAAAAAAGCAACGCAGGGGCAGAGTTTGCTGCACATCAACGGAATTTTGCCCTGAGGGCCGGGCTTCCTCCTCTCAGAGGTCTAGTGCTGGCAAGTCCCTTCACAGGCCAGCCTTTCCAAAGAGGAACGCCTGAGGGCTGGCTCCAGCCCCTCAGCTTCCTCTTTCTTCCCTAGTTCCCCCGTGAGGCTGGCCCAGTCCCCTTGATTCCCAGCAGCTCCAAGGTCCACTGTGGTGGGCATCCTGAGGGTGGGAGGGCAGAACTGGCACCAATGGTCTGAAGCCAGCAGGGGGCTGATTTCAACGTAGGCAATAACTCTCCAAGCGCTCCATTTGGAGGAAGCCCCCTTGGTTAGAGATCTGTGTCAGGGCAGGTGTTCACACAGGGCCACAGGCACATCAAAGAGATTCCAGAACCAACATAGGTTGACCAGATGTTCTCAAAGGCCCGATCCCCACCTAAAAGTATATTTCTGTGAACCCTTGAATTATTGGGATATCCAAAACAACAGTCACTTATCCAAAACAACAAGTCTGGGAAATAGTTTTCTTATTGTTTTAAATTTGTAAATAGGAAACATTTCTATCATATTGAGAAGTAGAGAAAATAACAGTAAACTAGACCTCTATAATAAGCCCATCACCAAGATTAAACATATTTTGCCATACTGGCTTGCTTCAGACTTCTCTCTCTCTCTTTCTCTCTCCTTTCAAAGAAATAAAAATATCTGGATACAGTTCCATTTCTTCATCTCGTCCGTCCCCAAAGGTAACCATTAACCTGAAGTTGACCTATATCATTCCTATGTATGTTTTTGTTTTTTAATAAATATTGAATAAATCAGTAAAAATCATATTGTTTACATTTTACTATTAAATTGCTTCTATATATTATGTATGTGTATGTAACACACACACATATATCCTTTTACAACTTGCTTTTTTACTCAACACTGTTTTAGAATTCATACATGTTGATAAAAAGTTGGTCCAGTATACTTATATTAACTGCTGCATAGTGTAGCATTCAATTCCATTAACACATTCCACAAACCACAGACTGTGGGCTGTGCGATCAGCATTCGTTTGTGTACTTGTGTACTTGTATATATATATGTATATATGTGTATTTATGTGTGTGCATGTATACGTGTATATATGTATACATATACACACAAACACAAACGTCTATGTGATGCTCTCTCTAGGCTATATATCCAGGAGCAGAATTCATATTTCATAGCAGGAACACATCTTTGACTTCAATAGATATTGCCAAATTGTTCTCCAAAGCAACTTACCAATTTACACTCCCACCAGAGTTCCCTTATGCCCACATCTCACCATTGCTGTTGTCATCAGATTTAATTAATTTTTGCTAATTAGGAGATGTGAATGGTATTTCATTGTTCCAATTTGCATTCCTCTTATCACGGGGAACCAGTTAGAGTTTTTGAGGCCAAGAATAGAGTCTAACCCCTCCCCATCCCACACATACACTTGGTAGAGGCAGGGGGGAGCATGGGGGCAGGGGATGAGCCCAGATGGTGAGGTTCCAGAAACCTAGGGCTAGAGCAGGGATTTTGCACCTAAGGGTCAAGCACAGATGAGCATCAGAACAGAAGGCTGAATTCCAAAAGGACAGGCCAAGCAGTTGCCAAAGAGAAGAGATAGTCAGAACTCTGAAATCAGAAGAGTTGACAAGAGCAAAACACACTGGAATCAATGGGAAAGGGTTCAAGTTATTTCCTGAGAACAAGGGCAGTTTCTTGCAGCTGGCAGCTGGAGAGAGAGCAAGATTGGGGTTGGGACAGCTGAGCAGAAAGGAAGAGAGAGTGACAAGCACCCAGGCTCCAGCAACTCAGCCTGCCACTATTATACCCTTGGCTGTCATTAGTCTCCACTGTGAACCCTGAGAGCCCTAAACAATTCCGTGTATGTCCTCCTAGATGGAACTCCTCAGGTCAGGCCATAAAATGTGGGCCACCCTTGGGTTTGTGGGTTTGGGGCTTTCATTTCTTTAGAGCAAACAACAACAAAGGCCCTGCAATGAGTGAGTGACTTATTTTTGGCAAATTGTCTCTCCTGCTAGTGGCTTCTTTTCAAAACATGTTTTGGAAACATTTAACAGTCCTTCCCATAGCGCTGCTTCTCAGGGAAGTTAAACAAAGCCAGATTGACGGACTGACTTCAAGACATGTGCGCCAAAATATGTCTCCCATATTAAAGACGCTGGAGCTTTCTGGGAATAACTCATTTCCTTGGGGGGCACTGGAGGGTGTGGGAATCCTATATATCTCTGTGTCCTTTTACCAGGCAAAACTCTGAGAAGCAGAGTCATCTATCGACGTGTGTGACAGATATGATTCTTCTTAATGGGGACAGGAAACCACTCTAACCTCTATGGGTCCACAGTTGCAAAGCCAACTTTCCCTCCAGCTCACTTTGCTTCAAGTATGGCCAAATGCTAAAGACAACAGCCAAGGGAGCTTCCAGAGAGACAGGCGTGGAACAGTGTGTCATGGCTACACAATGGCATCTGAAAGGGCTAAGATACCAGAACCCTAATATCTCCTTTCCCTTATTTGACATCATGGGAGTATAAAATGGGATGAAGTCCTCAGTCCCAAATGGACAGAATTTAATAAAACCCTAGAAACATTAATGAGTATCTGGAATTATTCTGTAAACTCAAGATGTAGTCAGGGTCAATCCTCACTATTCTGACCTTTTTAAGATTAAATATGACCAAAATATACTACATTTATGATGACTCATGAGTGACAAGGCCATGCATGATGCTGTCAATCACTTCTAATATCTCTTGGCTTTGAAATCTACCATAGAATACCTTCATCTTTGAAGTAAGTTTTAGAGGCCATTTACTCATGCATTTGACACACACAGGAGCAGTGTATTTACATAAGAACATTAGGCATGCCCTCTGGGATTCCCAAATGCCACAGAGCCAGTCCATTCAAGATTCTTGGTTGAGCACCTGCTAGGTAGAAGTTGATTAGAAGAGGCTATGAGTAAGTCAAGGTCAGCAAGCATGCAGCTCACAAACCATCACAGATGGTTCTAATGAAAGGACTCCTGATAGAGGTGTGGGCCCGGTTGAGGGAACAGACCAAGGATGGTGAGGCAGCCGGGGACCAGCCACCAGTAGGAAGACATACCACACCTAGGGATGAAGGGACTAAAGGAAGAAATAGTGTTACTAAGCCCAGTAGGAGCTGGAGACTTGAAGGATGCTTGCCCAGTGGGAATTGTAGTGATGGAGGGACCCAGCCACTGCCAGGCACTCAGGACAGAAATAACCCAATCTCTCTCTCTTCCCACCCTTGGATCTCCTGCTGTGTTCTCCTATTTGCTAAACCCAACTGGAAGCCAGCTGATAACGGAAGCTGAAGGGTGAAGTCCTCAGGATTCAGCCTCCACTGAGCACAGAGCAGAGCGGAGAAGAGACGAGACCGGTTCAGGGGCTGGAGAGAGGTGGGGGTGCCGATGGAAAATAATCAGCACAGTGGTTCTCCTTTCATCCCTTGGTGCTTCCTGTTTGAATCAGTTGCGTCCCTCAGTCAGGGCACTTGTGGAGAACTCAGCACAAATCCTCTCTTGATTTCTTGTCAAACAGCTCATAAATCCTCCTGATCCAGGTCAGTCTCCACATTTCTTAGCGGAAAGATAATTCAATTCAGACTCATTTAACTCAGCTGTTAACCAAACAGGAGTTTCCCTCATAACTTGAATATGGTCATAATCAATTACGTGGGTAAGGACCATACTAGGCTCAAGCAGCAAATTCCACTTCTCCAAACCAACTTGCTACTGTTTTTCAGCAGAGAGACAAGAGCTCTCTATTCATTCTCTGGAGAAACAGCATCAGGCAGGCCGCAGGCCCGAGGACACAGTTACCAATGATAGGAATAATGGCCAGCACTCTCTTGGCCCTTACTATGTACCAGGCACTGTTCTATAGGCTTTGGGTGTGTGCTGGTGAGTTCTGTTTGCCAAGGCATAGGATCAGAGGGTGAGACAAGAGAAGCTGAGGGACCAATTCCTCTGCTCTCCCTGCTGTTTCAGCAGAAGCTGCACGCCTCTACCTCTGCCCACAGCTCCTGTCTCAGGGCCCTCTCCCAGGGCTACACTTCTCCCTAGGTTTGAGAAAACACTAACTACTTACCCCTCCGGGCCCAGAGTGTTAACAGCTCCATCCTTCATTGGTTCCCTAACCCTATCCACGCCTTTGTAAATTGTTTCTTCGTTAAATTCTCCTGTGTTATCCTTTTGAGTGTTCCATCTGCCTCCCAGTGGGTCTCTGGCTGATACCATGTATGTGAACTCAGTTAATGATGCTGCAGCTCCCAGACTGAGACGGTCTCCTTCACAACTGCACCGTGGGAACTGATGCTGGCAGGAAGAGACCAGCCTCCTCTAGGGACATAGGGATCTAGATTAGCCATCTGTCTTCAACAAAGACACTGTTTAACTTCATCTTCTTGCTTGCTTTTTCTTTACAAGGAGTAAGTCAGGCAGTTTATAGTGAACCCAGAAACAGGATGAGCAATTACTATCCTAAGAAAACACTTGGCATTCAGGGAAAAACACTAGCTTTGGAGTCAGCCTTCCAGTCATTCAGATCCCAGCTCCGCTACCTACTCACCGGCTGATACAGGGCAAGTTACCTCCCTGGGCCTCCAAGTCTTAGTCTGTTAAGTGTGTTAAAAAGGAGACAACAGGCCCAAAATGGAGTGCTAAGCCTCATGTCACCAAACCAAGACTTAATACCTAATGTAACTGCAGTCTCAACCTCCTCCAGGAATCTAATCTTTAACCAGTCAACCTGGAATTACCTGGTCAGCACCAGTGAGGTAATCTGCCTGACAGGCCCCTTCCATTCCCCTTAGGAGAGCAACCTTGCCTGAAACAATGCATTCTTTGCTAATAATTTCCTTTTCTCCGACCCCCTTTCTGCCTTTAAAAATCTCTTCCTTTTCTACGGTTCAGTGCGGCTCCTTTCTACTTTTTAGATGGGATGCTGCCCAATTCATGAATTGTTGAATAAAACCAATTTAATCTTTAAATTTACTCAGTTGAGTTTTTGTAATTTAACAGATTTGGTGGCAGTGGCAGGACTGAAGAAGGCTTCTGACAGTTTCAGGGATGAGAAACTCAGGCGTGGTACCTCTCGAACACTTTGAGGTCACTGTCATTCTCGCCGTTTTGGAGGGCCGTGGGTAAGTCCCTCTGTTCTGAACTCCGCTTTCTTTGCCTTGAGCTCCGATCTAATCGGCTTTCCAGTCCAGGGCTCAGTGGGTCAGCTTGAGCTGGCAGACAGTTCCATCTGGAACCCAAATCCCTAGTCCTTGGTTCAGTCTGCAATTCCCAAGTTGTTTGGAACTCCTTTTCCCAATTTTGTCCCCAGACCCCCAGATTCTGTGTTGCAACTGTTGGTGACAGCTGTAGCTCCCTATTTGTTTGGAATCAGTTCGCAGTCTCCATTTCGGAGGGTTTGCTGATTTGGTCCTTTCCCCATTTCCAGTCTGCAGTCCCCACTTACTGGAGTCTGTTGGTTTATTCCACACTGGGAGTTGCTGGTAGTGTGCACAGCCTTCTATTAGCCAGTCTGTAGTAACATTTCTTGGGTTACTGCTGGTATGCTAAGGTGCACATGTTTTTTTGTCTTGTTTTGTGTAGTAAAGGCTATTGCTGATGGGGATCTCAGAAGTCAAAAATCCACAAAATTGCTGGCCACAGGTTGAGCATTTAAGAGCTGTTAGAGTGCTCACCACCTAACCCAAAGACTCTCATATTAGGATGAATTGGTCACAGAACAGGTTAGATTGACACTAGGTCACCCGTCAACCTCAAGAAAATTTCCGAGCAACAAGGTACTCTGTAAAACATCACACAGTCTCCAACCCAGCAGTTCACCCCCTTTAGGTATTAGTTCGGCTCTAAGAGACCCAAATGCTTAGCTAAAAAAAATAAAGAAATAATAGTAAATGGGATCCTTAAAATCTGAAAAAAGCATGCCAACTTCAGCAAACCTGCTTATTTTATGTCTAAGAACTGGAGTCCTGGAAACTGTAGATATCTACAAAAATGGCAAAATCTTACTAAAAACAACCTAGAATTACAATAGTCATTATGAGGAATGTTCCAATTAGACAAGATTGTTCACTTAAGAATTGCATTTGAAAGTAAAGTTTCCCGTATCAACAAACAGAATGGGATACCTATTTTAATTGGTATGGAGAAGCTTCCAAAATGCTTTAAGAGTCCAAAATAGCTTCATTAAAAACTCATTACAAAAGGATAATGAAAATTTAAAGACACTAGACTGCAAACAAAAGTCCACCAAACCATTAGCGTTACAGTTGCAACAGCTGCAAGGCCAGGCACCTAAAAGGACACCCGCGCCCCCAATCACATTCTCCTGGGGGGTCCATCACTAGAACTGGCCCAGGGATTGATGTCTCAGTTGTAATCAGCTGGGACACTGGAAAAAAGATTGTCCTCAAAGGACCTATACAAATTTTTCAACATCAACTTGAATGCCTTCATATCTACCCTCAAAGAAGGACCCCCACATAGGCCCCTCCCAGAGCTGGCGAGACTCTGAGGGATTTTCTGGTAAACCACGACATTATTCCTTTAAACAGCCAAGGGCAGATGAAAATTAAAATTAATTTTAAAAACCTTGCCAAATTCTAGTAAATATCAGAGCTACACTCTCCATTTTACACCCCACTCAGAAGCTGCAGATGGGATCTTGGAAAAACTGACAGAAGCCACTTAAGGGTAGGAATTCTTACCAGAATAAATTCTCTCAGATCTCTGTCTGTAGTACCCAGTAGAGAGAAAAATAAAATATCTTTTTTACCCTCTTTGGGGAGGCCTCTTGAGTCCAAGGGGTCATTTAATACTCCCAGAAATATTTACTGTTTGTCCCAGCTGAAAACTGACAAGATATTTAAAAGAAATTTTTAAGTAGCTCTATAATCAAAAGTTAGCCAGATTGGAAGCTAATATTCCGAATCTGATAGGAACTTTTATTTTAAGTCTTCCCCCCTAAGCAAATTGGAGATAATGTAATTGGATGGGTGGATCAACCTATGATGTCACTTGGGCTGGAAACCAATTCTTTGAGGAATTGAGAGCAACTGTCCTTATCTCACAAATCCTTGCAAAACTAGAAATGCAGCTCTAGAGGAAATTCAAAGTTTACCTATTCCTTTTACCAATCCCAAAATCTTCCGTTTTATCTCAAAAGACTTGTCAATTATTGGCCTTAGGAAAACAAGTCCTTTCTGGAGGAAACTGCATTCTTCCCCTGTGCCTCTGGGATATAAATGTTAACACTTACCTAGGTCATCTCTTTAAAATACCCACTTCAGAGAGGTAATTCTACAGTCATGTGCCACATAGTGACCTTTTGGTCAACAATGGACTGCATATAAGACGATGGTCCCATAAGATTATAATGGAGCTGAAAAATTCCTACCACCTAATGACAGCCCTTGTAATGTCATAGTGCAATGCGTTACTCACGTGTTTGTGGTGATGCTGGTGTAAACAAACCTACTGCACTGCCTGTTGTGTAAAAGTATAGAACATACAATTATGTACAGTACATAATGCTTGATAATGATAAACAACTATGCTACTGGTTTATGTATTTACTATACTATAGTTTTATCATTATTTTAGAGTATATTCTTTCGACTTATTAAAAAAAATGTTTGGGGCCGGCCCGGTGGCGCAAGCGGTTAAGTGCGCGCGCTCCGCTGTGGCGGCCCGGGGTTCGCTGGTTCGGATCCCGGGCGCGCACCGACGCACTGCTTGGTAAGCCATGCTGTGGCGGCGTCCCATGTAAAGTGGAGGAAGATGGGCACCGATGTTAGCCCAGGGCCGTCTTCCTCAGCAAAAAAAGAGGAGGATTGGCAGATGTTAGCTCAGGGCTGATCTCCTCACAAAAAAAAAAAAATGTTTACTGGGGCCTCCCAGTGGTGCAAGCGGTTAAGTGCTCGCGCTCCACTTCGGTGACCCGTTGTTCGCATTCGGATCCCAGGAGCGCACCAACGCACTTCTTCTCAAGCCATGCTGTGGTGGCGTCCCATATAAAGTGGAGGAAGATGGGCACGGATGTTAGCTCAGGGCCAGTCTTTCTCAGCAAAAAAAAAGAGAAAGATTGGCACTGGATGTTAGCTCAGGGCTGATCTTCCTCACACACACAAAAAAATGTTGACTGCAAAACAGTATGCTGTGTTAGGCCAGCAGCAGCTTCATACATCTTGTGTTTACTGCATCTCTTGATTGCATTATTTTCTCTTGTATTTGATTTAATCTCATGCTGTTGTGTTTAGCATGGCCCCTAAGTATACAAAATCCACTGCTAATGTGCCAGTAAGAGGCCACATGGAGTGACTGACCTGGAAACAAAGTTAAAGGTGATTAAGGACTACAAAGGTGAAAAATCAGTGATGGTTACTGCTCACCAGTCAGGCATGTCCTGTTCCACCAAAGCCATGATCTTAAAGAACAAAAACAAAGTGATGGAAGCTGTTAAAGGATCTGCTTTATTGAAGGCAACAAGACTAACAGAAACTTGAGAAGGGCCTATATCAGACATGGAGAAACTTCTAATGACCTGGATTGAAGACCAGACACAAAAGCATATCCCCCACAGTACCATGATAATCATAGTCAAAGCAAAAATTTTGTTTTCAATATTGAAAGAAAAGGCTGGATCCAACTACAGCGTTGAATTTACTGCTAGCTCTGGGTGGCTTAAATGATTCAAAAGTCATTATTCCTGGGGCCGGCCCCGTGGCCTAGTGGTTAAGTTCAGCGTGCTTCACTTTGGTGGCCTGGGTTTGGTTCCCAGGCACGGACCTACACCACTTGTCAGTGGCCATGCTGTGGTAGCGACCCACATACAAAATAGAGAAAGATTGGCACAGATGTTAGCTCAGGGCAAATCTTCCTCAGCAAAAAAAGAAAAGAATCATTATTCATTGCATAATGTGAAAGTAACTGGTCAGTCTGCGAGTGCTGATGTGAAGACAGCTGAAAAATTTTTGGAAACTCTAGATAACCTGATTGTGGAAGGAAATTACTTGCCAGAGCAAATATTCAATATGGATGAGAACTTCCTTTTCTGGAAACAGATACCTGAAAAGACTTTCATCCATAAGGAGGCCAAGTCAATGCCAGGTTTCAAGGCTTTTAAGGACAGGAAAACAGTCTTGCGTGGGGGCAGTGTTGCAGGCTACAAATTGAAACCCTTTGTGATCTGGCACAGTGAGAACCCCAGGGCCTTCAAGCATGTCAGTAAGCACACACTGCCAGTGTACACACTACAGGAGCAATAAGAAGTCGTGGATGACCCAGCTCCTCTTCCAAGATGCCCTCCTGAATTGCTATGCCAGCGAAATGGAGAAGTACTGTTTGGAGAATAATATACCTTTCAAGATTTTGCTTATTGTAGATAATGCTCCCAGACATCCTCCTTTTATTGGTGACCTTCATCTCAATATCAAAGTGCTGTTTGTCCCTCCAAACACCACCTCTTTGATCCAACCAAGGGATCAAGGTTTTATAGCAGTTTTTAAGGCCTACTACCGAGGAGGACCTTTGCCCAGACTATTGCTGCAACTGAGGAAGACACTGAGAAGATAATGATGCAATTCTGGAAGGATTACAACATCTATGCATCAAGGAACTTGCTTGGGCTTGGGGTGATGTCACCAAGGAATGTATGAATTGAATCTGGAAGAAGACACTCAAGAGGTTCATCCATGACTTCAAAGGATTTGCCAAGGACGAGGAGGTTGCAAAAATCCACAAGGCTGTGGTTGAGACGGCAAACAACTTTAACCTGGGTGTGGATGAGGATGACATTGAGGAGCTCCTAGAGGTGCTTCCTGAGGAGCTCACTAATGAGGAGTTGTGGGAACTGGAACAGGAACACAGAGCTGAAGAAGAAGCGAGAGAAAAGGAAACTGCAGGAGAAGAAAAAGAAGAATCCACAGGAAAATTCACAGTGAAGGGCTTAGCAGAAGCTTTTGCAGACCCCAACAAGCTCCTTAAAAAGTTTGAAAACATGGACCCCCAACACAGAAAGGTTTTCATTAATAGAGAGGAATGTTCATGGTGCTTTATCTGCTTACAAGCAAATCTATGACAAAAAAGAAAAGCAAACCACCATGGATGTATTTCCGAAAAGAGTGACACCTCCTCAAGAAGAGCCTCAGGCAGGTTCTTTAGGAAGTATTACAGAAGAAGGCATTGTTATCATAAGAGATGGTAGCTCCATGCATATTATTGCCCCTGAAGATCTTCCAGTGGGACAAGATGTGGAGACGGCAGACAGTGATATTGATGATCCTGACCCTGTGTAGGCCTAGGCTAATACGTGTGTTTCTGTCTTAGTTTTTAACAAAAAAGTTTAAAAAGTAAAAAATAAAAATAAAAAATTTTAAAAACAGAAGAGCTTGTAGAATAAGGATAGAAAGAAAGAAAATATTTTTGTACAGCTGTACAATGTGTTTGTGTTTCAAGCTACGTGTTATTACAAAAGAGTCAGAAAGTTGAAAATAATTTTAAAGTTTATAAAGTTACAGTAAACTAAGGTTAATTTATTATTGGAGAAAAAAATTTTTTTATAAATTTAATGTAGCCTAAGTGTCCAGTGTTTATAAAATCTATAGTAGTGTGCAGTGATGTCCTAGGCCTCCATATTCACTCACCACTCACTCACTGACTCACCCAAAGCAACTTCCAGGCCTGCAAGCTCCATTAATGTTAAGTGCCCTATACAGGTGGACCATTTTTTATCTTTTATACCATATTTTTACTGTACCTTTTCTATATTTAGATATGTTTAGATACACAAATACTTACCACTGTGTTACAATTGCCCACAGTATTCAGTACCATGACATGCTGTACAGGTTTGAAGCCTAGGAGCAATAGGCTACACCATATGGCCTGGGTGTGTAGTAGGCTATACCATCTAGGTTTGTGTAAGTACACTCTAATGATGTTCGCACAATGATGAAATCACCTAACAAAGCATTTCTCAGAATGTATTCCTGTCAAGTAACACATGACTGTATTTCTAAAACAATAGCTATATGGTCTGTGTATCTGTCTGTATGTTTCTGTGTGTGTTTGCGTGTGTGTGTATATATATATATACCACAGTAAAAGAAGTATGAGGAATGGAAATGCATTTTGTTGAGAGAAAAGAAAGTAATTTTCTCCTAAAGAGAGGCTAGTTATTTCTAGTTATTTCAAAATAGGAAGGACAAAAAAACATAAGACAAAATTTGAATGAAGAAAAAGTTGTAGGTTTGTGGGAAAAAAATCTTGGGAAAGGAATTTTAGGTGTGACCAAGCTGGATAAGATGGAATAAACTTTTTACAAAGGTTTTAAAAATAAGCTTTAATATCAATAGTGTACTTATGTAAAACTGGAATTTAATTTTTTTTCATTTGCTAAAAAGACAATTTTCTTGGGCTTTTTGGTCTGCTCTTAAGAGACTGTAAAAGGTTTTTATTTAACTTTTAAGAAATATACCCAGAAAACAAAGAATTTGTATCTTGTCAAAATAATCACCTATGTTCCATGTTGTTTTTATCAGGTCTTTCATTGCTTAAGAAAACTGAGTCTTCTCTATTAAAAGAGTTAGTTTTACTTACAACTATTTAACTTTCTATATTTGCCTGTGAAATATTTGTCACTATAGTAAATAGATAACTAAGTGTTTCACAGTGACCTAAGATCCTATTTAACCAAGTGTTTTAAAACCTTTTTGATATTTTTGACAAACTTCCCCAAAATCAAATTCTAAATGAAGTCTTTTTGACCTCGAACTGACTTGAAATGTTTCAGAGGGCCCCCGGAACATCTCAAAAGATTTGTTCTCTCTCCTTATAAAAAGGGAGATGCTAAACTAATTAAGGTTATTTGGTATGTTAAATTACATGGGAAACATTGTCAAATACTAAGCCTTCTTTATGTTGTATCTATAGGTATGTGTTATATGTCCCAGAAATTGTGTGAAATTCCTGAAAATCTGATATGTCCTGGTATAATGTTATCAGTCATAATTCCAGTTATTATTTTAAAATTTTGTATGTCACAGAAATAACCAAATTGCCTTGTCAATTTCATTACAATGAACTCTCACTAGATCTTTAATAATGGGCATTTTTAAGTCTTTTATCACTTACAGAGAGTTACTATTTGACTTTGATGTTTTACAAAAGTGTTCCTGCAAAAATACTTCATCTTCAAGGAGATTCAAGGAAAGGACTTTTGACAAATACAGTTTTCTGATAACTGTAAGATCATAAAACTGAATTGGGTAAGAAATTCCAGGACTAATGGAAAAACTGGATTCAAGCAAAACAAGAATTAATAACATGGTACTGAGTGAACTGAGTAGGATGATTATAACTTTTGTGACTTCTTGTTTGAAACATTGCTGGTTCTCTAGTGTTTTACTTTTCCAGATGTAAAGAATCTTTTTCTCTTAAACTATCTATGACTGACAGAAATTTGGTAAAATATACCCTTGTAAACAAAGATGAAGCATTTTCTTTTTCTCTCTACCTTATCCCTCCAAAATTTGGAAACTCTTGAGCATTCTTTTCATGGCAATATAGTTATTTACATAAGTTCAATAACAATCTGTTCTCCTTGGAAGAGGATGCAATTAGAAACATTGGCTATATTACCAAAGCTTTGACTGGAATATCATATTTCAGAGAGATGTGCATACACTCAGATATGACCAGAATTGACAAGGATAAGGAACTGCTTGAACTTGGCTTGGCTACCTGGCCTCAAGGGATTTTTAAGAGTTCAATCTGAGATTCCTTTTAAAAGGTTCCAACAAAGCAGTCTTAAAAAGAGCTTGTAAGGTCAATCACTATTCTTGCTGCACTTATGTAAATAATCAGGCCAAGTCTAATGCAAACAAATTAGTTTTACTGTGATTATCCTTGGGGAAAAAAGGGGGTAATTACAGAGAGAAAAATTATGTTTGCACCTTTGTAGATATTATATTCTAGTGCTGTTAATTGTCTTGGAGGCTTTTTTCTATACCTGTAACTGGACTGGTCTGGAACTCTTCCTGTTTCCTCAAATATCTGGCTACAACTCTCCAATCTAATGTTTCCAATTTTATCCCACTCTTCTGAATTGGAAACGCTAAGAACAAAGACTGCCCTTGAATCTCTTTGGAAGGGACTATACCAGGTCCTCCTCACCACCCAGATGGCAGCCAAACTTCAGGGACTCGAGCCTTGGGTACACATCTCACAGCTCAAGAAGACTTCACTGAACATCTGGTCCTATATGAATGCTGGAGATCTCCAAATCAAATTGACTAGGAAGAGAAGTAGCTGACATCGAGGTGGAATGCTTCCTCCCAAGATGCCAGGTCAAAACTTTATACTTTAACTAAACATGAAACTCTCTCTTCTGCTCTTTCTTTCCTTTACTCCAGCACTGGCCTGGAAAGATAATGCCATCATCCATATCTCCCAGGCCATTGCTAAGGGGGATAATCTCTGGAATTTGGAACAAATTTTTATTCCAGGCTAGGAGATTTAAAACCTAACTGATCCCAGGCTTCGATAGACAAAGGTAACAATCCCTGTGAATGAATCCATTTACAGTGCCACCTTAGTGCAAGTGGTTTGTGCCCTGATAGAATTTATCTCTGTCTGTGGCAGTTATCATCTTCCTCAGGCCTATGAACGCCTAGATGGCTGGCTCGTAACAGGCAATGCTTCAGGTTATCTAACTGTGCCCCTAACTGTTCACAAACTGAGACACCTCATTAGCCATTGCCCCTGAATTTACATCGTTGAGTTAGAAAGGACCTACCAAGAGGCATTCATGACTCAGAATTCCCTTCCTTTGGCAGGGCCATACTTTCCTGGTTAGGAGTAAATGTAAATGAGAATATGATCAGAAACCTCTCCTTAACCCTTGAAAATATTGCAGATTCCATTGCTAAGACAATTGCTGCCAAAAAAAAAGATACTTAGACTCTCTGCCCAAAGTTGTTCTTGATAACAGGATAGCCCTTGATTACCTTTTAGCTGAGCAAGGAGGTGTCTGTGCTGTGACCAACACCACCTGCTGCACCTGGATTAACACTTCTGGGGAAGTTGAACTCAGTTATATAAGATCACTGAGCAAACCACTTGGATTAAAAAGGTGACTTCTTCCATGGGGTCTTTCTTTGACTTATTTGATTTTGATTGGTTCGGGTCTTCAGGACCATGGCTCCTAAGTGCACACCAGACATTGAGAAATATCCTGCCTATTATAATCACAATAATCTCCTTGCTGCATTATATTCTCTCAAAAGCTTTAAATGCATGTTTGCAGCCACTAACCATCAAGCAAAGAACGAAGAAAATGACTGACTTTAGGATTGTGAACCTGGAGCCGTGACCTGTGAACGTCACAGGGATTAAGCAAAAATGTCATGACCTATGGATACCACACAAAGAAACAACAAAAGCTGCAAGTGGTAGCTCAGACTGGAGCTAATGCCTTAAATTTTAATCATATCTCTCAGTTTAGCTGAGGGTCTGATCAAAGGGAGGAAATTGTTAAAAAGGAGACAACAGGCCCAAAATGGAGTCACTTGTGCTAAGCGCCACATCACCAAATCAAGCCTTAATGCCTAATCTAACTGCAATCTCAACCTCCCACAGGAATGTAACCTTTAACTAGTCAGCCTGGAATTACCTGGCCAGCACTAGTCAAGTAATCTGCCCAATAGGCCCCTTAGGAGGCCTTAGGAGGGCAACCCTGCAGGAAAAATGCATTCTTTGCTAATAATTTCCTTTTTCCACCCCCTTTCTGCCTTTAAAAACCTTTCTGTTTCTACAGCTTGGTGGAGCTCCTTTCCACTTTCTAGAGGGGATATTGTCTGATTCGTGAATCACTGAATAAAGCCAATTTGATCTTCAAATTTACTCAGTTGAGTTTTTGTCACGTAACAAATGAGACTAAAAATATCTACTCTACAGGGTCATTAACATATCTTCATTTAGACTTAATGAATCTAAATTCTCTCCTCCTTTACTTTAAGGATTCTACTGTTTTCTCTTGGGTCCTTGTCTTAACTCCATTGCATTTGGGCCTCAGAATCCTTTTTCTGATCCCCTCTTCACGTGAGTTGAGTTCACTTTACCTCTCCATATAGAATCCATGAGTCACAAGAGCTTTATTTCTAGATTGGGACGGGAGGATGGCTTTCTTGATGAGATCTGAGATTCTGGGGACAGACAATTTCCTTCTGATGTAATGCTGTATGCATGTGTGTGTGCACACATATGGGTGTACAGATGCACACACACTGAAATCCAATCCAGGACGAGCTCATTCCCACTTCTGACTCATGCTTCCATTCAGATAAAATTAATTGGTCCTTAGACAGCATTACAGGGGATAAAATGGCAGGGATAACAAATGGGGGATGAGAGTAAGAAATCTTTTTGAAAATAATAGTTGTTAAGGGCCCAGGGAGCTGATGCCTGGCTTGGTTAGAGGTCAGCAGGTATTTCTTCTAAGGCAATTTTGGGTTGACACTCAGTCCTTTGTGGCATATTCAGGAGTATTTCCAATTAGTTTAGTCATGACCATGTGGTGGAAAGAGTTCATGCTTCTTGTTCCAGTGCTTACGTCTGAAATGATGAGGCCTACAAAATTCCAATTTAGAGTTCTCCAACAAGCCATTACCAGCTTATACACTGTAGGAATAGATTTCAGGCAGTGGTTCTTAAACTTCCATGTGTATCAGAATCACATGCCCAGAATCACAATCGTATGCCCCACCCAATAGTGTCAAAATCACCCTTGCATTTTTAAGAAGTTCCCCAGATGACTCTGATGAATATAAAACATTGATAACAAATGATGTTAAGGGACTTGCAGAGGAGCTTGTCGCATCCCCGCAGGCCACCTGCCGAATGAATTAGAGAAGGTAGATCCATCTCAATGAACACAGGCATGCAAGTTGCCACTGGCCAATGATTAAGAGACAACAGCAAGGATGATTCAAAATGCATTTCTATCTGGCTTTCAAAGGGCTTCTCTCTGATTTATTTCTTGCAAAAGATTCACCAGAGACATATAATACAAACTTTCCACACATAAAATTTCAGGTGGGCAACTGATGAAGTATGTTGTTGGGTAAGTGAGGAAAGTAGGGGGGAGTATAGGTAAGAAAGTGGCTTCAGTTTGGAAAGTGAGGGAGAGCAATTCTGCATGGGGCAGCGAATGAGTGTGTGGGAGAAGCACGGATGTTAGAGCTGCGCTGTAAGACTCCAGACTGCAGAAATTCACATTCCACCTTTTTTTAATTTATTTATTTATTTTTCCCCCAAAGACCCAGTAGATAGTTGTAGGTCATAGCTGCACATCCTTCTAGTTGCTGTATGTGGGACGTGGCCTCAGCACTGCCGGAGAAGTGGTGCATCGGTGCAAGTCCGGGATCCGAACCTGGGCCGCCAGCAGCAGAGTGCACGCACTTAACCGCTAAGCCAGGGGGCCGGCCCCACATTCCACCTTTATAATGTTGCCGCGCCTGCGTATCCCTAGACCTACACTTCCAGCACAGTAGCCACAAGCCACATGTGGCCACTGAGCCCTTGAATTGTGGCTAGGTCAAATTGGGATGTCACACAAGTGTAAAAAACACATCAGACTTTGAAGACTTATTACAAAAAGGAATATAAAACATCTCTCAATTTTTCTACCGATTACATGTCAAAACGATATTTTAGATATATCAGGTTAAATAAAATATCTATTACTAAAATTACTTTCACCTGTTTTTTTTTTAATGTGACTAATATAAAATTTTAAATAATATATGTGGCTCATATTTTTGGTTCCCAACATAGTTCTAGCAGACAGCACTAACCTATACTATTATTTATTTGATTTTTTTCTTTTCTCTTGACTCATCTTTTTTACTTAAATAAACTTAGCCGTATCTCAGGCAATAATAACCATGAAATCACAAGTTTGATATGCCCGTTAAATTTTTTCTAATAAGCATTGAAATAAATATATAAAATAGCTCATCCACACACAAAACCCGTGGTACACAAAAGCGCATTCTGGGAAACACAACTCTAGTCCAAATCCTTTGACACCCAAAGAGGGAGAAAGTGACAGTCCACAGTCGCTAATGTGATCAGAGACAGAGGCAGCCCAGTGCTGTCTGTTAAGCTGTGTGGGTAGGTGGGGTTGGGGTAACCTAGGGCAACCACACAAACAAGCTCCCACATCCCTCACGGCCTGGATCAGAGGTTGTGTGACCCTCAGCACAGCGGGAGTGGTGTCTGGTCACACTCGCTGAGTTTCCACTCTGCCCTGGCATTTCACAAGGTGGGGGCCTTTCTTAAAGGGCCAGTAGGAAATGCAGCTTTTGGCTCTGAGTAGTTGTGGAGGCAGGCGGTGCCCTGAGATAACCCAGGCCAACCCTGCTGACTGCCTGGCCTCCACTAGCCTCTCCCTTTAACCCTCCACCCACCAGCCCTGCTTCTGGGTGCAGTTGCCACAGCCCACAATTCAAGGCCCCTCTCGGGGACCCCTCAGGGTCACAGCCTGGCTCTGGCTGCCCTCCACCAGCTGCCCTGTCTGACCTCAGGGAAGGATCAAAGGACAACCACCCTCCAGAAGGGCATTTGCAAGCCCCTCACATTGGCAAGACATAGGGACCCTCCAGTGAAGTGGAGGGGCCAGGGTAACAGCCCTTGTCCTAAAAATTTTTCTATCTCACCCTAACCCAGCAGGTGCTTAATAAATGCTGATGAAGAGCCAGCCTGTGTGTGTGCGAGTCCTGACATTTCTATCTAGACTCCTCCAACCAGGAATGTTTCCTCCTGAGGAGGAAGAGGTTTTGGATCAGCCCCAGCA
Organism: Diceros bicornis minor; assembly: GCF_020826845.1. Lineage (NCBI taxonomy): Eukaryota > Metazoa > Chordata > Mammalia > Perissodactyla > Rhinocerotidae > Diceros > Diceros bicornis. Next base: position 21,690,910 of record NC_080749.1, on the reverse strand, counting down.
GCCAATACTTAGCACAGATGCAAGGTGAGGGGACTCTAGCTTCCTCTCAGGGGAGTCTTCTAGAACATTCTGGGCCCTTTAAACAGGCCACTGCAGGAGGTCCAGAGCAATCTCCTCACAGACATCAAAGCATGCCACAGCCATTATCTTGGGCAGCTTTCCCTTTCCTCGGTCTAACTGCTGCTCCTCTCACCTCTCTAGCATCCAGATTCCACAAAGGTCATATCTGCTCTTGGCCTTCTTCACTTTCACAGCCTGTTCATATGGCTCTTTTTAGCTGATGTGATTTGAACTTTCAATTTATTGGTCCAGATTCTGAGCTCCCCACAGCCCCAGATGAGATATCCCCTGCCCCAGAGCTGGCCCAACGACAGCCCACCCATCAGACCAGCTCCTACCCTCCACCCAGGACAGCAGAAAGCCCCACACAGAGCCCAGTTTGCACCCCTCTGAAGACAGCCTGGATGGCTGTGCCCACACAGGGCTGGCAGGACCGTCTGGTCTCTCATCAGACCATCTGAACACCAAGATGGGAATCAGCGCAGGTGGGAGAGCGGGCCTCCAATCCCAGCTCGGCCTCCATTTACTCATCTTTAAATGGGCGAGAGGATGTTATGAGGCCAAGTGGAGCTAAAATGCTACTGAAATGAGGGAAAACCAGCAGGGAATCCAAGCTGCTTTGCGCTTCACCACCACAAAAACGCTAATAATAGCTGCTAATCATTGAGCAATCACAGCGTGTGAGGCCTTGTGCTGAGCGCTGTATCATCTCATGTAATCTTCACCACAGTTGAGGAAACAGATTCAGAGAGATTAAGTAATTTACCCGAGGTCACACAGCTTCTAAGTGGCAGAGCCAGTCGGTGTCCTTAACCCAATCCACGCACTACCGCCTTCCATGTTCCCTGCGAGAGAGACGACACAGAGGGAGAAAGGCAACCCAGGGGAAGGAGGCCATATTCAGGGCAGCTGCACGGACGCCCCTCAAGGACAAACACAGAGGGGGTGGCGTGGACTAGCACAATGGGCTATCGGCCCAGGTGGCTTCTTCTCATTTGTCCCTCTTATCACCATAGTCCCACACTCAGCAGAGCCCCCTCAAGGTCACCCGCCGCACGCGTGTCCCCAGGGGTCTGTGACAGGCTTTCAGGGTCTGTGCTGTTGACAGCTTGAATTTGACAAGATCTGTGCTGAAAACAGAGCCCCATAACAGACTCGCAGAAAAACGCCTGCAGTCCTCCCAGGGGACCCCCGTGATGGACGGGCCTCCCTCTAGGGAGGGCTGAGGTCTGTGGGGCCTCACTCGAGCTGCCAGGAGGTCAACTTGCTGTTTTAATGACTACCTCATGCCAGCCTCTCACTTGCTCAAAAGCTCAGCCCAGGCCAGTCTCTGTCTTTGGCAAACTGCACACTTCCCAGAGGGCTGGGAACTCTCCCGTCCCAACACTCCTTTGTCCTGGCGGGACACAGACTCAGCTTCAGCCCCATTCTCCTCAGAGGCCAGGGCCTGGAGGGAGGCCCGCTGGACTGCAGAGCTGAGAGGACTGCTCGTCTTGGCATGAGGTTCTCCCATCCTCCTCCTCGACACAGATACAGCCTCATGGAAACAACAAGCTGAGGGGCCCGCAGGCACCTAAAGGGAATCAGGAATTCATTCATTCACTCACTCTTTCATTCATTCACAGATACTTACTGGGCCCCTACTAGATACCAGGCCATCCTGTAAGCACTAGGGACACAGCAATGAGGAAAACAGACATAGTCCCTGTTCCCAGGAGCAGACCATTTGACAGCAGTTTTGTATACGAGGCCCCGGGGAAGAAGTAAGCGCTGCAGGATTGTTAGAGGCCATGGAGCCCAAATACAAAGGGTAAGAGAAGAGACAGGGCAACATCCCCCTCTCCAGCCCTCCGTCGTCGTTTCCGTGCCTTCTCAAGGGCATTTGCTACATGGTGGATTCTCAGACCAGAGGTTCTTCAAACCAGCTGTCCCTCAGAGTCACACTGAGAGCATCGTAAATATGCAGATTCCTACAAACCTGCTCCTAGCGATTCTGCTTCTTTAGGTCTCAGGTGGGGTCTAGGCATCTGTATTTGTAAAAACTGTTCGTGGGGATTTTAAGGCAAATCCACGTTTGAGAGACCCCTAACCTTAATTGTGAGTCTCTTATTTGTCTACGTATCTATAGGATCCAGATCAGTGGGGGAATGAATGAATGAATGAATGAACAAAAGCATGCATGCTCGGAAACTTGGCTGTAGCCAGCAGCAGGGGCCCAGGCCTGGAGGTCTGGGGAACTGGTGTGGCCTGGACTCTCTGAGTGAATTCATACCACACGAAGGGTGTGCAGGATGGAGGCAGGATGTGGGACCCCACGCCAGATGCTGGGGCCAGTGAGCAGCAGAGGAGCTAAGGGTGCGAAGAGTGCTGATGACTCAGGGGGAAGCAGAGTCCACAGGCCACAGACAGGTCGGGACATGTCAGGCAGTGCGTCTGTGCCAGGTAATACAGAGATGGAGGCAGGCAGACAGCGTGGGACGGCCCTGCACCCTGAAACCCCCACTGTCATCACCTTGCATTCGTCCGTTACTGATTTTACACACACTGGTGTGCCGTGGGCCAGGCAAGCCACCAGCACTGAGAAAGCAGGGACTGACCCAGCCCCTGGCCTCAAGGATGCCTGAGGCTGGTGGGGGAGACAAGCAGGAAAAGTGACAGAGGTGATAGAGGTGAGGACAGGAAATCTCTGGACATCCTGGCTGAAGACAGAGCTACACACCCAGGGAAGAATGAATCCTGGAAACACCAATGCTAAAGAGAAAGTAGGGCTGGGGTAAAACATGCTGTGTAGGGCTCAGGGCAGGAGCAATATGGATCCAATTTCTACCACTTGCTAGCTGTGTGACCTCAGACAAGTTACTCAGCCTCACTGAGCCTCAGTTCCCTTATCCATAAAATGGGAATAACAATAATATTTACCTCCTAAGATTATTGTGTTGACAAAATGAGAAATCAGGTGTGAGAACACTGAGCACATAGTAGGTCCTCAATAAAACATAATAAGGATGACCACTAATTGAACCCTTCTCATACAATTCTCATGAAGACAGTACCATCTGAAGGAGCTCCTCTTAGCCTCAGCTTTCAGATGAGGAAACAGACTCAGAGAAGTGACGTGTCACACCACACATAAATGCTGAAGCCAGAACAGGAACCCAGGTCTGACTCACTCCAGAGCCTTCACTGTAATCCTGAGCTATACACAAATATCATTTTAAAGGGAAGATGTTTAAAAATCATAGTATCTGTGATCATCATAATGATCAAAAGTAGCAGTTCATTGGAATTTCACATAGGGTTAGGAAAATTGGACTGTATTTATCCAGCAGGATGTTAATAATAGCTTCCTTGTATTGAATACTTACTAGGAACCAGGCACTGTACAAAGCACTCTCAGAAATTCACACAAAACATCTGTTTTATAGGTAAACCAAGTGGGACTTAAAAGGATTAAGTGCCTAGTCTGAGGCCATTCAGTACATAAGAATGGCTGAGGGGCCAGCCCAGTGGTGTAGTGGTTAAGTTCACGTGCTCCACTTTGGCAGCCCAGGGTTCGTGTGTTAGGATCCCGAGCACGGACCTACACACCGCTCATCAAGCCATGCTGTGGCAGCGACCCATATATAAAGTAGAGGAAGATTGGCACAGATTGGCTCAGGGCAAGTCTTCCTCACCAAAAAAAAAAAAAGGATGGCTGAGTTAAGATCTGAACCTATGGCTCTGAGTCCTGATGCCCTTCACCACTCTGCTGTACTATAGATTCCCACAAGAGAGCACTCAGCACAACATACAGAAGACAAGACCTCTTAGACACATGAAGTATTTCTCAGGGGACGTCCCCACTGAGGTTGGAATCAGACCTGGTTTAGGGGTCGGGGGAGAAGGAAGAAGCAGAGGAGGACAGAGGCAGAGTCCAGCCCTGGGGTGAGCTGCTACCTTCCTTGCAGGCACCAAGGAGACATCTAAAGCCCCTGGTGGACATCTGTCAGAGCAGCAGGGACAGAGTGTGGAAGGACACCTTCCTGCAAGGAAGCAGATTAGGGAGACTCTAGAAATCTCCAGGTACGCCCCAGATGTCTGCCTGCCCCTTTCTAGTGGCGTTAATAACTTTGTGACGGTCCCTTCTGCTCTGAATGGCTTGCCCAGCAATTTCAGTCACATTTGAATCTTTTGTCTGTCTGGGTAAAAGCCTGTTTTTTATTATTTGGTTTTGATTCTTTTGTCAACCAAAAATGAAACAAGTTTTCCAAACCCACTCAGGACTTGGAAGCCCACTGACGTTGGATGGGCCCCTTCTCTCTCCATCTGAAGACTCCAATCCTCTAATGACGCCTGTCCTCCTGACCTTATGAAGTGGCTTCAGAGAAGAAATGAGGTCATTTAAAGCATTATATAGAAACAAGGGTTTTTTCGGTTTGGGATTTTGCTAGTTTTTCTCTTGTTTTAAGTCATGACCCTGAGCAGTATTGCCTCTCTTGCAATGAGCTCATGGAAGCACATGGTTTTGATTGAGGAATATAAAGGGCTGAGTTTACTGTGTTGTTGAGCATGCACATCTCACACATGTGGAATTACACAACAGGCCAGACGAACTCCAACACACCCCTCGATTGCCACACAGAGAAAAGACAGTGAAGGGAGGATTCAGAGCCACAAGGGGATTTTCCTCACTCTTGTACCAATATTGCCACAAACACCTGAGGCCCAGACATTTTCCCAACCCCAGTGGCCCATTGGCCTGAGGTAAGGCAGAGCGAGGGAAGATTTGGCCTCTGGGAAACAGAGTAGTGGGTCAAAGGCCCTTCCTCTGGGAACTGAGCCTTTGTGAAGTCCAACTACGGCCTCAGGAGATGCTGTGGGAACTGCCCGCAATGATGTTCCGATCCTTCACAACTGCCACGTCCAACTGTTCTCTTGTTCAGAGAAGGCCTCACACAGAAGGAGCAGTATTTCAAGTCTCAAGGGCTGGATTCCATTTTTGACCTCCCCACCCCCTGAAAAAGCTGCCATTGCCTTTAGGATGGAATAAATCTCCTCTCTCTCCATTATCTTAGAAAATACCCTGAACGCATCCCTCTACCTCGCCAAAAAAAGAAGAAAGGTAAGTCTGGTACAGCTCAGGCCAGCAAAGCTCCTCTCCCCAGAGGGGCAGGAAGCTGTGCAAGTGATATCATAAATATTCTATTCCTTGATATAAATGTCTTGGGGCTTTATCCCCTTCCTCCTAAGTCAGGCCATTGTGTGGAAAGAAAGGTTAAATGAAGTGAAAATTTTAGTCAGTAAAACATTTATCTTTCTTTGGCAAAAATAAGCACATCTGCATTTAGTAGCTTTTCATTTCATGGGAGCTGACTTCTTTTGAGTAGAGAGAAAAAGGGAGACCTGTGAACCCCAGGATTGGGGAAGGACAGAGAGGAAGGCACCAGGGGGGTTGGCTGAGCCTGTCACGCCTGAAGCAGCCTCATCCTGAGAACCAGACCCGTGGGACCCAGGAGCTCTGGTTCAGGGAGAGAGAACCCCTGTCAAGTTGTTGGGGGCAGGGGTGGGAGTGGTCACCCCCGCACACACCACATCCACACATGGCAGAGAAAGTCCCAATGTCTGAAAAACAAAAACTCGTAAATAAGGAAGTATCTGAGGCTGAGAAAACCAGCAGACACCTGACAGCTTTCCTTACGCAAATCTCAATTAGTATACCAAAACAAGTGACAAAGGCGGCTCTGCTTATGAAGAAGTTGACCCCTGGTTTCTACAGTCGGATGACTAGAGTCAGAGACTTAAAAAACAGGAAGCACCAGATGTAATATCAAATGACCCAGACAGTGAAAAGCGACGCAGAAAACTAAATTGGAAGACAGGAAGTCACAATCGCACCACAAACAATACAGATATTTGTCTGAGATATGCTTGACGTGGTGCCCTATCACAGCCAGAAAATGGAGGAGTGCAGCCAAGAAGAGAAGGATATTTATCAGAGGCAAGCCCACTAGATATGGCCAAGCTGATACCCCTCCTGCAAAACCTCATTTCTGCAGTTGAGTCAAACTTCAGAGGTTATATTGCTGGGTTGAAGGTGCAACTTGCTGGCCTAGGGCCAGAAACCGTTACTAAGCCCTGGGACTTAGCTCCCAAAATAAAAGCTCTGGCCTCCGCCAGACCCCCTCCCTACTCAAAGTAAGAGTAGTGGCATCTGTTGCTTCTGACAACTATTATTCCTCCTCCAGGTAACAACAGCATGTTCACGTTCACCACCCCTCCCCCTGTTTCAGTTCAGCTGGTTGTAGTGGAGCCCACCCCTCCCTGAGCTGCTGAAGTCCGGGGAGGCCCTGTAGTGCTAACAGCACTGTCAACCCCTGGCCATACTGGCTGATCCAGGGGTGACTCTATTTGAGCCCATGAACATGAGCCCTGGGATTCTGCTGGTACTATTGGAAAATGGAAGCTCTTTATCAATTGGAATCGCTAATCTGATAAGATAAAATCTTACTACTGCCAGAAGCCACTATATGGATAGAATCTGCTGGAGAATTAAAGCCAACACAGAGGAAAGTAGTGCAATTAATACAGAGAATAAAAAGGCTTTGTTTTTATGATGTCATTATAGACTCCTGGATCCATCCTTACCTGAAGTTAGATCATGATCCTGGACTTTTCAGCTGGGACAGCAATAAGTAAAAAGTCCTCTTTTGCTGGTTTTAGTTGAGATCTGTCACTTGCAACTGAAGAATCCTAATATAGCAAGCAAAGAGTCTAGTCTCTGGTCTCCATGAGGCATTCAGAGGGACCCTCTCTCTTAGTGATAGTGGTCTGCAACTATATTTGCTATGAGACCCTAGCAGAGTTTCTTAGTCTCACTGAGTCCCTTCTCCTCTGAAATGAGGGAGTTGGACTAGGTATACTCTAGGGTCCAGGCAAGTGCTAGAATTGTGATTTCAGAACGTTGTAACATTCTTCTGAAATGTTTCAGATCCCTGAAAGCACTCCTCAGGATACACTTGACTTTCCATTTCAGCAGATGATTTCTACACCTTTGCTACATAGCCCAGAGGCTGAATGTTTGCCTGGGGACTTTTCAGTGTTACCGAATACAAATAGAATGAAACGTAAGTTATTTGGAAAATCTTGGTTCAGGAAAGCCCTTCAATTAAATGTTCTCCCAGACTCTTTCCTTTACGTCCAGGGGCCAACAGCCACAGGTATTGGAGATGTGAAAGTACCACCCTTCCCTGCCACCCAAGATTGCTGTGGTCCCTGGTTGGGTGGTAGGCTGCTGGTAAACCAGCGATGATATGTGAAGGTACAGTCACAAGGAAAATACAAGTTTATAAATTTAATTGTACAGCTTTTTGATGATCTAGAATGTGGCCTATTACCCAAGATTATTTAGGTTGTGAGTGACAGGCATTCCAGCTCAAAATGGCTCAAATTAAAAAGATAATTTATTTGGCTCATGTAACTAAAAGAAAAAATCCATATCATATCTTCAGGCACAGTTGGATCAAGGCACTCAAATAATGTCTTCGAGAATATGTTTCTCTCTATCTCTTAGTTTTATTTTATTCTCTGGGCAAGCTCTTCTTACCTGTTCCCTTAGATTTCTACTAGTAGTTCCAAGTTTACATCCATTTACCAAGTTAGCAACCCCAGGAAAAAGAAAGCACCTCTTTGCCAATAGCAATGTTAAAAATCCCAGAGCTAATAGCCATTGCTCCAGCTTGACTTGTATGTCCATCTCTGAAATAAGCACTGTGATGCCGATTGGCCATGCCTGGGTCACACACATGCACGCACGCACATGCTTGGGGGTTCAGGATGTGGAGTCAGCCCCATCCAGCCCACGTGGGCTAAGACTGAGGGAGGGATGCTGACCCAGAGGAAAACTAGAATGCTATTTTTAGAGGAAGGAGAAAAGGATGCATAGTGGGGAAAACAACAAACAGATACTATCCAGCTTTGTAGCCAAATGCAAAGGGCCTGACTCTGGGGTACAACACTTTTCTAGAAGTAAAAGGAGAGAGAGTCATTCTTTTTCCCCCACAGAGGGCCTCTCTCCCTGCAAGAAGGGCAGCATGAGGTAGGGAAGAGGACGTAGAAGTGCAGTTCCACAGGCCGGGGTTTGAAGCTCACTGCAGGCACTTAGCCCGTCTGTGGAAAGGATTAGCCTTCTTGTATGGGAAGGACCTGGTACCTGGGAGGCAGCTAATGTTAAGAGTGCCCTGGGCAAACACTGATGGGTACAAGGGCTGTGTTTTGTGCCCTCCTCCTTCTCTCTTACACCCTTCTTTCACACCTTCTTCTCTGGGACCCACAGACCAAATAACAACCCCAGATCACAGCTCACCTGAGCTGCCATCATCATCTGTCTGGTTAGCCAGCACATGTGGACGCAGGGCCAGCCACTGCAGTGGTAGCTGGTGCTGCCAAGCATCCAGAAAGAGCACTGGTGTTGAATGACTTTCCTTCCGTCACATCCACAACACAAAATTCCACTGATACTGCAGCTGGAGCACTGTGAAGACCTGCTGACAAAAGACAATAGGGCTGGATCAAGCCCCCATGTGCACCTGACTCACCATGAGTCACATCCCCCAGGGGACCTTCTCAGCTCGCCATTGTTACCAATTAAAAAGAGTCACGTACGTCCGGCATGCATGAATGTCAGAGTGGCAGCCGAATTTGAGGATGTTGTCCTTTGGCTTAGAATATACTTCTCCACCAAGAAGTCCACTGATAATGGCACAAAAATAGTATCCCTCCCAAAGGTAGTTACATTTTAATTAGGGATAATTTAAACTACAGTATCCAAGGAATAACTAAGGTTCTAAAGAGTGTGAGGTATTTGATTGGCTTTGCTAGCTCTGGTTTGGCAATTCTAGTCATTCCTAACCTTCAAAGACTGGGTCTTAAGTTTGGCCGAGAAGAAGTTGCCCTGGTCCCTTCAAAGTTTTCACTGCCTTCTCCTTCACGGCACAGACTAGCCTGGCCACCATCATTCCCCTGCAGAGGCTCTGACTGATAACTGTGGTAACGACTAACAGAAGAGATGTTGTAACTAAATGTCATTATGTTTATATCTATGTGTATCTTCTGCAATATAATGTAAACAAACTAATCCTCCTCCCTACGCTCAGGGGGATAAAGAACAAAAATTATACTTGAGTAACCTGCCAATGCAAATATTTCACAAAAGCTACAGGACAGTAAATGGGGCCAAACTGTGAAACTGGAGTGGGACTTCCCACTAAAGATCTCCCTGAAGTATTCTCAAGTTCAACCTCTTTTTTTTTTTTTTTAAACAAAGGGAAACTTTTATTTTAATTTATTATTTTGTTTTGTGAGGAAGATCGGCCCTGAGCTAACATCTGCCAATCCTCCTCTTTTTGCTGAGAAAGACAGGCCCTGGGCTAACATCCATGCCCATCTTCCTCCACTTTATATGGGACGCCGCCACAGCATGGCTTGCCAAGCTCCGAACCAGCGAACCCCGGGCCGTGGCAGCGGAGCGCGCGCACTTAACCGCTTGCGCCACCGGGCTGGCCCCTCAAGTTCAACCTCTTAATGGAATAATTTCTAGTTGTTTCTAATATTTGGCTTGTCAAACTTATTACCATTTTACCATACTGATTATATGAGTATTCATATTAATTTGCATATATAACAGCTATTTATTAGGCTCATGCAACGTGCCAGGCATTGTGTTATATATTTTACATGGATTGTCTCCTTTATCCTCAGAGCAATTCTATGCGAAAGGGCTATCATTATCCCCATTTGGCAGATGGGGAAACTGAGTCTCAGACAGGTAACACAACTCGGATCCAGGAATCAAACCCAGGCAGCATCACCCAGAGCCCGTGTTCTCAATTATTCTCATGCCACATTCTAATCTGTATGAAGAATCTGTGGCCCTGGGCAGTTACTTTACACAACCTCTTCTGAGAGTCACATGACAGTTCCCCACTACCTCCCAGTTCAAGGCTTTGCTTTGTCTTGTCCTCTGAGCCCTCCCAGACCTGGCCCATCCCCAGCTCTCCATTCTAATTTCCCAGTCTCCCTTATTTAGCACCTTTCATTCTAGACTGCACATTTTCTTCCCTGTTCCCGTCCATCACTCACTTCCCCGCCACCCCCTAAAACTAAACCCACAGGCTGACCTTACTCCCACCACTATGTCTGTCTGCAAGCTGTTTCCTTCCCAAGGAGGGCTTCTTCTCTTCTCCACCACTGGAGACACTCCAAATCCCATCTCAAAACATCACATTCTTACAGAGCCTTTCCACTATCTTTCCCTCCTAGAAACTCCCATGATCCTTTTGGCCTTCTTTACCACTCATCTGAAGCTCAAATACTGCCTTGTGATGTTTGGTTAGCTCCTAATGTACACAAATTATTAGCCCAACTAGGTCAGCCACCTAGAGGGCCCAAACCACGTCCTGGCTGCTCTGACTCACCTTCACACCCAGCACAGGGCCTGGCCCATCGCTCAGCTCAGCCCCCAGTGAAGGCACAGGCTGGGGTCAAGAATCCTGAGTGCCTTCTGGCTGCTGGGACATTTGGCATATGAAACAGTCAGTGTACATGTTGGTTTGTGCTTGATTACCATGACACAGCTCAAATCACTCCCTGGGAGGGTCAGCCCACAACAGACTCACTCCTCAGCTCTGACACCCTCGTGGCTGCCTGTCACAGCAGCGTGGCCCAGTTTGTGGGAGAGCTTGAGGAAGAGTCAGCTGCTCCCGCGTGGCAGAAGCTGAGGCAGAGGATGCTGCAATAGCCTTCAGCATGGAAATCTGTTTGACAAATTCCTCAGATCCTCTCTGATCCCAAACGCTCAAAGAAAAAAAAAAAAATGCCATTCATTGTTTTTTTATTTTTCTGATTCTTTAATATCTATTCATGGTCAAAAAGAAAATGAAAAAAAGGAAAATATGAAAAAGTATAAAGAATAACGTATCACCCATTATCTCACCATGGTATATCTCCTTCCAGCCATTTTTTAATTGTATATCTCCCTGGCACTGTGCTAAATGAGGGAGACAAATGTAAAGACCCAGCCCAGCTTTTGAGTGAGGATGACGTGCAAGATAACAGTGAAATGTCGTACAATATGAACACTGAGGCAAGTACAAAGGACGCAGCCTTGGAACTTTCTACACAAAGAGAGAAGAAAGGACAAGGACCGAGAGAGAATTCTGAAAGGGCCTGGTGTTTGGCTCCCTCCAGCATGGTTACTGAGACCCTGCTGGGTGCCAGGGTGGTAGGGAACCGAGAAGACCCAGCGACAGGAAGAGACTTGTTCAAGGTCACTCAGCTAGTTAGCTATTTCCACAATACTTCTTGGACCACATGTTCTGAAGCCACAAGATCCTAAAGAAGATTTCATGCAAATAAACCCACAAATAATATATGTGTGTGTGTGTATGTATACATATAGATTTCACCCACACATACACACAAATATACCCTTTATCAGACTCTGTGCTGATACACAGAAAATAAACTGCCTTTATCAAAAAGCCTCAGGCTACACAATTTAGGGACCATCCTGGAAAATCTGGGGCACATGGTTTGGTCACCATAATTATAACACATGCTTTTTCTCAATCCAACAGGTATTTCCTAAAATAGCTTTGCATTCCAGCAGGATATAAAACCCTGTTGAGAGCGCCCCAGTCTGGAATCAAAGAGTCAGAGAGGCTGGAAACAGATCTGGTCCACTTCACCCTCCAACTAAAATAGGATACAAAGCTAAACAATGTCCTTATGGAGACAGAACTTCATTTCCCCCGAACAGTCCTTTTAACCTAGAAAGCAAAAGGACCTGGGCCATTAGCAAGCAGAACTATTTCTTGCTATTTTGCATTTCCTTCCTCGAAACTACCTTTAATAGTTTGAGCCATGGAGGCTCAAGGCTAGGGAGGAGGAAGAAGGCAAACTAAAACTAATTTTTAAATTAAATAAAATAACAAAAGTAAGCACAGGCAGAAACCTCCCAGCCCCAGAATTCTACAGGCTTCAGGTCCAGGGCTCACTCCATCCTGACAAAAGGAATGGAGAGAGCTGGGCTCTGTTCCGCCTGATTAATTCTACATTGTTCAGCAAAGGTCGGTCCGAATGGTTAGAACAACAACTAGATGATAATCACAAAGCCCTCAGTGAGCAATTAAAAACAAATTTGTCTGATACGTTCACAACGTCTACTGAGCAACATCAAAGGAGCTCTGGGCACAGCGGACTTTGTTGAGTAACCGGTGCTAAGGAGGATAAAATATGAACATTTTCCTGCCTGCTAATGCTAAGAGCCCAACTTGTGTTGTCAGAGTCCAAGAGAATAAATCACTCAAGCAAAGAAATAATAATAAGGAAGACATATGGTGTGACTCCCAAAAACCCATCACGTGCCAGCCATTAATATACAGCACATCACTAATCATAACACCCATCACCATCTTTTGATGACTTTCTGGTAGGGACAAACTCAAATGCATTTTCTTTCCCCCTTTCTCTTTGCAAGAGTAATTTCTTAAGAAATCATTTGAGGCATTATGCTGGGGGGCCCCTAGAGGATGACCTTCTGGCTGCAGGAATTCCCAACACAGTGAAACTTCTTTCCAACCTCTGGAGCAGAGGAAGTGGAGTATTTGGCTGGTTTTCACAGCAGCATCTCAGCATCCATCCAGCTCGTTGATCTTCCTGCTCTGCTTTGTTGCGTGTGCTGCTATTTTCCACACATCGCTGGCTCTAAACTTTCTTCTCCCCAGACCCCTTTCATCTCATACACCTTCTCTATTACTTTCTGACTCTGTTTCCTTTTCTTCCCAGCCTGCATTAATTCAGCAAATATATGTTAAGCACCTACTCTTGCAAAACACAGCGCCACTTTATCTCTCTTTGTAACCTTCCAATACCCATTTTCCTCCCTGAGCAAAGCTTCCCTCTTGTTTCTCAATACATTCTGTGTACATGGGAAGGAGGTACCTAAGTTACTGTGAAATATTTCAGACTTACAAAAAAACTATAAAGAGTAACATAACAAAACTCTTATGTACCTACTGCCCATCTTAAAGGATAAAACATCAGTACAATTGATATCTCGTGTGTCCTCCCCTCCCTGGTGACAGCCCCCTCCCCGATTCCCCAAAGATAACCACTAAGCTAAACTTGGTTTTTATTATTCTCACGCATTTTTAAACATTTTTTACTGCGTTTCTATATATCCAAACACAGTTTGTATTGTTTTACCATGTAGTATTTTTTTACATTTTCCTGAACTTTATATAGATGGGTTTGTACCACATATTTTCTTCAGTATGCTCTTTTGCTTAGCATTGTGTAGTTGAAAATCATTAATGTTAATACTTTAGCTCTAGTTTATTCCCTTGTCATCACTGTCTATTATTTCACTGCATAAATGCAGCCCAATTCATTTATCCAGTCTCCTCTTGATAGACATTTAAGTTAATTCCAGCGTTTTTGTTATTACAAACAGCGCCACTGTGAACTCTCTTGCATGTGACTCCTTGCACATATTCCCAATATCCTCTTTATCTTCGCCTGAACATTGAATACAGAGGAATTGCTATTCCTTAAGTTGCCAATGAAACTCCTTCCAACACTGCTGTGTTTGCCTCAGCCTGAACTCTGGCCCTTTTCCATCTCATCCATGACTTAAAAGGACACAGTCAGCCTACTTTGATCAGTGAGGCCTAAGAGACAGTCTCCAGCAGATGCCACCCCCAGGCTCCCTGGTCTTTGGCTCTGTGGAGCCAGGGAGGTGGTATTCCCATGCTGTGAACCTCGGCGCAGAATCAAGTCGTTGCTAGTGGGTTTTATATGACACATCTGACCCACTGTTTGCTGCCTTATGCAAAGGAATTGATGTTCTCCTGAGAAATTAATTTGGATTTCCATTATACTTCAAATTGTAAAACAAGAATGAACACATCTCAGCCTGGGTGGTCTGTTTCCCTAGCTTCTTTTTCCTAATCCCTTTCCCCTCTGTTGGACTGGAAGCACCATTATCCACTACTCATCAGGGTCTGGGATGCCATGTCCCAGGCTTGTTCCATGCTCTTGGTTTACTTCATTTCCTGTATCATCTCTTTTGTCTGTGCTATTAAATAATCCTTTAGATATGCCTTTAGGATTGCTATAAGGGCACTTGAGATAAAATATCTGTCAAAAACAACCTGGTAAAAATAAATGAGAAATATTTGGTATGAGAGTCGGGCCCTTCCCTCCAGCAATGATTATACCAGGACAAATTGGTTTCCTACTAAAGACAGAGCCTCTTGCAGAGTCTCCTTTATCAAGACGTTAAAATCTTCCCCTTACTTCCTGAAAGTCAAATCTCCTTTTTCTCATTTGCCTGAATAGTAAGGTTTTTTAAAATTACTTTATAAGATGCATGTGAAGAGTCTAAATAAAACTGTGATAGGAATAAGGATATTTGAAAAATAAAGATACTGAGAAAGAATACCCAAATAATAACTAAGAGTTATAAATTGTTAATAGCTATAATCATTGACATTCCAGGCACGGAAAACAAGGTTCTTTATAAAGAATGATGTCGACTAAGACCACGTAAGGAACTACTAATAGCAAAGACCGTATAAGGCATACAACTGAAATATATGTTCCCAAAGGCCTTATATGTCATAAAATTAGTGTTAGTGAGGAAGACAATACCTTCTAAATTTCCCACTTGAGAATCTAAATGGATATAGAATTTATCACCATAAACATATAGGGAAAGTTTGTCCCATAGATTATGTATTCTTTGATTTACACATGCACACACACTCACAAAGCATGGACGCACATACGCATGCACATGGGGTGTGTGCCTGAAACTTGCAACTACATTGAATTTTTGCAAGCTAAATAATATTTAAGCATTTCAGAGGTGCTCTGTCTTCTCTGCTGGACCAATTATGCAATTGTATTCTATTTAGTGAGCCTTTGCTATAGTCACACATTGTGCCAGTCACTCTTTTACAAGGATTTAGTACATGCCCAATCCATTTGCTCCTCACAAGAGGAAATTCTTATCCACGTGTTTCTGATGAGTAAACAACCTAATGAACTTTCCTCAGTTAATGAATGAAGAGTAGGATGATAAACCCAAGTCTGTCGTCAGAATCCAAAAACAAAGAACTTAAGCACTACCCTAACCTGGCTCCATACAAAAGACAACTATGATACAACCTTTCAGTCCTCACAGCACCTTGAACATAGTAGGTGCAGAGGGATGGATGGATAGATGGACAAACAGACAATGAACAGATGAACAACAAATGGCTAGAGACAAAGGAGCTTCAGATCTCAATGGGGAGATGACTTAGTAAAAGTCGTTTTTCTCTCCATGATAAGAGATATATATAAACAAACATCCTTTAGACATGGAAAACCTCTATTATTATCTACCATAGTTAGATAGATAGATAGATAAAGAATATAAATCAAAACGCTTCAATTTATCTGTTTCAGGAATTTAATTTTCCCTTCTAAATTTCCTTTAACCTTTGATTCTGAATCCACAGAACAGGAAAAAGTCCTTGGAAATGGGGATTTCCTGAACTGTGCCTTTATAACCCAAGTGTGGTTGTTGAACACGTGAAAATAGCAAGGCCCGGGTTTAGTCCTTACACAGGTCTGCTGGTTTCATCAGTTCCTGTCATACAGAACCTTTCAGCACAGCCAGCTGCCTCCTGCAGACAGGAGGGTTCTGATCACAGCAACTTCCAGGAAAGAAATAGGGGACAGATCCACACTCCTACATCTGTTGTCAACCAACCCACGTGCCCCCAGTGGATCCATGAAATCCTCTTTGGATAGTGAGACAGCATTTTTCTCAGCATTGCCAAACCTTGAATATGAAACAAGGAAACTCAAATAAGGAAGAACAAACCTGCAAATGAGCTGCGTGAAGCACAAGTGCCAGTCCTATGTCAGGACTGACATCCAAATGGGGATAATACACGTACCACAAGTCATGGGCCCGATACAAGCTAGGCGCTCTTGTGTAAACCCTAGTTGTGAGTTCCAGGAAGGTATTTTACACACATTATTCAATGACTCTTCACCTTGTTGGAGTTTCTATTGTATTGATCCCATTTTGCAGATGAGTAAAGTAAGGTTCTGAGAGGACAGGTCGCTTACAGGACAGAGCCAAGATTCAAGCCCTAGTCTGTCTGATTTCAAAGCTGGTGCTCTTTCAGACACACTGACCTCCTTACGGTCCCTTTCTGGTCCTACTCCATCCATCTGTCACCCAGCTGCACAGTACAGCTCTCCTGGCGCACAGTAATGTGAGACTTAATTAAATAACAGTGGTAAAGACCCACATAAAGTGTTTATGGCCATATTGAGTTTTCCTCAGTGCCAAGTGACCGGGTGCTTCCTGCATCTGATGACATTTGGTTTTGGGATTTAACTAAGACTGCTCAAAGTGCACAAACATGGCCCACAGGACAGCGGATCCTGTGTCAGAGGCAAGGAAATGACCTGTGTGATGCATTTTGTGAGCAAGATGTGATGGCCCTAGACACTTTGGTCCAGCGGGCCTCCTTGAGGTGGAAACAAGTCTCTAGTGTAAAATGTTGAGCACGTTGATGCATGTTCCTGGGGAACCTGGACCATACCTTTTCACCCATTTCCCAAAGGGGGCCTGTGACCCCCAAAGATGGGGAGCACTGCCTAAGCCATCTATTTTAATGGCCAATTCCTTTGGGTGTTGCCCCAAGGCAGCCTTGGGGATGGCTTGGAGTCAGCACCTGTTTGGCATTCACGGCCAAACACAGGCTGTTTTCTAAGCCTTCTGTGCTTGGCCGTCCAGGAAATGCAGATTAATATCCTGAAACAGGCTCCTCTCCAATTTCTCACCTGCATCCTTGTCCAATGCATCCGAAACGCTTCACCACAAGCCACAGTGGTTGCAAAGCTGGGTTTCTGGGCTCTGTTCCTTACAAGAAGCACACTTCACAGCTGATTTCAAATTTCCATAGACCACACTGTGAAGGCAGGCAACCAACCGGCCCTTAGCTGTTAGCCAAAGAGCAGAGATTCTCCAGAAAGTTGGGAAGGAAGCTGCAGCAAGATTTACATTCAGAATATAACTTTGACAGTGCCGAGAAGGTCCAAAGACCTCAAGCCCTTGTGTTCTGGAAGGCCCTGTGTCACCAGAAAAGAGAAGGATGGCCCTGTCAGATCAAGCAAATGTTTTCAGCACATTGTGGGGCTCCCAGACACATACTGTGTGTCAAAACAGACCTGGAAGGTTTGAGCATCAGGCAGAATTGATGCGAAGTCAAGGGAAGTACATAGGAAACAATGTGATAATAACCCCCACTGAAGCCTAGAAACCAAGAATAAACAAACATTCAGTGTCCTTGTGATGTCATATCACAGGACTTCTGTCAGGGACTGCTGAGGGGTGCCCCTCCCCTGTCATCTCTCTGAACTCCCCCTTCCCCCAAATTCTAGGCAAAGGCCATGCTCCCTGACAGCTAAACTGTTAAGGGAAAGAAACTTCGTGAAACTTCAGCAGGGAAAGTCGAGACTTTAACAAGCAGTTTAAATAGCAGGGAGATTGACAGAGAGCGTGTAAAAGGAGGAAAGGCTCCTCCAGAAAGTATCAGTCAGAGCAACAGTCTCATCTGTGAACCTAATGGGAAACTCAAGGAGCAGAAGACACGCCTCAACATTTTTAAGAAAACTCATGTTGTACAAACCAAAGCCAAGAAATTAATTAGGAATACTGTCACACTGATATATGGTATTATCCACTTGTCAGTTTCTCTTTTTATGAAAAAATAATAGAAGAGGTGATCTTGCAAGGTGTCCATTGATTCTCCCCAAAGCAAGTTCTGGGTACATTTGCTGAAGAAGTGAATTCTCATTGAGTTTCACACTCAGACATTGGGTTTCAGACTTGCAATTACACAAGGTGATAACTTGTGCAGGAGAGTGAGATGATCAAGTACAGGAGATGGGAAGTCCCAAGAGGATCCTTATTGATCCAGGGAGGGCTGCTTTTACATGCAAAAAACCTAGAATCTCTTCTGCTGAATATTTGCTGAACCACTAGAAATGAATCCCAGCCCAGTTTAAAAGTAGACATAGCTGGCCAGTGGAGTCAGAAGTCAAGGCACTTTCCAGATGTCCCCTGGTGTGGAGGGGAGCAGTGGGATCTGCTGCAGGCATTCTGACTTCCACATTCTGAATCACCATATATTTCTCCTGCCTCCTAACCTGGAAGGGTTTAGCAGTGGACATTTTAAAGCAATCTGGGGGTTTGCAGGAGAACATTATTGCTGTTGTAGGCAGTGTTGCTATTTAACACTTACTCTACCTCCCAACTAGTTCACTTTGGAATTCTCAAATATAAATTCTTTATCTCAGACTACTATTACTACTACTAGTGGTAGTAGTAATAATAACAATATTGGCATCTGTGTGGAGTACTACACATTTACACACCACTTCATTGCTATGTTAAGTCGTGTTCTCACCAGATTCCCAAAAGATCCCGGTAAGTGGCAAGTAGACCGGGTGTAAGACAGGTTGATTGGCGGTACAAGGACGGATCTTTGATCTTCCACCTTGTTTTCTTCTATGATGTATTACTTCTTATCACAAGCACGTATTACTGTTATATTTCTTTAAAACAGTCAATACAAATATAAAAAATAAAAACTCTATGAGGTAAATATCATGAGTATAATTGCCGCCATGTTCCATGGCTTGCCCAAGGCCACACAGCCAATTAGTTGAGAACTAGAATCCAGGCCTTCTAATTCTTAACTGTTTGTACAGTTCACCCCACCAGGGATATCTATCACAGCTGCCTGGATTTCAACTTTTTATAGAATCTTTTAGGATGGTGAAGGTGGTTTTTACAGGCCCAGTGAGGGAGAGCGACTCCCTTGAGATGACCCATGGTGAGTGGAAGAGCCAGAGCCACCACTCTGTTCAGTCCGTGCCCGATATATACTCTGCAAACACTACTTAGTGTTTAGCCCCCTAGGCCCTGGGCACTCCTCTAGATCTCGGAAAGACAGAGGGATTAAGAAATAGTCTCTAGTCTCCTAAAATCTCACAGAGCAGTGGAGGCAGAAAAGTAAAGAAAATTAACAATGCCTCACGAGAGTACTGGATGGCAGCATTTAATCATTGTTTATTGGGTCCTACATTAGGGCAGGCCCTGGGGATTCAGGAAGAATAGGAAGAGGTCCTTATCTTGGAGGAGCTCTCTAGCCAGGAGAAGCAGATTAACTCAGCATAATGTGATCAGCAGATAAGGGTTTTAGTGGACATTTGAACAGAGCTCAGAGAAGCTCAAAGTGCGTGTGCAGGGGTGGGGTGGGGGGGGTGGGGGTGGGGGAGGGAAGGGGGAGTGGCAGGTAGTCCCAGTTACTAGCCAACTCGCATTCACTGGCTAATTCCTAACAAAGGCCCACAGTCAGCCATGCCCAAATAGGCTAACCTCTCCTGTGCTGTAGTGCCACCTTTAGGGAAACCATCTCTCCTCAACAACCCAAAAGAGTTTGTTCTCTTCCATCTTTTCCCTCCAGTTCTGGTAGAATAACTAATAAAGTTCAGGGGTTCACTCCACTTCAAAGCAGTTTTCCTCATTGTTGTTGTGCTGTTCTTGTGAGGTAATCCTTCAGCTCTCTGTTTGTCTTCTCCTTATCATTGTTTTCTCCGCCAGGCCTAGTAGTGCCTTCAGAGAGAAATCCATTCAGGAATAGCCCGCCTCCCAGAGAAGTCCATCAAAGGGAGCTCCTTTGGGTAAAAGGCTCCGCAAACCAGAGCAGCTGTAGGCACCACACCAGCTGCTCTCCTGGGTCAATAGGTCAAGCCCAACAAAAAGCCGCGCTCATATTTCTGACCCTGGGTGGTTCAATAAACTTTAGAGACGATTTTGGGTATTGAGGTTACATAAAAAAGAACTATAACTGTGATATTTCTACTACTGTTTGATAGCAAAGTAAAATTCAAAGTGGCTAACTAATGGCTGTATTTGGGTCAAGCAAGTGAACTGAAAAACATATTGGAAACAGGAAAATGCTCCTGAGATGCAAAGAGTTAGAGGTATGGATTCTAAATAGATCCACTAACACAAGGAGGTAGTTCAAGTTTAGAGGTTATACATCAAAGGGGATCTGGATCCTCAATCATCTGGAAGATGAATAGGAAGAAAGAAGCATGGGAGCATTTGCAGAGCCCTCCAAGTGTTCCTCACATAGCAATAACATAAAAGCTAGTTGTGAACATTTTCAACAGCTTGTTTCCTTAAAGTAAGCACAGTGCCTTGCTAATGGTGGATCCTCGTAAGCATTGCCTGAGTGAATCTTCTAGCATGATTATTTTCACTAAAAATAACTTTCATTGCAGATGTGGGTGGGTCTATTGATGTGTCCTATATGTCTTCGTGTTATTTTTATTAAGGTAAACAAAAGAATAGGAACAGTGAACTCAGGGGACGGCCCCAAGTGTCTCTGAGGAAGGCCCCCACCAAGAACTCTTCTTCTTTCTTTTTTTTCAGTGACAGGAAATCCGAAATCACTGAGTCTGTGACAAAGGCAGCCAATCAATAGCTCCGGAAGGAAAGAGCCCATCTGGGAAAGCTTATACAACAGACCCAGCAGAAGGGAAGTAATAAGAGTTTGCTTCATGCCTCGTCTCTACTGCTCAAAAATACTCAACTTTGGGAATGAATAGGAGCAAAATAATCTGGTAGATCACTATAGCAGAATTAAAATGAGGGCCAAGAGAGGGAACAGGCTGGTGGAACTCAAGTAACTTTGATTTATCATCTCCTACCAGGACAAATCAAGAAAAAACACAGTGACATCATCAGCCATCAATAATTATATAATTCATCTCTCTTTCCCCCCCTTTCTGGCCCCATTTCCCCACCACCACCAAATATCACAGCTGGCTTTTTAAATTCCCTCAGCAAATTCTCCCAGCATCAACTCAACCTTCTTTCTTTATGCTTCCAGAGACATAGCCAAAGCTAAAGACAATGTTCAGTTCTGTGGAGAGCAGGAAATCAATAGGTGGTTTCTAGATAACTGAGCGACTGGAGATAGGATAATCCCTTCTTCCCCCAGCAGCTGCTGGAGCTCACTGCAAAAGTGCTGAACTGAAGACAGCCCCAGATAGCACAAAGAGTGATTTGGACACTGGGGTGATAATTACTTTCAGAAAGAGGACAAAGATGAGAACAATGGGGCACATTAAGAATATTTATAAGCAAGGACAATTAATCCCTTTTTCTGGGAAGTATGGTAAGAGACAGGACGTATTTAACTAGGTCCTCCGATCTGGGGAGCAGAATTGTAGTATGTGTGCATTTTTCTAGAGAGAGTACATAACTGTCATCAGAATCTCAAAAGCCCCAGAACCTTCTCCTTCCCCAAAAAAAGCAAGAACCATTAGGAGGCTACCCAGGAAACTAGGTCAAATGTGGAACAAGACACAACGAAAGAATTCTAAAGCCAAACAACCAGGAGGTCCGCCCCCTGCCTTCAAGCCCAAGTGTGTGGAGGTTCTTGGCTCTGTGGCTTCATTTGTCTCCTTCATCGGTCCCCATTCCAATGTCTCATAGTCAGGAACTCCTTTTTGGTAAATCCTTTGTAAGTACAGTTTAAAAAGCGCATCCAGATTGTCAAAGACCCCGTACAAGGACTTCCCTCACCTAAGGCCATCTCTTCCTGTCCTAACATAAACACCTCAAGCCCCTGAAGAGGGAGACTTGCAGAGTCCTCAGTCTGCAATTGATTATCACTACAATGGAAAACTCACTGAGAACTAACAGGTTTAAACTTCTCAAATTTGAAAAATTTTGGTTGTGGTCATTCAAATAATGAAATGTTAAAGTTCTTTCTCACCATTTATTCACTGACTCATTGAACAAGCATTTATTGCCCTAAACCTTGTGGATGCTCCATGAGATATGTCATCCCTTCCCTCAAGAAGCTCATCACTCAGGATAGAGTCTGCCTTCCCTACCCACAGTCGTCATTTTTAAGCTTGTCACGGGGTCTAAACTAAGAAACCACCAGATGACTCTGTAAGGCAGTTGCCCTATCCTTTGAAACCTGCTTTGAAACTTACTGGCCAATTTTATCACAAGGATTCCAATGAGGACCACTTGGAGTTGCTGGGAGGATTAGGTAAGAAGATGCAGGTGAAAGGGCTTTGTAAACTATAAAACACTTTATAGATGTAATGTAATACAATGATGTCTTCCCTCTACCCAACTCTTACCACTTATGCATTTCTTTTCTTTTTTTTTATTGTGGTATGAAAAGAAAAGAAACTGTCACTAAGGCAATGTAGATAGGCTCTGAAGTTTAGAAAGCACTGGAAAGCCTGAAATATCCACTCCTTTTTTGCCTCCACCATCAAGAAAAGGAAATGTTTTCAGAGAAGGAGTGGGATGGAGAATAAGAGGGCAATAGGAAGCAAGTAGCCCAGAGGAATGGATGTGGGTGGTTGAAACATAGAGATGGGCAGACGTGCTGGAAGCCTGTGGGATGCTCAAATACTGCCTTGAATTAAAAGAAGAAGAAAACAGATGCTGTAAACAGATCTCAAACTCAACAAGAGGGCAAGAATTGAGAACTGATTATAATAACAACTGCTAACATATATGGATGCTTGCCACGTGCCAGATACCATGCTAAGTGTTTTCCATGTATTAATTCACTTACGCCTTGTAAGAACTCAATGATAAGACCTTAAATGAGTTCATACATGTATAGTTCTTAGAACAGCACGTGGCACATAGTAAGTACTCAGCACACTCATGTTATTATCATTAGCTCCATTTTATAAGTGCAGAAACTAAGGACAGAGAGGTGAGTTAATTTACCTGAATTTACACAGTGAATTTAAGTGGTAGAGAGGAGCTACCTGATCTCAAAGCCTGAAGGAAAAACATCTTCAAGAACTCTTCTATATTTAAATTTTTACCACTTTTTGAATAACTAATTTGATTCAACCAACATTTTTCAGCCCCTAGTTCAAGAAAAAGACTCCCAAGTTCCAGGTGAAAAGGGATCTGGGTTATATCATTGCTATATCTCCAGTCAATTGATTAACTGACTGTTCTAGGCATCTGAAAGAATAAGAACTGAGATATGGTACTGCAGATGCTCACAAGCCAGTGGAAAAGATACCTGCTTACCTAACCTAATACCTGCCTGGTTGAGGTGTGGAGTGTGGCAGGAGGATGTGCTGGGAGGAGTGGGGAGAAGAGAAACTACGGATCAGGGAGAAATTACTTGTGCTCTGCATCCTTCTCAGGGAGTCACTGTTAGGAAGCTTTGAAGCATAACCCAGGCAGGGAGGAGGCAAATATCCTCTTGGTATAATAAGGCAAGGGTTATAATAAGGGTTATTAGTCCACTCGAAATAGAGTTAACATTATGTTGATAGGAAGAATATGATTTTCTCCTGTTGACCAGATGGGGCTCTTTGGGAAGAATTAGTCCTAGGGGTCATAAACCATATTTAGTCCTTATACTTTGGGAGACAGCTAAGCCAGCCTGGAGTTAAAGCCCCACTGTGTGCCCACCCCCAAAATCCTCCAGGCCAGGTCTACCGGTGTATGGTAAGAGGGAGTGAGGTGCATAGACCAGGGATACACTGCCCTACTTCCTCTGTCACCACCACCTCCCTCCCTGCCCCCTACTTGACACAGGACAGCTTTGGGAAAAAATCACATAAAGCCCTTCAAAAAGAACTCCTGAAACCCTCCATTAATCTCCTATGGGAGTGACTGGCTAGAGTTGATTGTGTTGGGGCAGCAACAATCAGTTTTTCAGAAAAACTACACTTTTCCAAAGTTTTTTGTAAATTACAGTGGCTACATGAAAATTCTAGCCTTTGAAACATATGTGGAAGTTTTTAGGTAGGGCTTCAAAGAAGGTTCCTAAAAGGAGAGAAAGGGCATTCTGAGCTGGCATGTACCCTTTTTCCCTTCAATTTGCCCCATCCTCCTTCCTGAAATGCAGACATGGTGACAGGAAGTGTGGCAGCTCCTTTGCAAACATGAGGGAAGTGCCAAGAGACTCATAGAACTCTCAGCGTAAAATCTCTGAGCCACCAAATCAACATCACCAAGGAATTTTCCTTACTTGAGAAAAATGAATTCCTATTGCATTTAAGCCACTAGTATTTGGGTTTTCAGTTTTCTACAGCTGAACTCAAAACTCAAAGCAGTCACAGACTACTAGAAAGGCAGTGAGGTACAGTACAAAGGGCTTGAGGATCAGACTCAGACTGGAACCCCACTTCTGCAGTAACTGTGCGACCTGCATCAAGAAGGGCCCTCTGTAAAGGGGGGTATCTTACTGTGGGTGCTCCCAAAAGCCAAGTCTGAGCAAGAACTTGGCACAGAATAGGTGGTTTATTTGGAAAGTAATCCTAGGAAGCCAGAGAGAGTTGGTAAGACAGAGAAGGAGGGAAAACCAATAAGAACATGCTATTGAGCTGGGTAACTGTGGGCAATTCTGGTCCAAACCCCCGAGGGACTTTCAAAGGAAACCCTGTAGAGACTTTTTACTGTCAGTGCAGCCCATGGGCCAGGAGCACCAGTGTCACCTGAGAACAAGTTAGAAAAGCAGAATCTTCTCCCACCCCAGACCTCCTGAACCAGAATTTGCATTTTAATGAGATCCCAGGTGATTCGAGTACACATTTAAGTCTGAGAGGTCCCAGTATCTAAGGTACCTGGAAGCTTCAGACAGACAGGAGGCTCCTGTCGCTCACTGCTCAAGGAAGCATTCACTCTCCTGCATTTCTGGGCTGAACAGACCTCACGGCTTAGGAGAAAACCCTGAGGAAGAAAAGCTGGGAGACGGCAAGCACTCGAGCCCAGAAGGCTTCATAAGGGAAACTGATGACCCAGGCTGAGGAGACAAGGTGTGGGGCCCCAACAGCACCTGCTACAGGGCGTGGTTATCACACCTCGTTCACGTGGACATTGAAGACCTTAAACGAGCTACTGTATATAATAGGATATTTACCCAATTGCAGTCATAAACATACCTACAACAACCAAAACCATTAGAAAGACATATTACAAGTAATGTGATAATAGCCACCCAGTTCCTGTCTCTCTAACCCCTAAGATAAAGAGAGCACACTCCTGACCTCAAGGAACTTACAACCTTGATAGGGAGATAAGGCTTGGGTACATGAAGCAACACAGGACCAGGGCTACATGTTAGGTAATAACACTCACATGAGTATCAGCAAGTGTCCATATGTGTGTTTACTGTGTACTAGGCCCCATTAGAAGGACTATAAAGTGTATGGGTTTTAACTCATTTGATCCTTACAAGAACCCAATAGGTTGGATACTATTATTAGCATCATTTTACAGATGAGGAAACTGAGGCACAACGAGGTTAAGTGACCTGACCTGAGGCCACACACTTAACCTCCATACTGCTACTAACACTGTTACAGCTCCACATTGTTCGGCCCTTTCCTGCGGCGAGCCCAAGGCTGGGACTGTAGGTGTGGTCTCTCTTTCCATGCTTACCTCTCCTTCAAGGTGAGCAAGCTGCCGCATGCTGTCCTCCTTGTGCAGATGGTGTGGCGGCTAGAGTTGAGCGGGATTACATTTCAGGGCAGAGCGGTGGCAAGGGCTCCATTCTAGACTTCAGAGGAGCCAAAGCCAGCTGAGCTCCTGTCCACCAAGAGGTCAGAGACATGGGGTGGACAGTGCCCAGGCCTAGAAGCAGGAATGCTGAGTCCTGAGCCTAGCCTGGCCACTCACGAAAGCAGGTGAACAAGCCATTTAGCCATGTATGGCTCTCATCCATAACCCAAAGCGGGTGGGGGTAGCTCCTACGCTAGTGCCCCCTTTAACCTCTCAATTCCGACAGCAGGATGACCTGCTTAAGCCCTTTAGTCAACTCACATCCCTCCCGGGAAAAACAGCTTTAATGCACAATCTGAAAGTAGAGAGAGTTCTCCTAATCTTATTTGCTATCATGCTCTTTCACCAAAGATTTAAATATTAATCATTTAAGAAGCTGCAGGCAAACTTAAAGTTCCACATAATAATATCTATAAATCTCCTAAAGATGTCACATGCTAATTTTAAGATGCATGTAATTTTAGAACTATTTTCTAATTTTACGAAGCGTTACACCTGGGCTAACCTGGCCTTCCATCTTATACTCCACAAGTATAACTGACTTGCTCTCCATGACCTGATGTGGCCCTCGGCAGTCCCCTGCTCCTTCCGTGATCGCACTGCCTGCATCATTAACGCCGTGATGCGGAATCGCCCCGCTCCCCCATCAGGCGTGCCAGGTTACTTTGTGGCTGCATTGATGCAATCTTCCTACCAGTGTGCAGTTTTTAAAACGGATCAAAGATCAGAGCCTGTTTCCTGACAAGTCACCCTCTAGGCTCCAATTTTCCAGAAATCCAGCCTTTGAAAATACCAGTTGGACAACTTAAGCGCAAATAGAAAAATGCCATTCTGCAGGCTCCAGGGAAAATATTTGTGAAGGTGCCCAGTCCGTCTTCTCTTTGTCCCCGCGCAATGCTCCTCCACCCTCAAGGGAGGAGCCTGTGAATTGAGAGGAGGCTCAAGCCCTAGGAAAAAGCCCAGAAGGGAGGTGGTGTGAATGGCACATTGTTATATTCTGCCAACTGCTCAGACTCAAGGACCACAGCTCAATTTCATAATCTTCCCCTTCCACTCCTTTTTTCTATTTTTTCTTTAAAGCAGACAGGCCATCAGCAAGACCCTCAGAACAGTTCAACAGTCATCTTATAAGTATCTACCTCTCAAAAGGACACCGTGTCCACCATATGCAAAACCCAGTTCCTGTCTCTCTAATTCCTAAGATAAAGAGAGCACACTGCTGACCTCAAGGGACTTACAACCTTGATAGGGAGATAAGGCTTGGGTACATGAAGCAACACAGGACCAGTGCCACATGTTAGGTAATAACACACTCACACGAGTAACAGCAAGTGTCCTCAGGCAGAATTTCCCGTTCTCTTCCACCCTTCAGTGCCTTCATCATCTTCTCTTGAACCAAAGTTATTTGTACCCAGACTGCTCTTTCCTATAACCAGGCAGCAGAGACAAGGACCCTGGTTTCTCTGAGCAACTTGAAAAGCAACAGTGGGGAGCTGGTACAGTCAGGCTTGGAAGAAATGTAATAAGATATCATTCAAAGTCACAGACTTCACTCTCAAGATCTATTGACTTAAATTCAATAGAGGAAAAAGGAAGAAAGTTCCCATACTGGAGGTTCTTTTGAACATATGTCAAACAGTTTCTAGGGTAAAAGTGACATATTCTTGAAACACATGTCAATCCTCTCCCCTCCTGCACCTAAGGCAGACATGACTAATCAATGACAGCACTCTTCCCTGCTGAGAACTGTGGCCTTAACTCTGTTCTCAGTGCAGCACTCCAGGCAGCCACTCCCAGTGGACCAGAGTTGCCCAGTGAGATGAACCCTCCTTCTATCCCAGTTAGTGAAAGGGAGTGAAGACACCTGGTGCCACTCTCTGGGTCCCCTCACCTTCCCACAAACACAACGTGCCCATCCACACCTCCAAGTCATCACATGTCAGCACTTTGTACTTAAATCTTCTTCCTTCTGTTTTTTCAAAGCACAATCATCCCCGAGGCCTAGATCAAATTCCATCTCCTCCAAGAAGAGTCTTGTTTGCCCCAAGCCCCCCCAGTCTCCCACTCCTCACATTTCCCAGGGCTGGTTTCTGATACCAAACCACAGAGCCGTGTCCCATGCCCTCCAGTTTTGCTTCATATTACTCGTTCCTCCTCTACTAGATTTAAAGCCTCTAATGCTTTTCAAGCTTTTAAAAACTTTATTCAAAAGAAACCTAACACAGAAGGACATTGGTTATATAGTAGAGTACCTGGTGAAGAGGGAGTTTGGATGTTGTTTTTTTCATTTCAGTGAGGGAATTGTTATTTGAGATTGTAATTTTGGTTTCTAGAAGCAGAGGTTGTCACTTCCTTTGGAGCCCACTCCCTTTATTTTGGGAAAGTCGTAGGCCTTTCAGTTCCATCAGTGCAAGACAAGTCCCCACCCATGGTCCTTGGAGGAAGCGGTGAGGTTTTCTTACATTTGCATATATGTGCTACAGAAAGAGATGTAAAGTGATTTCCCAAACCACACTGTGCTTCTGGAAGCAGAAGAAAAATGGCTTTTCTTAGAGAGAAATTCATCCTGGACCCTCATCTCTCCCTGTTCCTTAGCCCCAGCAGGATTAAGAACAAATGCCTGAGAAATGGGAAATGTGCTATGGACCACTAGCCTGGGTCATGGAGTCCACACCTAGTTAGACTTCTGGAGGGGAGGGAGAGGCCTACATCTTGGCTCGGAGAAAATCAGGAGGGGCTGGTTCTTCCTGGGGGCTGGGGGCTGGGGGCCAGGGTAGCAGGGGCAACAACGAGCAGAGAAGCCTACAGCTGGGCCCAAGTTTCAGCAGTGGCACCATGACAGCCTGATGGCAGTGGACGGCAGGCGCCTGGGCAGACTTCCTGACCACATTAATCAGGCTAATGTCCTGGGACAGGGTAACAACCCTGGAGGTCCCCGAGAACATCTTGGTAGAAGAACCACAGGAAAATGGACTTCCCCAAATCCATTCGGGGGGGGAAAGGGGAAAGCAGGGCCAGTCATGTTAATTGACTATTAATAGACAGATGACTGTGAGTCATATCAAGCTGCTGCTGGTGATCTGCTTCAAGCAGGCAACGCAGAGCTGGGATCCTACCTATTTGGACCCTCTCTCTTCTTACCTCTCCCATTTTCCTAAAAGGCTCAAATCGAAAACCATGAATTCTAATCCAAACCCCTTATTTTATACCTAAAGGAACCAGGGCCCAGAGAGGTAGAGAAAATTGCTCAAGAGCATATGTCAAGTCAAAGGTAACAAAAGGAACAGGACCCAGTCTCCTGACTCCCCAGTGCTCCCTCCTGTTCAGGCTTCAACGGGGCCTTTTAATTCAAATCAGCAGCAAGGCTTCACTGAATACCAACCACGTGCCTGGCCCTGTGCTCCTGCTGAATTGAATGCTCAGACGTGTCTGATAAGTGCCTACTCCCTAAGAAGTCTACAGTCAGGTTGGGAACCCTGACTTCTTCCTCATGCTGTGGGTGGCACTGGCATTAATCTTCTTACTTTAGATTTATACCATCTACACTCCTGAAAGAGTAATGTAACAGGGGTGTTATTACCATTGGCCTAGCTCAAGAGACTTCTAGCAATGCTCCTCCCCCAAGGAGGGTTGCCAGATAAAATACATGCATTATTGCATGGGGCATACTTATACAAAAAATTATGCATTGCTATCCAAAATTCAAATTTAACTAGGCATCCTGTGTTTTTTCCCTAAATCTGGCAACTCCACTCTCAAGTTCAGTTGTTGGGGGAACTTCTACTTCCACTGGCCTTTTCTTGAGCCGAGCAGTATCCTAGGGTAGAGGATGTAGAGAAGAGCTACAGAGGGTAATCGTGGGGCTGAGCAAAGTCTTGGAGCATGGATGGATGTCACTCTGGCCAGGCAGTGACAGGTCAAGGTGTCAAATGTTGATGCAGGGAAGGCCTCACCATATACCTACAGAAAGTTCTACTGGCACAGTACCTGGACTCATCTCAAATGCCATTACTCAGTTTCCACACAGTGCTTGAACAATACTCCTCTTGCTAGCCTTTTGCCAGCTCTGCTCTCACATCTCTACCCGTACCCCAGACCCTCTCCCTCCTCAGTAACTTCCCAGGCTCAGTTCCAGCTCCTGGGGCCACCCTGAGGTTCCTTCCTTCTCCTTCTCTGCCCCCCTGGTATCCTTTTTAGCACTGATGAAATCCTTCTTTCTGCAGAGACACTTCCCTCCCACTACCTGCTCCTCAAATCCTCTTCTCTCTTTCCTTCACAATAAACATGATGCCCATCAGACCCAGAAGTCCAATAAGAGAAAAATCAGTCCCCCTTTCCTGAGGAGCAAGAAGGTCAGAGCCCTCACATCCCCCTGGGGGTTGGGGGAAACATCTGTATACCAACAAGGAAAGGGAAGAAATGCAAAGCATTTAACTTCTTTATTAGTTTAGATATAGGATAAGCTGCTACAATGAGACTGAGACTATAGAGGCTAGAACAAAACATCAATTTCTCTCTCTCTTACTTCATTTCAAGAGGTAGATGGGCAGTCCAGAGCAGGTAGGCAACTCTATTCTACAAAGCCAACCCAGGACTCAAGTCCCTTTTCTTCTTCCAGTACCCCACAAGTATGTTCTGGTCTATATTCTAGCCAGTTAGAAAGGAAGGAAGGAGGGCAGGCAATTTCCTTGTAAGGAACAATTGTGGACTTCTATTCACATTCCATCATCAGCCACACCTAGCTGCAAGGGAGGCTGAGAAATGTGGGTTTGAGCTGGGTAGTCATTGCCTTCTACAAGGGGGCAGGAGTGTCTTATTAAAAGTAAGGAAGGCATAATTACCATTCTCTGCCATAAGTCTCCATATTAGAAAGGTCTGAAAATTCAAATCCCACTACAAGGCACTAGCAATACAAAACCACATATGATGCGATACAAAGATGAGTAGTGCAAATAAAGCATTATAAGGACTCGAAGTAGAGAGGATGTGTTCTAAGGTTTATGTGCAGACAAAACTTTACCTGGGCCCTGGAAAGACAACAATTGGCTGGACTGAGTAGATGAAGAGCTGTACTTTTATTTCATTGGAAGGTGACGTTTAATCAGTCATCAGAACCACTAGGAACATCCACTTATTACAATAATTGGCTAGAAAAAACCTAGTCCTTGATAAAGCTAAAGCACATGCTCCAGACATTCATATCTCAAGTTACTTTGCAAACAACATATTAAACCTCAGGCCTCGCTTTCTGGTTTTACAGGTGTGTACTAAAAAGTTAAGCAACTAAAACATCATAAGCAGATAAGAATTAAGTGCATCACAAGACACCGTTAATCATCCCCACCCCATTAAATCTATTTGCTTTCATTATATGTTCCTAATCCAGTTCAGCATGGACAAAACATTGGATATGTTTCCCATGAATTTCACTTCTTATTTTAATACCTACTTCCTTCACCTATTTTCCCCGGCTTACCTTTCATCTTCTCCTCCCTAATCCTTCAGCTCCCCATGATCTGGGATACAGAGGGCTCAAAGAAGCTGTGACAATGCCCTCTCTTCACACTGGCCCACTCCCACCTCTACCCCCAGCTCAATCCTACGCTCCACTGGTTCCCAGCAGTAGTCTGATCTTGGGGTTAAGAGCATAAGGACTACAGGAAGATATTTAGCAGGCAGAGGCACTGGGCTATGGCAGTCTCCCTCATCCCCTCCTTCAATGCCCTCTGTAACAACATTTTGAGGCAGGTATAAATGGTCACACCAAGCCCATCTTCTTTCTGCAGCACAAAGTCAAAGGGACAAGAATCAAGGGCTGGCGCAATCCTAGTTGGGCTCCTTGTTCGTGCTCTCTCGCTGCCAGGGTGTGAGAGCCCAGGGAAAAATTACCTTCAGAATTATAATGTGAGCACCTTGGCCTTCTCTAAAATGAATGCTTCAGAAATGCCCAGTAGGCAGGTCATTAAAACATCCTTAGGCATTGTTACAGGAAGGCCTCCGAGGGCCACAAATCTTGCCACCGATGTACAGTATTTATCAAGTCGGCATTTCCACAGGGTGCCGATGGCTGGTGAAGGATTTGGCAAGGTGGTTCTTCCATCTTCCCCACTTTACAAAGTACCTGTTGAGGGTGGGCTGACCTTGAGCAGGATATGTCTCTTCCCTGAATCTCAGTTTCCTCATCTATAAAAACAAAGCTATGACACCAAAGCCTACAAGTCTGAGTTGTATAAGGAGATGGTTTCAAGGACACTGCTCCCTCTCACCATTCCAAAGAGCCTAGATTCCACCCACCTGAGGGGCTGGTTTAATACAGGGTGGTCTGGCCTTGAGAAAACTGGCTAACAGTCTCCAAAATGAAATAGGCTAATTGGTGACAGAAAAGTCATTTAACCCGAATATTTAATTAGGCAATGGGAGTAGACATCTCTTAGGTGTCTTCTCAGCTGGCCAGAAATCTCTTTTCTCTTGAGAATGTTTCCCCAAGCAATTCACACGGGTGGATTTCCAGTGGCAGTGTTGTGACCCTGCTCCTTCTGATGACTGGGCCAACAATAGACACTTGGCCCATGGAGAGCCAATCAGATTCTCTCTCCCAGGAATTCAGAATTGGGATTGAGACTGCAAGTTAATTTCCATCTAAGACTGGAAGTGTAAGATACCTTGTGGGCTACACTGGGTTCAGGTAGAAGCTGTGTGCTCATGCTACATCCATTCTTTCTAGCCTCTGAATTTGAAAATCTGAGGGGTTCATTCTTACAGCGCTACAACTGCCTAGGTGTGTCTGCCCACCAAAACTTTTACCATTTCTCCTGGGATGTGATACACAAGGTGGGCTGGTAGGGGTGAAAAAATAGGAACTGTGTAACCAACATTTGATGCCAGAATAGCCTCCCTGCTGGTTTGCCTGGCTTGGCGGGATGGTGTGGGAGCTTAAGTGCGTAGACCAGCTTGGCAGGTGAGCTTCAAGATGGCATTGAAGGTAACTTCCTGAACTGGTGATTCAGAGCTTGGAAGCCCATACCATTTAATTCATTCCCCTTGCACTGGGCTGTATGGCATTTGAATAACATGATCCTGGCACTTACTGCAAATCAGAAGGCTGATGAGACTTATGCCTAGAGCATTTACATGGACTTTGGAGGCCAGGGCAAGGTAGGGCTGGGCAGTAGGGAGTTGTCAAGGTCTGTATAACAGGGCCCCTGGACTGTAGGGTAGTCATGGTTGGCCAGTTGGACCAAAGAAGAGAACATTGTTCTACTGGTAGAGAAAGGATGCCCCAGGTTTGCTTTTTATTAGCTGGAGTTGCTTCATATTACTGGCAACCCAAGGGCCCTAACTTACACAGCAGACTTCAATAGTTAAGATCCAATCTGAAGGCTTCTTAAGAGTCCATGAGAACAGAATGTCGGAATGTGGCCCATGAGCCGCTCTGTCATTGAGATAATGCCTAGACATTTGCACCACAACCTGCCCTCAGCTTCCCCTTTTCAGGGCTTCAAGCAACACTTTCAGTTCTTCGCTATAATGTGAAGTTTGCTGTCACTAGTCTCCCTAAGTGGCTTCAGGGAGAGAGCTGTTGGTAGGTGTTAGACTCCCTTGTGACCTGGTGCTCCAAGTAGTGAGCTAGAAGAGACAGCCTGATGGGTGGAATGGCTAAAAGGAAACCAGGATCAGGGTCAGGAAGTCCAGCTGTCTGCTGAGCTGTGTGCCCTTGGGCAAGTCCCTTACCCTCACTGGCTTTCACTTAACTCCTCTGTAAAAAGAGGAGGGAGGGTCAGGCTATCTCCATGATCCTGTGACCAGGTGTGATTTCCCTTACCTCCTTCTCCGGCAACACCTCCTGTCTCAGGTCCAGTTCCTATGAGAATTACCCCCTGGAAAGGTGTCTGGAGCCTTTCCCAGATGCTGCATGCCCAAAAGGGAGCAAGCTCTGATTGGGATTCACCCCACACTTCTTTCCTCTGTCACCAGAAGTGCTCACTGGAATTGATGAGTCGAGGACTGCCAGTCCGGGTTGCTCTGGCAATAGACAGTCGAGCTTATTGGAACTGAACACTAGGCTTTCCATTCACGTCAGTCTGGGTTCTCGGATTTGCACGATTGCACATTCAGAGATAGGCACCTGCACTCGGAGCATCCTTGGCTGCCCGCACGCTCCACTGAGCCAGCCCCAGCTGCTACAAGCTGTCTGTTTAAACAAGGCCTGCCGGGAGTTGAGCATGGCCACTGAGGCGAAACTGTATGTTAGCAGTTGAGGTTGCTCACGCAGGAGAGGCTTCGCTGTTGGCCGGGCCTGTCAAAGCTGCTCTCAGGGACAGCTGTAAAGGTTGTGTGGCCCCAAAGATCCTCCTCCTTTGTGGGTTGGGATATCTGCTAAGCTGTTCTTCGTTCTTCCCAGCTTCAGAGTGGGGTCCTGGGGTACTCAGCCTTCCCGCTAAAGAGACCTTCCTTGGGCCCCTGGCTTCTCTCAAGTGAGGGATCCACATAGGGAAGCCGCTCCATGAAGATTTCACAGTAGTATGCAATCCGTAGTTATCGCAGGGTTTAAGTCCTAACACTACATTTACTAGCTGTACAACCCTAGGACTGTCTGAGCCTCTGTTTCCTCAACTGTAAATGGGAATAGCAGTACTGCCTACTTTATGGGGTTGTTGTGAGAATTAAATAAATACGTGTTCAGCACTTAGAATAGGGCCTGGCACATGGTAAATGCTCAATAAATCTTGGCCATTATTATTGTCATTAATGTGGTCAAGGATGTAGAAGGCAGCTGGAAGAAGACAATTTAAATTCATCACTGAAAAGCAATACCCCTATTTAAGTAACAAAATGTTCTTTGTAAGTAAGATGGAATTATTTAACTGTGACATAGGGTACTATAAAATATAAAGTAATCTCTTGCGAGATTTTACATTTTTAAGATGAAGACACATTATTTAGAATGCAGGCTGAGGGGAGGGTGGGATAATGGGAGGGCCGTGACCTCCTTTCACCAGATCTGGTAGACCACCCCTCAGGGTTTCTGGTCTCCTTCCCCATGGGGTGACTTGACCTCAGCTCTGAACAAGAAAGCTGAAGAACAGAAAAGTTAAATAATTTGTCCCTGGTATGCAATTGAAAACCAGATCTACCTGGATCAAAAGCTTTTGCTGTTTATACCTCTCTATCCTGTCAAGCATTGTGCCAGGCAGGCACTCCAGAGGAGACACAGACATAGGACATAACCCCAAATCCAAGGTGCCATCACCACTCTGACAGGAACATCTAATGTTACACAGAAGTGCTGGAACATAGTTGAGAAAAAGCTCCCGGCAACCAAAAAAAAAAGAACAATTAGACCATCAAAACAGGAGATCTAATATCCAACAAACAAGAGTTCTGGGAAGAGAAGAATCAAATAAAGTTTCCCCAAAGTGAAAAGCATGAGCTTCTTGATTGAAAAGGTTCTGCTAAGGATACAGAACAATGAGGGGAGAGAGGATATCATGAAATTTCATATCATCAGGGATAAAAAGAAGATTCTAGAGGCTTCCAAAGAAGTAAAATAAGATACATTGGATTGGACCAAAGGATTGGACCCCGGATGGCACTGGAGTTCTCACCAGCAACATTGGAAACAAGAAAAAAAATGGGGCAACCCCCCCACAGTTCTTAGTAAAAACCATTTCCCGCCTAGATTTCAATTTCAAGACAATGTCAATCAAGTGTGAAAGTAAAATAGTCATTTTCAAAAAATGCAAGTTTTTAAAACATTTACTTCCCATGTACACTTTCTCAGGAAGCTATTAGAAAATGTGCTGCATCAAAATTAAGGTAGTAACCCAGCAGCGTGCTGTAGCTGACTCTTACCAGCTCACAAGAGCATCTCTTCCCAAGTCCAAGTGTGATAGTTTATTTTATTTGTCAGCTTGACTGGGCCAAGGGGTACCCCGATTAAAAGTTATTACTGGGTATGTCTGTGAGAGTGTTTCTGGATAAGATTAGCATTTGAATTGGTGGACTCAGTAAAAGTAGTTTGCCCTCCATCTAATCTTACAGGCCTGAGAACAAAAAGGCAGAAGAAGGAGGAATTTTCCGCTTTTGCTTCCTGGCTACCTGCTGAGCTGGGACATTGGTCTTCTCCTGTCCTCATATTGGGATTTACACCATTGGCTCCCCTAATTCTCAGGCCTTCGGACTCAGACTGAATTACACCACCAGGTTTCCTGGTTCTCCAGCTTGCAGACAGCAGATCATGGGAATTCTCAGCCTTCATAATCACGTAAGCCAATTCCTCATCTCTTCATATATATATGAATAATACATATGAATACAGAATACACCAAGTTTAGTGACTTCACACCAGTTGCTTAAAATCAGCCATGGTGAAAATATTGACACCAGAGAAATCGCCAACACTACCAACTAGGGCTTCCTCTCATCCTCAACCCTCCCCCACCCCCGGGTGGTTGTCAAACATTTACCAGCACACCACTGGAATAAACCAAGAAAAGAAAGAAGACAAGAGGATCCTGGAAACAGGAATCCCACTTAGGAGAAAAGCTAAGTGAATTTCAAAGATGTCGATAAAGAGGAATCCCAGGATAGCTGAGGAGAAAGTGGATAGAGGGTTCTAGGAAAAACATCTCCCAAAAAGGGAGCTAAGAAGACTATAAATTATCTGACAGTTTCAACCATCTTGAGAGGTATTTTAAAACTCTGATACAGACTTTAGGGATATATTAGTAACAGGTACAAATACACATACAAAAACAAAAAAGCAATTACGAACTACAAGGAAAATAAAATGTTTCGCAAAAAATGGAATTAGAAGGCTAGTACACTATTTGCCTCAGCTGTGAACAATGTCTATATAATCACAGTGATGTAAATACTGAAGATTGATCTAACCAAAACTGTTACATAATTCTATCAACAGAATGTAAAAAAGGGAATTGGAGACTGAGATAGTGGAATACTGTCTAAATCTATAGTAGGAAAACAATAAATAAAGTGTAATATGGAAAAATTTGCAATATAAGCATGTTATACAGAAATAAAGAGACAAATATCTGAAGAAACAAGTAAAAATATCATAACCTCTGAGGAATGATAGATAATTGGAGGTTGGCAGGAGTCAGGCAGGCAACTGTCATTTCTTGCCTAATCTTCTTGGTACTTTCTTACTCTTTACCCATGCCCTTAATTACTTTAAACAAACAAGGAGAGGAGGCAGCATGGTATAGTTAGAATTATCTCAGTCTCGGGATCTCTGGGCTCCTGAGATGAAGAGCAAGACAGAGTGAGCTGGAGGAAGATGGAGAGCCCCGTACTTCCCTGTTACAGATCTGTGAAAGGAAGAGAAGGGAACAATCAGAGGAAAGGAGAAATGGACAAGGCAGGCACAGTAATCTGTCTTGGAGTTGGTCAGCTGGGACCTTCTAAAAGTGAGTCAACTTCTCTCTGAACTGTTCCCAAACAAGGCTGCTAACTATGAAACCCAGAGTTCAGTGGATAAAAAGCGTTATTGACAATAATGTAAAACATAACGACGCAAAAGTGTCCAACCATAAGGGATGGCTTAAGTTAAAAATAGTATATCCATATATAGAATACTGGGCAGACATTTAAAAGGATGCCTAGAAAGCTATTAAATGACATGGAAAAGTATTTACAGTCTATTCAGTTTAAAGGGAGTAAAAGGGAGAAAAAAGGAGAGTATACAACAGCATATATAGCATGGCTTTTTGGTTTAAAATTACATATGCAAAAAATAAAAACTATATACATATACATGGGCATAGAAAAAAAGACTGGAAGAATACAACTAAGTAATGTTTTAGATTGTCTATTTTTTTAAATACTTATATTGAGCATACATTCCTTTTGCAATAAGAATAGAACAATAAAAGGTGCCATTGCTGTTGTAAATTTTTAATTATGAAAAGGAATGCTGCAATCTTGACTACATCCACCTCACTCACTCCTGCTTCTCACGCCCCCCACCCCATGGCCATTTAGATGGAAGAGGAGGCCTACATGTCTGCAGTAATAAAGAAAGTATAGTGGTTAACTTCCCCAGCCACCACTGCCCTGGGATATACTGTGTGTCACTGTTACCCTCACTCAATATGGTCATCTATGAAACCTCTACCTACATTTCAAATTTCATTGCAATGCATTCAAATTACAAAAGATTGGCACGTTAAAAGCATATTCTCATTTTTCTTCAGTTTGGCCAACCTCCTTCCATCAGTAGAGCTTCAGAAATTGTCTTGATACCAAAATTTTTTTTAGTAACACTCCAAGTTTGGTCATCTTTTTCTAAAGCTATCAGGCAACAAACAGACATCCAAATGTAATGTGCCAAAATGCTGGTTTCTAAGTTAAAACAGAGCTCTTAATTTGGTCAACATAGTAACTAAGACCAAAAGGAGTACTCCCTCTCCTTTGTGGGGAACATAAACTAGTACAAACATTTTGGAAAACAATTTGGAAATATGTATTTAAACCTCAAAAACTGATCCAGTAATTCCTCTTCTGGGAAAATAATCTAAGAAAACAATTAAAATGCAGGAAAAAAAGACATTGCAACATTATTTATAATGCAGATCAGGTAAAGTGTTTAATTACACAGTCATTAAACATTTTTTCAAACAATTTTAATAAAAACAGGAAAATGCTTATGATATGATGGTGGTTAGAAAAAGGATGCTTACTTGTATAATCTCAAATACTTAAAATGCCAAGCATGAAAGAGATGCATCAAAACATTAATCATGGTTATCTTTGGTAGAATTATGGATGATTTCCATTCTCTTATTTAGACTTGTCATGTTTTCTCAATTTTGTACAGAGATAGCGGAGAGGTTGAGTGACACTCCCAAGTTCACATGAGCTAAGTGCCTATGGTGTTTTAAATCACATATTCAAAGGTGTTCATAAACAGACTCTCTAGACAACAAAGAAACAAAAAATACCTTGATTTGTAGCATTTGCGATTTCCAGGGTATAAATCCTCCCACTGTGGCGAATTTCAAGCTACAAACAGCCTGCCTCACACAGGTAGACGAGGGCAGGGAAGAGGTGGACGAACACCAAGGGCAAAGGCGAAGCTAGGAAGAGCTGAGAGTTGCTCACTCTAAGCACATTATCCAAGCCCCCACCCCCACCCCCACCCCCACCCCCACCCCCATCCCTGCCTCCCAGCTCCCCTTCCACTGTTGGAATCCAGCTAATGAGGGTCACTTTTACCTGTAGCCATAATCAAGAAAACCAATCTAAAAGAAGAAGTTTGTCAGTTCCAAAGATAGATTCCAAAAAGCTGTCAGGTCCAAAAGGCAAGGCAAGCCCAAA